>NC_053046.1:14398461-15025384 GCF_003473485.1 Medicago truncatula | reverse complement strand
TATATGTCTCCACGACATATGATTGCTGTATATATATAGCCTTCATTCGTCAATTCTTAATGGTGAAGCAAAACAGCACATGGCAAGCAAGTGGAGGTGTGAAGCATGCAACATATGTGGCATGTCATGGTTGTAGGCAGTCCTTAACCACTAAGAAATAAGGTGCCGTAAAGTGCAAAAGGAAACTTCACGATTAAGGACTTGACCACAAATAGCTTATAGATGAAGGAATTGAATGAGAGCCACATAATCCAACAAATAATTGTTTTTTTGGTTACAAATATAAATGACAGGAAAAAAAAACAAAACAGAAAAAGTGCCATTGGCATAGCTTCCAGCTTTGTCATGAAGTCTGCACATTGGCATAGCTTCCAGCTTTGTCATGAAGTCTGCACATTGGTTCCCCTTTCTATGGGGCGACTCATAATGAATATATAGTATATAAACAATGAATATATTATACAAGAAACTTCACAAATTCTTTTCTATGGAATGAATACACTATAGAGTTAATTTTGAATGAGAGATGCATATAAAAGCATATTCCAAGTATCAGGAACACCAGGCAGACACCAATGGCTGCAATCATTGGTATGACCACCATGTCCTGTATGTACAGATGGGTGAGCATCTTTCCTCAATTTTGACAAGGTGGTAATATTGAGCAAATGCACAGGCTTTGACATGGCTCTTATCACTTTCTCCAAAGCCAACTCAGCTGGGTATGGACCTCCCAAATTCTTGGATTCAGGAAATGGAAGTTTTTGCCCCTTACAAGATGTAGATGCATATTGACCCCATTTTGATCCACTGCAATAATTATTCAAAGAAAGTTAATTCCAAATCTACAAACTTATACATTAACCTATACAAGAAACCTTCAAAGATGTTATAGTATGTCCCTTGGCTAAGGCCAACAGTCAAAACACTGGATTATATATATACCATTTCTCATTCTAGAAGCACCTTGGGAAGATGTTGGCATGAAATTTGTCCTTGGATTACCATAAACTAATCATCAAAAGAATTTTGTAATGGTAGTTGTGGGTAGATTTTGAAAAATGGATCATTTCCTCTCATGCCAAAAGACTAATTATGTTGTTTAAGTTGCTGACTTGTATTCCAAGCAAATAGTTCATCTTCATGGCATTCCGAAAACTATCACTTTTTCCTTGAACAAGATGAGTTTGCTTACAAAAATCCATCTAACAAGGCTACCTAAAATGTAACTTTGAGGTGGTTTACGAACTCGACCACACAGTCCACTAGACATAAAAGATATCTAGTAGAAAATATATACTTACTTTTTATGATCAGGTGAAATTCCTTGGAAGAATACCTTTGTTTTGCCAGGATCAACATTGTCATCAACCCACTTGGCCCATGTTTTTAAAGCTTTCTTGTACATAACCAAACGATTCATGTCTTTGTATATATGTTTTCCTTCCTGAACGAAATCCCATCTGCAAAGTATAAGAAAATACAAGGCATAAGCATCAAGCATGATGCATGTAATGTTAAGATTGCATGTGAAGAGTGAAATTTTATGTACATTTGTTTTTTTCCTGTGTGAGGCCACCAATGCCAAGAGTTAAATATCAATATGTCATTTCCTTTCCATAGTCTTCCTCCTTCAATTGAATCTAATTTTAGGACTTGGCCAATACGTTCAGTTACAATGTCCACCAAAAATGCATTACGGGAAAACATCAACTTTACGTCGTAGCTCTGTAAATTATAATAGGAATCAGCGGTCATGAGAGAAAAAAAAAAATACTTGGTTGGTCACAACTTCAAATAGAATTACACATGTAATAATTACGTTCCTAAGTGTATATATGAGTTTAGCCGCTAAACTCTTTGAAACCAAAAAGAGAAATAAATAATTATGTTACTAAGTGTTTAAGACCTATACAATTAGAAATAAATTACATTGTTAATCAAAATTGTCCTAATAATGATTTTCAAAATATATGTTGAATAATAGTAAAAGAGAAGTGAAAGAAAAAATTTCGTAAGTTCGGTGAAAAACATCTTACCGGGAAGGTGAAGGTAGAGAGACCTTTGTTGGTGACTGAGATGTACTTGATATGTGGCATAGATTTGTGAATCATGCAAGAGAGTGATTGCCATTGATTCAAACTCAAGGAGTCTCCAACAAACAAGACACTCTTTCCTCTAAGTTTTGTTAAGAAATCTTCACCATTGAATCTACAAACAAGCCAAGTTCATTCCAATTTTTCAAAGTTCAGTATCCATTTGAAATTATTCTACCATAGTGGTAACTTTTTTCTTTGATTAACACCCTAGTGGTAATTTAAATTATACTATTTTTTTGTGATATGATAATATGACATGACAAGTTTTATAAAACATATGTACACACTAGGTTTATTTAATAAGTTTATCTAATTAAGCACTTATTTTCAACAACAAACATCTAATTAAACACTTATTTTTAAGACCCATTTGGGTTGGTTTGGTGGTATTGATTTGAGACCTGAAATAAATTTTAAGTTCGATTCTCTTCAGAGTCAATTTGGGTGGGCTAATTTAACTTAAAAAAAAAACACTTAGTTAAAAAAAAGCATTTCTTTTTAAGTTATAGTATCAAAATAAAATAAGTTATAAATCCAGGTTACAGAATCTTGTAATTTTTTTTTTTTTTTTTTACAAGTATATTGAAACACAAGTATATTAAACAACTCTTCTTCTTATACAAATAAACTTTTAACATCTAATTTATGCAAGAATGTTCTCTACACATTTAATCAAGAACAATCACACAAACGAGTTTCACACCACATTTTAATCCAAAATCTTAAAACATTGTGTTTGAATCCATGCACTTATTTATATATTATTCAACATTACCAAAAATCTTAAAACATTGTGTTTGAATCCATGCACTTATTTATATATTATTCAACATTATATTTGAGCCCATGCACTTATTTATATGTTCTTCAACATTCACTTTTCTATCTAATGTGTGTCTTCTACCTACCATTTGCTACACAACAATCTCACTTTAAAGTGTAAGTATCTATTTCACCTATGAGTATACTCTCCCTCAAGCGGAAGTTTTTTCACCCACACACATATACTTGCACTACTGTTGTCGCTGAATCAACAAAACATGCCGCTTGACCACCATAGACTTTGATACCAGTATTGGATCACGAGAAAGGCTTGAGGATCATCTCATTCCACCAAAAGCAACCACACAAGTTGAATATCACATCTTAAACATTAGGTTTGTGAGTCTCTCAATACACGTATAATACTGCCTCATTTTAGAAGTTATATCCATTAATTTTCATTTTTAACAAATAAAGGGAAATCCAAATAAAGTTACATAAATAAATAAGAGAAATCTCACACATGACACACTTGTATCTCAACAATGGCAGGATTCCCGCCCGATTCGACGCCTAACGCTATTGTCTCATTTTATTCGTATTTCCTTGTTGTTAAAAACGTATATTATGAATTTTCTAAGTGGTTTAAAAAACAAGTACAATTCAAAGATATAATTTTCTATTGAGAGGAGTAGTAAACGTGGAATCTAATTAATTGTCACGAAGTCTTCTAGTATGATAATCATAATATATAATATATCCATCCCTCTTAAAAAAACATAGAATACATCCAAAATTGTTGTTGATCTTTTGGTTCGTTAATCAACCTTAGTGTTTATTAGTTAGTAGAGATCCAATCTAATAGTGTTCTTGTTTTTCTGCTTTAATTCTGCTGCAAAAGAGGAGCACAAAACACTTTCTTTCACATATAAAAGGAGCACAAAACTTGCCCCCATAAATGCTCACTAATTCATTGGTTGTTAATTATTATTATTATTATTATTATTATTATTATTACTCTTGTTCTTATATATTATTAATAATTAATTTTTTATAGGTAACGAAGTGACAAATATAATCTGAAAACCCACACATTCAACTCAAATGTCTCGCATTCGAATTCAATTGAATATGTTCAACTTAATAATATCGACATTGTTAGTTGAAATAAGTTATATGAACGGTTGTTAATTATAATTATATTATTTTGACTATCTTTGCTTATATAAAAAAACTACTTTTGATTAAAATTTTATGGCAATTTTTCATAATATCAAAAAAGAGTAATGCCACAGTAACATTGACTTAAAACTTTGAGGGTAAATAGATAGCAAAAAAAAAAAGCATGGGGATCACAAGAAAATTTAAGCATGCATCACTATCAAATTGGGTGAGAAAAATAGATATAAATGACATGTCTAATTAAGAAGTGATGTGTACCTTGGTAAGTTGCAACCATTGGGCTGCCATCTATACTTGAGATAGAGCTTATCAGGACGACCAGCACACTTGAATGCATTCTCCAAAAATGGACATTCTAAGCTTTCATAAAGAGGGTATGAATCATCAAACACCCACTTACCATAAAATAAATCACAACCTCTATTTGCAATTGAATTTTTGTGAAAACTATCACTCCCATGTATTTGAATGAAAAGAGACAAAAGCAATGCACCAAATATGGTATAAGTACTCTCCATAAGATTGAAAAATGAAAACATTCAAAGGTGGCAGAAATGGTTGATATATATATATTGAGCAACAATATAAAAAATGATATAAATGGTTTTAATTCAAGGGGAGAATGCAAGTTAGGATCACGAAAGAGAGAGAAGTAAAAGGATGAAAAGAGGGAGATTGCACTTGAAATGAAATGGGATAATATAATATAAAACATAAGAGTCACAAATAAGCGTCCTACATATGGACTATGGAGGTTATACATAATGAAGTTAATTAATAGTTTGAGTGGGTCCTAAAATTGCTATATTGAATGGTTAGAAAATGAATAGGTGATGGAAAAAATATGTCAGATAAACTTTTTATTATATTTTGATAATTTGTTGATTTGTGAATGAAGTGCATGTCAAAAGAGATAGATCTATACATATTTTTAGCTAATAAAGTTTATGTTAAGTGAGTATGATTTATTTAGTTAATAATTCATTGATTTAGTTTAATAGTGAGAGTTGGGTCTAGTGAAAGGAACACAAGTTGTTTCACATAATAGACACAAATTGTTACGTGGTACAGTGGTTTGCAAAAGCTTAAATACTAACCTTATGAGCAACGGTTCAATCATACAAAGACATTTTTTATGAAAAAAATAATGAGCAACGGCTACACTGCAACACTTTGTAGTTTATGCCTAACATAGTACTAATACTAAATATGGGGAGTCATGGCTACCATGGGCTCTAAAGAAGATCTGCCATTGTTTACAAAGTATTTGCATATCAATCATCAAAGATGTCGTCACATAATAGTATCTTTCTTTTTTGTTGAAAAATAATAGCATCTAACTTCGCAAGAATGTAAAAATAGTACTTAAAAAGAACTTCGCAAAATGCAAAAATAAAAAACTTCCAAGAACAAAAACTAAACATATATAATGCAATGTCACCACAAATTGAGTTAAGTTTACGGGAATGCCTTTTGCTTTATTTTACATCCATCTTAAATTCTAATAAAATATAAAAGTAAAATATCTTTAGGAATTTTTTTTTTTTTTTGACAAGATATCTTTAGGAAGTTAACATTTAGAATATAATATAAAGTCATTCAATGACAAAAGTTATTTAAATAAATATTAAAAACACTTCCATTCTAAAAACAAATCCTAAACATCTGAAAAACGCTGCCAATTAACATAATATATTCTACTTAGTTCATAGTTACAATGATGTGTCTGAGTAAAGAGTGGTTTGTATGAGCACTAAACAAGAAGAAAAATAGGATAAAAATAGGCCATTTATTGGAAGAAAAAAAACCAGTATTTAGAGATTTTATGTTGTAGATACTATATTGTTGTTAATTAGCTTGTCTTTTTAAGTGTTCATTTTTTACAGGTAAGGTTGTAGTCGAAGAAGTTCTTCAAATGCAAGTTATGGAGTGGCTGCATTCGACGAGATTTAATATGTAAGTAGTTCCAATTCTTTTGAATTCGACTAGCAGGCATTTAAATCTTCTTTGAAGAGGCAAGATCAAAGGTCCAAGACACGGTGGCGGATCTTCAATTAATTTGTTGGGGTGTCAAACTTCTATGGAATATATATTAAATGGTTTCAATAGATATCAATAATTAATAACCATCTTAGTGGTAAGTATTGATTGAAAAAGTATTGATTGAAATATTACGGGAATAGGGTTTTGAATCCCCACTAAAGCTTTTTTTTTTTTAATACAATATTTAAAATTAGATGATAAAATGTTAAAAAAGAAGAGATGGAAGTCTCAAACTCGCAACCTTTAAGATTTAATGGCACCCCCTTTCCACTGCACCAGCCATAATCTATTGATAAACTACAACTAATATTCTATATAAGGGAAACCTGGGGGATGACATGGCCCCCACCAGTCCCTGAAGCGATCTGCCACTGCCAAGACACGTGAAGAGCAATCCAAATCTCTCGAAGTCATGTAGGTTAGGATTGTTGTATTTTCCATTATTTTCTTATGTATATATACTAGTTTAAGGATGGAAAAGGTGATTGATCTTATCGTTCACTAACAAGGGGCCAATTAAAGTTAAAGAAAAACTTAGTATATTTTTTTTGAAAAAGAGAAAACCTGGCATATTAATTAACGCAACACAACAATTGTTTGCGTCTTGACCTAACACATGAATTGTTGATTCCTGAGGATTTGAATTTGAGATCTAAAGATAAGTATACTTTTATGTTTCAAACTTTGACCATCAGATCAACCCCTGAACGTTCCAAGTTTGCTCTTCTTAATTATTTATCGCGGGGTTTTAAGTATGGAATAAAGTGTTCTAATTTTTTTTCCATCGACTAAATTAGATTATTTTTTAGATATTAAAATGGATCTTCAGTCATAAATTAAATATATTTAGAAAGTTAACTCTTAGAGTTCCCATTAGCTTAACTTATTTGGTAAGGGATAATGCACAATTTGTGCAGAGGTCGGGGTTCGAACCCCGGACACCCCACTTATTCATCTTTAAAATAAATTTCTCTAACCACTAAACTACTTGAAAAAAAGAAAAGAAAGTTAGCTCTTAAATAGTTTATGAATCCGATTAGTTAACTTCTACTCAACATAGCTTTTATGTATATAAACTAACTATTATTTAATTATTATAAAAATATTTTCTAATAATTATATTTTTATATAATTTCTCAAAATAAAATGTGATACAAGTACTCTTACACAAAACATATGGATTAATTTGTAGGGTCTATATACACAAGTCCTAATTTACCTGATAAAATATCAAAATTCATACGTTGTACATCGTGATCATAATTTAATCAAATTCCAGCTCTTCCACTTGTATGTGTGCGTTGTAAGTGTATATTATTATTTCATTTGTTTAAAAAAACTAATGGTGTCTGTTGGTTAAAGAATTTTGCTCTTCACCCAGCACATTTCGCTCCCACCCTGCAGCCTTACCCAAAATACCCATGCGTGACTTAAGTCACGGAGCATGAGTTAACTCACATAAGGTATAACACCTGCGTGAGTTAACTCACGCTAGTAGCAATATCAATATGCCCGTCATTTTTTCAGCGCTTTCCTCTTGCAATAGAACAACATTGCAGTAATGATGGGACTTTACACAGGACAGCAGCGCATCACATCAATTGCAAGCAATTGAAAGGCAAACAACACTGTTGACCGTATCAACAATTTAATATGGAACAACAACAACTTATTTAGAATTTAATTACGCAGCAATAGGTATGGAATGGCAGGTGGAGCAAAAAGGAAATCAAATAGGATTGAGTATTAACTTGCAGCAACATAAAATAATAACAATTGGAATTTAATTAAAAAAATAAATTGAGTGGAGCATAACAAAAAGTGAAAAAGGCAAATCTTGATATTGCTACTAGCATGAGTTAACTCTCGCAGCCTGCGTGAGTTAACTAGCGCAACTGCAGGGCGCGAGTGTTTTGTGCTGGATAAAGAGCAGAATTCTTGGTTAAATAGGGTGCAAATAGAAATACACCTGTATGTTTAGGACCAATGTGTCGACTTCAGTATGGGCCTTATAGAATCTTATAAAGAAGTTTTTGAAAAGTATACCCAACACCCCACATATATTATATCTTTGCTCAATTCATTCATTAATCTCTAAATTATAAGTGTAAATAAAGCAACAATTTACCATAACAATGTTTATCGCTTGAGAAAAATATACTAACATTGTAACCAATATACAACTACTTTGTTCAGCATGCAAAAGTTATCAATGTTAACTATTTCACACAAGAGAAATTCTAACCATTCACACAAATTAAAGATAAATTTTAACCGAAAACAGAAAGATAAAATTTTTATCAAACAAATTTTGTTAATTACCAGTCCACATTATAATTATAATAAGGATCATGTTAACAAGTGCCCTAAAACACATGTTAAGATTCTACTAATAATACTTCACCTGTCATAAAATAAGTGTCATTTTTACCATATTTTGTTTAAAATTATTTATCCCTTTTACAATACCAATATATTTATTATTCTTTTCCACTAACTATAATTAATAATGTGCAAAAAAAAAATTTGTTTTGATAAATGAAACATATTTTACCATTGAAATCAACATTTCTAATTATTTTCTTAATAACCGTGTGAAACTAAAAAATGACATTTAATTCGAGACGGAGGGAGTAACTATTTATTGAAAAAATGTAATGTTCAAAAGTTTTAAAAATGTCATAGTGCGTTTAACTCAGTTGGTAAAAACAATGCATAATATATATAAGGTTTGGGGTTCGATTCTCGGCCATAAAAAAAATGTTTTAAAAATAAATTGACACAATATTAAATACACAATTTATATATGTAGTATACTAACATGTGTTTTTATCGCACATGTTAGCATTTTCCTTATCATAAATACAAAATAGAAGGTAATAATTTAGAATTGATGTACATAATAATATTAATTAGATGATGTAATTAGAAAAAATAATTGATGTACATCAAAGACTAAAAATAATATATACTCTAAAATCAACAAAATATGGGAAACTTGTTTGAGAAAGTACCAATTTGGCACTAGCACTACTCCTCAACTCAAACAAACCTGTCAAAGAAATAAAATGACAATTTTGCCTTCTGTCATGGATGAATATATGAATATGACTCTATTGCTATGTATTGTAGGAAGTGGTTGCAGGGGACCCAAACAAAAACCTTGGGTTTTGGAAGTGCCTTTGGTTTTCACATGACCAATGTTGGATATGTAGCAGTGGCAACACAATTTAATAAACTCTCCATCATTCATTATATCATCACCATCATCATTATTATTTCTTTTTCATTAGAAAGAGAGAGAATTAAACTCAACTCAGTTATTTCCTCAGATTTCAAATTTTCAACAACTATGGTAGGTCAACTACACCCTGCAAACATTGACATTTCTCACCCATGTTATTTTCTCTTATCATAATTCTATAATATTATTATAATAATACTATTATTGTTACTGCACTCACACTCTTTAAACACCCAACATAAATTTTTTATTTTTTTCTTGTTAATCTTTTGCTTAATCCTCTTCTTAACCCTTCTAATCTAATATGCTTATTGCTTGTTTTTATCATAATGTATGAGTTGGGTTTAATCTCAAATCAAGCAAAGTTAATAACTTTATTCAAAACCACTTCATAATTTACAATCTCTAATTTGAATTTCAAACACCAAATTCTCAAAAAATGCATTTTTTTCACTCCCAAATCCACAATAACAATGGTGCTATCACAAACCCTTCAATTATTTCTCCTCCATATTCATCAATTCCTTATAATTCAGAACCAACACAAATTTCTTCATCTTCTGGTAACAAAATAAGCCCTGCAATACTTTTCATCATAGTTATATTAGCTATAATATTTTTCATCTTAGGTTTTCTTCATTTACTTGTAAGATTTCTTATAAAGCATAGATCTTCATCATCATCATCAACAACAACAATTTCTCAATCAAATAGATTTCCTGAAATGTCTGAATCTGATGCATACCAAAGACAGTTACAACAGCTTTTCAATCTTCATGATTCAGGTTTAGATCAAGCATTCATTGATGCACTTCCTGTTTTCATTTACAAAGAGATAATTGGTTTGAAAGAGCCATTTGATTGTGCTGTTTGTTTATGTGAGTTTTTGGAACAAGATAAGTTAAGATTGTTACCAAATTGTAACCATGCTTTTCATATTAGTTGTATAGATACATGGTTATTGTCAAATTCATCTTGTCCTTTATGTAGAAATACCCTTTATTCACAAGGGTTTTCTTTTGATAAAAATCCTATATTTGAGTTTGAGGATGAAAGGGATGAAGAATTTGTTATAGGGATTGGTTCAGTTAACAAGGATATGGAAAATCATATAATGAATGGGAAAAGGGTTTTTTCTGTTAGGCTTGGAAAGTTTAGAAGTTCAAATAATGAAGAAGGGGGTGCAAAAAGTGAAGGAGAGAGTAGTAATTGTAATTTTGATGTTAGGAGATGTTATTCAATGGGGTCTTTTCAATATGTTGTTGCTGATTCAGATTTGCAAGTTGCTTTGAAAGCTTCTAAGGGTGATGGTAGTATGAGACAATTGAAGGGAATTAGAGAAATTCAAGATGGGAGTTTTTCCAATGATGGTGATGTTGAAGGCAAGAAAATCAACATTGCAAGGAAAGGTGAAAGTTTTTCTGTTTCAAAGATTTGGCAATGGTCTAAGAAAGATAGTAAGATACCAAGTTCATCTGATACACATTTTCATAATTGTGTTGCCAATGAAAGTTTGCAATGGATGAATAAAGCTAGAGGTACATGATGTGATACAAGTTACATAGTGTTTTTGTATTTTTAACTACTTTCATATTTTGAAATTCAATGAATCCATTTTGTTTAGTTCTTACTTCTCATACTTTGATCTTTTCTATTTAGTGCTAATACATGTAAGTTATGATATGAAATACTTAACTTAATCAAGGTATTGTCTTTGAACAATATCATTCTTTTGTGTATGTGGCCTAATATGTGAATATGGACTTGAGTCAATCTTTTAAAACTCGAACTGAATTAGACATTTCAACCAGTTAAACCTTGAACCGTTTTTTTTTTTTTACTATTTGGTTATTTGAGTGGTTCAACGGCTGTTTTGTTTCGATTTGAATGATTGAAAACAAATGAACCAGCATGATCCAGAGGTTTCGTTGATTCGATTTTTAAAACATTGCGTAAATCGAGCGCCCGTTTTCCCTTTATAGAGTTGTAACAAATTAACTACACTACATCTAGTAGATGTGGTTATAACTGAAAAAGAAGAGTAAAGTTAGTACATGGACTAGAAAGAATCACACTATATGGACCATTAATGGCATGTGATTCTTTAAGTGACAAAAGTGTTCTTTATCAGCAACTTCTTGCAAGCAGTAGGAAGATGAAAGTGAGGTCAAATTAGGGTGGTTGTTTTTTTGGATGCTTTTGGTTTTTGGGTGAGGTTTGCTTTATCACTTTTTGGGTAAAAAGAAGTAAAAGGAACAAGGATAGATTCCATTCCTTCTTCTATCTACTCATTAATGTGCATGACCCTTTATTGAAGGCATTCTTTTTTGGATGGTTTAGCATTTAACTGCCAAGATAGATGTGGAAAATGAAATGTGGGGTGGAGGAGTTTCTTAGATTAGGAATGTGGAGTCATGATATGATGGTGATGGGGATGTGTTAGTGCTTCAAACTTCAAAGGATGTGTGTGGGATACCAAAAAGTGTCAATATTTTATCCTAACTTTATGGTAAGATGTAAATCTTTGAATTACTATGTAAAACTTGTTTTTTTCTTTTAAAAAAAACGACTCCTTTAAAAAAAAATATAAACCTTTTTTAACCGTTAGTGTATGGTTATTAAATTCTCACGCAATATATTTTTTTATAGAACTAGAACACCAATTTAGAGGAATTCAAAAAACAACTTGAAAGAAGACTTCAGGAGTTTTTTTAATGGACAAATGTTGATTGTTACTCGTTAGTATGTTTATGTTATGTTATTGGGCGATGCTTGAATAAAAAGTTAATGGTCACAATTTAAAATAAAATAAAAAAATATGGGTGAAATGATGCTATCTGAGTTTAAGATAAGACAGACCTTAAATTTTTAAAGAACTTAAAAAGATATTTACAATTAAATTTCTCCAAAGAGACGATCGGAGCTTGAACCTATCTTCCATGTCCAAGACTTATCTTTATAACACTATGCCAAACTTTTGAAGTTTGACATATAGTTATTGGTCACAATTTATTCATGCATTCACTTTCGTACTTATAATCATAACTATTCATTTTTCCATACTCATTCCTTCTTTAAGAAAAAAAATAAATAAAATAATCCATGCTCATCACAAATGCCAAATCATTCGTGAAAATTTTTGCATTGAGCCGGTTGTCATTGCACTCAAAGAAAGCAGTATGGCTCACTCAACATACAGTCCAAAACTACTGGTCGTGATAGGTTTTTAGACGGTTCCCTATTTCTTGACAAATAAGCATGTAATAATCCAAGTACATCCTTCCAAGGTTCATCCAACACCTTTTTTCAATTTTTTATTCATCTGGGTCAACAACCTATAAGGCCAAATAAAGGAAAATAAGCAGTGCACCTATGATGCTGGGGCCTATAGAAAAAGGAGTAAGTGATCAACGTCCTCATTATTGATCCGTAATAATGGGGTGCACACATGTCTTTGACCTTCACCGACTTTGCCTTGGCAAAATGACAGTAGCACAACTCAACACCAATTTCAAGAAGGAAAAAAAATGGTGGGGGTGGCTTCTACGGTGGTGTAGTATATAGCTGGATCTCATAGAGAAAGATACCAAATCTACAATATATTAAATAATTAAGAAATTTAACTAGTCAAATATGAGCAAACTAATATTGTCTCTTTTCACTAAATGTTTTGAAAATTGTAGTATCAAACTAGAGAATTCAACTGATTAAACAATGAATCGGCATTCTTTATGATTTAGTTATTTAAACAGTTCGATTACGATCTCATTTCAATTTGAGGTGTTTAAATAATGATCCAGAAGACTTGCTGATTCAATTTTCAGTTCAACTTTTAAAATGTTGTGTCAACTAAATTTAGTGATGGAGAAAATCTTTGAATTGCATTGTCTGAGGTGGGTCTGTCGTAGGACAAAGAAAACAACAAAGAGGTGGTTACTAGTTAAGCATATATTATTATAGAGCAGCTGAATGATTTTTGTCTTGCATATGATATGATTATGCATGACAACACAATTGTGAGATAATGGCATCTCATGCCATGTGTTTCGCGTAAGATATACTTTTGACACTTTACTAAAAATTAAATATATATTAATCTGAAAAATCAGACTGCATATGTGTTGTTTAGTAATGAGGGAAATGGATTCTCTAAAAAAAATTCCTCTCATCTCTCTCGAGTGTATTCAATCTCAATACTACAATTTTTACTCCCAAATTATATTAATAACTCGTCTCACATGTTTCCATTCGATGGTGAGATTGAATACACAGGAGAGATAAGAGAAAAAATTTAAGGATTCATTCCCAGTAATTAGATTACTGATGATAATATCATAAAACGTGTGCATTCATGTTTTGTAATTTTTCTTTTGTATCATTTGGCATTACATTCTTATGGTATACTACTGTTTTAGCAATCATAGTTCGGTTATTTCAGCTGATATTCATAAACAACAAAAATAAAACAATTATTTTAGGGTTTATAACTAAAGAGCTTGTACAAATTTAAACTCGTTAGATCTTGCATGTTGACTTTGGATAATCTACACATGTACAAAGGAAAAAATGTACATCTTCCGTGATTTGATGATAAAAACAGAGTCAAGCAGCTTAGAACTATGATACAGGTATTTAACGCACCCCCAGAACAATGCCACAAGCTGTGGCTTCACACGGGAAAAAACAGTTGCTGAATCACAAAATTAGTTTACTTACAGTCGAAAAGTGGGAATAAAGTGCATTTCAACCAATAATATTTGCGGAAACAAAATAAAAACATTCTGAAATACGTGTAGAGACCATAAAATACTCTCAACAGTTTTAACATCACAATGGAAAATCCTCACTTACAATTAAACAGCCAAAAATCAAGAAAGAAAAAGGTTTACACAATTTTGAGATGACATTTCATTAACCTTTGGGGGAAAAATGTTACACAAAATCAAATATAATATACCAACTGTCTAAGGGATACCAAATTGCTTTTAACAACACTATAACTTTAGAAAGCACCTCAAGTTCTCAACAGGACAAAACTCTCAGTGCCTTGAGAGGCAAAATTTGATTGACCTTTTTCATACAAGAATATTTTGTACTAATGTACATAAACACCTAAATAAAGGGGGGAAAATATAGCAAATATGTGAAGCCAGCAAATAGACTTCAAATTTGAGTTAAAAAGTGGATCCCGTTTGCTTTAACCATACCTTCCTCATTTGAAGGAATCAAACATGAAAATTGCACCGGTATTGTAGAGTGCAGACAAAAACAATGGGTTTTGTATATCACCTTGATGACCCGTCCATATTTTTGGCTTCACAGACCCTTGGGAAAATTACTGATTTGTCCTTCCTCCAATGTATCTTTGCCATTTACCTTGTATGCTATCCTTATGCGCATGACAAGAGATTTCTGAAAAGAGTAGTTTCTAGCAATCAAGTCTTTCTCTAATAAACACTTGCTCAAAGTTAATCTCATTGGTAGAAACACATACACAACATACTCACAAAGCACAAATAGAGACAAAAAGGGGGAAGGGGGCAAAGGGAGTCTAATCTTGTATTTGTCGATCCAGAATAACGGTCAGAGCATGATGGCCATTTTACTGACAATTTCGGATACAATAAATAATTTTACTGCATAAATGCTCATACTAAAAAATTATTCACATTTAAATACAAATTCATCCTTATACAAAAATATAATTTTTGCAGCGCCTAATGGGAGTTTCCCCTGCTTGTCCAGTTACCTAAATATGGAGTTTAATTCAGACTCCATATCAGTGTATATACTAAAATATGGCAGTTTTTGTTGTGTGTACTGTCCAATTTTAAAGTAAAACATTACGCAGCATTTTGGCAGTGATCAATATCACATTTAGAATTCAAACTTGACAAGATGCATGGTAGAGCATAAATATTTACGGTGAAGCAATACTAATAAAGGATATCTACCTTTCCATGTTGGCTATTAGTAACTCTCAAAGTTTGCGTGACCGACCCATTTCCAGCAGCAGGGAGAGTATTGCCGCTAGCTGGATCCAAGTGCAATTGTAGAAACTGAAAGTCAAAATAACCACATATGTAAGTAATAGATAACGGAACATATCCAGCAGACCAACCAATGAAAGAGCTAATTATCAAACATTAAAGAGTAGAAGCAATTATTTAGCACTAAAAACAAGATAACTAATTAGACTACTATAAAGGAAACTATTCAGTAATTGACAGCTGCAAACATTTTTATCATAAGAATCCATCTCTTAGGAGAAGCAACAGCCACAAGTGCTTTCCTCGTGTCTTGAGATTTTTAAAATTAAATGTAAAAAATGGAATGAGAAGACAATAGCCAAAATAAATTATAAAGCAAGGAACCTCAAGTTAACAGTATACATTTGAAGATGAAAAACCGGTAAATTCATATCACACGTTTAACATAAGATAAATAAATAAAAAAAGCAGTAAATTCATATCCCACAATTGAAGTTATAGTAATGGCAATGATGATGATCTTAGCAATTTCATGTAGACAGTTCAACACTGCAGCATGCTGATTGGCATTTGGCATACCTTGGGGACTGCAGCCTGGAAAACAAAATCTGTATATGTATTGGAGGACAAATTTGTAAAGGTAGCTTGGATAACTGTTGTTTGTGGGTTTCCTGGTTGTTTTGAGAAATTGAATGTCAACCTCAAGGAGCTGCTCTCAAAAGCAGTTACAGACGGGTAAACTGGTCCATTGTTTTCTATTCAAGATAAGAAAAGGAGGAGGAATCAGTACTTCAACTATATTTAAAATAATGATAATGCCCAAATTATAAACATGGTATACAACCTGTTGCCGGACTGGAGGAAATACCACCCAATAAATCCATCATTGAACCAGCATTTGAAGTAGCTCTTGAAGAAGGTGGAAGTGGTGAGAGATCATCCAATGGTGAAGCAGGTGCATTATTACTAGCACTTAAGGACAAGATGTCTACTGTAGATGAGCTGCTCGGGGCAGAAGGCGATCCAATCGACAAAAGATCCATAAGAACATCTGTGCCACTGTTTGATGCTTGACCAACACCTGAAAATTCAATAAAAGTCAGAAATGCTATGAAAATGAGTAAATTTACATGTTTCTTCCTTAATAAAACCAATTAATAACTACTGAAACAATTCCAATTTATTTATGAAAACAGTGCTAATATTATATATAAAGTTATAAACAGGGGTTTGTAAATGAAGACGGTGATCATAAAAAACAAAAAAAATGTTCAGTTTTCATGACATAATAATAATTTATATGATGCACTATAAACACCAACCATATTGCTGTGATGCTGGAGATAGATCAACACCAAGAAGGTCCTGAAGAAAATCGCCACCAGAAGAGCTAGGTGCTGGAGCATCATCAGAACTTAGATCAAGTAGATCTACAAGAGGAGCTGCAGGTTTGGCTACCCCATTCGGGAGACTGACTGAAGGTGCATTTGCTGTAGAAGCGGCACCTGGTAAAGACCCAGCCCTCCTACCTATGAAAGTGGCCTCATCCAAAACTGGCATCCTTTCTACAAGAGTAGATCTGCACAATAACAGTTTCTCATAATAGGATCTCTCTTACCTGAGTATCGCAGAACCAAGCTCTTTATATAATATAATATGCAGCTTAATTAAACTCACCTAATATTTTGGTGCTTAGCAATAATCGAGTTGAATTCAATAGCTCTCTGCTGCAATTCTAGCTCAAGGTTCCCTTTGAACTGTACAATAATTTCCTCGATCCTCCTATATACATATTCAAAGGAGAATAAAATCCCCATGTCAAAACATAAAGTACAAGAAGAAAACCAGGCTCGTACTGGATGAACAATTTTTTGGCTTGTCTATTGAGTAGGAAGGGTTGTGGAGGGAAAAAGTTCCCCTGATTTGTCATAGAGATCAAGTCACACGCGCGGGGATTAAATTTTTTAAATCTCAAACCCGGTATTTGTACTAAAATATTACATATTACACATGTAAAAACATTCCCGAACCTTCACCTATTAGTTTAATTGATTAGAAGAGTAGGTTCTTGACAAGGCATCAGTACCTCTATGTCCAGCTGGTCATGAGTGCAATCCTTGCCACCTCCATTATTCTAAATTCTAAATAAATTATGAATTTCAACACAAGATAAAGTGGGACAATGCACTGTCTACATTTCAAGCCTAAAGGGATATTATGTGAAGGACAGTGTTATCAAAGGAGAATTATGACGGCAAGCGAAAAACCTCCCCTGTAAACATGGCATTGCTGCCGATGGCGGATATAATAGGTGTTGCAGCTTGTGGTGGCTGGCATGAAATCTGTCATGATATAATTCCATGATGGAAATTTGAGAGCACTGGTGAGGGAGTGTATTAGAAAGTAGAAACCATTCAAAAGCCTTCATCTAACAATTAGGTTTTAAGGATATTTGGCTTTTAACAGACAAAAATGTATATATGATGCAATACATGATAAACAAACTTAAAAACAGCATACTCTGAACAAGAAGGGAAACGTGAAGAGAGCTTTAATAAGGCAGCCAAAGACATTGCTTTTGTAGTAAGATCTGATGCATGGCGTTTTATAGCAATCTCTACAACATCCACTGCATCTGACTCAGTCACCTGGTAGATAAAACAATTAAGAATAAAGAACATAGTATAAAAAATTTAAACACGGTATGTATCAAAATATCATTTTCTTAGATTTTCCAATGTTCTATATCCAAGAAAATTTAAAGACATCAATGGTCGGTAGTCCAGTTGTTGTTCCATTAAGCTGAATATATCTCAAAAGAAAAGATAAAGTGGGCATGGGAATCAGGTCATTCCTCTGTATAAAACAATCGATAAGCAATAAGAACTTTTAAAAGAGGCAAGCCACAATTCTAATGTTTATGGTTTAAGCACCAAGCACATATTGTGCCAGATTCATTAAAAAAGAAAATAACAAGGAGCCGTTTCTGACAGAGAAAAAGTTCAACATGCCGATCAAACATGTAAACAAATCCCAGTACTTAATCCATTTCCTACCTTACAAAGAAATGGGAATAGAACTGAATATGAGAATGTAGTACTGAGACTGATGGATTTTGTTTCTATTTGTTCATTATTAACTTGATGATATATTTATGGAAGCCATGCAATTTATCATATTCAAGCAACTTGAAGCAATAGTGTAAACATGTGTATAAACAATCAATCATAACCATTCACTCACTGTTATTGGATCTTCTATGCCAAGCATTCCAACATTATGGACTAACATGTCACCATACTCCCCAATGCACCACACTGTAACTCGAACTAGAGTCTCCTGGAAAAATAAATATTAGGTGATGATGTTGCTATATAAACATCAACAGAAAATCAACAATGTGCATAGGCTTTGTCAAAGCAGAAATGAGCACCTGCTCAGCAGACGTTTGAAATGCCCTGTATAATGCTCTTACTGAATATCCATGAAGCTCGGAAGCATTGCTTATCACAACAATTAAGGCATACCATACTTCATCTTTTACAAAATTTCCAGCCTACTAACATAAGAAAAAGATCAGTACATGCACTCAATACACACCAGCATGGCTCAATATGGAGGAAGCCCAAAAGCACCAAACAATAATCACAATAAAATGGCATCCTAATGCACAAATCACCCCCCCCCCCCCCCCCCCCCCACCTTCTCGGCAATAATCATAAAAAGCCATCAATTTTATGAGAATAATGTGACGGAAACAAAGAAGCAGTACAAATAACTCAGGTGCAAAGAGATAAAGACACATGGAATCATATGTATATACCTGAACTATAAATTCATATAAATGATAATAAAATTCATCGATACCAGCATGTGTGTGGCGTAAATATAATAAGCTGATACAGGAAATCATTTTTTATACCTCAGTCAGAACCTTCAGCATCTGATCAATGTACCAGATCTTCTCTGGGGAAAACCTGAAGCAACAATAAAAAAAATTGATAGTCAACGCAAGACTTATAATTGTCACTTCAAGAAACTCTAATTAATTGTTCTAAACTGAAATGAAGCGGACCATGTGAAATAAGCCGAATAGATTGTTTTATTTTACCAAATAGGAAGAGAAGATGGGAGACTAAGGAACAGGAATGTCCAAAATGCAAAAATTGAAAGACAAACACAGATTGTATGTTTATTATTTATTACTAACACAACAAACAGTTATATAACTTCTAAAAGAAAAAGTTATAGTAAAACCTGTTCCTGTGACGAATCAAACCATTTTAAATTTATTTTGATATAATATCATAAGTGGTCCCAGAAATTACTGGAAATAAATAAATGAAGTGCATGGCTACTCTAGCAACCTACGTTTGACCTCCCCCACCCCCTCTCTTAAAAAAGGAAAATAATACTTAAACAGAATGCCATTCAGAACCTTGCGACTCACTTTGCAACTATGGAGCATATTTTGGTAGTTAGGTCTCCTCTGAAATCAAGATCACTGACTTCCAGATAATCTACAAGATCTTTCACTAAAGGCTTCACATTAGTTTCATTTACCAGAACATATACAAGTTCAAGGGCTCTTTTCCGAATTGAAGCATCTAAATCCTGAAGCAAAAAGTCCACTGATTAACTAACTTCTCTAGTTGCAAAAACACATTCGACATTGGATAAGAAGTAATAACAAAGAAAACAAATCAAATACCTTCACACATTCTAGAATTGTTGCACGGTGCCTCTGCACTGCCTGAGCATCAGCAGTTACAGCCCTCATTAGCATGTTTAATGCCACGTATCTGAAGGAAGAGGGTAGGAAGAGTATGATTCACTACAATAGTGAAGTATGATATCCACAAAGCACAAAATTAATTTTAACAAATAAATTTTGTTGGTGGATAAAAAGTACTAAAATAAATAATTTGAACAGCCATACAACTTATTTTATATACAAATTGTTTCTCACTTCTTCTCTAACTGCAACATCCAAAGACAGAATTATTAACAGGATAGCATATATTTCTCTAACCTAGTCAGCATGTAAATTACATCTTACAGGCATGAAGGTTAGTTTAGACAATAACAGAGATGTCAGAATATAACCAAGTACTCTAACTGCATGTATCAGCAAAATGTATTTAATCCAACCACAAGCTTATTCTGTTTCTAGTCAAGCAAAACTTGTAGTCAATATATTTGGGATCCCACCATTTTAAAATTTAAACGAGTTGGAGCAAAATAACTAGTGAACTTCGTAAAGTAATAATTGAATTGCTCAAATGTTTGACTGCCAAATTTACTATCTCAAGAAGCATCCGCTCATTATGAATATGCAATAGAAAATGAAAATAGATCAATACATCAATCACAGACAACGTACCAAAAATTTATAGGCACGGTTGTTCAGGACTCTATAACATACATGCACACAATCATAAAAGCACATGCTTACAAAAATTTCATAATCCAGTCAGTACAAAATCCAGCTATCAAAAGACATCAAGGAAAGTGGGAAACATTTTTTAAAATGTTGGGCCATAAGCCCATCTGTATATAGCTTTGTAATCTCCTCCTATCATCCTATCATATTCTTTGTTAAGTAATAATATACCATTTCTACAAGAACGCTGGATGGTCAGTAATAGATAACTGGATCATTTTTGTGCCAGTTAAAAGAAGTGCCCTTGGTTTATAGATGTAATCTTACAAGAACTAACGCTAAAAGTGGTCATTTCTCCATATTCGGTAGTCAAAATACTGGTTTGGGGATAGAACAAATATTCTCAATATCCTAACACACAAAAAACAGTGGTTCCCAGTCACTTGCAGTAGGCCCTATGGTTGAAGGTTTGAAGAAAACAGGATAATGTTCTAAGGGGCGAACGATCAATCCGACTGATCAAGAACGCTACCTAGATTCTTGCATCAAATATCAATTCATTGGACTGTAATCAGGCATCCTTCCCTGGTTGGAGGAAACATCAGACTTCTTTCAATGCTTTTTGTATATTTTTGCTTATATAGATCATAACCTTGAAATGCGAACACTCAATGTACTGGTGTTAGTCTGAATCAAGTTTTTCAGTTACTTGTCAAGGAAAAGTAATGACCAGAAGTAAACCTGATATTGTTGTCGCGGTTTGACAAGAATCTTCCCAGGATATTGATGGCAAGTACGCGTAAGCCACCGTTATCTTCAATGCTCATTATCGTTTGAACACACTCATATAAAATGGCATTCCCTGCAACTTTATTTGACTCGGTTTTTGTAGCCACCTAAAACAGATAGCAAGTTTAAAATTATCAACCTTAAATTTCAGAAAAGTGAGCCACTAATATGCAATAGTACATTAAAATCATTAATACATCTCCCTTAATCTCATAGATTTGGTAAATAATAAACAAATCCTAAGAATATTGAAATGAATGATATAAAACTTTATGACTGCAACAAGTGGTTAACATTATTTATGAAGAAAGTTTAATTGGTCACTGAATTGGAGCTTCTTCTATTTTTGGTTCTAAAGTGAATTGAAGTTTCTAAAAGAGATTAATCATACATATAATAATAATATAATAACAACTAGTTCGATTGTTCAAAAAAATAATAACAACTAGTTGCTACCCCCAAGCAATTCAGATTTTTTCCAATTAAATTTTAATATATCTACATGGAAATTTAAGAAATTATATGGATCAAAACTGGATTTTTTGGATAATTTGTCAGCATATTATACTAACTTGGGTTATTTAGTTCTGTTCAAAAAAAAAACTTGGGTTATTTAGTGATAAAATGATAAAAATAATAAGAAATCAGGAATGAATTTTAAATTTGATGCAAAGATATGCAAATGTCTTATAATATCTTGATACTTAGAGCATCTTAGATTATCTCATAGGATTAGTTTCTTATCTTAGACTATCTCTTAGGATTAGTTTCTGTACTTCTTTGTTATTATCATTATTTGCTTTCCTAGTAAATTAGGATTATTATTTGCTTTCCTAGTAAATTAGGATTTCGAGTCTTGTATATATTTTTATCAAAAATCAAAGTCACCAATCATATCAAACAATATCCATAATTCAAAGTCTTTATTTTTTTTCTTTTCTCTATCTAAGACCCTGTATCTTTAACACCAAGGTTTCTTAAGGAAGTCACATGGAAGTGGAAAAAATATCATAACACCATATATGGTATTCAGCATACATCTACACTACAGAGCCTGGCAACATGACAAATAAGCAACCATTGTAGTATGAACAATATAATAATATTGTCATAAAAGTAACAACATACACACAACTGACCTGGGCAAGTATGTCATTCATAGAGTCACTAGCATCAGCATCACCTTCACCTAACACTCGCAGAAGTTTAAGCAACCTAATGTGGAGAAATGGGTCTGTGATGCCAGCAATATCATACTCTGGCGAATAAGGACTGTTCGCTAGATCTTTGAGAGTTCTGACCAAACCATCTGTGCATTTCTGTAATAATTGTTCAAATAATATTGTTAGATGCTGGGCTGTAGTCAAAGCTCAAATTGCAGTGTTTCTGATACAAAAATGCCATCAAAGTAAACTTTAACATCATAAAATTGTACATATGAACCCTGTTTATTTTCCTTTACAGTTAACATAAACATATGATATGTATACCCGACAAGTTTGCTTGCAAAAAACTAAAAATATAGTGCTGTGCCCACTGAAACTGTATGATAGTCACTGAAATATGAGTTTTACAGTGATAATCATAATAATGGATCGTGAGAATACCTCAAACACAGGTAAAAAATAAAAAGCATTATAAATTATATGAAGCGGTCAGATACTCGACTAATCCAAGATTCCAGAAAATAACTTCAGTAAATTTATGGTAGAAACTTTCCCCAGCCCAACATTACCTAACCATACCCTCCAGAAGTACACTTCTGAAATTGTGTGTGGTTCTTTAGAGATGTGAGGGGTGGGAAAAGTTTCCCCCAAAATTATTACAACTGTCATAAACCCTCTATCTCAAAAGTTCAAGCAGTTAGGTGAAGACACGTGAATACTTTAATATTGTATTTATAACATGCCCTTTCACACAAGAGCCCGCTGAGCTTGATGCATGGACAATACACAAGGCCGCCTGTCTTTTGCTGAAATTCAACTTTTCATTGAAAGAACATGGGAAGCACAGATCAAACATTACCGTTATTATATTATGAACCAACTGCCCTAAATGCTCAAGCTATTAGATGAAGACACGTGAATGGTTTCATATAATTTTTCTATCAATAACATTTTCAAGAAGCAAATTCTATAATTTATGGATGCTTTTAGTTTTAACTGACAAAGAAGAAGAACGAATAAAAATAAAGATGATTTTATATTGCAGAGCACAGAATATTTTTTCATGCTAAGTTTATAATAGTAAAGTTTACTTCAACTAAAATCTAAAGTGGATTATGGGGAATACTCTTATGACTATGTGATTGACAAAATTATAAAGATGAAAAACTACCTTCCTAATATGTTCAAGAGCTTCTGTGCTAGTTTTACACAGATCTGTACAAAGCTGAACTCCAGTAATTAAAACTCCATGGTGTTTCTCCCTAAGTAATGAAGTAGCAGGATTGATAAAATTTTCTGCCAAGTCTGGAACTTTCTTTATGATCCTTATAGAGCACAATGCTGCCTATATAACAGTGAACATAGTTAATTTATGTGAATTATAAATGACAAATCAAGCAGTTAGAAGGAAAAGGTTTTGTAGATAAAACAAAATCAAATTACATAACATGCAATTTTTTAGAAAATGGGAGCAAGGATATCACAAAAAAAAAAAAAAACAGATGCGACAACTAACATTAGGCAACACAGCCAGCTTGATGGATGTCAAGTTCTTAAAAGCATATAGATAAATAGATTTCCACTCAAAATTATGAAAAATGGAACAAGAAAACAGTACTAAACAAATATTAACAAAAACAATGAAAAAAAGGTGATATCAACAACCACTAAACTTTATCCAATCTCACATTTCATAAACATTTTTGCTATTACATGATAATGCATTATTATACATCAGAATTTTTTTTTTAATCCAAATACATCCCAAGACCCTTTAAGTTTAACGTTTGCACCGGATTATCCTTTTAGCTTCAAATTGGTCCTTCATGTTAGTAAAAGTGAGCACCTAATCCTTTTAAGTCATTAAATATGTACACCATTACCCTCTTTCCTTCCACTAAACTTGCTTAAAAAAGTGCTTATGTTGACGTTTATTGCTAAGTTGGTAGGTCCAAATTCACCGCTCTCAAAATGAGGGTTCATAGATGTATAATTCAGTCTTGGTTTGAAACAAAATCGATAGATCACCTTATTTATAATGTTGATGAAATATTTATCTGTAAAATTAGGATTGAATTGAGAAACAACAAGAAAATGTAAGTAATCATATTTAGTGTCATAAACGCTTTTTGGACCTTCCACCTCAATGTTAAATGGTCATGTAAGTGCTTTTTAACAAAGCTGGATGAAAAGAGGGACCAATTTGTTATAAACAAAAAAAGTTAAGGACTAACTTGCTCACTTTTACTAAATAAAGGACCAATTTGAAACTAAAAGGGCTAATCTGATAGAAACGTCAAACTTAAAGGACCCCGGGATGCATTTGACGTTTTTTATGTCAAATAGTTGTGGCACAAACAACCACATGGTAAGACTATTGGCTATCACGACCATATGATGAAACAACAGACACTTTAAATGGGCAATTCAACATAAAGTACTATAGTTTATGTGCATTAGAATAACTCCCTGAAGCCAAATCAAAAAGAAATTTATTTGATCCAAGTCATAATTTCTGGAATGATTGAACATGATTGAAATCCACATATTAACCAGAAAACACCAATATAGAACAGGCATTTTTATTTGACTGGGAGCCTTATATCTATGGCAGATCATATTTTTCCATTTTTGCCTATAGGAAATGGTTGGGTAGATGCAAGCTGTCTCTTGAATCATGATTCTCTCTTCATAATTTAAAAAAAATTTATCAATCACACAAAGATGGAGGCAAGTAATGTCACTATTATACAAGGATAAGGATCAGAGTCCGGTATTATAGGATATTTTATTCCAGTAAAACAAAATCTAGTATTTATTGGTTGCTAGATGTATGTAAGAAAAGTAATCACATAAGTCAAGAGCAGTTAAAAAAACCTAGTATTTATTGGTTGCTAGATGTACAAAAGTTCCAAAACTAATCCCTATAAGTGAAGAGCAATAATATGTTACTGTCACTATGAAGCATCCACGACCTCTTCTCCCTCGATATATAACAAAAACAAAAAAACAGTATTTATAGTTCCAGAAAGGTGTAAGGTGTAATAAATGCATGAAATACATTGAAAAAGTCACCTTCTTCCGAATATTGGGATCACGAAATTGTAGCAATCTCTCAACCTCTGGTGCAAGATCACGAGCCATTTCTGCTGAACAAATGTTTCCTAAAGCACAGAGTGCAAGTCCCACTATATACTGATTTGTATGATTAAGATCTCTGAAGTTCGGTTAAGGCTTTTCCTATATAAAAAATTATCAATATTTTTCCCTTGTTTTGTTTCAGTAGAGGACTAATATCAATAACACGTTATAAAGTGGAATATAAAAATCAGGGAATTAAAAAATAAGATTGATTAAGAAAAGGATACTGTTTCAAAGAATTGGTGACCAACATTAGAACTTCTTGTCTTTCATCAAGAAGCAACATGAGGCCAAGATAACCTATTCTCTTCTCCGGAAATCCAGGGGATGCTATCAACTTGAGACACTCCATTTGACCGAAATGTGTTGGGTATCCAAGCATGTGGATAAACATTAGCTTAGCCATATTACGATGCCTGTAGTCTTGGTCATTTTCATTTATTGAAGCACGAATGGCTGCGCATTCTTTTCTTACAACGCCGCGCTCTTCTGCTGCAGTCTTGCATGCACGTATGGCCCGAATCATGTCCCTAAATGTTCGGATGTGAACCAGATAAGTAAAAAATGATTACTATAACACCAAAAGAAAATCCCATCGAACATTAATATCTTTGTAACTTGCAAGAAAACCTGAAAACATGTTAACCATTTCTGATTTGGGAGGCAAAAGGTATTTTTACATAAAAAGTCAACTACAATGAAAAACTCACACCGCTGCAGGAATATGCAGAAATGAAAATCCTGCTTGAGTCCGTAAATCTATAGGAGGATAATAAATCCAATTCTATAATGCAACAGATGATTGGCTGTGGCACCCAATCTATGAAGCACTGATACAAACACCAACTACGACACTCACACATAGACACTTTTAATATTTTTAAAAACTGAAATGATTGAATTTAACATGTGTCATTGTCATGTCGGTGTTGAACACGGACACGTGACGGATATTGAACATGCCCTCAGCCCGAAGTGGCAATACTACATAGTACCTGATACTTAAATCAGGGCAGCATCAGTGAGAATCTACAGATGGAGGAAAAAATAACTACCTATTTTATAATGTGTAGCTCAGACACTCTTGATTCTGAACCTCGCCACTACTTTTTTCAAACAGTCAATTTCTAAGGTTATTAGAAAGACATGTCTATGCGCTAAAGCCAAACGATAAACATTTAAGCATCATCAATGATTAGTTCATATTTTTAACCCCCACCTAGTGCAAAAAAAAAAAAAAAAAAAAAAAAAAAAGGTTTTTATTTTCATATCCAAACCACGTGCTGTTTATGAATTGTTCCCAATGGTTTCAGAGATATAGGAAAAAGCCTCTCAAGATCTTTGTAGCACAACACCTTTGATCAAATGTGTGTCCGGTGTCCGACACCAACACATGTGATTACGTTCAAATAATTCACTTTCTCAAATTATTACCCGTGTCAGTGTCTGACACCCACACATGTGATTACGTGCAAATAATTAACTTTCTCAAATTATTATTGGTGTCAATGTGCCCCGTGCTGTGTCATAACTCTCATAACCTATGAAGCAAAGACACTCCTCGGATTAGGCGTGTTCCGATGTCGGTGTCGGACATGGGTCGGTGTCAGACACCGACACATATAATTACATTACATTATATGATTTTCTCAAATTACTATCGGGGTGTCCGCGTGTCAGTTTTTGTGTCTGTGGCAGTGCTTCGTAGCTCTTAACTGAAGATGAAAATTTAAGTTCGATGCCACATACTAGAATCGAATTGCAGCACTAACGTAAACTACTATAACATTTCAATTTCAATGTATGATTCAAATACTATACTGTTTCGAAATCCATAGCCTAACTAACCACATCAAAACCATAAACCAAATATAAAAATTTGAACACGTTGTACACTAATTTCAGCTTAAAATTAACAAAATCTATAATCTAGAACTCAATAAGCTACATAAATTCCAATTCAATAAAAAACGCGAAGAAAATTCAAAATATTCCTACTCAGCTACAAAATCAGCATGAAGAAGAAGCATCTAAACGCATTGCAAGAACAGTGCAAAGCTGATCCGATTGAAAGGATTCAATTGATTACCTCAAACGCGTTCCTGAAGAGAAAGGATTCATGATCGATGATTGCGTGTATTCGCCGGGGAAGTTGAATCAGATCGAATTGCGGAGAGAAGGAATCGGAGAATTGAGTCGCCGGAATCGGAGATCGGAATCGGAGATCGGAATCGGAGAAGAGAGGGAGAGATTCGGATCTGATACGGAGAGAGTGTTGTGTTGTGTGAATTTCGGGGGAAGAAAAGAACTTAACGCCACCGCACTTTTTTTCTTTCTTTCTTTCTTTCTTCTACTTTGTAACGTTTTTACAATTTTAACTTTTCTCACTCCGAATTTTTTAGATAAAAAAATGAAATGAAATGAAATTCAGTGTTGACTATCAAAATGATTATATCTTTGTAAAATTGAGATTGTTTTGTTAGTTATGCTTAATGCTTAATGGAAAATGTTGCTCAATGGTATAAAGAAAGAAGTTATTTTTGTAAACAAAGATAATAAGGTAATTTTGTATAAAACAATTTTTTTTAAGTCTAGTAGCCTAGTGGCTAGAGCTTACACAATTCAATGTGGGGAAATGAGGTATCCGGGGTTCGAATCTCAGTCCCTGCATAAATTATGCAATGTTTCTATCAATTGAGCTAAGCTCATAGGACAAAAAAAATAGTTTTATGTAAGAAAGGAAAAAAAGAATTAGTTATTCTGATCAATTATTTTCTTATAGAATCAAAAACATATGAAGGAAAAAAAAGTTAAGAAAAAAGATATGTGTTTATTATGCCGATAAAAATATTCAAATACATAATTATCAATGTTCACAAGATTTTTTCGCTAAAACATGTTGACCGATGTTTGAAAGCATATCTCTTGTGAGATAATTGCTAGTTATCAAATTACCAACGACACTTTTGAGTAGAGATGTCTCTTTTCTGACAGCTTGAGGCTTATTTATGCAAAAGGTCGTGCAAATAGGAGTTTTGTATACTCCAACAAATGTATAAAATGCTTAATTTATTTGTAATAAAAAAATGTGAAACTTGCGTTTCTCAATCAAAATTTATCCATCAAACTTTTGTCTAGACAGCACACTCAATATATATACTAATTATTATTAAGAATATATTTCATACACATTATATTGACACTAATTAAATGGGAAACGTTAAATAATTTAAGATAGTTATTTTCATCATGAATTTTATTCTTTAATAGTCCGAACATCTCCCATGAAAAATTGAAAACATATGGTTAATCAACAAAATATATAATAAAACAACTAAAAATGACTTAGTACATTGAACAAATAGTTAAAACATTAACACCTAGCGTTAAAAATAAACTAACAAAGATTCTTGTTTAAGAATTCGAGTATAGTAATTGAAGCAAAACTCAAAAAATAACTCATTATCAGTGGGGGACCCTTGTTGACTTCACAAGTCAAGGCAAAACATTTTACTACCATATATACCTACCAATCCTTATTGTTAATCCTTGATACTACCACATTTCATTTCTCAGACATACAAACAAACCTATACTTTCATTTTGCGATCGACTTACAAGTTACAACTTAGAATATGGCTGAAGCTGTGCTTGAACTTGCCCTTGACAATTTGACCTCACTCATTCAGAAAAATATCGGCCTATTTCTTGGTTTTGAACAAGACTTTAAAAATCTTTCAAGTTTGATTACTACAATCAAGGCAACACTTGAAGATGCTGAGGAGAAACAATTCACCGACAAAGCTGTCAAGGTTTGGTTGCTTAAGCTTAAAGATGCTGCTTACGTCCTCGATGATATCTTGGATGAGTGTGCCACCAATGCACGGGAGTTGGAGTACAGAGGATCCATGGGTGGACTACATGGTAAGCTACAAAGCTCTTGCGTATCATCTCTTCATCCAAAACAAGTTGCTTTTCGTTACAAAATTGCTAAGAAAATGAAGAGCATACGAGAGAGGTTGGATGAAATAGCTGAAGAAAAGACCAAGTTTCATTTGACTGAGATAGTCAGAGAAAAGAGAAGCGGAGTCCTTGACTGGTGCCAAACCACCTCAATCATTTCTCAACCTCAAGTCTATGGAAGAGATGAAGATAAGGATAAAATTGTAGATTTTTTGGTTAGGGAAGCTTCTGGTCTTGAGGATTTGTGTGTCTGTCCAATTGTGGGTCTAGGCGGACTTGGGAAAACAACACTTGCCCAACTTATCTTCAATCATGAAAGGGTGGTCCAACACTGAGTCCAGAATGTGGGTGTGTGTTTCAGAAGATTTTAGTTTGAAGCGAATGACTAAAGCAATCATCGAAGCGGAAACTAAGAACTCATGTGAAGATTTGGATCTAGAACCACTACAAAGAAGACTTCAACATCTACTACAAGGAAAAAGATTTTTGCTTGTATTGGATGACGTTTGGGACGATAAACAAGAGAATTGGCAGAGATTGAGATCTGTATTGGCTTGTGGAGGAAAGGGTGCTTCAATTTTGGTCACTACTCGTCTTGCAAAGGTAGCAGAAATCATGGGAACAATACCTCCACATGATATATCGAAGTTATCCGACGAGGATTGTTGGGAATTGTTTAAACAAAGAGCTTTTGGATCAAATGAGGAACGGACAAAGCTTGCGGTCATAGTAAAGGAGATATTAAAGAAGTGTGGGGGAGCGCCTCTTGCTGCAATAGCACTAGGAAGTCTCTTGCGCTTTAAAACAGAGGAAAAAGAGTGGCACTATGTGAAGGAAAGCAAACTATGGAGTTTACAAGATGAAGATTATGCCATGCCTGCGTTGAGATTAAGTTACTTGAATTTGCCGCTTAAACTGAGACAATGTTTTGCCTTCTGTGCACTATTTCCCAAAGATGCAATAATAAGGAAGCAGTTTCTAATTGAGCTTTGGATGGCTAATGGCTTTATTTCGTCCAATAAAATATTGGACGAAGAAGATATCGACAATGATGTGTGGAATGAATTATATTGTAGATCATTTTTTCAAGATATTGAGACAGATGTATTTGGCAAAATTACAAGTTTCAAGATGCACGATCTTGTTCACGATCTTGCTCAATCAATTTCAGATGAGGTGTGTTGCATTACAAGAAATGATGACATGCCTAGTACATTTGAAAGAATCCGCCATCTCTCATTTGGAAATCGAACTTCAACTAAAGTAGATTCAATCTTGATGTATAACGTCAAATTATTGAGGACCTACACTAGCTTATATTGTCACGAGTATCACCTCGATGTATTAAAATTTCATTCTTTACGGGTACTTAAGTTGACATGTGTTACAAGATTTCCATCTTCATTCAGTCATTTGAAGTTTTTAAGGTACTTGGATCTTTCTGTCGGTGAATTTGAAACTCTTCCGGCATCTCTATGTAAGTTGTGGAATTTACAAATTTTGAAATTACACTATTGTAGAAACCTCCGAATATTGCCTAATAATTTGATACACTTGAAAGCTCTACAACATCTATATTTGTTTGGCTGCTTCAGATTATCAAGTTTACCTCCCAATATAGGGAACTTGACTTCCCTGAGGACTTTGAGCATGTATGTAGTTGGCAAGGGAAACCTTTTGGCAGAATTAGGACAGTTAAATTTCAAAGTAAATGAGTTTCACATCAAACACCTTGAGAGAGTGAAAAATGTAGAAGATGCTAAAGAAGCCAACATGTTGAGTAAGCACGTGAACAATTTGCGGTTGTCATGGGATGAAGAGTCCCAATTGCAGGAAAATGTGAAGCAGATACTTGAAGTGCTTCAACCTTATTCCCAACAACTTCAAGAATTGTGGGTGGAAGGATATACAGGTTTCCATTTCCCAGAATGGATGTCTAGTTCTTCTTTAATACATTTACGGTCTATGTATCTCAAAAGTTGCAAAAGCTGTTTACATCTCCCACAGTTGGGGAAACTACCTTCTCTTAAGGAATTGACGATTTGGAGCTGCTCAAAAATAGAAGGTTTGGGTGAGGACTTACAACACGTGACTTCCCTTCAATCGTTATCATTGTTGTGTCTTCCAAACTTGACATCCTTACCTGACTCTTTAGGAAAACTTTGTTCACTTCAAAAACTAGGAATTCGGGATTGTCCGAAGTTGATTTGTCTTCCGACGAGCATTCAAAGCCTTTCTGCTCTTAAGAGTTTGAGTATTTGTGGTTGTCCTGAGTTGGAGAAACGGTGTAAAAGGGAAACAGGCGAGGATTGGCCAAAAATATCTCACATTCAAAATCTTCATGGTATGTTTTGGATCTCTCACCTTTCTTAATACATTTTGACACTTTTATATTTATCGCTCATCCTCATCTTAACGATGTTCCTTTTCTTCCTCTATCATAATAGTATTCTCTTGAAGATTGGTCAAGTGTTTTATTGATTCTGGGTTGCCTATATAGTTAATTTGTTCAGATCTAAAGGAAGGTAAAGTGCTTGCTGCTTTTTTTATTTCTTCAGTCATTGGTCATATCATAGCACTGTATGTTTTAAAAATTCGGTATTTTAAATTCATCGGCTGAATACTACAAAAAAATTGGGGCTATAACCATTTGTGTTGCTTTAAAAGATATGTGATAAATAACTTGAGAAGATATGTTTTAAATAGTAAATACCAATTTTATTGATTTCAAATTGTCCTTGTTGACATGCAGTTTAATGTGCACTTGAATGTATAGTTTCTTGAAGGGTGAATGCCAATAACGAGTCCTCTGTACTTCGGCTGGGGTTAAGACAGCCCTTTGAGCACCAACATAACCATGTGAGTACAAATTTTGTTCCCATCATCAAAACTCTATAATGGTTATTTTATGATGTTCTGCTTTAAATTTTCCATCTTGGTACTTGATCATCTTGTTGGCATATGTTTATCCATCCCCCATAATTACTCATGATTTTATCTCTAATGTGGAAAACAAATAAGATTTGATGAGTTAAATAATTTTCCAAGACTTGGGACTTTCTGAGATAATTTTTTTGAACTGATTTGTAAAAAATGGATTTGAGAAATTCAAATTCAAAATTATCATGCAAGTACTTTAGAAAAATAATTTTAAAAAACACCCAAATTTTATAAAAACAACATAAAAGTCTGTGTGTTTATGCTTAATGAATAACTCCATAGTTTATGTGCTAATTGACTGAAACCCTTACGATCTTCATCCTTCTTAGGTACGCCTCTGCAAGCAGTTCTACTGGCCATCATTCCTTCAACCACCTCTTGATTTGCAAGTGAAACCACAAATTAAATCTGTGTGAGGAAAAAATCATGAGAAATCTTGGAATATTGTGAACCTGTTACAACAATTCATTCCGTCTTTGACAAGGGTCAGAAAATCCACTGGAACAACAATTCATATGCCAGCTATAACTCATGTGATAACAGACTCTACTGGTAAGGAAGATCAGCCATGGAAAGGGAACATGGAATTTGCAGCAATGAAAGACTGTTTCTCCCCAAGCTTCTGTAGCTGACACAAAGCGAATTGTAAAATCTGCGGCAGCCAGATGATACAGGACCCTATTTGATTTTCCTAATTTCTTCATTAGGAAACATGATTCCTTTGGGTCCATCACTGGTATAAGATTTGATGGAGCTTCTCTGTGAGGGAGACATGAAAGTCTTTAGCAAAAGAAATCAGAGAATTTTTCAGAAGATTGGCGAATTAAAGCTCATGATGGTGCCTAGTCTATTCTTTCAAGTGATTAAGTTGAGAAACCTTTTGATAGTGAATTGAAGTTTTCTTTATTTATACCTTTTCTGTTTCATTTGTGAATTGAAGTTGAGACATGATGCGTGTAAGGTTAATGTGAAACAATGGAACAGCAGGAATGATGCATGTGTTCCATCCAAAGCTTATGTGTGCACAATCTGGTAACATTTCCAATATAAAAATATTGAAATTTAGGGCAACATCCAATTCTTTCCGCAGGAGGACGAAATCAGGACAAAACTGAAAATACTGTGGCAGAACAACCAAGGAAGCATAGTCTAATTCCAAGGATTAACAAAACCCATCACATCTATTAACAGAAATTATTTTAAAGCAAGAATCAATACATAATGTCTAGTCGCAGAATTCATTACCATGAACCATTCTTTGATTTTCCAATTGACAAGAGATTATTTAGTCTTTTCAGCACTTAAAACTTTAAATGGCAGCATCTCCATGATTGTGATAGTAAAACGGCCTTTCATAAAATAACCAACTATAGCACAGGTAGTAAATATTTAGATTTTTTAACTTTTAATTAGTTGGGAGTTCATCCTTAACCATCGATTACAGACAAACATCTCTTAGAAAATGTCAACCCTTTAAATAGATCTTACTTATTTTGAGAGGTTAGTTTTGGATTAGTTTAACACAACTTACTTTAACAAAAAATTAAGAAAACTATATTGTTGCAGGTTAGTTTTGGATTTCTCATCCACTCTACATTTTATCCTCTCTATTTACCATATTGTTCACCTTCAATTATTATGGCTTTTTACGATCATTAATCATTTTTTGTTCCATTTCGCAAACTACTGCAACATGGAGTATTCAAGTTTTTCATGTTGTGTGATACATTTAAACTTTTCGTAAACCTTGCTTCTCTGAAGATATTGAGCACACCAAACTCAAGCTGCTCTCAACTGAAATCATTAAACTTGATGATCTCCAAGAAATGTATATTAGATGTTGTGACAAGATCAAGATATTAGAAATTATGTGGTGCCTTATGTTCCATTACCATCTCATAATGGTCGAAACCAACCACTTCTGACCTGTTTCATTATTTTCATAAAGGTGCTCTTTCATATCACTGAACTAAGGTTGGTGTTTGCCCATGTCTTCTCTCTTTCGCATCATTGAACCTAAGTGTTTACATTTGTAACTTTATTTTTTTAAGGAAACAAACTTAACTCATTTCATTCATCATTAGGGGGTTAATACAAAGAGGAACATAATCGCCGCTCGAGCGAAAGAATTGGCCGCTCGAGTGAGGCTGTGAGCAACCATATTAGCTTCCCTCCGAATAAACTTTACCTCAAAGTTACAATGCAAATTTAAAAGACATCTAATACTGTTCACAATAAAATTAAACTCAGATTGGCCTTCATTTCTGCCATATATTGCAGCAACAAGAACTTGGGAATCACCAAGAAAAGTCATGCTAGAAATACCCATTTGTTGCACCCATTTCATAGATTTCATTGAATTGAAATCATTTCAACATAGCAACATCTTCACCTTCATGGATTGGCAGCTCAGGGCTGAACCACCCTGTCATTGCCCTCACAAAAATTCCTCCTTCTTCGCGGATACATGCACCATAACCAGTTCGATTACACCTTGTCAAAAAACTGGTGCAATCATTACAAATCATATCGTTTCTGCTCACTGTTTCGTGATTGCTCTGCTGCACATTCTAAACTGATAAACATTGCTCTGCAAGCACCATCTGAGCCGCAACGACAATCTGATGCGCTGATGACGCCTTCTGAGTTCACACATTTTCGCGTTATCTATGCCAACTACTTCATATTAGCGACAAAACCTTACTAACCACGTCCTCTGTCTCTCGCGCACAAACATCCTGCAACACTTCTCCTTCTGTGCGAAACACCTAAAACAATCCTCAATCACTTGAGACAGACCCGTCATTTCCCAACAATCAGCGCTTTTTTGACATACAAACAGAATGTGCCAATTGGATTTCTCAGTCTCTGCGCAAAGGGGACATTGCAGCAGACATAGAACATGACGTGTGCTTAGCTTATCCCAAGTCGGTAGACAACCTCTACAAATTCTCCAAATTCCTCACCTTTGGCGAAACTTTTGCTCGCTACACACCACCCCAATCACCTGGAACCTTGTGTCTTTCCGTCTTTGTCGACATGCACATAGCACAATGATACCCTCTGCCTTCACAAAAATTACTCCTTCGTCGCGGATACATGCACCTAACCAGTTCGATTATACCTTGTCAAAAAATTGGCATCAACATTACAAGTCACCGTGCACTGCATTACCAGACGCCCTATTGTTTCTGCTCACTGTTTCGCAATTGCTTTGCTACACATTCTGAACTGATAACCATTCGCAAGCATCATCTGAGCTGCAACGAGAATTTGATGCGCTGATGACGCCTTCTGATTCCACGCATTTTTCACATTTGATTCTCGTTGCAGCTCAGATGATGCTTGCGAAATGGTTATCAGTTCAGAATGTGTAGCAGAACAATCGCGAAACGTGTAACAGAGCTGCAACGCCTCCTACTGTACCGAAATGCTCAAAACAATCCTGAATCACTTGTGACAGACCCGTCATTTCCCAACAATCAACGCTTCTTGACATACAATCAGAATGTGCCAATCGGATTTCTCAGACCTTTCATTGTATTGTATTGTATTGAGAAAAACTACATTAATTTTGGTTTTTTGAAACACATTAATTTTGGTTTTTTGAAAATACTTACAAGTTTTAAATTTTTTTATCATATTGACTTTTTTATATAGGGACATAAAAACTTGTATATCTAGCAAAATCACGAAGTTCAATTTATAAGTGTGCTTTTAATTACGTTACTAAACTAAAATTTTCAACAACCAATTTTGTCAAAATTAACTGTATTGTTTTTTACGGAAAAATTTAATTGTATTCAGAATAGATGCAAAACGGTAAATAAAACTAGTGAGAGGTCCACTTAAACAATGATATAATGTAAACAATAATAGTTACAAAAACGAAAGAAAATTCTTTCATCACAATTTAGAAGTCAATTTTGTGAAAGTGAAAAAATACTATAATACATGCTCCAAAAAGAAAAGTTATAACAACCATCATGTTTGAATGGTACTAAGTACCAACATTAATACGTAATACATTGATCAAAAACTTGTAGTAAATTTAAACGGTAACATCTAATGTCAAACTCAAGGATTGCGTTTACTATTGAGTGAATTTAACGTTCAGTATCATACTTCAACAAGGAGGAAGATTTTTTGTAAGGAACATGTTAGATTTTTCATGGTATATAATATACTAGTACTAAATATTTAAGCATGACCATCAAAAGGAATAGCGTACCAAAATTTCTTGATCTTGCCTTTAAATTATGCTCAATGTTCAATTTGTTTACACACCAGAGTGACTGAAAATTTGGCAAAACCGAAGAAACAAATAATTTTCTGATCATCAGCTTCTCACTAAAATAAAATCCTACTATTTAAAAGAAATCATTATAATTTCTGTACTTGATTTCAACTTCCCCTATTGGAGATTCATTACGGCAAACGTTTTTGATTGTATATACTCAGTACTTGTGGATATAACTGATTCGAGACCGCATATTATGATGATCATAGAAAGAATCACCGTAATCCAAAGGCTTGATAACTACAGACTCCTTCTCATCCTGTTCCTGCACTGCACCAAATACTATCTCATTGGTTTCCTCATGACTTTGCTCATAGTAAGTGTGAGCAACCGATGAATGATACTGATTACGATAATTATGTTTTTGCTGCTGCTGAAGATCTCCGTCCCATCCGTTATACAGATGTTTTTGTTGTGGTTGCTGTTGTTGTTGTCTTTGTTGCGGCTGCTGCTGAAGATCTCCGTCCCATCCGTTATACAGATGTTTTTGTTGTGGTTGCTGTTGTTGTTGCTGCGGCTGCTGATGAAGATCTCCTTCCCATCCATTGTACACATGTTTTTGTTGTTGCTGCTGCTGATGCTGAAGATCTCCTTCCCATCCATTATAGAGCGCCCGACCTTGCCACAACTGTTGCATTTTTTCGGTGTCTTTAATCATGAAAGGATATGTTTTCTTAGGGGTTGGAGTTCTCGGGTCAATAGAAGGGGGCTCATCTTCATTTGTAATTACAAAACTTTCTTGCACGGGCCAAGCATTTATTTGCCTTTCAGGTTGATGGAATAAAGGCTGGCTTTGAAATTCATAGCTTTGTGGTTTTTTCCTGAAACCCATTATTTCCACTACTGAGGCCCCAGCATTGGTAAGAAGCTTCCCAATGGATGCAAAGAGACCTTCTTCTTGCTTATAAGATTCGTCTTCTGATGGAATCAAAGGCGGTCTGACAGATTTCAATGGCTTTTGATATGGACTCGGTGAAAAGTCAGACATTGCTGAGCTCTCAGCCTACAAAAGCATGAGATGAATTATTAGTTGAAGTTTTCTCATGTACTCTGATATTGATTTTATGAACATTAAATTATGCTAGCTTTAGAGAACAAAGGATATGTTTACATACGATTATCATTACTATGGCATGTTTTGAGATTTTATAGTTTTCCATGTCATGCAGCTACAATGAGAAGTAAGAAGTAACATTCCTTTTTTCTCAAGAAATCTGGATATTTACTGCATATAAACTTATTGAAGTTCTATCAATCATATTTTGTTTTTGGATAGCCAACTATCTATCCGATTTATTTAGGACTATTCTATGAAGCACCGTCATGGGCACAAACACTGGACACAGACACAAACACACTGGTATGGTTTTTAAAAAGAGAAAGAAATTGAATGTAACCAAATGTGTCCGTGTTGTATCGGACACCAGACACACCATTGATCTGAGGTGTCAGTGCTATATAGACTATATTTATCTTATTTAATATAACACATCAGAAAGCAGAGAACTAGACAAGCACTCACAAGAGTCATATCCTGAGACGCAACAATTGTACTTAGACGACGCTGCAGCAATGCCAGCATATAACCAAAGAAGCCAGCTCCGAGAAGCATTGCAATTCCTGCAGATTGAAGGCATACACTTTTAATATGTAACTAATAAAAACTCTAGAGATAGACTCTGAATAGATTTATTTTATTTACCGAGTGGAAATCCACTTTCGTATTGATAAGCACAGTCATCAAAGCGCAGCTGAATCTCCCTGATGGCTTGATTCCCCCTGTCGATGACAAGTAGAGAACAACTACTTCCAACATAAACCACATCAAAGTCATTAGAAAATTTAGCCTCTTCACTTGGTCCATCGACATGGCCCCCTCCACGGCTTAATTTTCCTCCAGCAATTGTTGTAACCCCTGAAAACAAACATCTTAATTCCTTTTCCATAAAAGAGAAAACAGATATCTTAATTCAATAAAAAGTTCCATCTCCAACTCTGATGTTCAAAGTAGAACAATGTTTTGATACAATGTAATATGTGCTTATAGCATAAGTGCTTATATATGAAGTTATTTCTATAATAAAAGATAGAATATAATCAAACTGTTTTCATGAGCTATAAGTTGTTTTCATAAGTTATACTGGAAAGCTTATGGAAATAAGCTGAAAACAGCTTATGGACATGTCGTACGTTGCTTCAATAAGTTAGCCTAAACAATCTTACAAATGCTTATGTCAATAGATAAACTCGAATAAAAATAAGTCAATCCAAACAAACCCTTGAATATAAGTTTGGCCTAAAGCAACATTTACAGGATTTATAAGTTTCCTTGAATTTCTACAAGACAGTTGTGTTCTAGTTTAGGAATCCTATACATATATACACAAATGAAAAAAAAACGTCTCTAGAGGAGAAGATAACCAAAGTATAACAAAATGCTAACCTGAATCGCTAATTTTCCTAATTGCCATATTCATAATATCTGCAACATAGATATTTCCTCGGTCATCAACAGTAATCCCCTTTGGGTGGTTCATCCTAGCCTCTCTTAATTTTCCATCAACATGTCCAGAATATCCTTCCGCAGATCCTGCCACAAGTTTTGGCCTGCTATCTGTACATTTGCAATGTACATGTTATTTTTGAAGTGAAGAAAGTGCACACATACCAATGGTTTCAAGTGAGGCAGAGAAATCACATTAAGATGCCATAGATGCAAGGAGTTCCAAATGCATGCATAACAGTTAAGTAATAATAAGCTCATAAGCTACAACTAGAGTGACAAAATATCATGCATTGTACACATCACACTGAAACTAGTGATAATGATATAACCAAACTCTTTGACGTCATATTGCTTCAATTCATTGTTTCCGATTCTACAGTCCAAAGGGGAGAGAGAATAGGGAACAAGAAATGACCCTTGTCATTCATGGTTTCTTGTTGTAAGTCTACAACGCAAAAAACCACAAAAAATGTATAATAGTTGCAGCAGTTACAAACAAAATCAAATATAGCTCATAATTTCAAAAGTTAAAGTAAGTCAATTCCATTTCCACACATTACTTTATGCTACACAATGAATGGATCAACAAGTCAACAAGGTAGTTAATAATATTTCAAATCAGGCCAAAAGAAACTGAATAACATAACAAATAACAATTCTCTACAATTACAACAAAACCAAACTTATAATCACCGAAAGATTATTCTGATTTCATAACAACAATTATTATTACTGCAAAAAATGTTGCTAGTAGGAGCAACGAGTGACATCATAGGTGAAGTTATCACATTGGCACACTTACACAAAGAAAGTGAAGACGAAATCTTATAAATGTTACTATTCTCCGAATCTAGAATCAGAAGCTCCCCATTAGACAACACCTCAACTGCATAAGGCTCAATTCCAAGCTTGCTTCCATCAAACACAGTTTCCACATTGTATCCACTCTCAAACTTCATCATTGACTTCCCAGCAATCGCTGCCATTCAACATTCCAATTCCACATCACAACCAAAACAAAACAAAAATAATAGAAAAACATTAAAAAAAAGTGAAGATATCACTGTGATCTATGTAGCATCAACACTTCATATTAAAGTTATATTTGGTGTCTGACAAGACACTGATACATGTGACTACATTCAATCACTTTCATTTTCTTAAGTTAAAAAATTGTGTCAATGTAGTCTCTGGGTGTATGTGTCATTTGTGATCTATGTAGCACCAACACTTTAGATTAAAGCCATATTGTATCTGGTGTCTGACAAGACACCTCAGACACCAGATACTTCTAATTATACATTCAATCACTTTTGTGTGTTAGTATCAATCTCGTGTCCGGTGTTTGTGTCAGGGCTTTGAAGATTGAGAATTTGAGATAGATCTATACCTTTTTTGGTGGTTGGTTTAAGTGAGAACACCCATTTGGTGAAAGCAGGTACAGCATTTGAGAGAAACCCATTAACAATCTCTGAAAAAAGCAACAAAATTTAAGTATAAAAAAGAAAAAAGTTTGATAAATGAAAAATTGGGTATGTGAATGAGTGAATGACTTACTTGCAGGTGAAATTGATGAGAATAATGGTGGTGCAGCTGAGACATTTGTAAGTAGAAGTAGAAGAAGAAAAGTCAATGCAAAATGAAGCTTACCCATTTGATCCTAAGCATTCAAAATGGGATTATGGAGCTGAAAGGAGTGTGGTGTGTGGTAGTGTGTGTGAAAGGAGAAAGGTGGAAAAGGGAAGAAAAAATGCAAGAGGGAGTTGTGGGCCAGGTTAGTATGAGAGAGAATCTTTAACCGCCATTAGTATCTTTAAATAGATTTCCTTTGTATTGGATTGGATGTGCTTATGTATGCTAGTAATTGTTTACTTTATTGTGTTACTTATAATGAAAAGATTAATTTCAACAAAGTCTTCTTAACGGTGCTTTCGGAAACTTGCAATTATTCTTTTAAAAGGTCAAGTGTAATAATTTTTTATGTATTAAATATATAAATTTTCATACAAAATTTACTATTTAAAGTGCTTAGAGCATCTACAATGGTGAGATCTTCATCATTTAAGACCTAGTGCCTAATAGATACTTCCATTGTGAGAAAAAAATTTGGGGATCTTCTAAGATATCGGTATCTAACTTAAGACCCATCTTTAAGTGTTTCCCACACAAATTTTTATTAAAATAATATGTTAGTGGTGGAATTTAAATGATTAAGAGTTAGTGGTGGGACTCATTTAGACTTTTTGTTAGAAGATCTCCATTAGAGTGACCGAGTACCTATTAGGTACTGTTATTATAAAATAAAAAGTGATGTGTATAAGTGGGACCCGCTTAAGACCTTTAATTTGAGGGTCTCCATTGTGGATGCTCTTAAAGAGTGTTCTGCGACACTCGTTAACATTTCTCATTTGAATAACATAGTATATAATTAAACTATGGGTCATGTTAACCGGTTTCTTCGTGACACTGATTAAGGAAACAAAAAAAAATTAAATTAAAAAAATACACTTTGTTGACTTTTTCCAACGCAGTACATACTATATTTGCTTCTTAATCCGTGCTTCAGGAACACGGGTTCACATTTTCTTTAAACTGTTTTGAAATTTTGATACATTAAGGTGTATCGTTGTGATTATTCGCTATATGTTCACGAATCAAAATGACTATACGAGTTTTTTTTTATCCTAAAGGTAAAATTAATTCTACTAAAATTTATTCAAACATATCAAAATCAATTATATATCTCAAAATCAGTTTTGACATTTCTAAAACCGAAATCTAGAATTGTATGTATGTACATAAATGTCATATGAACACATTTATTGTGGACAAATACAGGTCATTAAAGACATTTTGATAATTTCGCAGAGAGTTTTTGATTTTTTAACATGTTTGATTGTTATTTAGCAATTGCAACTTAAAACTAAAATTTCTATTTTAGAATTGATTATTAGACTCAAATTTATTGTTTAACTTGAATAAAAAATCACTTAATTCTCACTCACAGTCAAACAACCGCAGTTTCAATATAAGTCATTTTTATTTAAACCTCTTTTTTTTTTACTTACATTATTGCCGTCTTCATAATTGAGCGGCTTTGCGGTCCATATATACTAACATGCAGCAGCACTAACATGTGTGAAAATGATTTATTATTTTTGTTGGGTGGGATCTCTACCCTAGGGTAATGAAAGGCTAGTGTTGTGATTAATTTGTTGAACCATAGTGCTTAATATTTTATATAGTAAAGTAGATTTTACTATCAAAATTTTCTCTCCTTTTTTTGAGTAGACATAATCAGCGTTTGATGTGTGCAACGCATTGCCTTTCAAAAGGCCATATAGTCACAATCCATGACTCATGTGATGATTATTTTCAAGACCAATCTATACCAATAAAATCGGCTACTACTATATTTATTCATCAGAGCAAGCTGGCAATTATTCTATACCACGTGAAGATATGAGACTATTTGCCTTCAAGTGGTGTATACATTTTTCAACATTAAATTGAACATTATATGCAATATGCACCGTAGCATGTATATAAATAAATAATCACAACAAAAGAATAAAATAAACAGTGACAATGCAATGCAATTTTCTATTCTCCTTTGTGGGGGAAACAACAAAACAGATTATTTTCGAGAAAATACAGTGACAATGCAACTAGCTAGAAGACAAAAAAAGAACAAAATAACTTAAGTTTATATGTTTTATGCATGTTAGCTGCAGTGACCCAAACCCAATGGTGCATTCCAAATAAGAGTATTTATTTCCTCATTGTAAGTAGCCACAAACACAATGGTGTATTCCAAATAAATTCATTCAACAACTCTAACTACTAAATTTGATATTCATTTTTTACCGAATAAAAAAAAAACTGGTATTCATTTGATTCTAAAAAAACATTTTTTTTTTGACAAAAGATTCTAAAAAAACATGATCTTCATATTTTTGAATTTTTTATTGATTTTTCAAAAATCCAAATTAGTCACTCCTCAATTGCTAACCAATCTGTCAAAAAAAGTTGCAATGCAACGCACATTCAAATCTCAAGGGATTCTTTTTACATAATGGAATTATGGAAGTCACATTTATTTTCATTTGTGATTTTCCACCTTGTTTTTCTTTAATTATAGATAAATTAGTGAAGTGTTATAAATTGATTAAATTTCAAGTCAAAAAAAATATTGAAGTTATTTTGCTTTAATAGTTACTTATGATAAATTATTTAGATGATATGTAAAAGGGATAAATATATTTTTAGTCTCTAAAAAATTACAAATTTTTAAGTTTAGTCCCTACAAAAAAATTTATTCACTTTTAGTCCCTATTTACATTTTATAGAGACTATTTTGAAGGACTAAAAATATCCATTTTTTGTAAAAAGTTTTCAAAATCGAGACTATTATTACAAACTACAATATTTTAACCATTAAAATTTTACAGGGACTAAACATAAAAACTCATGATTTTGTAGGGCATAAAAACATATTTAACCCTATATAAAATACACAATCCCTAGCCAGAACTTTTGCCGGGAACAACAGATAAATATCCTCTCTATTTTCTAAAATAAATGTCAATATTCATTTCTATAGTTTTGATGTATAAATATCTAACTAATAAGATATATTTTAAAAACATATATATTTATATCATGTATTTACTACAAAACTACGGTAATAGATATTACTTCGTATCATTTATTTTATAAAATAGAGAAAATCTTAGCTCGGAAAAATAATAGACGATGTTGATGCAAGAAAGGAGACCGACATCACTCTATATTTATGATTTTAGTGTGAAGTAAATTCATAATTGAAAGTATTTTCCCACATGGATCTTTCACAAAGAAATTAGGTATTAAATGAGGGGTTAAGAAATTGAGTCATGAATTGTGTTGTAGGGACTAGGGACCTTTATCAAATTACAAATCCAAACAAAACTATTGGACACCAATGGTGGCTTCTTAGACCTAGAAATAATGCTCTGATATTTTGATTGTTTTGCAGTAACAGCATTACCAAGTTGTATATGTATTGAACACATCAAATTCTTCTCCAAAACTAGCCAACCAACTAGTAAAAGTTTTGTCATTCATAAGTGTGTACTAAACCCATCCAATCCAACCTACAACCTCATATTCAACTTCCATCCTCGTAACCATCCATAGCGAGTGGTCCAACCACCAAAGAGGATCAAGCACATTTCACTTTTTTCAACAATCAAACACAAATATATCATATTCAAAAAAGGATAAAAAGTAATTTAATGTAACATAAAAACCTTTCAATAAATCATTAAAAGTATTACAACAATAAAATCCATAGTAAAATGTTAATATAGTTTTTTTTTTACTATGGTGAAACATAGTGATCAATGCTGGATCCATCATAATAAGTTAGGTCATACTAGGGGTGTTCAAAACCAAACCAACCCAATAGAAAAACCGCAAACCGAACCAACCCAAATCGAAACCGCAAAAAACCGCACTTGGTTCGGATGAGTTCGGATGACTTTTAGACTGAACCGCGCGGTTCGGTTCGGTTTGCGGTTTGCATCTCAACAACCAAACCAAACCAAACCAAACCGCAAAAATACTCAATGTTATTAAACTAAGTAAGTACTGTACTAGCCCAATACCAAAGTGAGCCCAAGCCCAAGCCCAACACTATCCAGCTATTTTTTGGTTCTTAAATATTATTTTGGTACTGTAATGTTATTTTAGATAAATAACTTTTATTGGTATTGTAATGCTATTTTGGAACTTCAAGTTCTTTTTTTGAATAATTAAAATTGCTTGGTACTAGTTGGCAATATTAGAGTTAATGTAATTTTTTTATTTATCTCGCGATTAACCGCATCAACTGAACCAATCCAAACCGCATTGGTTTGGTTTGGTTTGGTTTGGATGACTTTTTAAAAATCAACCGAACCAAACCAAATCGCATGCTTTTTTCTCTCGCGGTTTGGATGATTATTATGCTTAAAACCGAACCAAACCGCACCGCGAACACCCCTAGGTCATACTATAGGTGACCCAACAAAAATAATGTAGTCATGCAAATTATTGGTGCCCCTGTTAAAATACACCAATTGATATTACCAACTACGTGATATGAGTTGTCATCCCATAACTCATTCATGAACGTCAGTATGAAACCAAAATTATGTTTCCAGAGCCACGAAACCGGTTAGGTATACCAGACACACGGACACATAAACATCAGTAATAATTTTATTTAAAAAGTGATTGAGTATAATCATTGATGTTGGTGACTCGGTGTCAAACACTGACATATATCGAAAACCAAATACAGCACAAATTTAAATTTTTAAGTGTTGATATTACACATTATTACAATGTCTCAAACTTTCAATCCGGAATGTGCTCTCAAAAGAAACTTGTAATTGGAATAGATGTGTGGGCTTTGAATTTGATGAAGTAACATAACCTTGAAGCAACTTCGTTACATCAGTATGGTCATCAATTACAACTTGCTTCAATCGATTATAAAAGCTTGAATCGATTATAAAAGATAAGCATTTTAGAAATCTATCGAATCTTGATGAATATATACTTTATTAATTAAAAAAAGATAAAAGCACAATAATATGTCATCAATTCTAAATTAGAAAATCAATTTTGAATATTAGAGAAACTACACACAATTGATTTTCTCTAATTCTCATGAATTAAAAATGACTCTTGGAATTATGCATTTCAATAATAAAAAAACAACATCAACTACCTGCATAAATTATAAATATGTGTGTGTCTATGTATAAGAAATATAATATTTTCATTTGTATCTTTTGGCTCAATCGGCAAATGTCCAAATTGTTATTCCAGATATTTGTGGTGTCTCGGGTTCGATCCGGAGATCTTCTATTTGTGTGAGTTTCATGTGGTGTTTGTCGCTTCGTCTACATACAAAAAATAAAAATAAAAGTGTTTGCAAATTTTAATCCCTATTACATTTATGTATGACATATTTATTAATTTTCAAATAACCGATTTTTTTTAAATAATCACATAAAATTTTGTAAGGTGAAATTATTTTATGAAAAACTATAAACTACAACAATTACCACTTTGAAATTTAACGAGAAACATGAACAACATTTATTATTTATAAAACCACTCATTTGCCATCCAGAATTCCTAGCTCAATTGGAAAAAATGTCGAAATTGTTAGGCCGGATGCTATGATCGGGGTTCGAACCCCGGTACATCCACTTGTGTGTATCAGTTTCTTAAAATCAAAACCCTAAGAACCCTAGCTTGCATTGCAAGCATTGTGTGATGCGCTAACAAATTGGCATCAGAGCCTGGTTTCGTTTTAAGGGGTGCAAGAAACCTTGAATCACACAATTATCAAGAGAAGAAACATTGTAGGAGAAACAATGAATGGTAGCAGCAGTTTCAATACACATCTTCCAATTCTTGAAGGAAGAAACTGGGAAAGATGGAGTACTTCGATGAAGAACCTGTTTGGGGCACACGATTTGTTGGAAATTGTGCAAATCAGGTACAATGATTTAGATGCAATGCAACCGAAGTTCAAAGGAATGCGCACAAAGAATTAAAGAAGAAGGATCGTAAGGCTTTGTTCCTGATTCAACAAAGTCTTGATGAAGGAAACTTTGAAAGAATTTTGAAATCCACAAGATCAAAGGAAGCTTGGGATATTCTTGAAAAGTATCATTAAGGTGATGATACAAAAAAATTTCAAAAATCAAGATACGATACGGTCGGGGTACGATGATAAAAACAATTATATAATTAAATGTATACTATAATTATAACCATTTTTTTTAATATGTAAATAATATTGACGATTAAGAGAGTAATGATTAGTCAATTACATACACAATATATCCCAAAAAGAGCACCATCAGTGCTATACTATATCCGAAAGGAACATTGTTAGTGTTATACTATATTGATCCAAAAAAGAAGCATTATATCCAAAAAAGGAGATGTAATATTAGTAATTAGTAATGTATAAATATTATATTATAGTAATATAATGTTTTTTTAAAAGAAAAAAACAAAAATAAAAATAATATAAAAAAAAACGTATCCATGCATATCGGACCACACAGACATATCCTTTGCGTATCCGGGACGTATCGAAAACGTATCAGATAATTATTTTAAAAATAAAATAAAATTTAATCATCTGATACTCTTCCGATACGTATCGGAAAATATCGGGCAGATATCGGTGCAGAATACACATGGGATACGATACATCATCTATTTTGAAGTATGTAGGCTTCATAGAGGATGAGCATAAGATTACTGAGTACATCTCCAAACTCATCAATATTGTGGAGAAGAAGTTACAGATCAACAAATTGTTGAGAAAATCATGAGAACACTGTCATCAAGATTTGAATTTATAGCGGTAACAGTTCATGAATCAAAAGCTGTGAAAACCTTTAAGATTGAAGAATTGCAAAGTTAACTGGAGGCTCATGAACTGATGGTTTCTGAGAGAAGCAGTGAAATATGAATTCAACAAGCCTTGCAAGTTCAGACCATGAAGAAAGATGATTCTGATAAAAAGAACTTCAAGAAGGGGAAGAATCACCCTAAGGGAGAAAACTGGTCTAAAGTCGAGAACAAAGGTTCATAAAAAGGTGAATCTTCAAAGGAAGGAAGTTCTTATCAAAACAAAGAAGAAAGATTTTGATAAGAAGAAGATTCAATGTTTTAAATGTGAAAATTTTGATCACTTTGCTTCCGAATGTTGGTCTGGTAAAGGAAAGCAAGCAAAGAATGATGAGGAACAAGCTAAGATTGCTCAAGAGGATTCAGATTCTGACACAATGTTATTGATGGTTACAACAACTAGTAATGAGAGCTGCAATTCAGAAAGATGGTTCTTAGTTACTGGTTGTTCTAATCATATGACTGAAAATAAGGATTGGTTATGGGAAGTTGATCACGGAAAGAACACAAAAGTGAGATTGGCTGATCATAGAACACTAGTTGCAGAAGGAATGAGGAAGATTGTTATTGACGGAAAGAGTGGAAAGTTAGCAATAATTGAGTATGTACTCTATGTTCCTGGCATGCAGTGTAACTTGTTGAGTGTTGGTCAGTTAGTTCATAAAGGCTACTCAGTCATCATGAAGGATAACTCTTTGAAACTGTTTGATAAGCCTCAAAGGTTAATGTTGGCAACTCCCATTGCAAAGAATATAACCTTTCAAAATGATATGAATGCTGTAGAATTGAATTGTCTATAAGCTATTGTGAAAGAAGAAGATAGTTGGTTATGGCACTATATGTTTGGTTATCTCAATTGTAGGAGTCTTATTCAATTGGTTGATAAAGACATGATTCTTGGAGTACCTAAATTGGAGATACGTGCATGATTGGTAAGCAACCTAGAACTGCATTCAATTCAAGCATTGCATATACATCTAAGGATGTCTTGAATATAACATATTCAGATGGATGTGGCCCTTTGGAGTTTCCTTCATTAGGTGGAAACAAGTATTTCATCAGTTTCGTAGATGAATTTAGCAGGAAAATTTGGTTATACTTAATCAAAGTAAAGAATGATGCTTTTGATATATTTTAGAAATTCAAAGTCTTAGTAGAAAAGCAAGGTGGAAAATCTTTTAAGATTTTGAGAACTGATGGAGGTGGTGAGTATACTTCAAAGGTGTTTTAGAAATTATGCAAAGATAATGGCATAGCTCATGAAGTAACTGCTCCATACACTCCACAACATAATGGATTAGCTAAAAGAAGGAATACAAGCTTGCTTGATATGACCAGAAGCATGTTGAAACTGAAGAGTATGCCAAACACATTACAGAGAAGTTGTAAGAACTACAACATACATCTTAAACAAATGTCCAACTAAAGGGCATGTCAGATTTCCGAAGAAGTATGGTTGGGAAGCAAGCAAGCTGCAAAACATTTAAGGGTATTTAGTTCTTTGTGATATAAGCATATCCCTGATGCAAAGAGAAGAAAACTAGAGGACAAGAGTGAGCCTGTGATACTGGTTGGATAACATGAAACAAGTGCCTATAGACTCTATCATCCTCTGAATAATTCAATTGTGATCAGTAGAGATGTGAAAGTTTGTGAATTTGAAGCTTGGGATTGGAACAAGAAAATTCCAACTTAATAATTCCTGCATTACTTGAAGAAGAACAAGTTGAACAAGTTCAACAAGAGGCTGGTACTCAAGATGAAATACCTATTGGAGACAATCAAGCCACTAGAGTTTCACAAAGACAAAGGTTTGTCTCAACAAGATTAGCTGGTCATGAAATTACACCTGATAATGAAGTCAATTAAGAAGGGGAATTTGTTCATTTTGCATTATTAGCTGATTGATAACCAATCAATTATGAAATAGTAATGACTGAAAAGGTATGGAAGAATGCTATGATTGAGGAACTTAATGCAATCAACATAAACAATACCTAGGAGCTCACCAAGTTACCAGCTAACAAGAAGGCAATTGATGTGAAATGGATATTCAAGTTGAAATTGAAGCCAAATGGTGAAGTAGGAAAACACAAAGCAAGGCTAGTAGCAAGGGGCTTTATGGAGAAAGTTGGCCTTGACTATTTTGAAGTTTATGCACCTGTAGCTAGACTAGAAACTGTGAGATTGATAGTTGGCATAGCTTGTGGAAGAAACTGGCCATGTATCACTTAGATGTAAAATCAGCTTTCTTAAATTGTCTATTAGATGAAGTTGTGTATGTTACACAACCTCCATGCTTCAATATTAAAGGGAAGTATTCAGATTACATAAGGCTCTTTATGGCTTGAAGCAAGTACCAAGAGCATGGAATAAGAGGCTTGGCAGTTTTCTTGTGCAGCAAGAATTTGTGAAATGTAAATCTAATATGGTTTGTATGTGAAGAAAGGGAAAACTGGTAATCAGATACTCATGTGCTTATATGTTGATGATCTAATTTTGACTGGTAGCGATGTGAATGAGATAAATATATAGTGTAGTTGGAGGATAGTAGAATACATGTTGTAGAATATATAGTTGGTGACAAGAGGTCATATTTTGCTACGCCCAATTAATGACCGAACGCAGCTCTGATACTATTGTAGTAAAATTATAGTGTAGTTGGAGCTGGTGGTAGAGTGGTTAGTAGTATCGGACTAGAGGACGCACATTAGTGATGAGCATATTGTAGGAGGTGAGAATATGATATGGTGAAGCCTTCAATATTATTGACATTGCCTATTTCGGTTATTTGGAAGCATATGAATGAGATTATCTTCAATAATGGTGTGGTTGAGGTAGAGGAATTGATTGAGAATATCAAGGTGTACGTTAGCTTGGTATTGGAGTATGAGTAGGCGAAAAACGATATCGTGTTTGTATTACGAGTGGCGTTGGAACCCTCGGGAGCGTCTACTTAGATAGCCTTTATGGTGTTTTTTGGGGGCTGCTTGTTATAGGGCTGCTGTCTTGGTTTTTTCTGCTGTTTTTCTTCTGTTATGGCAGGTTTGGGACGCACTGTTGTGGCTGGGCAGCAGACCATGTTTTCATGGTGCTGTTTGCTTAGGTGTTTGTTTTTCTCTTTGGTCTTCCCTATAGCTTTTGTGCTGTGGTATTGTAATTGTGTTTTTGGGACAAACTTCCACTTTGTGAGTTTGGTTCCTAATAATAAATATTGGCTGTTGAAAAAAAAAAAAGTAATTTCCATGTCACCTTCATTATGTATATTGGCAAAAACATCAAGACACTTGTTAGCTTCTTGATACACATGCGGCATGCCCGATACTAATTAAATTTTATCATAAAAATAATAATTGTTCCTTGATTTATTTAAATTATTCATGCATTTTCTTTTTCTAAAATCTTGATATAAAAATAAATTGCTCATAAACAAAAACATTTAAAGAAGGTAAATTCTAATGCGGACCATGGTCTACTGTTGACTAATTACTTAAAAAATAATCACAATTTCAACGACGAGATACATCATATCTAAGTACATTAGGCACTATTATAAAGTATAAAGTTATATTTTAAATTCATTCATTTAATGATGTATATAGTTTTTATAATAGACCATATAAATAATTTAATGAATGTATCTAAAATATTGATTTTTCTTATAATAATGACCAAATGGTATATAGTTTAGCCTTCCTCTTTAGTCATGATTGAGATAATGACCTAATTAATATCAATTCCATTAAAACAACATGAAAATAAATATGTTGTTCATATTGAAATTGACATCAATCATGTCAGTGTCTTAACGATAAGTAAAGCATAGGAGTCTTGAGTTTTGACTTCTTAAGGCTTTGTTTGGAAGTTTAGAGAGGAGAAGATGGTTTTGGAAAAAAGGAAGGAGTAAGTGGAACAAATAGAAGACATCGGGATCGAGGAAAGGGTTTTGGGTGTTAATTTTTTATTCATAGTACAAAATTCCCCTTATTTGAGAACTCAAAATTGTATTGGGAGAAGATTTTTAGGAGTTTTAGATGGTTTATATGATTTTTTCAAATTCAATATATGTTAAAATTAAAAATAGGGTTAATAGGTCTTTACCCCCTGTAATATAGGGCACTTTTGGTTTTGCCCCCTGTAAAAAAATAAATTTAGATTCCGTCCTTGTAAAATGAAGATTCTTCAAGATTGCCCCCTGAGCCCTATGACTCAGCAGAATCTATGATGTGGCACCTACATGGCATTTTTTTTTATTTTTCATTTTTTTTTGGATGCCAAGTGTAAAAAATAATTTACATGTCATTTAAAATTAAAAAAAAAATAAAAAAATCTATTTTTTTTAAAAATCGAAAAATAATTTAAAAATCAGAAAAAAAAATAGAATTTTTTTTTCAAAAATTGAAAAAAAAAATTTAAAATAAAGTTCTAGATTTTTTTTAAAATACTTCCTAATTCTTTTTAAAAAATCAAAAAAAAATTCAGATATTTTTAAAAAAATTTTAAAATTCAGATTTTAAAAAAAAATTAAGTTCCGGATTTTTGTTAAAATCAGAAAAAACATGCAGATTTTTTTAATTTAATTTTTAAAATAAAAAAAAATATTTTATATTTCAAAGTCTTTATTCCAGAAATTTTATAAATTCTTTTTTGAAATTAAATAATTAGAAAAAATTCAAATATTTTTTACAATTTCAAAAAAATTAGATAATACTTTTTTTTTCCAAATTTTATAATTTTAATTTAATTCGGATTTTTTTTTAAAATTTAATATAATTTTTTTGGAAAATTTGGAAATATATTAAGTTTGAGAATGGAAATGGTATACCATATGGGTTTTCCTGTCATTGATGCACTACCAGAAAAAGCAAAATTAGCGAGGGAAATTAGTGACCGAAAAAATGAAATTCCTCACAAATTTCATGGTCGCAAAATTTAGTGACGGAATTAGAGAGGGATTTCACGTTTTTCCTCACAAAATTTCCCTCACTAATTTTTGTTTTTTTAGTAGTGATGGGAAATATATTAAGTTAGCATTTAGAAAAAAATTCAAAAAATATATTCCTGAATTTCTACGAATTTATTTTTTATATAAAAAAATAAAAATAAAATCATTTTTTTTTCTGAAATTAGGAAGTATTTAAAAAAAAAAAACTGGATTTTATAAATAATTTCAAAAACAAATCAGAATTTTTTCTAAATTTAAAATTTTCGAAAATATCTGAAGTTAAGATTTTAAAAATTAAAATAAAATCAATTTTTTTTCCAGATTAAATAGTTGAAATTTAAAAACATTTATATCCAAATTTTTAAAAATTAAAATATTTTCCAGAATTTTCATTCTTTGTAGAAAAAATTAAAAAAACTTTTTTATTTCGAAAAAAATCTGAATGTTTTTTAATTTCGAAAAAGATAAGACAATTTTCTATTTCGGAAAAAAATCTAAATGTTTTTTAATTTTTGGAAAAAAAATCTAATTTGTTTTCGATTTAAAAAAATAGTTTGAATTTTTTCAGATTTTTTAAAATATGATTTTCGGTTTTTTAAATTTTATTTTTTATTTTATTTTTTTTAAATAAAAATGACGTGTAAACTATTTTTTACACGTGGCAAGCAAAAAAAAATAAAAAATAAAAAGAAAAAGCCATGTAGGCGCCACATCATAGATTCTGCTGAGTCACAGGGCTCAGGGGGCAATCTTGAAGAATCTTCATTTTACAAGGACGGAATCTAAAAAAAAATTTTTACAGGGGGCAAAACCAAAAGTGTCCTATATTACAGGGGGGTAAAGACCTATTAACCCTTAAAATATATTAATCATAAATATTAATTTACGGTTCTCTAAAAAATTGCCCTTCCAAAAAATGTGAAAGTTTTTTCTATTTTTGATATTTCTCACCTCCAAATTCCCAAACAAAGCATAAGAATATCATCGATTATTAGTCAAAATTTTAGGGACAAAAATTGCTCAATTAAAAAAGCAAACAGATCAAAAGTGAAAAAAATAAAATAATAAATTTGATCCAGCGCAGGGAGCCCAAAACATTAGGGTTTAAATATTCCAATTGAGATATTTGTGTACTAGATCTAAATATGTGAATTACCTAATGTCAAAGTAATGTATTACTTGTTTCTAAAGTTTCTCACTTAGGGTTTAAGGCTTGGCTTGATTAGGATTATATCATTAGACTTACCCAACAATCCCAAGACAAGAGAAGTCTACTCACCAACTTTCATTGTAGACATAGAAGAGAAGAAGAAGAAGAAGAACATAAAATAAAGGGCTGCGGTTATGGTGCATAAGGAAATCCCTTATGCACCCTGCATAAATCCAGAAATGGTTTCTGTGAGTTGTATTCCAAAACCATTAGATGTACTTATTGGTTTCCAACACCCTGCATATATCATAATATGTTTTGTATAAAATTATGCCAAAACCATTTTGCTGTGGAAATAGTTTCTGTGAGTTGTACTCCAAAACCATTTCTGGATTTATGCACCATAACCGCACCCAAAATAAAGGTGAACTTTTATTCAAAGAAACAATTGTCACTTATTATTTCAGAGAACAAAAGATGAATATTTGTGATGGCTAGCTACTCTATTTATAGTTTACATTCGACTTAGAATCTAAGCAATTACAGCAAAAGGGTATAATGGGGCGTGCCACTTTTATATTATTGTACAAGATCTTCAAATTCTTTGCACATGATATTTTTGTATGAGATATTCATATTTTTGTCCTCAATCCTTGCACCAGATATTTTTGTGTAAGATCTTTTATATTTTTGACACGAATCAGCTCCAATTCTCCTTTCTTTTGCTCCAAGACTCAATCTTTAGAATATTTGTTCCCGAAATATAATAATATGCAATTGTAGTAAAAGAGTTCTAAAAAGGAAATAAACTTAAATAAAATAAACTTAAATCTAATTAAAATTAAATTAAATATTAAGCTAAAACATATAATTATTGACTCATCAACATCATATCTAAGTACACCTTTCAGACTCTATGATAAAACAAAATTTACATTTTAAATTCATTCATTTAATGATGTATATAATTTTTATAATAGACCATATAAATAATTTAATGGATGTATCTAAAATGTTAATTTTTCTTATAATAGTGATCGGAGGGTGTATAGTTTAGCCTTCTCCTTTAGTCATGATTGAGATAATGACCTAATTAATATCAATTCCATTAAAACAACATGAAAATAAATATGTTGTTCGTATTGAAATTGACATCAATCATGTCACTGTCTTAACGATAAGTAAAGCAAAGAGAGTCATGAGTTTTGACTTCTTAAGGCTTTGTTTGGAAGTTTAGAGGGGAGAAGATGGTTTTGGAAAAAAGGAAGGAGCAAGTGGAAGAAATAAAAGACATCGGGATCGAGCAAAGGGTTTTGGATGTTAATTTTTTATTCATAGTACAAAATTACCCTCATTTGAGGAACTCAAAATTGTATTGGGAGAAGGTTTTTAGGAATTTTAGAGAGTTTATATGATTTTTTCAAATTCAATATATATTAAAATTAAAAATATATTAATCATAAGTATTAATCTACGGTTCTCTAAAAAATTGCCCTTCTAAAAAATGTGAAAGTTTTTTCTATTTTTGATATTTCTCACCTCCAAATTTCCAAAAAAAGCATAAGAATATCATCGATCATTAGTCAAAATTTTAGGGACAAAAATTGCTCAATTAAAAAAGACAGATCAAAAGTGAAAAAAATAAAATAATAAATTTGATCCAGCGCAGGGAGCCCAAAACATTAGGGTTTAAATATTCCAATTGAGATATTTCTGTACTAGATCTAATATGTGAATTATATAATGTCAAAGTAAAAGTAATGTATTACTTGTTCCCAAAGTTTGCAAATTTTTCTCTACAAATGAGAGCTCACACACACGAGAAAATACACACTTGATGCTTCCTGTGCTTTTCTCTCCTTCTTCCTTTCTTCTACTCCTTTTGTCCATTCGGTTTTGAGTTGTCTTCGTACCTGTGTATTTGAATTTGAATAAGCAGCATAGCATACACGTTGACACAGACGCAGGGATGCCTGGCTGCAACGAACTTCACCCGGCTCTTCGCGATGCCTGCGACAACATCGCATGCAAGGTCACTCGCCTCTCCAAAGCCGATATATCTCGTCTCACCGAAGACGAGCTATCTCGTCTCATGGAGGATGAGTTATCTCACCTCTCCAAGGACGAGATGAATAGCCTTATCGAAGCCGAGTTTTCTCACTGCTTTGCTCTCATGGAAGGCCTGCTATCTCTACTTTTCCCTCGTAAAGCCAAAGACAAAGAGATTACTCCCCCTGAATATGAACACATATCTGACTGCTTTCCCGTTTTGATCTTCAAGATATTTTTTTTGAGTTAGTACTTTTTTCCTATCTCCCTCACACTTATTTTCTTTTTCACAACCCACTTGGGTTGGTATGGTGGTGTTGGCTTGGAACCTTGAAGTTTTGCTCTTCTCAAGGTCTCAGGGTTTCATTCTCTCGATGCCAATTTCAGTGGATTAGTTTGGTTTTTGAAAAAAAATATAACTTATTTCTTTATCCATTTTACTTCATTGCTCATCTTATCTTGTTGCTTTCTTTCTTGATTTAGGTTTAATTGGCTACATTGCCCTTGTACCCATAACAACTATTTCCTCTGATTTGTACAAGGTATCACAATCAATCCACTTACAATTTGTATACAATATGATTTTTGTTATTACTAGGGTTTCACAATATTCTTTTTTTCTGAATTAACGGTGTTATTTTCTTTATTATATGTTTGTTTTGGTCAAAGTGGTGGTTGAACAAAAGATATTTATCTTCTATTCGTCAAGAAAGATTGTTATCTGCTAGATGTGATGTCTTTTACACTAAAAATGCTGCTCAGGTAAACAAACTTGTTGTGGATCATTTAATGGTTTTGTTTTCGAATTGTACAATTGTCAAAATTATAGTGCCGGTTTCGGATGGGTCGGACAATCCAGTTGTTAGCTTATTACGTGCCAGCCAGTGTTAGGCTGTGCCAATTTTTTTAAATAACTGTCGGATCATCTGATGTAATTAATGAATATTCAACAGGAACGACTGAATCCTTCAAAGAAGCCCATTGTTTTGTCTAAATATTCTAGAACGTCTCCAACTCTGAAGGTGTTGTTCTATCTCGTACTTTGTTCTCTGTTTTTATTTTTCTAACCGTCACAAGTTTGGCTGTCATCATATGTTAGTATGGAGTTTAAGACAATTTTTATCTCTATATGCTATGGTATCTTGCTTTGAAATTTAATATATGTTGTATGCCAAGTGATACTGTTTTCAACTTCAGGGTTTTAAAGGCATTGGAGAAATCTCCAGTCAAGAATTCTAACGGGCTTTAGACAGGTCAGCTTCAGATTATATCATATAGCAAAGACTGTTGCTGAGGTTTGAATTAGCAGGCTTATATCAACCGAATCGTGGTTGAGTATAACATGTTATAGTTGGTTTTAGCTATGGCAAAAATCAATAATATACTTATCTAGGCACAAACATTAGTAGAACTCTTGCATCTTGTTTTGTTCCTAATTTGATCTGTCAATCATACAAATTAGCTTTCACTTTAGTCTTTATGACATTCAACAGACTGGTGTACCGAGTAACCCTTTGAATTATGTTTTGTCCAATGGATTTGCCAACTGCAGGGAGTAGAGCGGTATCAGGAAGGCACATCTAGAGCTGTTGTTCCAAGCCGTAGATCTACTGGTATGTGTACATCCTGCTTTTAATTGATTTTCTCTGTGAAGTTAAGGCGCAGATTTGGATCCATTGTATGTTTAATTTTAATGCTTTGTTGTTGTACTTGAGTATTTACCTTTTACCGTGCCATGTTTCTAATAACTGGGGTTGATTATCAATCTTGAACAAAATAATTAAACTGATGATGCTTCTGTTGACGCTGTTTATTGTGGTACCTGGAATCAAGTCTAATGTATTAGTAGTAATGTGCTTTATCAATTCCTTAAGGGTAGGGTCTTTCTATGTGATATTCCTCATTTGGCACACTTGTTTTATTTCTACATATCGTTCTTTATCTATAACTAATGTTGTCTCCAATTACTTTGCTAATATATTTTATTCATGCTAAAATTGAAAATGATGTCTATTCGTCTATCGTGAATGCGAATCTCCTTTTTGGCGAATAGTCCATGTATGTTATGTCTACAAGTTCCTCATTAACAAACTCTTCTTGTTGCTTATTACTTCATTAACAAGCTCTTCTTGTTGCTTATTTATATTTCATCTACTTTCCCATTAATTTTATAATTTCTACTATTGCCATTTACTTGAGGGCGAGATACATGATAGCATAGTTGATTCTCTTCTATGTGCATGGTTTACAGGGTTTATCTCTTATGCCTTTTCTTCATTGTATACGAAATTTTAATTGTATTCTTGCACTCAGTAGAAACTATTTTTTTAATTCTTTGTTTTCAAATTTCAAGCTATAATGGTTCTCATTCCTTTTTTATTTTTGTAAACTCCTTTAAGTTACACTACCAAAAAAAAACTCCTTTTAAGTTGGGATTTATTTTTAGTTCTCACATAATTGTCAATCATGAATTTTTTATGCTGAATTATTTTATTTTCTGTATCTGCTGCTTTGATATCTCTACCTGTTTCAAAAAATCTCTCTACTTATAATTGTGTTACTATGATATAATTTTCACATCTGTATAAGTGATTTCCTCCCATGATGCAGACAAAGAGAAACAGATTAGGTGAAGAGAAGTTGCTCTGAAGAGGAAAGATTCATCAAGATTGTCATTTTACTATTGAGTTATTTTGTAATACACGAAGGTTCTTAGTTTAAATGTCTTATATAAGTTATCTTATTTTAGACTTCAAATATTCAAAAAGTCAAAACAATCAGTGGTCACTTTGATTTTAATCCCTGAAAACATTTTTCGCTTGCAATTTCAAAGCACTTTTAACTTGGTCGGTTGACAGAATTTTTTGCTTTAGTGGATACTATTTGATGATTTGGTTTACATAAGAACTTTTAACTTTAATCAGTTTTTTTTTTTTCTTCAGAAGGAAAATGTTTAATTTAAAAAGGCTTGACAAAAACCAAGTTGAGGATTTAGGCTAGGTTGTTAATAGTGGCAAATCGTATTGCGATAATAGAGCGGATCAGTGGGTGGCCGCCCCAACATGCTGTGTATGAGAGTGGCGGCCACCGTGAACACTTTCTCAACAGAATTCACAGAACAAATCGCGGCATTTGCGGCATTATGGAATGAAAGAAAGGATTTATCTTGTTAGTTGGTTCTTGAATCTATTTCAGTTTAAAAGATATAGAATGAAGATTTAGTATATACTCAAGCCTACAAAATTTTGATGAATATAGTGCGGCCGAGGTAATCAAGTCCTTTCTTGCATGTACGCAACAAGAAAGGAAGTGACAAGCATAATCAAATGTATGAAAACCAATTAAATTAAAATTCAGTAATCCCCTTATAATTATATATCCCTTACCGGAAAGGGAGTATATGGCCTTCGGATATACATTCATCCTCCTGCAAAGTATGAAATATTTGGCGCCGGTAAAGTTAGATTGGTGTGCTAAAGGGGCTTCTCGAGTTGTGCGACGGAACACTAGTCGAATCATATCATAGTCTGTAAACAAATTCTTTCAATTAACCCTTGCAATTTCAAAACACTTATAACTTAATAACTACCTGACTAAGGCTATGTTTATGCAGACTTATCATTCTCCACTATTAATCAAATATTAATCACTTTTTTTTTTATCAATTTTAATCATCTTTTATGTTTCCTTTCGTTGCTCTAAATGGAAAAATCTGCAATTTTCAACGACAATTATCTTCTTTTTCCGCCAGATCTAAACTGTCGTCCACAAATGTACTAGGGTTTTGGCCAAGTTCTCTTGTAAGTTGTTTCTTGAATCTATTTCAATTTGGTAGATATAGAATGAAGATTTAATGCAGATTCAAGCCTAGCATATGAATGCATACATGCAAAGTTTTGATGAATATAGTGCTGTGTTGCCAAAGGAATATACTTCAGCAAGAAAGGTGGCGAGCATAATCAAATGTATGAAAACCACTTAAATCGGAAATTCAACAACCCCTTTAGATATATTTACACAAAATGATTTTAACCAATTGATGTTTTTTGAATGATTGGAACCAAAATTGCTTATATAGTAGAAACCAATAGTAGAAAAAAGCACAATCCAAGAGTTAAAAATAAAAAACCCTTGTTATATTTTGTTCAAGATTGATAATCAACTCCAGTTAGAAACATGGCACAGTAAAAGACTCATACTACAAGTAGAATGGATCATTAAAATCACACCTACAATGTACCTTTAAGTTATAAACAGCAAAATGGTACATGTTTATATTGCCATTTTCAATCATTTCTAGAGTCAAAAAACAAGTAATTGAAATACTTATACTTTCTTTTGCAAATTTTCTTTCTTAAAGGGACCCAAATCTGCACCTCGACCAACATAGAAAATCAATTAAAAACAGGATGTGCAAATACCAGTAGATCAATTGCTTGGAACAACAGCTCTAGATGTGCCTTCTTGATGTTGCTCTACTTCCTGCAATTGGCAGATCCAATGGACAACGAAATTCAAAGTGTCAGTTTGTATAATTGGTAGAATCCAATGCACAAACAACTATACCCTTCCACCTGCAAAACCTGTTGCAACTCTCACTTAAACAACAACCACCCAATCTACAACCATTGAAGTAGAGGAGAGAGTATTCTCACATAAGTCATTGTCGCAACCACCATTACACCTACATGGGCGAGCCAACACTTCCATCATTTGTGTCTTACCTAGATCTAATGAAAACTGTGCTTGATTTGTTATTTACCATGAAGGTCGAGTTCTTGCAACAAATGAAAGGCACGTTGCATACAAAGGTGGATAAGGGAGGACTGTGCGGCAAGAATAGGATGACAAGACAATGCTATGCAAGAATAGACTTGAAGGACTAAACCACGACTTCGACAATTATAATGGTGACGACGTTGTTCAGTGGATGATTTGTGACAGTACTTGGTTGATGAAGTTGTTTGGGAGATTTGAAAGGAAATCCTAAATGAGTAAGTAAATGGATAAGGAAGCTTACTATAGACATTAGTTTCATATATCTTCGATAGCATTCCCTTGTAGTTCTTATGTCATAAACGTTATATACCTGTGTTTGTGGAAATACGTCTATAGCCTTTTTTTTTTTTTTTTTTTTTTTGAAAATGCTAAATTTATCTATAGGATCTACCCCAAGCAGTGAAGAATTCGGTGTGGCAAGGAGTGAAGAATTCGGTGTTACTCTTCAATTTTTCGCAAAACAAGGCTTAGGATTTAAGCCACCATCATACGATGACGTTCAGGCCACAAATGAGGGATTGGCAGTCCACAGAGCAACATAGAACATCATTGACGAAAAGCGGGACAAGCATAGCATCTGATATGATAGGATCGGAAGCTGACCTGTCTAAAGTCTCCGTTGGTTTGTTGAATGTAGGTTTCTCTCATGCATTTAAGACCCTGTAGGTGGAAACAGTATAATTTAGCACACAATATGTGTTAAATTTCAAATTACTGTTGTTATCAAAATCCTGGTTTTTGCGACTTTGCGTCAACGACTCAAATCCATAGCAAAGTCCCAAAAACAAGCAAAATCCTATCAAAATCGCACAAAATCGCAGGGATTTTGATGGATTTTGAAGGATTTTGTTCATTTTTTTTATAAGGGTCAATTTTTGACCCGGTTCGTAAATTGACCTGATTTGAATCCATGACCCGTTCTATAAATAACCAAAAGGTGGATTTTGAACTTTAGTCATGACTATATGCAATTTATAACATATATTTAACATTATTTTTGTTTTGGTAGAATCCTCGATTTTGATTGCGATTTTACGAGTTCCGACTTTGCTATCCTATTCTACAAAAGTCCTTGAGTAAAATCCTTCGATTTTGATTGCGATTTTACGAGTCCCGATTTTGCTACTCCTTTTCGACTTGAAGTAAAGTCCCGATTTTGATAACCTTTATGTGATGGTTGATGTAGAGAAAAATAAAAATAAAAATAGAGACCGTAGTAGGAGATAGAAAAAGACCTTGAGAACGTAGCAATTTTGATAACCTTCAACAGAATTATCCCTTAAAGCCAAAAATTTCAAATCTAAAGAAAGCTCTTGATGTGCTAGAAATTACTTCAAACAACGATTTTGTTCATTTCTCTTATAAAAGTTGAGTGATTGAAACATATAGAGAACTGCACACTTTCAATTGTGGTAAATCTCTGATCAAAGATCACCAGCACAAATACAAACTTTTATTTTAGAATTTTTGAAGTGTTTAGAAAGAGTATGTGCTTCATTTAGTTTACTACTCTTTGAGGTTCAAGTGTAAAGAAATATCAATTCTATCGAAAACTCTAATCTTGTTGGATTGTAGGGAGTCCTGAAGGAGAGGCAGAAATCATATAGACCAGTGTGTATATGTACTCTTTAATCAAGGCTGATTAAAGTTGAAAAGTCTCTCAAGTGTGAGGAGATTGGACGTAATCCCAGATTGTGGGGTGAACTAGGATAAATATTTGTGTTGATTTTCTCTCTCACTGTTGTTATCTTTTCTTAAATGTTGTTCTATCTTTAACCTAGAAAAGATTTTCTGAAAAAAGTCAATACAATTCAATCCCTTCCCCTTTGTGTTTTTCTCACCTTCAAGGAAAATATTTTCTTACATGAACATGTAAGGAAATATATATTTCATTGCTAGCACATCAAGAGCTAGATGTCATGTGTTGCGAATAGGGTATCCTTAAATGTCTCGTGGGGATGACTTTGTGAAGTAGGAAACAAGATGGTCCCCACATCATTTTTGAAATGGGTTTTAACTTTATAAATTACCTTTTTGCTACTCCGAACATTATATTTACTTGGGCGGAGGACACATGGATGAAAAGTGTCGATGTGACCTTGTCTAATGAAGAGTAAAAGGGGGATGTCGATCTTAATTTGTTGTAAGTGATCTGAAGAAGATTGTTGCAAAAGATTTCTTGTGATACTTTAATTTGAAAAAAATTCGAGAGGAGGATTTGTATTCTTCATGTTGAATAGACTTGCTGAGGATGAGAGTCGAGATTATCTCACAGTTAAGCGTAAGATCTCGAAAAAAAGGTCCTGGTTAAACGTAGTTTGTTGTGGTAATATTTGTGATACCTTAATTTGTTTTCGCTGAAAGTTGGTTTCCTACATGATATTGGTGGTCGTATGAGTTTTCTTCCCTGATGTGTAACTAATCCCATTTACGAAATTCAGAGTCTTGGGCTAGTCCACTACAGTGATACCCACAAATTTGGCATTTTATAGTTCAAAATGATGATTGTGTATGATGCAAACGCGACTGAGGGTGTGTCAAACAAAACAGACAATTTGTATTTGGTATGCATCATAGGAGGATGGATTAGAGAACTAAATCATGTGTTGAACACCCATTAGAGTTATCTGTGCTCGACGGAAAGTGTTGAGTGGGTTAACTTGAGTGTAAGATTTGTGAAAAATCTAACTAAACTATCCACAGGTTAAATGTTTCAACTCTTCTTTGGAACAATGTGAAATTTCGGATGTAAAGAAGGTTGTGCAAACAAATTTGTCTGAAGGTGTGAATGAACGAGAACTTACCTTGACATGATTTCTATATCTTCATACCCTTTTCATGGAAAAGGGGCCTCCTGAGGCAACATGGACCGTACTCAGGAAGTTTGGATATAATTATGATATCAAGCTTTCTGATGATTTATTTCCACCTTTGAAACGCACCTGATCAGGTCTTTCTTTTGAGATAAATTGTGGCATCATGTATTATATTCTTTATATGTTATACATGTTTGTATTCAATTTGTCGACAACATGGAACTTATGCTACTCTCATTGGATTTAATGTCTCCAGAGTGTTGAATTGACTGATGAAGCAATTGATTTCTTGGAGACAATATTTGATGAATTTGATGGTGATTTTGTATGACATGCTTGTCCCCAATCATTTTTGGGTGTTATCTCAACTGACTTTATCGTTATACGATTTGCAAATTAATAATATCTTTTCCTTCCTCCAGGATAAGGTGCTGCAACCCCGTGAACTTGAAGAACTGTTTTCTACTGCTCCGGAAAGGTAGATTGCTAATGACCTTTCCTATATTGAGCAATTTTTCAAATGCACATATAGCAATTTTCCAAAGGATGTGGTATATACTTGTGACTTTGCTTCTTCATTGTTTTTTACGAAGTCCAGCTATGACATTTTTTTATATGTATGCCTTTCCCGAGTCTGAATGTCAATTTGAACTCATAGCAATGTTATTTGATATTTTATGATTTTTAATTGCAGTCCCTGGATTGAAAATCCATACAAGGATGCTGTAGGAAGGAATATATTTGGAGAACTATCATTAGATGCATTTTTATCAGAGGTGCACAAGTCTTTTATCTTTGTGTCTAGTCCTTCTTCCTAATATTTTGTTGAAAAATGCAAGTAGAAAAGTGGTGGGCTTCTATGGATAGTTTTATCACTCAATTTGAAATTATTTTGAGAGTATGGCTGCATGTCTGGTCTGTGTATCTTTTCAGTGTGTGTATCATTTCATTTGCATCACAATTGATTTTTATAATATATATTTCATGTTTGGTCTGTGGCTATGACTAATCTAATATAAGAATTATTGAATTTTGTTGAAACAGAGACATACACACAAATCAAGAAGTTGGAGGAGCTTGTTTTCCTCCCTTATCCGTAGCTTTTCCTTAAACACTTATGCTTTACAACGGTCCTAGTTATATAATAAGTTTCATACAACAAATTCCAAATAACAGACTAACACATACATAAAAACAGATTGATATATATATATATATATATATATATATATATATATATATATATATTAAATGATTGACACATATACAGAAGTCATTTCGAATGAACACTTGGATGTCTTTGACTTCTGACAATATTTATGTTTTTTGGACAGTGGGCACTCATGACACTTCTAAACCCAACCCTTAGTGTGGAGAGCCTTATAAACATTGGTTACCCGGTGATCCATCGTCTGCTATCCATGTGACTAGGAGGAGACACATGGATTACAAAAAACAACATTCGGAAAGAAATGTGTTGCAGGGTTTCGTTTTTGGGCCTCGGAAGGCCGGAAAATCTGCGTTGTTGAATTCATTCATTGGAAGGTATTTTAGTTGTTACCATGAAGATTCTTGGTAACAAAACATTAATTATTTAGCATCATACTGTCGTTGAATTCATATTGCAGACCATATTCTGAAGCTTACAATGAAACCAACGAGGATCGTTTTGCTGTAAATATCGTCGATATTTCTAGGGTAAATGATACTTGGTTGATTTTCGACAATAGCTTCTAACTGTGACAGAAAGATATTTCACTTCTTTCGCCTTTTCCGGCACAAAGTCTTCATTTGATGTATTCATTTGTATATATATCTTGGCATTTATATCTTCCAGTTCACGGTTAATCATTTTGTTTGTAGGAAAACAAAAAATATCTTGTGCTGAGAGAGATTTCTGAAGGAGGAGTCACAAAGCTGCTAGCCAATAAGAAGTCTTTGGCCTCATGTGACATTGCAATTTTTGTTTATGACAGGTGACCACTGATATTAAAGTTTCATTATACTAGCATATGATGAAGTTATGGATTACCTTTTTTACTGTATTATAAGGATAAGTTTTTGATAAACCCATGGCAAAAGAGGCTGGTTCGCATATGAAGTTACAGCATGCCTAATCCAAACCTATGGCGTGGAAAGTTTATGAGAGGAGGAATAAAAAAGGGGGAGTTGGGAGTTACCACTGGACACGTGGCACAGTAAGAGTGTAACTCGACGAGGGAACTTCGGGGAGAATAGTGCGTATGAGATTGCCGTAGAATAAAGTGAGAGAGGTATTCTATGGAGAAGTGCTAAATGAAAAATGTTAGTAGTTTAAGATATGTTGCCAGATGTGTTTAATGAGAATAGTTAGTAACATTTTCTAATGAGAGTTTCCAGTCCAATGTTACCGAGGCCAATAGTTGAGTTATTTTTCTGTTTTAGTTATAAGAATTAGGGGAGAGAATGAGTTGGTCATTCATTTAGTTATTTTTCCTGTTGTGGTAGAGGCAGCGTATGCACTCTGAAGGAGCATAGCCCTTGCAGGGAATCCATCAATTTCCTGAGTTTCTGTTCAAATACATTCAATAATATACTCTACACCTTTCTCCAATATCTATTCTACTTTGTATTGCTATTTCTCTGTTTCCAAGAAAAATGTTACTTGTATAGAAGTGCTCAACTGACTAATTATTCATCTCAGGTCTGACGAGTCTTCATGGAAGGCATCGTATGAGCTCTTGTTAAAAATCGTTAGACACGGGGAAGATACTGGCTTTCAGGTGCCTTGTCTTATGGTAGCAGCTAAAGATGATAAAGATTCATTTACAATGGTTATAGAAGAAGAAACTACAGTATTTTTCATTCACTTATTCCTTTGCATGTTCATATTCATAATTCTACATGCATATTGATATAAATAATTGTTGGATGGATTAGATAAATAGATATCTAATGTGGTGAATGGCATGTCTTGGAATTATGACTTTGTTAGGAACCCAAGAATTGGATTCCAAAGAAAGAACACTTTTATTGATAAGTAGAAAAGAATAGGAGAGAAATCTCTCCTCCAAGGGTTTCCCCTTCAAAATAGACTTGCTACTCTATTAAAAAATGGTTACAATATTCAATAAAGATAAACTCTACATTGTATTCTCCTACTTATACAATAGCCCTATAACAAACTCAACAACCCAACTAGCTTCTATAACAACTCTTAACTACTTATCAACTCTAATTAATCAGATTTCATCCCAAACTTTCTGATTGTATGCGCTTTGATCTTCAGATTGACATTTAATTAAGCAGATTGAAAGGTAGTTTAATTTCTTGTTTACTATATTGTGACATTTTTTTGGGCATTTACATTTACTCTGTCATATTTGAATGGCAGTTTCAAGCTATTAGCTAAAATTTTGGAAATATTGCTATATCTTATTTACATAAATATTGCTATACCTGTTTCAAGCAGAAGTTTGATTTGGTTCTATAGATAATCTTTGATTTGTTAACTATGACCGTTTTGTTAAGCTTTATCAATTACAGTTGCATATTGTAGCTCGAAACCTGATCCTGTTGGTGTTCAGATAATGACTCCATTTACATTTGATCTGGTTATATTTGAAATTTATAATTGTCAACCTTTTTTACTGATTTGCAAGCAACGACAGAGTCTTTTGCATTTATGAGTATGTATAGCTGAGTGTTGGAACAGATTGAGGAAAAAAAAAATTGTATTCTGATTTCTTCCTCGGCATATATAATCTTGGAATATGTTTTTTCTTGATGGTGAGAAATTTTCAAGCAAATACTTCATCCTGGATCAATGTTGACATGCCAATGTGCTTTTTTAGGTTAGTCAAGACATGGAGGTTGATGCTCCTATTCCAATCAGTGTGAAGTTAGGGAATTTCAACAATGTATTCCACCGAATTGTAAGTGCTGCTGAGCCTCCTCATTTAAGTATTCCGGAAACTGAAGCTGGAAAAACCCACAAGCCGTTCCATACGGTCATAGATCGATCTCTTAAGTTTGTTTCAGGTTTACTTGTTAGTTGCTCATTAAATTCCTTTTGACTTTGTATATTATTTTCAATCTTGTGTGATCTAAGTAAATAAAATGAGCCTATTAACCAGTTTAAATTTTGGGTGATGTGATTTGTGTCGTGGGTCATGAGTTTCTCTCTTTTGGGTTCATAGTTCATTTTGTTTTTCCCAATGTCTTATAATCTTGAGGTGTATTGCAACTGAACTGGTCCCTATTGTGTTTCCATTTAGATTGTTTTGTTTCTGCCGGTCCATATTGGTTTTTCCGAAGAGTATTAATTTAAATCACAAGAAAATATAAGTGTAGATATTGTTTCTTTGTTTAATGATTTTATCATCGCATCATATTACAGCTGTAGTGGCTGTGGCATTTGTGGTGGTTGTTGCAAGGAAGAATGTTGCTGCACGGAAGAATGCGTCTGGTTAAAAGACAGGTTTTGTGAATGGGTTGTAATCCCGACATTGATCTGGATGCATCCCTTGGCTAAGCAACATTGTCTTAACATTAGAGGCATATTTTACGCCACATATTGTAGAGTTTGCAATCTTTTTAAGGATTATATTACAACCTTCAATTTTATTTTTGTTAGGGTTGAATTAGATTATAGGGAGTTTGGAGTGCCAATCAATCTATTTGAGATTCCTTGCTTGCTTCCTTTGTGATGTCTTTTCTTATTGAAACTGTAAGCAAGAACCATGCTTTCATTGATTCCTTAACGGGTCTATATAGGTTTTATTTATCGGTGTTATCTTTAACCTTTTAAAACAATATTTTCTATTTCTTACGGGTTAAGACAGTCTGTTATACCTTTTATCATAAGTTGTTGTAACTAAGTTCACCTTTGTTTTAAACAGACAAATAAATTGAAATCAAGTACAAGACGTATTCGGCGAGAGCAAAAAGAAATACAACATTTGTTGATATTGGCTTCAAATTTGTAGTTTGGAAGAACAGAGAAATCGTGACACGATTTTGGAATCGTGACACGATTTGAGATGCCGTGAGCCAGTTTGCAGGACGCCAAATCGTGGCACGATCTTGGGAAATCGTGACACGATTCAGAAACTTGCTCATTAAGTATCACTGATAAGGACTGGTCAACCTGGGGTCCGTTGCAGATCGTGACACGATCTAGGGAAATCGTGGCACGATTTCTTCAGGGGAAGACTAGTATATATTGTGTTCTTGTGCTTTTTTGAAGAAGAACTTAAGAGAGCTTGTATGAGCTTTGTAGAGAGAACTTGGATAGCAAAGGAGGGAACCAATGGGTTGAGTGTCTTTGTTGAGAGTGTCTCTTGGGTTTGGGAAAAACATTGTAATCACCTTGGGTTTTAGGGTTCATAGTGTGAGAGTGGGAAAATACCAAAGGGTAGAATCTAGGGTTTGTTCATGTGTAAAGCTTGAAAGCTAGAGTCTTGTAACCTTTTGTAACACTTTCTCATATTGGATTGGAGAGCTGCTCTCTCCCCCATATTAGGCCATATTGGCTGAACTGGGTCAACAATCTTCTTGGTGTTTTGTTCTTCCTTTTCTTGCTTATCTTGTTTATGCTTTGGAATCTCTTGTGTGGTTTTGCTATACACTAGTCTAGGGCTGTTTTGTTGTTGTTGGTTTGGAGACCATTTGTTCTCATTGATTACCACTATCACTTGCTCTACACGTCATTGTATTTCATTGGTGTGAAGGTTTCTTTGGAACCGGATTCACAACAACATTAATGCACTAACAGTTAAAAATACAAAGAATCAATAAATGAAAGAAAAGCTCACACGAGTTCACTACACCAACAATATGTGCCTTTGGATTAAATAGATTGAGGGATGAGATTTCGTGTCAACGGATCCTAACTCTTGTAAATAATCATATTATTGTTAAAATTAAGACTTTTACTGTAGCTCTTTGAATCTTCACATCAAATTTTCCAGAATTCTGCGATTTAATTTATTTTGGTGCTTGATTTCTGAGAATTAGTAACACGAGAAATTTTATCAAATAATAATGAAAAGTTAAGACAAAAGCATTAAATTTAAGGAGACAATTAAATAACACGATCATTTTAATCATTTTAACTGGGCTAATGAATAGAGAATTTTGAGCAAATAATAATGGAAAGTTACGTTAAGCTCTTAAATTTAAAGAGAAACAAATAAAAAACACGATAATTTAATCAAGTTATTTACCTTTAATTTTTGCATCGCTTAAATAAGCAGATTCCCATTTGAACGGCGCGTCATGGATTATCTTAACTCTCTTGAAGATTTTTTTGGAAATAGCTTCTTTGTTTTCCATTTGAGGCTGGGGCTGGGGCTCCCCGCTGCTTAGGGTTTGACGGCGGCTTTTATCAAACTAACCAGTCAAATAGTGACGGATAATATCTGTCACGTCACGTGCTTTTGATATTATCCTCTCCCATTCTATTGCTTTTGTCCTTATTCTAATGTCACGTGACTTCAACATAAATGAGCAATATAAAAAGTACTTCCCAAATAACTGGCAAAACTAACACTACTTCTAAACTAAACATAATTAAAGAGTGTTAACCTGTGTACCTCACGGGGAGCACATGACATATGATTTGCAAATATATAATATAAAATATATTACAAAGCATAAACTTTAATATTAAATATATTACATAAACCCTTCAAAATAAAATAAAATGTTCATCAATAAAATTTTATAATTTTTTTTACGGAGTAAAATTTTATAATAAAAAGTTTAGTTAAATTTTTTGAGGGAATAATATTTAATCTTTTGTGTTATACTTTATTTCAGTTAATTAAGATTTAGCTAGTTGTAAAATTGTAAAAATAGCAATATTTGTAAAAAAAGAAAGATAGCAATATGACTCAAAAGTTTCAAACATAAAATTAGTTTAGATAAATACATTAATAATTCTGAAAGTTTCATTTTAACGGGAAGCACGGGGCATATGATTTGCTACATTGACGCAAAGTTTCAGAATTTAGTTTCACACACAATATTCCATTATAAATTCAAAGAATAGTTTATAGCTATCTCTCTCAATAAAATAAAACTACAACACCACCTATAAACATACAGTATTCTATACATGTAAGCCATCCAACTTTGCTTTTTCATATACCTTATCGCAATATCCAATTCAATCTCAACTTTGCTTTTTCCAGTTTTATTGGCATGTAGACTTTTCAACGATTTTAATTAATCTAGTTTCTTTCTCATTTGTTGTTTAGAATTGTTGGAATCTACATCTTTTGTGAAGCTTGTTGCTGTCTATGAGTAACGATCAAGTTGAAGGCTATGGCAAATGCACTTGTTATAACTATTGAATTGTATCGTTTTTTTTCTTCTTTCCCTTGTAACCTATATCAATTTTTAGTTTTTGTACATATTTAAACATCCTTGTACTCTGTATAGTTTGAGTGTATCCTTTGTATGTTTGGGAATTTAGCCTATTACTTTTAAGGACATGTGGCGATAAAAATATATTAAATGATTACGAAGTTCGACTACAATTTCAGTTTTTTGTGAAGATATTGGGGAAAATGCAAAACAGATTTAAAGGTTGAAACAAAAATCTGCAACACTAGAACCTAAAAACTATATGACATTATTTACTTGTTTTCATTAACTAAAAATTATTAAGCTAAGGATATAGCTCAAATATGCAATCTTCATAATTTTCATGCAGCATGATATACAAAGACCAACAATTGTAAAGTTGATAAAAACAAAAAATTAAATATAGTCAATATTTCATTAAGTTAAAACAAAAAACAATACTATTTATGCTTTAATTCATTGTATTGTGATACACGTTTTGGTTTCAAGAAGAAATTACATACTGAAATTTCTAAGGATATGAGATCAATTTGATGGATATCAATTTTATCAATTGAAAATCATTAGATTGGAGATCAATTTTATGATCAATATCCTCCTTGTTTTTCTAATAGATATGGAAATTCTCTATGAGCAATTTCATGGATAAGTGTTTTTGAAATCCGTTAGTGTTCTCTGAAAAACATCATGGATAAGGAAAATCAATTTTATGGTTTTGACGAAATTGAAAAACCGTTTAAATAAATTTAATTAGTGGCCAATTTTTTTAGTATAGTAAAATCACAATCAGGTATGAACAAGGAGGTTACAGTGCAGGACATGCATGCTTCCACTGTTTGCTTCCTTTGTTCCTCATAACACATTCAGCGGCAAAACATTGCATGAAAGAAAAGCTCACACGAGTTCACTACACCAACAATATGTGCCTTTGGATTAAATAGATTGAGGGATGAGATTTGGTGTCAACGGATCCTAACTCTTGTAAATAATCATATTATTGTTAAAATTAAGACTTTTACCGTAGCTCTTTGAATCTTCACATCAAATTTTCCAAAATTCTGCGGTTTAATTCATTTTGGTGCTTGATTTCTGAGAATTAGTAACACGAGAAATTTTAGCAAATAATAATGAAAAGTTAAGACAAAAGCATTAAATTTAAGGAGACAATTAAATAACACGATCATTTTAATCATTTTAACTGGGCTAATGAATTGAGAATTTTGAGCAAATAATAATGGAAAGTTACGTTCAGCTCTTAAATTTAAAGAGAAACAAATAAAAAACACGATAATTTAATCAAGTTATTTACCTTTAATTTTTGCATCGCTTAAATAAGCAGATTCCCGTTTGAACGGCGCGTCATGGATTATCTTAACTCTCTTGAAGATTTTCTTGGAAATAGCTTCTTTGTTTTCCATTTGAGGTTGGGGCTGGGGCTCCCCGCTGCTTAGGGTTTGACGGCGGCTTTTATCAAACTAACCAGTCAAATAGTGACGGATAATATCTGTCACGTCACGTGCTTTTGATATTATCCTCTCCCATTATATTGCTTTTGTCCTTATTCTAATGTCACGTGACTTCAACATAAATGAGCAATATAAAAAGTAGTTCCCAAATAACTGGCAAAACTAACACTACTTCTAAAATAAACATAATTAAAGAGTGTTAACCTGTGTACCTCACGGGGAGCACATGACATATGATTTGCAAATATATAATATAAAATATATTACAAAGCATAAACTTTAATATTAAATATATTACATAAACCCTTCAAAATAAAATAAAATGTTCATCAATAAAATTTTATAATTTTTTTTACGGAGTAAAATTTTATAATAAAAAGTTTAGTTAAATTTTTTGAGGGAATAATATTTAATCTTTTGTGTTATAGTTTATTTCAGTTAATTAAGATTTAGCTAGTTGTAAAATTGTAAAAATAGCAATATTTGTAAAAAAAGAAAGATAGCAATATGACTCAAAAGTTTCAAACATAAAATTAGTTTAGATAAATACATTAATAATTCTGAAAGTTTCATTTTAACGGGAAGCACGGGGCATATGATTTGCTACATTGACGCAAAGTTTCAGAATTTAGTTTCAAACACAATATTCCATCAAAATTGATAAAAAAAAAATTCTGATCTAATATTGTACGGTACTTCCATTATAAATTCAATGAATAGTTTATAGCTATCTCTCTCAATAAAATAAAACTACAACACCACCTATAAACATACAGTATTCTATACATGTAAGCCATCCAACTTTGCTTTTTCATATACCTTATCGCAATATCCAATTCAATCTCAACTTTGCTTTTTCCAGTTTTATTGGCATGTAGACTTTTCAACGATTTTAATTAATCTAGTTTCTTTCTCATTTGTTGTTTAGAATTGTTGGAATCTACATCTTTTGTGAAGCTTGTTGCTGTCTATGAGTAACGATCAAGTTGAAGGCTATGGCAAATGCACTTGTTATAACTATTGAATTGTATCGTTTTTTTTCTTCTTTCCCTTGTAACCTATATCAATTTTTAGTTTTTGTACATATTTAAACATCCTTGTACTCTGTATAGTTTGAGTGTATCCTTTGTATGTTTGGGAATTTAGCCTATTACTTTTAAGGACATGTGGCGATAAAAATATATTAAATGATTACGAAGTTCGACTACAATTTCAGTTTTTTGTGAAGATATTGGGGAAAATGCAAAACAGATTTAAAGGTTGAAACAAAAATCTGCAACACTAGAACCTAAAAACTATATGACATTATTTACTTGTTTTCATTAACTAAAAATTATTAAGCTAAGGATATAGCTCAAATATGCAATCTTCATAATTTTCATGCAGCATGATATACAACGACCAACAATTGTAAAGTTGATAAAAACAAAAAATTAAATATAGTCAATATTTCATTAAGTTAAAACAAAAAACAATACTATTCATGCTTTAATTCATTGTATTGTGATACACGTTTTGGTTTCAAGAAGAAATTACATACTAAAATTTCTAAGGATATGAGAACAATTTGATGGATATCAATTTTATCAATTGATTTGATTGGAGATCAATTTTATGATCAATATCCTCCTTGTTTTTCTAATGGATATGGAAATTCTCTATGAGCAATTTCATGGATAAGTGTTTTTGAAATCCGTTAGTGTTCTCTGAAAAACATCATGGATATGGAAAATCAATTTTATGATTTTGACGAAATTGAAAAACCGTTTAAATAAATTTAATTAGTGGCCAATTTTTTTAGTACAGTAAAATCACAATCAGGTATGAACAAGGAGGTTACAGTGCAGGACATGCATGCTTCCACTGTTTGCTTCCTTTGTTCCTCATAACACATTCAGCGGCAAAACATTGCATGAAAGAAAAGCTCACACGAGTTCACTACACCAACAATATGTGCCTTTGGATTAAATAGATTGAGGGATGAGATTTGGTGTCAACGGATCCTAACTCTTGTAAATAATCATATTATTGTTAAAATTAAGACTTTTACCGTAGCTCTTTGAATCTTCACATCAAATTTTCCAGAATTCTGCGGTTTAATTCATTTTGGTGCTTGATTTCTGAGAATTAGTAACACGAGAAATTTTAGCAAATAATAATGAAAAGTTAAGACAAAAGCATTAAATTTAAGGAGACAATTAAATAACACGATCATTTTAATCATTTTAACTGGGCTAATGAATTGAGAATTTTGAGCAAATACTAATGGAAAGTTACGTTCAGCTATTAAATTTAAAGAGAAACAAATAAAAAACACGATAATTTAATCAAGTTATTTACCTTTAATTTTTGCATCGCTTAAATAAGCAGATTCCCATTTGAACGGCGCGTCATGGATTATCTTAACTCTCTTGAAGATTTTCTTGAAAATAGCTTCTTTGTTTTCCATTTGAGGTTGGGGCTGGGGCTCCCCGCTGCTTAGGGTTTGACGGCGGCTTTTATCAAACTAACCAGTCAAATAGTGACGGATAATATCTGTCACGTCACGTGCTTTTGATATTATCCTCTCCCATTATATTGCTTTTGTCCTTATTCTAATGTCACGTGACTTCAACATAAATGAGCAATATAAAAAGTAGTTCCCAAATAACTGGCAAAACTAACACTACTTCTAAAATAAACATAATTAAAGAGTGTTAACCTGTGTACCTCACGGGGAGCACATGACATATGATTTGCAAATATATAATATAAAATATATTACAAAGCATAAACTTTAATATTAAATATATTACATAAACCCTTCAAAATAAAATAAAATGTTCATCAATAAAATTTTATAATTTTTTTTACGGAGTAAAATTTTATAATAAAAAGTTTAGTTAAATTTTTTGAGGGAATAATATTTAATCTTTTGTGTTATAGTTTATTTCAGTTAATTAAGATTTAGCTAGTTGTAAAATTGTAAAAATAGCAATATTTGTAAAAAAAGAAAGATAGCAATATGACTCAAAAGTTTCAAACATAAAATTAGTTTAGATAAATACATTAATAATTCTGAAAGTTTCATTTTAACGGGAAGCACGGGGCATATGATTTGCTACATTGACGCAAAGTTTCAGAATTTAGTTTCAAACACAATATTCCATCAAAATTGATAAAAAAAAATTCTGATCTAATATTGTACGGTACTTCCATTATAAATTCAATGAATAGTTTATAGCTATCTCTCTCAATAAAATAAAACTACAACACCACCTATAAACATACAGTATTCTATACATGTAAGCCATCCAACTTTGCTTTTTCATATACCTTATCGCAATATCCAATTCAATCTCAACTTTGCTTTTTCCAGTTTTATTGGCATGTAGACTTTTCAACGATTTTAATTAATCTAGTTTCTTTCTCATTTGTTGTTTAGAATTGTTGGAATCTACATCTTTTGTGAAGCTTGTTGCTGTCTATGAGTAACGATCAAGTTGAAGGCTTTGGCAAATGCACTTGTTATAACTATTGAATTGTATCGTTTTTTTTCTTCTTTCCCTTGTAACCTATATCAATTTTTAGTTTTTGTACATATTTAAACATCCTTGTACTCTGTATAGTTTGAGTGTATCCTTTGTATGTTTGGGAATTTAGCCTATTACTTTTAAGGACATGTGGCGATAAAAATATATTAAATGATTACGAAGTTCGACTACAATTTCAGTTTTTTGTGAAGATATTGGGGAAAATGCAAAACAGATTTAAAGGTTGAAACAAAAATCTGCAACACTAGAACCTAAAAACTATATGACATTATTTACTTGTTTTCATTAACTAAAAATTATTAAGCTAAGGATATAGCTCAAATATGCAATCTTCATAATTTTCATGCAGCATGATATACAACGACCAACAATTGTAAAGTTGATAAAAACAAAAAATTAAATATAGTCAATATTTCATTAAGTTAAAACAAAAAACAATACTATTCATGCTTTAATTCATTGTATTGTGATACACGTTTTGGTTTCAAGAAGAAATTACATACTAAAATTTCTAAGGATATGAGAACAATTTGATGGATATCAATTTTATCAATTGATTTGATTGGAGATCAATTTTATGATCAATATCCTCCTTGTTTTTCTAATGGATATGGAAATTCTCTATGAGCAATTTCATGGATAAGTGTTTTTGAAATCCGTTAGTGTTCTCTGAAAAACATCATGGATATGGAAAATCAATTTTATGATTTTGACGAAATTGAAAAACCGTTTAAATAAATTTAATTAGTGGCCAATTTTTTTAGTACAGTAAAATCACAATCAGGTATGAACAAGGAGGTTACAGTGCAGGACATGCATGCTTCCACTGTTTGCTTCCTTTGTTCCTCATAACACATTCAGCGGCAAAACATTGCATGAAAGAAAAGCTCACACGAGTTCACTACACCAACAATATGTGCCTTTGGATTAAATAGATTGAGGGATGAGATTTGGTGTCAACGGATCCTAACTCTTGTAAATAATCATATTATTGTTAAAATTAAGACTTTTACCGTAGCTCTTTGAATCTTCACATCAAATTTTCCAGAATTCTGCGGTTTAATTCATTTTGGTGCTTGATTTCTGAGAATTAGTAACACGAGAAATTTTAGCAAATAATAATGAAAAGTTAAGACAAAAGCATTAAATTTAAGGAGACAATTAAATAACACGATCATTTTAATCATTTTAACTGGGCTAATGAATTGAGAATTTTGAGCAAATACTAATGGAAAGTTACGTTCAGCTATTAAATTTAAAGAGAAACAAATAAAAAACACGATAATTTAATCAAGTTATTTACCTTTAATTTTTGCATCGCTTAAATAAGCAGATTCCCATTTGAACGGCGCGTCATGGATTATCTTAACTCTCTTGAAGATTTTTTTGGAAATAGCTTCTTTGTTTTCCATTTGAGGCTGGGGCTGGGGCTCCCCGCTGCTTAGGGTTTGACGGCGGCTTTTATCAAACTAACCAGTCAAATAGTGACGGATAATATCTGTCACGTCACGTGCTTTTGATATTATCCTCTCCCATTCTATTGCTTTTGTCCTTATTCTAATGTCACGTGACTTCAACATAAATGAGCAATATAAAAAGTACTTCCCAAATAACTGGCAAAACTAACACTACTTCTAAACTAAACATAATTAAAGAGTGTTAACCTGTGTACCTCACGGGGAGCACATGACATATGATTTGCAAATATATAATATAAAATATATTACAAAGCATAAACTTTAATATTAAATATATTACATAAACCCTTCAAAATAAAATAAAATGTTCATCAATAAAATTTTATAATTTTTTTTACGGAGTAAAATTTTATAATAAAAAGTTTAGTTAAATTTTTTGAGGGAATAATATTTAATCTTTTGTGTTATACTTTATTTCAGTTAATTAAGATTTAGCTAGTTGTAAAATTGTAAAAATAGCAATATTTGTAAAAAAAGAAAGATAGCAATATGACTCAAAAGTTTCAAACATAAAATTAGTTTAGATAAATACATTAATATTATTTATGATGGAACATCAACATAAACACACTAAAATGTTACTTAATGTGATATCGTTTAACCGAATTATTTGACGATGGAGCATTTTGATTGACGTCAGACAATTTAAGAGTGATTTAGTATTTCATAAATTTAAAGTCCCAAATTTTTAAGAACTTGAAATTTTAAAAACAGCCTTGCTAACTTGTGCCAAAATGTCACATGAATTAAAAGTATAAAATTTGTATCGAAAAGAGCAATTTATAATTTTAAGAATTTGGAAATAAAGTATGATCTAAAGTTTCTTAGTATATGCCCTTATGGTACATGTTATTCCTTCCGTCCCAAAATAATCAACCTTTTGTGAAGTAAACTTGTCGTAAATAGCTTTCATTTTCAATCTATGATACACCATTTTTTTCTTTTCAATTTCATCATCTAATTAATATCACTTTCACCACATCTAATCCAACATCTTTTACTTTACATTTACAATACCGCTAGATACATCAATACCTTGTAAGAGTATTTTAATAAAAAATGTGGGCCTGTATGATTCAATTTTTAAAAACAGTTTTTTGATTTTTAAAAAATTTAAAAGCTGAAAACTTGTTTGGATATAGTGTGTTGAAAAATTTGTTTTAAAAAAAAATTTAAAGATTTGTTGTTTTTAAAAGCAAAACAGCTTAAATGTGTTTTCCTTTTCAATTTTGTGTTTTCTTGTTGCAATTCTGAATAAAAATTACGGAGCCGTTGAATTATTTATTAACGACATTATGGTAATATTTTGCAACTCTCTAATCTCCACCTTAAAACACGTGAGTACAATGCTCAAAGCAGTTTTTAGAAAGAGCCTACCAAACTGGTATCATTTAAAAAATTTCTCATTAAAAACAGTTTGTTAAAACTGATTTAGGAAGTAGTTTTTAAACTCATTCAAACAGGTCCTCTCTCTCTTTCAATTCTCACTGATTCTTACTCTATAATTTGTGATTCTTTCTATTTTTGACCTCCTATTCTTTCCAGACGATGAAATAAAGCTAGATGTTGAATTTTTTCATAATTTTTTGTAGACATATTTAGGACATTAAAATACCACTTTCAACATAAAATTATAACTTTTTGACAAGGAACAAATTAATTATGAATTTTTAAAGCACAAAAAACTAAAAAAAAAAAAAAAAAAAAAAAAAGACTTCTCTGTCTAGAAATTGAATTTTAAGTTGGTTTTTTGAAGGCATATCTATAGAAATACATAAAGAGGATCTGCTAAGTTTCGTAGCATTTTGACTATACCTCAATTTATTTTAATTTGTCAATCAAAACATACAAAATGGTAATTTTTTCTAAGTAAGTATAGAATCACGAGTCAAATTTCATTACCTAATTTTGTAGACATGGTTAGAACATTATAAGAACCTCCACCACTGAATTTTGGAATTTTAAATAATGAATGAATTAACTATAAATTGTTTAAAAAATTCATATGAAAAATAATATATATTAATTCAAAAGTAAAAATATTGTATTGAAAACAACAAGATTCATAACTTTAAGAATTTGAATATTGGACTTATTAAACAAACTTAACTACTATGTATAATTTTTTAACACGTGTCCATATAGTACATCTTAGCATTTTGCTTCAAAAAATCAAAATGTTAATTTTCTCAATATTTTGTTTATTTTTATTTCACATCGGTTTCCGATCCATCAAAGGTGGACAACTAATCAGGCTCATGCGTAGAGGCATGCACACTGACCAAGTGTTGTTTCCCATGGAAATTGAACCCGGTATTCCCCGGGTACATCCTTGGAAGGAGCTCTTGCCACTGGAAATAAAAAACTTTTTTGATCAAATGTATAGATTTTATATTATGTTATCTTAAAGTTAAAAGTGTGATTATAATTTAAATTTGATATTGAAAAAAATTTCATCTTAATTTTGAATATATTTTGAAATATCTAAACATTGCACATAACGATCAAAGTATTTGGATTTATACTTATATTAATTATTTGTATTATAAGATGTACTCATTGTTAAACTTAGCATATGTAATATTTTTGCAAAAATACGCCGACGTACTGTATATTATTATTTGTTGACATAACAAATTTTATTAATCATAAAAACTAAAAAAATTGTATTTTTTTTATATAATAGTCAGTGTCAGATGTATACACCTAGCCTATGAATACAAAAGTTAAATTTTTTACAGGTGTGTATAAATATGGTTTGGGCTACAGATACGACAATTGTTATTTGTTTTTATTTTTTAGAAAACCAATGATCTAATGTAAATATTGTATTTTAGGGTAACAACGATGTAAAAAAAAAATATTTCGCGTATTGTTATACCTAAAAAGTGCATCAATTAAAAGTCAATGACAGGAGGATCTACTTACATAGAAATTGCATGTCATGACAAGTACGCCTTACAAAGAAATTAAACAAGAAAAAAAACGACTTCCAAACAATACGCAACTTTAGTTTTCTAAATTATAGCAACAACAATTCTAAAACATAACCTAAGATCATACTTTTTGAAAAACTTCACGATACACAACATTTGTGGTCTCCTTGCAAATATTATTATCTTCATCCAAGATGAGCAACTTCAAACATTTTCTATAAGTAACTCGAGAGACAGCGACATAGAGTTGTCCATGCGTGAACACGGGCTTAGGAAGATAAACTCCCACTCGAGATAAAGATTGACCCTGACTTTTATTTATTGTCATTGCAAAACAAAGCCTCAATGGAAATTGCCTGCGCCTGAATTTGAAGGGTAGTCCTGGATCACTCAAAATAAGATTCATCCTGGGAATGAATACCCTGGTACCTGCCCTTTTTCCTGTTATTACGGTAGCAACTATCGTGCTCTTCCCTAGATGTGTAATTGTCAGCCTCGTACCATTACACGGTCCATTGGCCTGATCGATGTTTCTCATCAGCATAATTGGACATCACACCCTTAGTTTCAACCGATGATTTGGAATTCTAGAGCTCTTAATACCATTAAGAAATTCCAAATGCGAGATACACCAAACCTAAAAATGTGAAAAACAACACAACCAACCCAGATGCGAGATGAGAAACCTTCCAAATCCGTTAAGAGCTCTGGAATTCCAGAGCTCTTAATACCATTAATAAACTCTCGCATTTGAGTTTATTATTATTCTTCTCCCTTCTAGGGGTTTCCTGACACATTTCTCCTCTTTCAACTAATTCAATATACCCATTTTTTTATATGACCTTTGATTGTTTTGTGAAACTGAGATTTGGTCGGTTAAACATGCTTCATAATCCGTTAAGGGTTTAATGTGAATCATCATTGTCTCTGCAGCCTATGCCACCATCTTTACTGGCTTTGTTTTCTAGGATTGTAAGCTTCACCACTTGGACGATTTAGATTGCGTTGGTGCGGTTTTGTTATTCAATTCATTGTTTCAACTGTTGGTTTCCCACCTTCATATTTGCTTCAGACTCTTTGGCTCGAAAGGGCGCTGACTTAGCGTTGTGGATGTTTTTTTGTGTTTCAGTTCGTTTGATGGTCGTTGATTCTTGTTAATGTCATTTTCGTTAGAGTGGGTTGTTGGTTAGTGGATGCTACAATGTTTCATTCAACATGTTTTAGAGTTGGGTTTTGGTTTTTTGTGGTCGTCTTTAATTTTGTGATCGCAAACGTTCATACACCACTTTTTTTTTTTTTTGGAATATAGTTTCATCCATGTACGTGGGTTTGTTGGATTGTGCTCGTGATTAATGCTCATTTCTTCATATCCTTTTTTTACCCGTTAGTGATGTATGTTTACATTTGTGTTTGTTTTACTTTTGTGTATTTTAGCACTATTTTTATTAGCATCTATGGTGTGTAGATTTATTGGGTCAGGTTTTGGTCCCTCAGTCATTGTATTTCCTTTTTATTTTAATCTACTATATCCTTCACTTGAAAAAGTTACACGAAAAAATATATCTTACATACAATTAACATATATATTTAAGTTATTTGACATATAAGTCACCGTATATTTAAAGTAAATTTAGTATAAATTATAAAGTAGTAATAATAATGTACCATATAAAAATGCCATTTAATTTAATAAAATATAGTTTAGGGACCATGCAGTCGATTCTAATTTAGAGATCAAGTTGGTGAGAGAGTGATAGCTTATGACTAATTTTACTGTTTATATTCCTCAAAAAATGGTCATAGATGACTCGTTGAAAACCAAAATTGTGACGATGTTTAAGCGATTGGTTATAAGATGTTTCTCAACATCGGTATAATATCTTAAAGCTAATATTTGTAATTTATCATTTGATTTGCATGTTTGGCGAGTAAATCTCACTTAGTTTTTTTTTTAGATGCGTTTTTATTGGTTACGACTTCATGCAGACTCTGTTTTTAGATAGCGACCATATATGTTAATTTCATTTTGGATTCTTCAAAAGGAAAAAATATATTAGTATAATAGTGGTGATTAAATTTTACATAAAAAGACAAAAGGGAGTTGACTTTGTATAATTATTTCCGGCTAATCGGTGAAAAATTTGAGGTTTTTTTTGTTTGAAAGAAAAAAGATGTTTTTTTTTTGTTTGTATAAAAAAAAGAATATAATTTGGTTGCTTTTTGTGAAATGAATGATAAGTGGTGAATGAGATTTAACAATCAAAGTAAGAAAATACACATTCATACGATAGAAACTCGTAATAATTATTAATGAAGATAACATGTCATGATGATATTAAATAAAGATGATGTGAAATCATTAACACTTACATTGTGTATTTAATATTTTGGAAGAAAAAAAATGGAGCAAGGGTGAAGTGTCATGTCACCAAGCTCTTTTTTTTTACCGAACTTTGGTGTGTTGGAAAGTTGAGAGGAAATACATGAAATGTTTTGCTTGTTAGAAAAGTCTAATTTATTTATATCTTAGCTAATAGCGAATTGGGTTAATTTTTCACTATCAACAATTTCTCCACTTTTTCTTTTGCTATTGTTTCAAGTATAGTGGTAGAATATTAAACTACCAACAATTGCAATCCATCAATGTTGTTACCTCCACATTGAAATTTTCATTAATGGTTTTTATTCATTTAAAATATAATTAACATTTTTTTCAATAAAACGCTTCTTAGTTCCTTTATAATAACATTATCAAGACGATACAATTGATGTACAATTAAGTGGAAAAATTATTTCATTACCCATAATATTTAAAATAATATATTATTTTCCCTAAAAAAAATGCATTCTTTTCACTTTTTTTTATTACTTTCTTTCTTTTCACTTTTATATGATAGAAAACAATGTTACAATTTCTCATGTGTCGGATCTCGAACCGAGTTTCTTGAGATTGAAAAGAGAAACTCTCAACCAAATAACTTCTCGGAAGATATGAAAATAATGTTACAATTTAAAAGTGACATTAATGATTTTAAAATGATATATGCTTTTCACTTTTAACTTCTTTTTTTCCGTAAAAAAAATATTTTGATGAAACTTTGAAATATCACTCTATGATTTTTCACAAAATTTTCATGAATGACTATTATACATTGTTGATTGACCATCCCTCGATCTGGCCTTCAATTGGATTTGAGTTGCTTTCTATTGGATTTGGCTAGAAATGGTCGTGAAGCTTTCTGTCGCAGCATGGTGGGTTGTAGGCGTGGGTTCTGTATCCGTGTTGGCGGTCGAATCTCTCACCTTCACGAAGTTTGACACTATAACTTGGGGGAGGTTTCAAAATCCTCATCAGTCTTTGATGTTGGACTGTTTGGCTCGAAAGAGACGTTATGCTTGTTGTTGTCGCAAGGAGTTGTTGGTTCTTGGATCCATTTTGTGTTGACGGTTGGTCCATACACCGCAAGTTAGACATTCACCAATGTTGTTTTTATTTCTTTGTATCACCCGATTGGGTTGCATACACTTTGTGTGGATTGACTGAGTTATGTTTATGTCCCTAGTTGTTTTTTGTATTTTTTTTTTTTTACTTTTTTTAATAGGCTTAATTACACTTTTGGTCCTCCCATTTTGACCAACTCACGAAAATGGTCTTACCTTTTTTAAATCGAACAAAATCGTCCTTAAACTATATGTTTTTTGCAGTTTTAGTTCGATCTCCCTATTTCAAACTCCAGAAACGCACATAAATGACAGTTTTAGTCCAACCACCTATGCTCAACCATGAAGTAAACAAAGAATAAAACATGTGGGTACAAAGAATCTACTTTATTCAGTAACCTAATTTCCGAGACATGTTACATACCTGAAACATGTCTTAGAAATTATGGTTTTTTTTAGTTTGTGTACTGAACAAAGTAGATTCCTTGTACGTCAAACAACGTAGTCACACTCACACACCCTTCACTCTATTGTTTGGGTTTCACGTTTGTCAAGATATTATGTATGACGTAACATAAATTTAAACAAATCACAATGACACTTAAGATTAGATATCAACATCTTTAATAAAACTATTCGATGTTGAAGCATTTTGACTAACGTTAAATAATTTAGGAGCAATTTAGTATTTCGTAAATTTAAAAATAGTTTTGCCAACTTCTGCTCAAAATTATATGTTAAAAAACTCAAAAACAATTCATATTTTGAAGAGAACATATTATAATTTTAAGGATTAAATATAATCTTTTAATATTTAGAATACATGTTACCATTTTGCTTTAAAAGATGAAAATGTTAATTTACTCAATATTTTATAAATTGAACATCATGTGTCACACACGTAAATATCATGCCCAGAAACAGTATTCAGATCCAAATATCATCTTCTCACCTTTTGTCATCTTTACTCTTCCAAAAAATAATCATATTTGACGTCATGTAAGAGTGTCCTATAATATAAGCTATTCCAGCTTCTCTTGCTTCCATCACTTCTTCTAACTGTTCCTTTGCTTCTGTGTTAACCTTTGGACTCTCAGGTACCAAAAACCTCACCTTTTTCTTCTGTTGATTCACCTGTGGCGATTTTATCTCCTTAAGTTCTGATGACGTCTCTTCCGAGTCAACATTATTAACATTATTATCCGAATTATTATCACTGCACCTCAAAATGGTTTGTGAAGAATATGTCCCAACAACTGTCATTTTTTTCGAGCTCGTCGTTTGAAGATATTCCGATGCTCCCTGTACGTATGAATTCGGCTATGCTGCATAAGAGATCGTTCTCAAACTCAACATCATCTTTGTGGATATTGCGGTATCAATACCGCACTATGCAACGATAGATTCTGAAATTCTGCGGACCTACGCGGCCGACTACAAATCTTTCCTCGGGTCTAATGTGCGGAACTGGCACATGTTTGATGCAGAGAAAGACTAGGATCTGATGGAAAGCTGGCAGGTTGGTCACAAAGTGGGAGAAAATGACAGGAATTCCGGATACTAGGTCTGTATGTATAAGGCCGACACCACGTACTCGTATAATGCCTATGCTTGGACCTATGCCAAGCAGCCAGTTGATGGAAACCTTGTTTTGAACATCAAATTCGTACTTTTTGTGTGTGCCGTAGTGCCATACGTACATGACAGTTATAAAAACAAATGCCAATGCAATCGACACCCATGCTCCTTGTAGGAACTTGGTAAGAGAAGCAGAAAAGAAGACAGACTCAATGGTGCCGAAAAAGAGAACAAACGCGAGTGAAAAGAAAACATTATGGTGCCAGCATAGTACAATAACCAGTGACATCAAACAGGTGGTTACCAGCATCACTGTGATAACAGCTAAACCTGTTAGGCAAAGAGCATTATGTCAGATATGATCGCAACTAACGAAATAACCAATAACCATACAAGTTTCAATCAAAGCAAGAACAAGCAAAAACTTCTGCAAAACCTTCCTTTTCTCAAGTGTAGACTTAAGCCTAAAGGCAAATCCTTTACCATTTGAAACACCACCACCACAACCATCTTTCTTATACTCAGACAATTCTTCATCAGCCAATTGACAATTAGGAAGAGAATTAACTTTAGCATATCTACACAACAAAGAGTTAAGTGCAAAAGTGCCTCCTTCACCATTATCATCAGCTCTTAACACTATGAACACATATTTAACCAAAGAAACTAATGTAATAACACTATGATTTATGTGACTGCTACACTCAGTTATACTGCCGAGGCATTAGTGTTGTTTTGCCTGTTTTGGCACATTTACAATGTGAGACCTCGTGGATACATTTTTTCCAAAACAATTGAAGCTTGTATGCAACAGGGTGATCTCAGCCCATCGTTTGTCAATTTAATTGCTTCTAAAACTATGGTTTTTACCAAATCCGCATCACACCAAATTGTTGACAACAAAGCAAGCTCTTTACTTAAGTGTAGACTTCAGAACCACAATTATATTGGAAAGTTTGATGAAACAAGATGGGTTGCAGCAGTAATGATATTTGAAATTTCCCTTCATGTCCAAGTCTTTGTTTATACAAACCTTGATGCAATTGCAGAAAAAATCACTAGCTACAAATATTGTTTCTAGTCCAAGTGCAATTTTTGTTAGCATGATTCATGATTGGCTGAACGAAATTAAATGGTCAACATCTATAGGTGACATTTATTATGCTATTTTTGTTGGTTCTAACTTGTCAACTAGAAGTGGAAAGGTTTACATAGAGATGAAATTGCAGGATACACATCTATAGGTGACTTTATGACTACATCACAACCTTGAGGTGAGGACAAGGTTGATTTGAATGGGGGAGTAATGTTATGATCCAAAATAACACATGAGAAAATACATTTGGCATAACATAATTGGTTGAGGTAAATGACACTCGGCTAGTGATCCTAAAATCAAGGAACCTTAAGTTGTGCATATATAGTGAAAAAGAACATTAATTTTAATTGAGTTCTAATCTATCAATTTTACTCTTCATTCAATAATTAATTTAAAATTATCAATTTATTACACTCTCAAATTTAGGAACCCTTACAGAATCATAACCTTTTTTACCTTCCTTGATAAGTTTCAACAATGGACCAACACCACCTTCATGATTAATTTCCCATTACGTGTACGAAAGAAGAAGTAGCATCAGATCAATCGTCAAAAAAGCCACTGTGAAGAATAATAATACATTCCCAGTTTAGACTTAAAATCAGTTTGTTCGTACAAATTGGATCTTGTTCTTACCTTTTGATGGAGAAGGGCAACAAGTTCTTCTTGAGTTCTAAACGTTCTTGTTCGAAAGATGCACAGTCCATCTTCGAGTGCTTTGCTTACTTGGTCTACTAATTGAAACAGTTCTGCTAATACTTGTTTAACTATACCTGCTAACATTGTGTTGATGGTATTAAGAGTGAGTGTGGATCAGAAATATAGTAGGGTGGTGTTTTGGGATTCCCAAGGAAAACGAGGTGAAATAAAGTATGTGTCCTTTTGTTCTTTCCCTAAATTACTTTTTATTAAGCCTTTCCAATTAAAGCATTTCTTTGTCTTTTTAAAACATTAATTAAAATTGATTAAAAATGTTACTGTAACTATTTAATTAAGGGTTTTACTAACATGTGCAATCTTGCACAGTTTAAGAAGTAATAAATGCCTAATTTTTTGGGTTTTTTCTAAATCTTATTAATGAGTCATTTAATTAACTATTTCTTAAAAACTTTTGCTTTCTCTTTCATATTAACATTTGTCAACGGAAGCCGTATGAACGTATCAGACCTTCAGTTCTAATCTTTATCATTTTCAATTAAATTCTCCATGAATTATGTTTCGTCTCTTTCCTCTTAATCTTCATCAGTTTTTCTTTTGCCAATTAAACAAAATTTCAATGTTAAAGATTATGATTCTTTCCTCTCTAATTTGCAATATTTTATTTCATTTAGAATTTGATTGTAGGGTAATATATTGATTGATGAGAACCTGCATGAATCACTAATTAAAATTGAAATTTCAACGAGCTGTATGTATGGCAAGGGTATTGTGATGTTCGTTGGCAATTGTAAAATGAGAGATAGAGAGCCTTTCATGTAAAAATTAGGAGAAAGAAAAAAAATACAGTTTTTAAGAAATGGTTAATTAAATGACTCATTAATATGATTTAGAAAAAACTTAAAAAATTAGACATTTATTACTCCTTAAGCTGTGCAAGATTGCACAGGTTAGAAAAACCCTTTAATTAATAGTGGGCAATGATGAACTATGTCCAATTCAGCAAACAATTATACCGAGAGACCAAATTAAAAGTGTTTGGATTGCAAAGGTTAATTTGAAAGAAATTTTTTTCTTTACATAGACTAAAATCAAAGTGATTCCTATTTGTACGGACTTTTTTCATACTTAAACCTAATAGAAAATATCACATAAGACACTCACGCTAAGTACAACACACTATTTTAGTTACAAAATAACCCAATAGTAAAATACAACTCAAATCCTATGAAAGTGACTCATGATGAACCTTTCCTTTATCAACTTCTCTTCACTTGTATAGTTTCTCTTTGACTGCATCCCGGAAGGAAAACAATTACATAAGTTTATACTCCATATACACCTCATGCAAAAAAAATATAATTAGCTAATGAATGTGACAATTTTATAATAAGGAACCATTTTCCATACTAATTTAACACAATTATAAAGAGCAAGATCAAAGTAGCATACACAAAATATAGGACAAACACACATTAAAAGATAAAATGATTCAATACCAAAAATTCAGTATTGACATTTGAGAATTAAAAAAAACTCCAGCTTTAAGGGGTTTGCAAAATTCAAAAAGCAAAGAGACCATTCTAGCTAAAAATTTGAAACTAGAATAGTGTTTCAATCCAGAAGTAGCACTAGTTGGAGTCAAGATCCTCTCCATGATACAAAATATAGACAGTGGAGAGGATCGTAACTCTCAATTTCAGGTACCCAACAAAGTAAAAAATATAGACAATGGTTTCTGCCGAGTACAAGAATATAACAACTATATGTTATAAAATAGGCAAAAGAGATAAACCATGCACATAGAAAAGAATCAACCGGTTTGAGCTAAGGGATAAGGAGTTGGAGGTCCTCAAACGAATGAGTAAATATTAATCTAACAAACTAACTACTTTGTAATTCAAAAAATAAAACAAATGACTAGTTATTTAGTTGTCATCACAAATGAAACCTTTGTAATGTAATATTCCCTTTTTCACTTTATAGATGACATATGATTTATATATATTTATGCTTCATTGTCAGAATGTGAAGACCTGAGGGAATCATGTATCTCACTCTAAAGTAAAAAGCAATAAGCAACAATATATTTTTTACTGAGAAACTTGCAACATAACTTACATGGACTATTCTCCAGCAAGCAGAAAGACTCTCATTCACGACATACTCTTGGAATCATCAACTACAATAAACATTTTCAATTTTAGCATAAATAAAATATATTGGCGGAGAAGTTATTGGAGACAACATTAATATATAAACAACTACATATAAAAATAAAGCAAGTGTGCCAAAGATTATCCCTTAGGAAAATACTTAATTGGGCACAAGGGTTTGAGCACTTGGTTTGAGCACACATACATAATTGAAAAATTGTAGAGAGAGAAAATAATTAAATAATTTTCTTTTTTAAATAATTAAATGAAATATACTTTTGTGTGTGAGTGCCTAAATGATGTGTTTAAAAGCTTGTGTCCAAGCAAGTCTTTCTCTATCCCTTATGCTCTGTTTGGATTGACGGAACATAACGAAACGGAACGGAATGAAATATAATGAAAAGGAATGGAATGGAGCGGAATGGAACAAAAACTGCATTCTATTGTTTAGGTATTGTACGACGGAATGGAACAAACTTTTCATTCCATTGTTTAGAAAGTGACCGGAATGGAATAGATTATGATATTCTTATTCCATTATTACCCTTGTATAACTATTACTTGAAATTAAAATTGTTAAATTTTAAAGTTGTCTTCTCTTTGATTTTAACACTTACTTTTGAATTTAATAAGTTTAGTATGTATGAAGATTTTCTACTATTTTTAATTGAAATGTAATATAACATATCGAAAATGCAAATAGTTTGGCTGATTAGATGATGCACTGGATTTTAATAAAGATATACAAAAGCAATAACCAGGGTCGGCCCTACAAATTTGGATGTCTTGGGCGAATCAAGAGAGTTGTGCCCCTAGAAAGAAAATTTTTACAAAAAATGATAAGATTAAGAGATATGAATGGAAAGACTATTAAACATTTCATTTGACATTGTACAAAAAGAACACAAGTATGAATTTTTGAAATGTGAATCAATTAGCTCTAAACTAGGATCCATGTGCCAAAGTCTACAAGTTTAATTAACTAAAGACAACATGTTTATCAAAACTAGGGATGGCAATGGGCAGGGTACTATAATGCCCGTCCCCATACCGGCGTTTGTAAAAAATGTCAGTACCCGAACCCATACCCTCGTGGGCAACAATTTTACTGCCCGTCCCCATGGCCTATGGGCATCTAAATGCCCGTACTCGCGCCCATTACCCGCACTTTAATACAAAAAACAATAAAAAAGAAAAGAAACATAACTGAATTTAAATCAATACATAAAATTTTGCAAATAATAGTATTTTGCCAAATCAAAAGCATTCAAAGTTTATATGAAAAATCAAAATTTGAATCATTATCATTGACAAACGAGTCATAACCACTTAGATACTTGTAAAAATGTTACAATTAACTATATATATAATATTATATTTATATATATGCGGGCTGGGCATTAGAGTGCCCGTGCCCATGCCCGTTAAAGTTTGCAGGTAATTACCCGAGCCCGTCCCCATACCCATAAGTGCGGGTATTTACCCACCCATTGCGGGTATTTTTTGCGGGTGCCCGATGGGCTTGGGTCGAATTGCCATCCCTAATCAAAACATCACACATAGATCATAATTCAATGTTGATTCCTCAAAAGTGAAAATTTGTTTGACTATTATATAGTTGCATAATTGAGATGAGTAGATTTTTTTTTTTTTTTTTACAAATTGAGATGGAGAGGTTAATAAGAATTAGAAAGAAAAGAGACTCATAAACCGGGTAAAATATTGTGACTATTAATATGCAAATGCAAAAAATCTGACTCTTTATTATTCTTAACACTCCATATCATTATTTTAATTTTAGTGTCTCAATTAGATTATTCACTTGCTTTTAACTCATCAGTTTAGTTGCTAAACGTATGGACGTATTATTTTTTGGTACATGTAGTTGACTGATTTTATTTTATTTAGTTAGTAATGTCATTTATTAGTTTTGACTTTGTAGCGTCCCTCTAATTTTGTTAGTAACTAGCATTTTACATTCTTTTTATAGGAGTATACATACATAAATACATATATAGGTAGCAAAATTATATTTTTTGGTGCCTATAAAGTTATGATCCCCTGGACTGCCGCCCCCTCGGCCCATGCTCAGGGCCACCTGGCAATAACACGTGAAAATAGATTTCAATAAAGGCATAAGAAACACATCAAAATGTAAATCAACTTATCAAAAATTCGTTGTTTGTTTAATGACGTGATCCACTTAAAACATGAGAAATAATATTTGGAAAACCACTTTTTGACAACTTTTGAAACAATCCTCTTTCTCTCATACTCACTTGTTTTTTTTTTATTCTCTCTCTTTTACTTTCTCTCTCTATTGTTTTTGTCCAATAAAAATAGAGAAAAAGTGGTTGTCACAAAGGTTGTACAAATATCACCTCTCTTAAAACATAGGGATAAAAGATTAAACGAAGGCTTTCTCATTGTTTGTTTAATGACGTGATACACTTAATTCATTGTTTTCATGTACGCATTAAACGAAGCCTTTTAAAATAATATATGACTTTTACATCTTTTTTTTCAAGAAAAGAAGCAACACGAAGATCACAACCATACAACAATTGAGAAATAGAAAAAGAAACGAGAAAGAAAGGGGATGAAGAATTATTTCACTGATGAAATAAAAATAGGGATAAAAGTAATTATTTAATTAAAATGTTTCATTCCATTAAATACACCCCAAATTAAGAGGAATGAAAAATAAAAGGAAACGGTGGTATGGGATGGAATGAATTCCATTGTGTTCCATACCATTTCATTCATTTTTAACAAATCAAAACAATAGAGCATGACTCTATATCATACCATTCCATTCCACTCCATCAATTCAAACATAGTTTTAGTATTCCTTATGTTTAAGTTGGACTCATCAACACCGCATATGTGATCAAGGTTTTTTTTACTACCTCACCGGTGAAGTACTTGACCGCACCCTCATGCTAACCATCACCGTGATTTGCTTTTTCTAACTCAAGTTTGTATATGATATTGCAGCAGACAATGTCAAAAAAAGGAAAGAATTATATTAAAGCCAGACTATTGAAACTTGAAAGAAGAAAAAAAAGAGTTTATTTTGATAAAAAGAAGTATTTTGAGGGAGGCTAAGTGCAAGAAACATGGAAAAAAAAAACTACAAGATTTTATTTTGGTACATGTAGTTGACTGATTTTATTTAGTTAGTAACGTCATTTACTAGCTATGACGAGTTTTTCTATTCACACCCTATATATTTCTGATTACACCCAATTTTTTTAAAAAGTTTTTGATAATATCAAAATTGTCCTTTTATATAAATTTTCTTAAAATCTTGATTTCATTTAAATTAAAGATGCATATATATATATATATATATATATATATATATATATATATATATATAAATATTTTCCTACAAGGAAACTGAACTTGTTGATTATGATCCCATGTTTTCCTAAGTAATGTGTTTACTCTCCGCAAATGGAACTACTGAAGCAATGTTTCATGTCAAGTAACCTTGTAAATCATGAACATGAGTGACCCATACAACTTTCTTATCTCCTGCACTAAAGACAAAGCTAAAAAGAGAACATTCTAAGGTCTTAAGCTAAGTTGGTTTACTCATCATTAAGATGTGATTTTAAATCCCAAAATCTCTACCATTTGTAAACATTTATCTTTTATGTTTTTTTGTTGTGTTGTTTTATTGTCAAAAAACATTGTATGACGTGACATCAACGTGAAAAAACCGCAATGTCACTTAATGTGACAAATCAACCATTTTAATCGATTTATTTGATGGATTAAAATTTTGACTAATGTTAGACATACCCAAAAATAATTAGTGATTTACTCACTGAACATCACAATCCCACATCCTGCACTTTTAAACACGTGATGGTACATAATAAAAAAACAATAGTATACATATCCAAAGGGCATGTTCTTCCCGTCCTTGTTCCATATTTTCTATCTCTCCAAACAAAAAGGAAAGAGATTTGGATGGTGTAATTTTTGAATTTGTAGAATTTCAAATCTGAAAACTAAGTGAAGATAAATAGAGAAGAAATAAAATATAACCGTTGGATTTTTGGTTTTCAATATATTATGTATGATATATGTAGCATCATCATAAACAAACTAGAATGTCACTTAATGTGAGATATCAACACCTTTAATCGAGTTATTTGATGATGTAGCACTTTGATTGATGTTAAACAATTTAAGAGAGTGATTTAGTATTTCGCAAATTTGAAGTCCCAAATTTCTAGGAACTTGAAATTTTAAAAATAGTCCTGCCAACTTGTGCCAAAAGGTCGCATTATAAGAAACTTATAAGTATAAAATTTGTATTGAAAAGAGCAATTTTAATAATTTTAACAATTTGAATACTTTTGTAAAAAAAAAAAAAATTGAATACACAACTTTTGAAATAGAGTATGATATAAAGTTGCTTAGTTAGCATATGCTCTTATTGTACATGTTATTCCTTCCGTCCCAAAATAATCAACCTTTTGTAAATAAAACTTGTTATAAATAACTGACATTTTCAATTTTCGATACAAGATTTTTTCTTTCTTTTCAATTTCACCATCTAATTAATATCATTTTCTCCACATCCAATCAAACATCTTTTACTTTATATTTATGATACAGATAAATACATCAATACCTCGTAAGAGTATTTTATGAGTTACTCTCTCTCTCTCACACACACACTATTCTTTTAAGGTTTTTTTTTTGAAGGATTTTAAGGGTTAATTGTTTAAATTGATGATGTTATATACACAAAATTTGAAAAATGATCGTGTAAAACAAAACTCGTAGATTCCAACTTTATAACTTGTGATTCTTTCTATTTTTGGCATCCTATTTTTCTCAGTTGAAATAAAAATCCAAAAAAGTGATCTACTTGTTGAATTTTTTCATGGTTTTTTGTAGACAGATTTAGGACATTAAAATAAGACTTTCAACACAAAATTATAATTTTTTGACAAGGGATAAATTAATTATGAATTTTTAAGATACAAAAAACTATATAAAAAAAAAAACAGACTTCTTGATCTGGAAATCAAATTTTGAGATGGTTTTTTGAAGGCATATATCTATAGAAATACATAAAGAGAATCTGTTAAGTTTCGTAGCATTCAGATTACACCTCAATTTATTTTAATTTGTCAATCAAAACATACAAAATTGTAATTTTTACTAAATAAGCATAGAATCACGAGTCAAATTTTGTTACCTAATTTTATAGGTATGATTAAAACATCGTAAAAACCTCAACCACTAAATTATGAAATTTTAAATAATGCGTGAATTAATTATAAATTGTTTAAAAATTCATAACATTACTACAACTTATAAAACCTCAACCACTAAATTTTATAGGTATGATTAGAACATCATAAAATCTTAACCACTGGATTTGAATATACAACTTATAAAACAAACTTATTATGTATAATTTTTTTAACATATAGTCATCTTAACGTTTTTCTTCAAAAAATCAAAATGTTAATTTACTTAATATTTTGTATTGAATAGCATTCTCTAATCTACAAATGAGGTGTATAAAATAATAGTGACAAGAGGGTGTATAAAATAATTCTATTCTTTTTTTTTAGCAAATAATGTATTATATTCTATTCTATCACATTTATGAAAAGTAATATGCCAAAATTGAAAAAAATATCACAAAAAAGACTAACAATTAAATTAGTGCTTGACACACTGTACTTTAGAGTTAGCGGGGTTTTTTTCCCCCAATTCCTTGGATTCGCCAAACAAAACAATCACACACACAGAGGGAGGGTTTCTTCTTCAATGGTGGGAGTGAGACGCGGTGGTGACGTAGTTCATGTGGTTGTCGCCGGAGACAGTGGAACCGGTAAAACCAGCCTCGTTCACGGCGCGCCTCGATTTCTACATTGTGATGGTGTCCCGATCAAAATCATTGACACTTCTTCACGGTAACGTTCATTCCTTCGTTCTTATCTTCCTCAAATTCCAATAATGGACACACATTTAATCAAATGTTTCTTACTTTCCCAATTATAGAAATAAATGCTGCGAATTAATGCATATGTTTTTTTTTTTGCTGGAAATCTGATTGAATACCTTCACGTATGCATGTGCATGTGCTTGTGCTTGTTTTGTTTGTAGTACCGAGGACACTGATAAAGTTGCTGAAGAATTACAGCGGGCTGACTCAGTTGTCCTTACTTATGCATGTGATCGCTCCGAGACACTTGAAAATCTAACCACGTTTTGGCTCCCTCGTCTTCGAAAATTAGAGGTTCTCGTCTCTCTTGTTCTTCGTTTTTTTGATTGCATTCCTAGGAAATGTATGTTTGACATAGATAGATATTTGTACATCATGAACAGGTCAAAGCTCCGGTTATAGTGGCTGGTTGTAAGCTTGATCTGCTAGATGAAAATCAGCAGGTGAGCCTAGAACAGGTGATGTCACCACTAATGCAGCAGTTTTGCGAAATTCAAGCATGTGTTGAGTGTTCATCGTATAAGACATTCGAGGTATCTATTACTCATATTATTTCAATCAAATTCCTCTTTTCTCTTTTTAAGGGTGACACAATTCTAATTAAGTTTCCTTGTTGAAGGTCCGGGAAGTTTTCTTCTTTGCACAAAAGGCTGCTCTCTATCCCATGGCTCCTTTACATGATCAGGAGTCACAAACTCTAACGCCTCGTTGTGTGCGGGCTTTGAAGCGGATTTTTACCCTTTGTGATCATGACAAAGATGGGGCTCTTAGTAATGCTGAACTAAATGCTTTTCAGGTCTTAATTTCTCCTTCTCATATTAAACTTCAAATTGTGGCTTGTTTATTATTCGAGTATAATAGTCTCACACCTTCTAGCTTGAATATAGACTTGTTCACATCACGTAATGGTAGCTTATGTTGTGGTAAGTTAACCTGCGTATCAAATTTGTGCAAAATCTAACTAAACTATCTACAGGTTAGATGTTTCAATGCTCCTCTGAAGCCACATGAAATTTTGGATGTAAAGGAGGTTGTGAAAAAGAATTTGTCAGAAGGCGTGAATGAACGAGGACTTACTTCAACAGGATTTCTATTTCTTCATGCCCTTTTCATAGAAAAAGGGCCTCTTGAGGCAACATGGACTGTGCTAAAAAAGTTTGGATATAATTATGATGTCAAGCTTGCTGCTGATTTATTTCCGCCTTTGAAGCTTGCACCTGATCAGGTGTTTCTTTTGAGATAAATTGTGGCATCTTGTATTATGTTCTCTATATGTTATACCTGTTTGTATTTCAATTTGTTGACAATATATGGAACTTATTCTATTCTCATTGGTTTAATGTATGCAGAGTGTTGAATTGACAAATGAAGCAGTTGATTTCTTGGAGACAATCTTTGATGAATTTGATGGCGATTCTGTAAGTCATGTTTCTGCCCAATCATTTTTGGGCATTATTTTAAGTTACTTTATCGTTATACAATTTTCAAATCATTTATATCTTTTCCTTCCTCCAGGATAAGGTGCTGCAACCCCATGAACTTGAAGAACTGTTTTCTAGTGCCCCAAAAAGGTAGGTTGATTGTAATCTTTCTTATGTTGTGGAATTTTTCAAATGTACATTCAATTTTTAAGGATGTGGTTTATACTGCTGACTTTGCTTCTTCACTGTTTTAACAAAGTCCCAGCTATGGCATCTTTTATAGGCATGCCTTTCCCGAGTCTGAATGTCAATTAGGACTCTTGGCAATGCTTTTTGATATTTTTAAAATTTTTAATTGCAGTCCCTGGATTGAAAATCCATACAAGGATGCTGTAGAAAGGAATGCATCTGGAGGATTGTCACTTGATGCATTTTTGTCAGAGGTGCAGTGCACAAGTCATTTATCTTTGTCTCTAGGCCCTCTTCCTTATATTTTGTTGAACAATGTTTATAGAAAAATGGTGGGAATATTTATCACTATATTTGAAAAGTATTTTGAGAATCATGGTTGCCTCAGTTTTACATGATGTATGACTGTACGTCTGGTCTGTGTATCTTTTCCCTGCATATAGTATTTTATTTGCATCACCGCTGATTTTTATATTATATGTTTTCCAAACAGTGGGCACTCATGACACTTCTAAACCCGACCTTTAGTGTGGAGAATCTGATGTACATTGGTTATCCTGGTGATCCATCATCTGCTATCCGTGTGACTAGGAGGCGACACATGGATCGCAGAAAACAACATTCAGAAAGAAATGTATTGCAGTGCTTCATTTTTGGGCCTATGAAAGCTGGAAAATCTGCATTATTGAATTGTTGCATTGGAAGGTATTTTAGTTGTTACCTTGACGCTCCTGGTAACACAAATTAAATTATTGACCATCATCTTGTTGTTGTTCAAATTAATTATGCAGGCCATATTCTGAAGCTTACAATCCAGCTACAAATGAAGATCGTTTTGCTGCCAATGTTGTTGATATTTCTACGGTAATTGATACTCGATTGACATTTGACAATAGCTTCTTACTGTGTCAAAGAAAGACATTTCGGGCCTATTTGAATTGGCTATTTGGCTTATTTGAGCTTATCTACTGACATAAGCTTTGTGAGACTGTTTGGGAGAACTTATGAAAATATTGAAGACAATTTTCATAAGATTTTTTCAACTTTTCATAAGTTCTCACATATAGGTTATAAAAATAACTTGTAGAATACAAACAATTTAACGTTATTTCACCTTTTGCTACAAAAATAGCTTATGCAAGCTTATACATAAGCACTTGTGCTGTAATAAGCTGCAAATAAGTTTTTTTTATCCAAACTCACCCTTCAGTTCTTTCAACTTTTCTCACACCAAAGTCTTCATTTGATGTATTCATTTTGTACATATTGATACTTATATCTTCCAATTCATTGTTTACCATTTTGTTTGTAGGAAAACAAAAAATATATTGTGCTGAGAGAGATTTCTGAAGGTGGAGTTACAAAGCTGCTAGCAAACAAGGAGTCTCTGGGCTCATGTGACATTGCAGTTTTTGTTCATGACAGGTGACATATTGAAGTACATAATATCAGCATATGATAGAAATTATGGATTACATTTTTTCATGTTATTATAAGCATAGGTTTCACTATTAAATTATTACCTGGTGCCTTTGATGCATATAAACTAAAAAATTATAACTTGTTTCCATAGATTTTTAGCTCATAACAAACTTGAATTTAGAAAAACTCCGTAGTGCATTTGGATGAACTTCCTAAAATAACTTATAGGCTGAAGACTGCAAATTTTGGGTTGATTTTTCAAACTAACAATTGTAAATTACTCCTGGTGGTCTCTATTATAAATCAAAATACCTAATTATACAGTAATTAAGGATTGATTTTACTTAATGTTATAAAAAAAAAGTAATTGTAGTTCCTACACTACCCTTCATAGGAACATGTTCCACGAGAACAAAAGGGTTATTGCAAAGTAAAAACTATATTAATTAGGGATGGCATCATTCAACTTATATTTTAGAGCACTAAACCATTTTTCTTTTTATAATTGAAATCGAAAGGAGTACAAACATAAGCTTCAAACAACTTTAAAATAAGATTTATAAGTCACTATGTGTTTGCATGGTATTCAATATGTTCAAATTAACTCATCTGTGGGCTTCTTAGTTAACTGTAATTTCATGTTCATGTGGTCTGGATTGTGGGCAACTTATACTAAGTGCCTGCAAAAATGTTGGTTGTATAGAGCTCAGGCTCAGCTGACTAAATATTAATTTTAGGTCTGATTCTTCATGGAAGACATCATCTGAACTCTTGTCAAAAATTGCTGGTCATGGAGAAGACACCGGCTTTCAGGTGCCCTGTCTTACAGTTGCAGTTAATGATGATCAGGATTCATTTACAATGGCTATACAAGAGACAACTATGGTATTTTTCATTATTTTATTCATTTGAATGATCATATACATAATTGAACATGCATATTGCTGTACATAACTGCTGGATGGGTTAGATAAATAGATATTTATCGTGGTGAGTGACACATCTTGGAATTACAATTTCATCCGAAGTTTCTGATTAAGATTAATTATATAGTATGTAGGTTAGTAGGTTAGTCATGGCATATATAATCATGGCATATGTTCTTTCTTGTCGCTTGTAGGTTAGTCAGTACATTGGAGTAGAGGCTCCCATGCCGATCAGTGTGAAGTTGGGGGATTCCAATAATATATTTCACCAAATTGTAACGGCTGCAGAGCACCCTCATTTAAACATTCCAAAAACTGAAGGTAGAAAAACATGCAAGCAGTACCACAGACTCATAGATCGATCTCTTATGTTTGTTTCAGGTATATTATTTTTTAGGTTTACTTGTTAGTTTCTTCATTAAATTGCTTTTGACTTTGTATATATTAAGTTTTTCAATCTATCATGCTAACTAAATAAAAAGAGCCTATTAACCTGTTTAATTTTTCGGTGATATGATTTGTCGTGGTTCACGTGTTCTCTCTTTTGGTTTTATACTCATTTTGATTTTCCAATGGTTTGTCACTTATAACCTTGAGGTGTTAAGCAACTGAACTGGTCCCTATCAGTGTTTCCGTTTAGCTTGTTTTACTTCTCTTGTGTTGTTGAAAGATATGATATGAATCCATCGTTCATCCATGTAGTTTTGTTTCACTTTCTTTTTATTTCTTCTTGTGGTAAATAGTTCTTGGAGTTTGAATTTAGATTATAGCTAGCCAATGGATTATCAACAAAATGAAAATGTAGCAAATGAATAAATAAATGGCCGTTACCAAGTTCCTACAATATAGGACCTAATTGGGAGCCATCTTTCTGGTTCCTCCAGAAAGCGGAGTCAAAGGATGGGGCAACGGCATGAAAGAGAGCTGACCATGTTTGGGCTTTCTATCTTTATGGATATTCAGTCGGCCACCGATCATTTGAATTTTTTATTCAACTTTTGACTAGTTCTGCTTTGGTGTTCCGCAAAAAATTAATTTAAATTACTAGAAAATATAAGTTTGCCTTTGGTTTCTTTGTTTAATGATTATTGTATTGCAGTTGGAGTCGCCGTGGCGTTTGGGCTGTCTGTGCAAGGAAGAATGCGTCAGGTTAAAAGACAGGCTCTGTGAATGGGTCACGATCATTCCATACCTTGATCAGGATGCAGCCTAGCCTGCTCTTGGCTAAGCTACATTGCCTTTAACATTAAAGGTGTTAAGAATTATATTAGTGTTGGATGTCCATGAGTTATGTTGAGAAATATTAGAAGACACTTATGTGAATGGCTAAGCTACAAGATTCGTGTATATAAATAGGACTCGTGTTAAACAGCTACAAGATTCGTGTATATAAATAGGACTCGTGTTAAACAGTTACAGATTCGAATTATATATCTTAGGGGCATCATCAATATTAAGGAAAATGCTTAATATTACATACATAATTTCATAAAAAACGCACGTAAATGGCTGTTAATCGTACTGGCATTGGCCGTTGGCACTCTCCTTAAATTTTTGAACACAGGTCCATGTGTTCTTTTTCTTTACCTTACTTTTCTTGTTCAAGTTTTGTGAGCGTTTACCTATTTGCCTTACCTCCTCAAAATTTTGTTTATCGATTCCCAGTTGCAAGTATTACCAAAGTTTTCTTCAACCTTTGGATAGATAAATTTTATTTTGTTTTTACTGCATAGCATCATAGAAACAATTTAAAAAAAAATATATTCTTTATAATTAAAAATTCACAAGTCTAGTAACACAATTTTGAATTCACAGATGGATCGAGAAATCTATCTATCAAGAAATATATGGAACACAGACATAGTAGTTTTTCTTTTTCTTGAGGAAAACACGGACATAATATAGAGAAGTAATGATATGTGTAAAATCAACTTTTTTTCTTCTTTTTATTGATAAAAACAATAGAGAAGACAAGAACATAATCCAAGTATTAGAAAGTTGTTTAAAAATTATCACAAAAAAGTTGTACCAGTATCATTTTTCAAAATAGATTCAAATCATATGCATTGCCCTAAGTAATTTTTACACAATCAATCAATTCCTAAATGTTGTTGAATCACTAAAACTGTTTGACTTTTATTGTGTACTTGAAAAGGCATACATAAAGTGACGTGTGATTGGTTGATAACAAAATATTTTACGTTGCTAGTGTATCAAAATTTTGACTCAAAAGTAATCTTATACAACAGTAGTATATGATTTTATATAATATATAAATAGATAAATTGTAATAACTGATTGCAATGAGTAATTGAAAGAAAAACTTTTTACAGGACTACAATCGTAGTGACCCCCTACTTAGAGGGACCTTTTGGATATTCAAGTCTACCATAAAATACCATATAAGACATAGACATTCAAGCTAAATACCAAATAGTGTAGTAGTTACAAAAAAAAAAACAATCAACGGTTATAGAAATGACAACCTTCATTTTCCATTATCAACTCTAGAACATACTTCGCATCTCTTAATCTGTTTCTCTTTACCTGCATCATAGGAGGAAAACAAATAGCTAATGAATTTGAAAATTTGATTGTAATAATAATCAACTTTCCATACTAATTTAACACAATTATAAGGAGCAAGATCTAAGTAGCATACACAAAAAATAAGACAAACACTCGTTAATAGATAAAATGATTCGGTACCGAAAATTCATGATTGACATTTATGTGAGAACTAAAATAATTTCAAAATTCCCAGCTTAAAGGGGTTTGCAAAATTCAAAAAGGAAAGGAATCATTCTAGCTTGAAATTTGAAACCAGAAAAAGCATCACAATCCAGCACTAGTTTCAGGTACCCAACAAATAATAAAAATATAGAGCAATGGTTTCTACCGAGTGCAAGAATATAATTACATTTCGAAAAGGCAAAAGAGATCAACTCTGCAAACCATGCACATAGAAGAGAATCAACTATGGTATAAATAACTAAACGCGCGATTGTCTATTTAGTTGTCAATGCAAATAAAGCCTTTGTAATGTAATTTTCCCTTTTTCCCTTTATATATGATATATGATTTACACACGTCTATGCTTCATGAACAGAATGTGAAGACCGAGGGAATCATGTACCTCACCCTCAAATAAATGGCAATAGTAGAAATTATACAGCTAATGGGAAAGAAGATGAAATATAAGTAAATAAGCAACAATGGCCTAAAAAAAGTAAAATAAGCAAAAAGAGCAAGGAGAAAGACAAACTCTAGGGATCATCAACTACATAGAAAACATTATAGATAAACAACTAACTACATGTAGAAATAGAGCAAGTGTGCCAAAGATTATTCCGTATGTAGCTCTTCATTATATGTCATATGAGCAATATCACAGAGAGATTGTTCTAACTTTTCCAATTTGAGAACTAAATTGTTGAACCAAATCTATTTCAAAATGGCATTTAATTCCACTGTCTAATCAACACCTCATGAATTGTCAAAGGCGTCAACCATATTCCTTGTCAGTCTTGTTGTTGTTTCCCATTTTCTCTCAACATATGAAGAAATTTTCTCTTCACTTCCCAATATAAATACTTAAGTTTTGAAACTTTTTTTTCATGTATTCATTTCTATTATATTTATACACCCACTCTCTACTTTACACAACACAACATAGATAATAACTAATTACAACATAGTAACAACAAGCAGGATACAAAAGATTCATAGCATCAAAAAAACTTATTTATTTTCATCTTTATGCATATTGTAAAGTGAAGGCTGAACCAAACAACAACAACATTAACATCAACAGCATCATCATCAGTTTAATTAGTTTGTTCAAGATTGATAATCAACTCCAGTTAGAAACATGGCACAGTAAACGACTCATACTACCAGTACAACAAAGCATTAAAATCATACGTACAATAGACCTTTAAGCTATAAACACCAAAAGGGTACATGTTTATATTGCCATTTTCTATCATTTCTGGAGTCGAAAAACAAGCAATTGAAACACTTCACTTTTTGCAAATTTTCTTCCTTTAAGGGATCAAATTCTGCACCTCAACTCCACAAACAAGGTCAATTAAAAACATGATGTACACATACCAGTAGATCTACTGCTTGGAACAACAGCTCTAGATGTGCCTTCCTGATGCTGCTCTACTTCCTGCAGTTGGCAGATCCAATGGACAAAACAAAATTCAAAGGGTTACTCGGTACACCAGTCTATTGAATGACATAAAGTGAATGTGAATTGGTATAATTAACGGATCCAACAAAACAAGAAGCAACAATTCTACTAAAGTTTGAGCCTTAGATAAGGATATTATTGATTTTAGCTATAGTTAAAATCAACTAAATCTAACATGCTACGCTAGAAGTGTTGCAGTGGAGGAAGCTGTTGATAAATGAGTATGGTTTCCATTCTCTCCTTGACCAAGCAATTATTGAGATTTTTTTGCAGAGACAGTAAAAAAATTATTTGCATTGACAGTAGTAACATTAGCAACAACTATTATATTCTAAATTTTAATGTCAATCCTTGTCTTCTCTTGCAATATGCATGCCTCTCCCTCTAGTATTTGTGCCTTTAAAGTAGTGCTAAGCATAGGTTCCTAATTAGTGGCTAAGCATTTAGGAAAAATGTGGATTCATCTTGAACACCCACAGATATTATTAAAAGTTAAAAACTTAATAATATTGCAAGGTTTTTCTAGAACAATGTCATAGCTTTCAATGTGGCAATGAGTGAAGAATTTCGTGCTATCTTGAATTTGTTGCAAAACATGGCTTAGGATTCAAACTACCATCATATCATAATATTATAGTCAAGTATTTAAAGCAAAGAAGTTCAGGCCACAACATGTTGCACAATAACGACATCTTGTGCTGCACATTGCGTTGATTTAATAATGGAAGAATTCGAGAAGAAAATACATATTCATCAAGAGAGAATTCCAAAATGTAGAAGAATTTGCCATGAATGGAGGAGGTAAGGAGAATATACAAAAAGATTTCAATGGTCTCAAGAAAGAGGCATCTAACTATCCATGTTTACAGCATCTATTTATTTGACTATATGGAACATCAGCGAAGAAAAGTGGAAGCATTTGATATGATAGAATCGGAAGTTAACCTGTCTAAAGCCAGTGACAGCGGTTTGTTGAATGTAGGTTTTTTTGATGGATTTAAGACCCTGTAAGTGAAAATTTAGAGATAAATACTATCTTACAATCCATATGAACAGAGAATGAGTTAGATCTACGACACCTGTCTGAAATGTGAAGTTCTTGAATAATTATATCTGGACAAACTACGACACCTATCTGAAGGATTCTTTTGCTCCAGCTGAATATGTTAACATCAGAACATAACAGAACCATTATCTTAACAAAAAATAATGATCCACAAGAAGGTTTGTTTTGTTAATTACCTGAGCAGCAATGGTAGCTAGCAGTGCTTCGCATATCTCCTAAGACGAAAACAAACATTTAGATAATCAGAATAAGATAAAAATAAATAAAAAATAAATAAAAAAGTATATTGTGAAAGCAACACTAATACCTGAATCATGGAAATCAAATCGAGCAAATAGCCTTTATTTATCCATTCGAAGGCAACGTAACAACCTCCAAATATGACGGTACTACGAACCATCGGTTCGTACGCGAGAATGACAAAGCGATCTATTATCTCTTCATCGGTGAGATTTACAGACGGAGGTATCTCGGCGTCGGCTGATGCGGGGGCAAGAGAGTGAGGTATGTCGCGGTTGGGGTCGGCGTTGGACTTCCTGAATCTGTGTGCAATGCTATCGGCGATACGAACGATAACGCGTGATATCTCGTCGTCCGCGCGAGCGATTAAGCCAGATATCATGTTGCCGCTGTCGGGTCCGGCGTTGGCCATATGTATGCTAAGTGTGTTTGGTTTGTTATTGAAGCCTTTAATTTGGGTAAGAGAAATGATAATTGAACATTTTTTTGACAATTTTTGAGACAATTTTTTCTTTAATACTCATATTATTTATTATTTTATCTCTCTATTGTTTTGGTTTTCGTGCAAATATCTACTTTTCTTTTGTAAATTATTATTGTCACATAAGTTGTCAACCAAATAATTGTTCAAATAACACTTCTCTTTGAATAATGGTAACATTGGTAAGTACCATGTTAGTGTTCGAGTGTAGGGGAACATTTTTTTTCTTTCAAAGCAACTGTGCGTAGAGGGTCCTCTATAAGATACTATTAAAATGAAAATGAAAATGAAAGAGAATATAAAATACGAGAGAACATAAACCTAAGCTCAATCAAACCACATAATCAGTTCAAACGGACATACAAGATCATGTATTTTATTTGTTTTGAAGGAGGATAGTTTTTTTTATTTATTTTTGAAAAGGGAATAATTTCACTTAGTCAAATTAAGCAATAATTCTTTTTTAAGGGCGAATCTGACAATAAGTTGAAAGGTACAACCTCAAAAATATAAGATGAAGTCTTTTTGACCTAAACAAAATATGTGAATTGGAAGAAAGAATTTCGTTAAACGGTTTAATTCGTCATGCGCCAGACACGAATGAAACTAGCTAAATTAACTCATCGAAATTGGCATTAGAGAAAATCGAACCTGAGATCAGGGACAGAGCCACTTGTACCTGAGGGGATTCACATGAACCCCCTGGCCTTCTAAAAATTGCACAGAAATTGTTGTATTTTTGCACTCTGAATCCCCTGACTTTTCGTCTCTGCACCTTCTGACCAACATATTGCACTCTGCTTGCTTCTTTCTTAGCTTAGTTTGTTTGTTTTGTGTTCGGATGAAAAGATATTAGCCAATGGTCATTAACTAGCTCTTAAATAAGTTTCCTTTATTGTACCTTTTTTACTTTTCTTCATTCACTTTTCTTAGTTTACTTAAATAATTACATTTTAATTTTATGTTGAATTTTGTCTTTTGCTTTTTATCTATAGTTTTGCTTACAAGAGGCTGAATTTTCAAGAGACTAAATTAGTTTTGCTTACTATTTTAGTTTAATTCAATTCACTTCTTGTGTTGGAGAAACTAAATTTTAGTTATATTATTCTATTTTAGTTTTAAAAAAATCAAAATAAATAAAATATAAACCACATGATAATTCATAATTGTTTACTATAACTAATCAAAAAGGATAATCATTAGAATATTTATGTTTAGTGCATGTATATATAATAATTGTTATTACCAAGTAATTGGACTTATTAAACTCTACAGGGACGAATTATTCAAATGAATTTGAGTTCGATCCTTAAATGGAACAAATTTTTTTATCAAACTTTACCTATACCATTATACTTATTTTTTTGGCACATATCCTAAATTTTGTCCATTGTGCTCTCCCTCATCTTTTAAATATTCACTTTTGTTTAATGGATGGGACAAGAAGAGATAAGTGCTGGTGGAACATCTTATTTGAATATGACCGAGTATGCTGCAAAAATTCGTATGTTTCAATGTAAATTAAGCAATAATATATATATATATTAAAGTTCAAAGGTTTGAACCCCCTGCTTTAGGGTCCTGGCAACGCTACTGCCTGAGACATCAAGGGAGATCACGTACAACTAGGCCAACTCAAGTGGGTTATTTGACACAATTTTCTGCAATTATTGCCAAGTATACTGATACATACAAACCGCTTGTCTTTGATGGCCACAATCATACTGCTAAAATATGATTCATTGACATTAAATTTGACAACTGACAATGTATGAATATACAGTCTATATACTATTCATTGGTTTTTAAGTTTTTTATACGTTGTGAACACGTTGTCGAGCAACAAATTGTCCAAATATCATCCCTCTTACAAATTCGAGTTGATGGAATAATTGATAGCGGATAATTAATATTTTTTTTAATTGAGATAACAAAGATAAAAAAAAAATGATTAACTATAAACTTTAAGATATAAACTACTTGAAGTGGTTTATCTAAAAATGCTACAAAATACTCTCTTCGCCCCAAATTATAAAAAGAAAATACATTTTTTTTATCCAAAATGATAAACAAAAGGACCATCTTTTACGCAATTTTTTGACGTTTCAAGACAATCATCTTTTCAAAAAATAAATAAATTGTATTCTTATAAAATTAAATACAAATTGCATTCAATTTGTTATCCTTATCAAATTTTCTATACCCAATAATAAATCAAAATTGTTATTACATCTTCTCATGAAATTTATTCTATAAAGAACACAAAAAATTATACTTTAAATTATGATATTTTGATTTTCTTAACAAGTGTAAAATTATTTTTTCCCTGATAATATTTTTTTTTTTCCAATTGTTTTTTATGATTGTCTCCCTTATAATTTTGGATGCAGGAAGGAAGTAGTAAACACATGTTATGCACTCGTTAAAAAGAACGACCAATAAAAATATATTTTTTATATTAAGAGTTCTTAAAATATTTTGGATTAATTAAGCAAACAATACTTCTAAATATTTCAAATACTATTTTTAGTCCATATAAAATAAAATCACATGTTTTAATTCATGTGACATTTTTATTTAGCATTTTTAGGACCAATATTGTTGACTGAAAATGATTTTATTTCATAAGGATTTAAATTAAAAATTTTAATAGATCATTTACTTCATTAACTCAAATATCTTATTTGACCGTAAAAATTAATCTCATAAAAGAATATAGTTTTTTTTTTCTTCAATAAAATAATAGTTAAGCCAAAAAAAAAAAAAATAGCTAAAAATGCTACTTTTGTTTTTGGAACTCATATGTGGTGGTCAAGTTCTGGGCATTGTCTAACCATTGGATAGTTTATCCTCTTGTTTTGTTTCTTTGTATATTGGTAGTAGTCTTTTAAGCACACCTTGTGCTAAGAGATTGCTATTGTTTTTGGTAATAAAATTTCATTTTGGCTTGTTAAAAAAAAATGTGTGTATATTTGTTTGTTAATTATTTAATAATCAATGGGAATGATCAATCGGTTAGTAAGTTGCTTAGGAAAGCGGGGTGAGATCTAACGGGTGGAATTGAGAGAAGTACTCCTAGTTTGACTATCCGTCCTTTTTATTAGGGAACTAGTTTCACTTCGACATGTTGAGTTCAGTTCAGAAGAAAAGAACCTTATTTTTGTGTACGGCGGCTTCTCCAGTTTCTTCCAATTTATGTTCTTCCCTTCATATAAAAAAAAAAAAACAAAAAAAAGATGGAGAGGTTAGTGAATAAGAATTAGAAAGAAAAGAGACTCATAAACCGGTTGAAATATTGTGATTATTAATATGTAATTGTAAAAAATCTGACTCTTTATTATTCTTAACATTTCATATCATTATTTTAATTTTAGCGTCTCAATTAGATTATTCACTTGATTTTAACTCATCAGTTTAGTTGCTAAACTTATGGACGTATTATTTTTTGGTACATGTAGTTGACTGATTTTATTTTATATTTTATTTAGTTAGTAATGTCATTTATTAGTTTTGACTTTGTAGCATCCCTCTCATTTTGTTAGCAACTAGCATTTTACATTCTTTTTATAGGAGTATACATACATACATATATACATACATACATATATAGGTAGTAAAATTATATTTTTTGGTGCCTCTAAAGTTATGATCCCCTGGACTGCCGCCCCCTCGGGCCATGCTCAGGGCCACTTGGCAATAACACGTGAAAATAGATTTCAATAAAGGCATAAAAACACATCAAAATGTAAATCAACTTATCAAAAATTCATTGTTTGTTCAATGACGTGGTCCACTTAAAACATGAGAAATGATATTTGGACAACCACTTTTTGACAATTTTTGAAACAATCATCTCTCTCATACTCATTTGTTTTTTTATTCTCTCTCTTTTACTTTCTCTCTCTATTGTTTTTGTCCAATAAAAATAGAAAAAAAAGTGATTGTCATAAAGGTTGTACAAATATCATTTCTCTTAAAACATAGAGATAAAAGATTAAACGAAGGCTTTCTCATTGTTTGTTTAATGACGTGATGCACTTAATTCATTGTTTTCATGTACACATTAAACAAAGACTTTTAAAATAATCTATAACTTTTACATCTTTTTTTCAAGAAACGAAGCAACACGAAGATCACAACCATACAACAAGTGAGAAATAGAAAAAGAAACGAGAAAGAAAGTGGATGAAGAATTATTTCACCGATGAAATAAAAATAGAGATAAAAGTAATTATTTAATTAAAATGTTTCATTCCATTAAATACACCCTAAATTGAGGGGAAGGAAAAATAAAAGGAAACGGTGGTATGGGATGGAATGGATTCCATTGTGTTCCATACCATTTCATTCATTTTTAACAAATCAAAACAATAGAGCATGACTCTATATCATACCATTTCATTCCACTCCATCATATTCCATCAATTCAAACATAGTTTTAGTGTTCCTTATGTTTAAGTTGGACTCATCAACACCGCATACGTGATCAAGGTTTTTTTTACTACCTCACCGGTGAAGTACTTGACCGCACCCTCATGCTAGCCATCACCGTGATTTGCTTTTTCTGACTCAAGTTTGTATATGATATTGCAGCAGACAATGTCAAAAAAAAGGAAAGAATTATATTAAAGCCAGACTATTGAAACTTGAAAGAAGAAAAAAAGAGTTTATTTTGATAAAAATAAGTATTTTGAGGGAGGCTAAGTGCAAGAAACATGGAATGCCATCATATAACCAAAGAAGCCGGCTCCAACCAGCATTGCAATTCCTGCAAATTGAAGGCATACATTCTTAATTTGTAGCTAATAAAAACTATATAGACAGACTTTGAATTTATTCAGTTTCCCGAGTGGAAATCTACTTTCGTATTGATAAGCACAGTCATCAAAGCGCAGCTGAATCTCCCTGATGGCTTGCTTTCCCCTGTCAATGACAAGTAGGGAATAACTACTTCCAACATAAATCACATCAAATAACAAAAGATAAAATAAAATCAAACTCTCTTCATATAAGCTATAAGTGGTTTTCATAAGCTATCCAAGAGAGCTTATGGAAATAAATCGAAAACAACTTACGAACATGTCGTAAGTTGTTTCCTTAAGTTCTCAAAAAATTGTCTCACAAGTGCTTGTCTCAATTGAATAGCAAGCTCAAATAAGTCATGTTATTTCCTAAGCTAATTTTCCTGATTGCCATATTAATAATATCTGCAACATAGATATTTCCTCGGTCATCAACAGTAATCCCCTTTGGGTGGTTCATCCTAGCCTCTCTTAATTTTTCATCAACATGTCCAGAATATCCTTCAGCAGATCCTGCCACTAGCTTTGGTCTGCCATCTGCACATTAGTACAATGTACATACATGTTATTTTTTAAGTGAAGAAAATACACACATGCTAATGGTTTCACGTGAGGCAGAGAAATCACATTAACAATCTCTAAAAAAAAAATGAACGAAAGGGAAAAAAATTGGGTAAACAGTGGAGGATAATGGTGGTGTAGTAATAATTGTCGGCCAGTTTAGTAGAGATATAATAATAGTTGTTAATCGTCCTTAATATTTTTAAGGGAAATAAGTCAATAACTGTGTATGATAATTTTCCTTCACAAAAATAAAACTGTGTGTTGATAATTTTTTAGGTACAATGTACTTATATTGTTAATTTTGATTTTGATATATATAAATAATAGATAAAAAAAATTGGGGATAAATAATAGATAATTACATGTCAAAAAATAAATAAGATAATTAGTTTTTTTTAGGCAAAAATTGATAATTAATTAAATATTTTATTGTGAGCAATAATTGATTTAACATAAAAATTTACTCGTGACCACTTTTGTTTTTTATAGATAGATACAAATCACAAAATGTACTTGTGATCACTTTTGTTTTTTACTGATGTTGATGTTGATTGTTTTTTTATTGTTTTATTTTGATTTAAATTCAATTAGAATTACCCACATACTCTGGCACACCCCGTTTTCCCAATATACAAATTTCTTAAACGTTTATCAGAGTAAAAACCATAAACGGGATATCACATAAAAACGTAATCCAAAAACAGTTAAATAATAATTTAACTTCCACATAATATCTTAACATAGCAGCGGAATATTAGTTCATAAACCATAAATCAGTTTGGCACGCAGGCCCCAATAAAGTATCTCAAAAGAGTTAATCAAAACAGAAATTGTCATAGCAGTTCACGTAAAAAAATGAAGCATGTTATAGCATATAACCCCATCCCGTTACGTATCAGAGCGACCTAGACGACACAGTGAAGGCAAGGCCAACTCACGAAAGCAAACTGCACACTAAGCACGATCACCTGCAAGTTACCCATACGAAGGGCAACATTTTCAAGCAGAAGGGGTGAGATTTCATAATCAAATAACATTAATCAATGTAATTGTGAATCATAAATTAACATCATAATCATTCCTTAATTAACATTGCATATTTGCTAAACAGTTATAACATAATCATATATCCAATTATCATGAACAAAATCACATAATTGATAAACACTTATCACGTAATCACGTATTCAATCATCATCAACAAGGCATCTTAATCATGACAATGTGACAATGCTCTTAGACTCCCTATATGCATGTGGTACCAATCGTCATCATAAGTATTAATATACTTTAATCGTGCGGAGGACGAAGCTCCTATAAAACGTGCGGAGGACAAAGCTCCTATTATTCGTGGTGAGGACTAAGCTCAATGAGATGCTATGCATGGACACTTATGAACAAAAACATCGTAATCAACATATCAACATGCATCCAATAATTTGGAGCTAACTTCATCATAAACTTATGCACTTAGTTAAATAACGGAAGCAGCATAAACAGGTCACATAAACAAAATGATATCATTATATCAATAGCACATAAATTGCATCATTATCAAGTTTCCATATCTTGCATGAATATACAATACATTAGTTCATGTCCATTTAATATCAACATAACTTAAACAACTCTACAGACTGCATTAAACGTCATCATTAGGTCTTAATACCAACTAGGGGTTCACTCTTGATCAACACGTGCGACACAGATCGCACAAATACTCAAGCAAGTTCATTCTGGTTGTACTCGCGAGGCGAGAGTTCTTACTCGCCATGGCGAGTACCACTCATCTCCCAAACTAATGTTGTTCTGGGTTCCCTCTGATCCTACATTCATTCCTAATCAATACTAGGTATGTTCAGGCACTCTATGGCATCCAAGGTCCAACTGAAAATGTCGAAACACAAAATATGACATGCACTCTGCCTAAGCTCGCGAGGCGAGGAAGGGTTGCTCGCCATGGCGAGTTGCACCAAACAACTCGCGAGGCGAAGGGAAGGGGCTCGCGTGGCGAGCGATGAAGTTCATCAATCGCGAAGCGAGGATCATCCCTCGCCGTGGCGAGCGATGAACAGAAGCACAGGCAGACTAGGGTTTTTCTCAAAAATCCATCACACAACATGGTTCAAAGCCTAATCTTGGTTCCATAATCCATCCTAAACATGTTCTAAGGTTAAAGGACGGTTTCTACATCAATCTAAACAAGTTTTACCGTTTGATCATCAATTTTTAGGGTTTTGACCTAATTCCAAAACTTTTCTAAATCAATCCTAACTTTGTCAATTAATCATCAGAATTACAACGATCAATGCTATTGAATCATTAGTCTCACCCTTACCTTGTTTGAAGAAAATCGCAGCACTCTTGGTCTCTTGCTCCTCTCTAAGCTTTTCTCCCTTTTTCCAAAAGTTTTCACGTACAATAGTTTTCTAAAGATATTAGGTCTTCCCTATTTATACCTCTTTCTAATAACTTATCTTATCTCACTTTCTCCCCCAAAACTATCTAAAATATCAAAACAGCCCTCAACTAAATATTTTATATTATTTTCAAATCTTTATTTTATTTAACAATAAAATAATTCTCCTATTCTTATCAAATCTTCCAAATCTCATAACTTAACACGTCATCAATCAAATCATCATAAATCATCAAGACATATCAAAATCATGCATATATTATATAAATATAATATAATCACCTAAACTCGATTAAATAAACGATTAAACGAAAGTGGGCGTTACAACTCTCCCCCACTTAAAAGATTTTCGTCCTCGAAAATTTACCTCAAGCAAACAACTCTGGATAAGACTCCAGCATCTTACTCTCAAGCTCCCACGTCAAGCTTTCACCAGTCGTTCCCGTCCAAACGACTCTCACGAGAGGTATCTCCTTGCCTCTCAACGTCTTCACTTTACGATCATCAATCCTCACCGGTAAAGTCTCTACCGTAAGGTTGTCTCTAACTTGCACATCGTCACTTTGGATTACATGAGATGGATCCGGAACATACTTTCGAAGTTGCGACACATGGAAAACGTTGTGCAAATTCGAAAGATGCGGCGGTAAACCCACTCGGTAAGCCACCGTTCCAACTCTTTCCAATATCTGATACGGACCAATGAACTTCGGGGTCAACTTCTTTGACTTCAAAGCACGTCCTACACCAGTCATAGGAGTGACTCTCAAAAACACGTGGTCTCCTTCTTGGAACTCAAGATCTTTTCTACACTTATCATGATAACTCTTTTGTCGACTCTGCGACGCTTTCATTTTCTCTTGGATCATCTGAACTTTCTCAGTAGTTTGCTGAACAATCTCTGGTCCTAAGACCACTCTTTCACCTGACTCAAACCAGCACAACGGAGTTCTGCATCTCCGACCATATAAAGTCTCGAAAGGTGCCATTCCAATACTTGAATGATAACTATTATTGTATGTGAACTCGATCAACGGAAGATGACTATCCCAAATTCCTCCTTGCTCAAGAACACAAATTCTCAACAAATCCTCTAGCGACTGAATTGTCCTCTCCGACTGACCATATGTTTGTGGATGATACGCCGAACTCAACCTCAACTTCGAACCCAAAACCTCTTGCAAACTTTTCCAAAATCTAGAAGTAAATCTTGGATCTCTATCTGACACAATGCTCGAAGGAACACCATGCAACTTCACAATCTCCTTGATATAAATCTCTGCCAACTGGGCAACGGGGAAACTAATATTAATCGGTAGAAAATGAGCCGACTTCGTCAATCTATCAACAATAACCCAAATTGCATCGTTCCCTCTAGGAGTATTTGGCAAACTCGTCACAAAATCCATGGATATACTATCCCATTTCCATTCTGGCACGTCTAAAGGTACCATCATTCCAGCAGGTTTCTGATGCTCAACTTTAGACTTCTGACAAACTAAACAGGAATACACAAACTGTGCCACATCTCGTTTCAAACCAGACCACCAGAAAATCTTCTTTAAATCATGATACATCTTCGTAGCTCCCGGATGAATACTCAAGCTACTTCTATGACTCTCTTCAAGAATCATCTTCTTAATCTCTTCATTGTCTGGGATACAAATTCTTCCTCGGAATCTCAACACACTTTGATTGTCGATTTTAAAATCACTGTCTTCAGTCTGATCTCTAGCAACCAACAAGTCCACAAACTTGACATCAACTTTCTGCGCTTCCTTGATACTTTTCAGGAATTCACTATGAATCTTCAGCATACCCAGTTTCACACTCTGAGGTGACCATTCGCAAACCAAACTCATATCTCTAAACTGTTCAAGCAATTCGAACTCTCTGACCATCATAGCGGACATATGCAATGTCTTCCTACTCAAGGCATCTGCAACAACATTAGCTTTACCTGGATGATAATTCAAACCAAAGTCATAATCTTTCAACAATTCAAGCCATCTTCGCTGTCTCATATTCAATTCTTTCTGATCAAACAAATACTTCAAACTCTTGTGATCACTAAACACCTCAAATCTCGAACCATACAAGTAATGTCTCCATATCTTCAATACGAAGACTACGGCCGCCAACTCGAGATCATGCGTAGGATAATTCTTCTCATGAATTCTCAACTGTCTTGAAGCATAAGCTACCACTTTACCTTCTTGCATAAGTACACCTCCTAAACCCAACTTGGACGCATCACAATACACCACAAAAGGTTCATCTGACTTCGGCAAAATTAACACTGGAGCAGTCGTCAAACGTTTCTTCAATTCACCGAAACTTTTCTCACAATGGACGTCCCACACAAAAGTTTTACCTTTACAAGTCAACTGCGTTAGCGGAAGAGCTAACTTAGAAAATCCTTCAATAAACCTTCTATAGTAACCAGCTAAACCCAAGAAACTTCTAATCTCTGTAACGGACTTAGGAGTCTCCCACTGTGATACCGCTTCAACTTTAGACGGATCCACTGCAATACCATCACCAGAAATAACATGGCCTAGAAAACTCACTTCTTTCAACCAGAATTCACACTTAGACAATTTAGCATAAAGCTTCTTCTCTTTCAACACTTGCAAAACAATCTTCAGATGCTCAGCATGTTCCTCTTCAGTCTTGGAGTAAATCAAAATATCGTCGATAAACACAACCACAAACCGATCCAAAAATGCATGGAAGATGCGATTCATATACTCCATAAACACTCCAGGTGCATTGGTAACACCAAAAGGCATAACTTTATATTCATAGTGACCATAACGCGTTCTGAAAGCTGTCTTCTGCATATCTTCATCCTTTACTTTAATCTGGTGATAACCTGACCTCAAATCAATCTTGCTAAAAACACGTGCACCCACTAACTGATCCATCAAATCATCAATTCTCGGAAGTGGATACCTATTCTTGATAGTTACCTTGTTCAACTGCCGATAATCAATACATAACCGCATACTACCATCTTTCTTCTTTACTAACAAAACCGGCGCTCCCCAAGGTGAAACACTTGGTCTAACAAACTTCTTCTCAAGCAAGTCTTCCAACTGTTTCTTCAACTCAGATAACTCAGAAGCAGACATACGATAAGGTGCCATCGAGACCGGCTTCGTTCCAGGGACAAGATCAATAGAAAACTCAACTTCTCTCTCAGGAGGCACATCAGAAATCTCATCTGGAAAAACTTCAGGAAATTCACACACCACCGGTAACCTATCAATCACTGCTTGATTCTCAATAGATAAGGTAGCCATTAACGAAAACATCAAGATACTGTCGCGTTCCAGTTGCTTCAGCTGCTTAGTAGATAAAAACTCCGCACCACTTTCCTCTTCGACGGAAGAGAAATGCACTGACTTGCTAAAACAATTAATAAGAACGTGGTTGTACTCTAACCAGTTCATACCCAGAATCACATCCATACCGCTCAAAGGTAGACAAACTAAATCCATTTCGAAATCACGACCAAACATAGACAAAGGACATTTCAAACATACGAGAGAAGTAGTCACCGAACCCTTAGCCGGAGTTTCGACAACCATCTCTCCATTCATATCAGACAAATCAAGACCCAAAGCAGAAACACAATCAAAAGCAATAAAACAATGTGTAGCACCAGTATCAATAATAGCAACTAAAGGAGTATTATTAATATAGCAAGTACCTCTGATCAAACGATCCTCGTTCTCCGTCTGCGTACCAGTCAAAGCAAAGACCCTACCAGTAGTCGGCGCCCTCTTAGGCTGAGTACACTGTGAACTAATGTGACCCTCTCCGTTGCAATTAAAGCACACAATGTCCGTACGATTGCAATCAGCTACAACATGACCTTTCTTGCCACACCGGACACACTTCTTGATTTCCTCAGGGCAGACGTTGCTTTTGTGGCCTTTCTCACCACAATTGAAACACACAATCTCTGCAGCATCCTTCTTCTTAGGTCGCCTAACATCAACCATCTTCTGTTTCCCTTTATCAGCAGGGGCACTGTACGGCTTAGGACGACTCTGCTGTCCCTTGCCCTTTCTCTCATTCACTACCTCGTAGTGAGCCTTCGTATCCTCTTCATAGATCCTGCAGCTATTAACCAAGTCTGGAAAAACTCTCAACTGTTGATACCCAATCGCCCTCTTGATGTCGGGCCTCAAACCGTTCTCGAACTTGATGCATCTCGAGAACTCAGCATTCTCAGCAGTATAGTGCGGGTAGAACTTTGACAGCTCCACGAACTTGGCAGCATACTCTGTCACAGACATGTTTCCTTGCTTCAACTCAAGGAACTCGATCTCCTTCTTCCCGCGAACATCTTCCGGAAAGTATCTTCTCAGGAACTCTCTCCTGAAAACAGCCCAAGTCACAACAGCTCCCTCCTGCCCAAGGGTAGGCAGAAGAGTAACCCACCAGTCATCAGCTTCCTCGGCTAGCTGATGAGTACCAAACTGCACCTTCTGATCTTCAGTGCACTGCATAACCCGGAAAATCCTCTCAATCTCCTTAAGCCACGTCTGGGCTCCATCAGGGTCATAACGTCCTTTGAAAGTTGGAGGGTTCTTCTTCATGAAAGTCTCCAACATCCTAGCTTCAGCATTCGCACCAGCATTTGCGTTAGGTTGTTGTCCCACAGCTTGTAGAGCAGCAGCTAACGCAACATCGTTTCTTCCAGCCATTTCCGAGATTCTACAAAAGTAGCAACAACAACATAAGATAGTAATATAAATATTACTAAGACTCGACACGACTCTCTAATTGACCGGACGGACCGACCTGCTCTGATACCAATTGTAACACCCCGTTTTCCCAATATACAAATTTCTTAAACGTTTATCAGAGTAAAAACCATAAACGGGATATCACATAAAAACGTAATCCAAAAACAGTTAAATAATAATTTAACTTCCACATAATATCTTAACATAGCAGCGGAATATTAGTTCATAAACCATAAATCAGTTTGGCACGCAGGCCCCAATAAAGTATCTCAAAAGAGTTAATCAAAACAGAAATTGTCATAGCAGTTCACGTAAAAGAATGAAGCATGCTATAGCATATAACCCCACCCCGTTACGTATCAGAGCGACCTAGACGACACAGTGAAGGCAAGGCCAACTCACGAAAGCAAACTGCACACTAAGCACGATCACCTGCAAGTTACCCATACGAAGGGCAACATTTTCAAGCAGAAGGGGTGAGATTTCATAATCAAATAACATTAATCAATGTAATTGCGAATCATAAATTAACATCATAATCATTCCTTAATTAACATTGCATATTTGCTAAACAGTTATAACATAATCATATATCCAATTATCATGAACAAAATCACATAATTGATAAACACTTATCACGTAATCACGTATTCAATCATCATCAACAAGGCATCTTAATCATGACAATGTGACAATGCTCTTAGACTCCCTACATGCATGTGGTACCAATCGTCATCATAAGTATTAATATACTTTAATCGTGCGGAGGACGAAGGTCCTATAAAACGTGCGGAGGACAAAGCTCCTATTATTCGTGGTGAGGACTAAGCTCAATGAGATGCTATGCATGGACACTTATGAACAAAAACATCGTAATCAACATATCAACATGCATCCAATAATTTGGAGCTAACATCATCATAAACTTATGCACTTAGTTAAATAACGGAAGCAGCATAAACAGGTCACATAAACAAAATGATATCATAATATCAATAGCACATAAATTGCATCATTATCAAGTTTCCATATCTTGCATGAATATACAATAGATTAGTTCATGTCCATTTAATATCAACATAACTTAAACAACTCTACAGACTGCATTAAACGTCATCATTAGGTCTTAATACCAACTAGGGGTTCACTTTTGATCAACACGTGGGACACAGATCGCACAAACACTCAAGCAAGTTCATTCTGGTTGTACTCGCGAGGCGAGAGTTCTTACTCGCCATGGCGAGTACCACTCATCTCCCAAACTAATGTTGTTCTGGGTTCCCTCTGATCCTACATTCATTCCTAATCAATACTAGGTATGTTCAGGCACTCTATGGCATCCAAGGTCCAACTGAAAATGTCGAAACACAAAATATGACATGCACTCTGCCTAAGCTCGCGAGGCGAGGAAGGGTTGCTCGCCATGGCGAGTTGCACCAAACAACTCGCGAGGCGAAGGGAAGGGGCTCGCGTGGCGAGCGATGAAGTTCATCACTCACGAGGCGAGGATCATCACTCGCCGTGGCGAGCGATGAACAGAAGCACGGGCAGACTAGGGTTTTTCTCAAAAATCCATCACACAACATGGTTCAAAGCCTAATCTTGGTCCCATAATCCATCCTAAACATGTTCTAAGGTTAAAGGACGGTTTCTACATCAATCTAAACAAGTTTTACCGTTTGATCATCAATTTTTAGGGTTTTGACCTAATTCCAAAACTTTTCTAAATCAATCCTAACTTTGTCAATTAATCATCAGAATTACAACGATCAATGCTATTGAATCATTAGTCTCACCCTTACCTTGTTTGAAGAAAATCGCAGCACTCTTGGTCTCTTGCTCCTCTCTAAGCTTTTCTCCCTTTTTCCAAAAGTTTTCACGTACAATAGTTTTCTAAAGATATTAGGTCTTCCCTATTTATACCTCTTTCTAATAACTTATCTTATCTCACTTTCTCCCCCAAAACTATCTAAAATATCAAAACAGCCCTCAACTAAATATTTTATATTATTTTCAAATCTTTATTTTATTTAACAATAAAATAATTCTCCTATTCTTATCAAATCTTCCAAATCTCATAACTTAACACGTCATCAATCAAATCATCATAAATCATCAAGACATATCAAAATCATGCATATATTATATAAATATAATATAATCACCTAAACTCGATTAAATAAACGATTAAACGAAAGTGGGCGTTACATACTCACCCTTACAGCAGATTGCTGGACTTCTTTCCAGAATCTTAATTATTTGACCCTCACCGCCCACTTTATTGATAGGGACTGGAATTACCAAAAATGGATAATTAGTTTTTTCGATATTCCAAATCATAATGGTGAGTATGTGGGTAAGAAGATTGAGGAGGTGCTGAAGGACTGGGGACTTAGAAATGTGTCAACTATCACAGTTGATAATGCGTCATGAAATGATGTTGCAGTGGAGTATTTGAAAAAGAAAATAATAAACATTAATGGGCTTATGATGAATGGGTTTGGGTTTCATATGAGGTGTTGTGCGCATGTGCTGAATTTAGTAGTGATTGATGGATTAAAATATGTACACTCCTCAGTTTCAAGAGTTCGAAATGCGGTTCAGTTTGTAGATCTTCACCCTATAGGGCTGCAAAGTTTTAGAACTGTGTATAATTTTCTGGTATTGAATGCAAGAAGTTGGTATGTCTTTCAACTAGGTACGACTCTCTTTGAATGGTATGATGTTGAATGCCTGCTGCACTCGTAAAAGGCATATCTTTATTTCCTTTTCATAATAACCTACAAACCTTAATTGTTTTTAGTTTGTTGCTTTGAATCTGAAATTATTTTAGTTACTTGTCATATTGTTTCAATTGGGTTTTAGCAATATTTTTATTTATCCTTCATTGTGTTTTACCGGCGTTGATACTTGATACACAAGAAAGTGATAACAAGAACTGGCTTGTTCATGCTCTTTTTGATTATACATTAGATATGAAATTATCCACTAACTGTCAAACTGGACAATTATGTCTCTGCAATGCATCAATCAAGTGGTAATTCATCTGTTTGGCAATTCATTCAACACAAGACTAGTTTCATTATTTTCTGCTATTTTTCATGAAACTAAGCAATGTTTTTTTCGTTTCAATATTGAAGGTTGTTCACTCATATACTGACTTTGACAATGGGATTGGGTATTTTGAGCATGTCAAAAAATGTTGAAAAATTTGTCATGCTTTCATATGCATGAAAAAATAGATCACTTTTGAATGGTAAAATGGTCCAAAATAAGGTAGTTTTTGAATGGAAAAAATAGATCACTTTTAAAAGGTAAAATGGTCCAAAATAGACCAGATTTAGTATTCAATTTGGGCTTTGATATACAACTCGTCGGTTTTGGGGGTTTGAACTGATTATGGAATAGAAAGTAACAAATTATCCATAAGTCAAATTATTTCAACTGCAATTAAATTAAGTAATAAATTATCCATCAGTCAAATTCAGTTTAATTATGAAGTTGTAGATAACTAATTAATTCAACTGCAATTAAATTATTTACCGCTGATCCATGAAGCTTCAACTCAATTTCATCTATAATTGTATGGTTGATTATGTTCTGCCTCTCTAGTTCTGGAGAAATAATAACCAAGGCGTTTGACTTAAAAATCAGAATCATTATGTTTTGAAAATAAAGGAAATTAAATAATATCAATGAATAGTTGATGGTGTTTTGATTTTAAGATATAGAATAACAGAACTGATATTTATATGGTTTGTTTCAAAGATAAAAAAGGAAAATTAATAATGTAGCAGTTACCTTTTAAAGTGGACTGTGATAATTTCTCATTTATCCATTCAAGAATGGAATCCGGCAACCTCACATAAAAGGGTTTTTCATCCATTAGGGTTTTCGCGGCTGCTTAGGGGTTGCGCGGCCCTGATTCAGACAGTGCAGAAGAAATAGCAGTATATATGTATCGTTGACACGTGTAATTCAATATAAGGTGGCGCTATCATGTGGTATACTGATAACATTGTCTTTACAGTTACCTTCATCACAAATAAATAACATATAAATATGAAGTATACTGATAACGTTAATAATTTAAAAAGTGAATTGATTACGTTATTAATTATCTCTCATTGTTGAATTGTGATAACATGTACGGTTACCTTTATCAAAAATATTTATGTCTCGTTTAATTTTTTTAAATATTGAAATAAATGCAATTCCTTTAAATTAGTTTACAAATGATATGCAGACCAATGGTGGTTTTGAACCTCGGTTTGCATTTGCACTCACTTATAACAAATACAAGCCATACGATTTCAAAAACAAATATACAAAATGATAACAACAACAACAATAACAATAACATTGATAACAACAACAACAACAACAATAATAACAGCAATAACAACAATATTTCTTTCAAAAACAATAATAATAATTTTACCCTCTAATTAATTTAGTATACACTACTTCCAAAGTATTAAATCAATAGTAAATAAGATTAGTTTAGTAAAATTATCATATATTTTGACAACGTCTTTGCATTTTTAAATAAGTGTGTGAAATCCTTATTTGTTGAGCCAAACATTATTTCCACATTTGGATTGTTATTGATAACTTTGCCCCTAATTTTGTCATTGTTGTGGAAATTGAGTTGTCTACTAGAATATTCCTGCTTGTTTAAATAGTTTATTAAAATTAAAATAGTTAATAACAATATCAGCATAGCAGAAATGTAAATTTCAATTTGTACATACCAAAAACGGTGTCACTTCTCCTTCAATATCAAATTTTTTAAAAGATCCTGTTTTTTTGTTTCATTTTTGCATACCTAATTAAAGAATAAATATTAACATAATCAAGGTAACGTTAGATATATATGAATCAAGATAATGTCAAATCTTACTTTTAAGCCCTCTTTGAAATCAATTAAATGAAATAAATAAATAATATCATATCTAAGTTAGTACATTGTTAGAAAAATACGGATCTAAATATGGAAACATTAATCCATGCAGCATATCATTTAATTTCTTGACAAAAAAATTGATCTAAATCGAGTAACATCAATCACATCAGCGTCCTAAAAAAATAAAATGTGGTATCATCTATCAAATCAACATCGTCAACGATTAAACGTAACTACATCCATCACTATCATATAACATCACAATAAAGAAATAACTCAATAGTTAAAGTTTCGTTTACCTGCAAGATTTTTCATCAATATCCAAACATGTTTTCCAGGTAGATCCCAAAGAATTCCCGCCATTTCAGAGTTGCTGAAGCGTTCACGTTTTTAGGGTTTTGTGCTCTAAGGTTTATAGAAGCATCTACAATGTGACACTCATTTTTGGTACTTTTGCTATTTAAATAGATCCCATGTACACATCACTCTTTTGTAACACTTAATATTTTTAACCAAACATCTCACACAATTTTCTTAAATAAAGCTCAATAATTAACTATCAATAAGTTTATATCGTTATATTTTAAAAATTTAATATTAAAAAAACCGCATTATAACATATCCAAATTAAACCGCATTAAAATACGTAGGAAATCCTTTTTTTAAATGGTTCATTCTAAACGAAACTAAATTAAAATTAAATAACATAGTGGATCGGTTGAGTTTTGGCTTTAAAAGTGATATAAACCGCATTGCCAACACACAACTTTTTTGTATAGCTTCATGAACGTGATAAGTTAAAATTCTTCTTTATAAGTGAACAACTTATACCACATTAGTATTCTTGAACTTAATTTAAGATTACCCTATCAAAATGTTCGTTTGTCTAAAAGCAAATTTGAATCCAAATTATATAATTTCAAACATAACTATTATTTCGCAAGAAATGATTGCCTAATGTAATTTTGATGAGATGATTGCAAACTCTCTTTGAATATAGATGTGATCCAAAGGGTTAAATTTACAACTAACTTCAAGTAACCATACGTATGATTAGTGTTTCAAGTAACCATACATATGATTAGTGTAGTAATCAATAAAACTTGTAGCATTAAAAAATTGCACATTAAAAAGGATTTCAGAAATAGAATTTTAGAATAGCAAAAAGGATAAGCAAAACCGAGACTTAGTATGATACACAACATCCATATTAGAAACAATGTAAAAGAGAAATAAATAAGCAACTACATAAGACAAATACAACAAAGATTAAATAACATACAACATTGATATTAAATTCAGTGTGATTTGTTCAATGTATAAATTTCATAGTGTCGATATACTTAGCGTTGACAATATTCAAGTTGATGTTCAATGGTGTTGTCAATATCAATTAATAAATTATATAAACAATTTTGTTTGGAAAAGCAACATGGAACAAAAATGAAAAATCAATCAAACAACAAAAAGGCATATCAAACTCTTTAAGCATTGCAAAGCAAGAACCTCTTCAATTGTAACAAACAGAATAATAGAGAAAAGAGAAGGAATAAACATTATATTTTTCATCAAACTATGCATAACCATAAAAACTTGCCTAAAATGGTTTGTAGGTTTCAATGTAATTGGCCTAAGAACAAGGTAAACTCACTAAAATGTAGATAATCCAACAATTAAAAAATAAAATAAAATAAGTAAAACAATTACTTAAGCAACACAAAAGAAGATTTTTTTTTATAAAATAACTCAACAATTGCAAGTCCTTTTCAAAAACTCATTAGTTGCAACAAACATTTAAAAGCAATATGAATGATTTATTTATAACATTTTTTTCTCTTACAAATGCTACATATATAACATGAACAAAGGACAACAAATATGATTGGCTTTACAAAATTAGGTATGTTATCAAATATATCTCTTTTGGATGATACTATACGTGATGAGTACGTCATTTAAGCCTCAAGAGATGAATATAAGCTGGATCTGTTGGTTCATATTCTCATAAAGTCATATCTATAAAAGCCAAATTTATAAGAAAGACATCAGAAACAGATAGCAAAACCTCAACTCATATGAAAACGAAAATGCAGATAAAGATAACACCTTTTGAGGAAAAAAAATCTCTTTGACAGTGAATGAGGAATTTTATGACATTTATGGCAGATTGACTGTCCATCATTATTACCTCTTATGTAGAGGGTGATATCTTTGTTGTTATGGCTAAACAAATCTCAGTGTGTGTATATATAATGCTTGAAATAAGTCAATTGTCCATTAAGCTCTTTCCTTTTATGTTCCTCATAGGCATTCATCACTAATAATGATACTTAATGTGCATGTCAATTTCCAATGCTAACTAATTATTTTGTTATATAACTTCTAAAAATGGTTTGAATGTCATTAGTACACATTTATATCGAGTATGTATATTCCAATGGACAATTAAAACACACATTTATTTGTAATAAAAAGATTTGAAAATAGGAGGGAGAGAAATCATAATTCAAAATTGCTTTAATGTTGTTTAAACAATAACAATTGCTTTTAATGAGAAAGTTAATGGAAGTTTTATAACAATTTAAAAATATGTTCCCTTCTAAGACAACAATAGCAACAAAATGAAAAGGTAGCATACATAACAAAAAGGTTTGAACATTAACCATCAAGATACATTATGAAAGACTTCGTGATTAATAACATTTGAGGTCGTATTAGCGTTCTCTCCATCTCTATCAACGATTAGTATTTTCAAACATTGTTTTGAAGTGACTCTGGAAATTGCAACGTACAACTAATCATGCGAGAACACATGACTCGGCAAATAAATTCCAACATTTTTAAGTGATTGCTCTTGACTCTTGTTGATTGTCATGGCAAATGAAACAGATATTGGAAATTTTCTTCTCTGAAAGTTGTACGCTGCCCCTTGACTCTTGTTCTATTGGTAATAATTACTATTCATTGCAGCCATAAAAGCAATTACTGCATAATGCTTTGTAATGCATTATGACGTTTCCAATTCCAAAAGTTGTTAGTGTCAATCATAAATACCAATAGTTGACATTTTGGCGTGAACATTGGTTTATTACTTTCCCATCTATTCATGACCGGAAATTTCGATTAGCAATAATGAGCAATGAGTTCACAACGAAATATCATTAAGTTTCATAAATATTTGAAAGTTGACTTGTTACATGGATGACAGTCAATTTCAAATTCGATCCGCAATAACTACGTGGTAATTTTCATTTTATTCTTTATGAAATATCATTAAGTTCCATAAATATCATTACTTTTTTCTTCACCAAATGCATTAATTGAGATGACTAATATACTAACAATACTCATATCTTACACAATTAACATGTCTCCTTAAAAAGACATCCTTGCACGTAAATGTGAATATCAAAATAATATTCAAATCAGTTATAGGATTTGGATCTAATGGAGCTGAAAAAGATCAAAGAATCAAAGAAATTAGTGCAAGTTGAAAAATATATATGAAACAAAGCATAAGAGATCAAGAAAGAAGATGAAACATGGTTAAATTTTGTTGTGTTATTTAATGCATTGTGAATCAATAAAATTAATGAGTGTAGTTGATAATGGAACCTAAGATAATTAATATTAATAGAATTAATGCTACTAATTCAATTTTAAAATTGAGGATCAAAGAGATTTGAGACCTAAGACATATTTAAAAGATTAATTTCTATGCACTTATTATGTAAATACCATATCCAATCAAACAACTCCATTGTGTTATTTTTATAGGTATATTTTTAAAATATCTCCACAAATATTTACACAACGTTATTTGAGTGAATGTACAATATTTTTTTTTCATCACATAAATTAAAGAGTTAATTGTGGAAATAACCCTTGTATATATACACATCGTCCGAAAATACCACATAAAAATAGAAACATATTATATTTCTATAATTTGAATTTCTTCCTATTTTGGTCCTCAAGTTGCCTAGTTACACTAACATGATAGAGAATCTTGCCACATGAGGCACTAGTAAGACACAGAATCTTGCTACATTGATCTTTTTTATGACGTACCATTTTTTTTTTACCGGATTGTAATTGAGATATTAAAATAAAGAAAAATATATAATTTTTTAGATAAAAGTCCATAAAAATGAACTAGAGGTTGAATTTTTTTCAGACAAATTTAAGACGCTAAAATAAGGTCTTCCACATCAAATTATAATTTTTCGACAAGGGAAAATTAATTCTGATTTTTTTACCATCTAAAAATGAACTAGCCTTCAAAAAATCATTAAAAAAATTTACCATCCAAGTCTTTTTTTTTTTTTTTTCTTTTTTCAGTCAGGTAGCCTAGCAGTCAGAATTCACCTTATAAATATTTTTTTTACCCTATATCTACAAAGGTAAAATGATCCATATTCTTTTGAATGACATGGGTGACGCTTATATACTAGTGAGAAAACTCTAGCTTATATGAATTAAAAAGAAAGATAAGTGGTATATTAAGCGTAAGTTAAAATCCTCTCCATTTATTAATATCTCAATTTCTCTTATTATCCATTTATTTTAAGTAAATTAAGAGGAATTTAACTCGTTAAGCGTGCAACCGTTGGTTCCGCATTCATAACTAGTTGCTAGCTAATATATAGCTAACTTTATTTAAAAGAAGTTATTTTACCAACTGGTTTGTCGGGTTTACCAGGTTTGTACAGTCCAACTAGTCACCCGCCCGTATCACACTTGTTTTCCCTGGGTCGGTTGCCAGACTGACATGCTCAAATCTCCGATTCCCGGTCCAACGGGTATGGGTTATAAAACATCGTGCTTAAGTGAAATAAGTGTTGCACCAAACACAAACTTTATTTTTTGAAAGGTCGCCACACACAAGCTTGCTCCTATAATTAGATCAATTGTTATATGTTGTAACTTAGTGATCGAGTAGTAGAAAACATACTTGTGTATGGTCCAAGTTTAATTTACTTATATACATTAGACAAAATCTATTTAAAAAGCTATATTTGTTAAAAGAACATTTTAACTTCTCAAAGTTACTTTCAAATATACATATAAAAAGAATAAAAATATAGATCTTTTTCCCTCATGTATGTATTTAAAAAAAAAAAATTATATTTTCTTTTTGTCCAAAGGTATACTTCAGAGTCACTCTCTGATTTTATAAAAAAAATGAATGGGTGTAATGTTTTTCTTTTTTCATTAGCTAAAAGATGATTAATGTTTATTTTTTTGTGGTGGTCGGGGTTTAAACCCATACCTTGCATATATTATGTATTGTCCCTGACAATTGAGCTAAACTCACAAGGACGGTGATTAAAGTTTTATGTTTGAGAGGAAAAGGTGAGTAAAGTTGGTCTCGTACTTTTTGGTAAAAGTCGGCCAATTTAATTTTTCAAATGTGTGAAGTAGCAGTTTAATTTCATAAATTAAAAAAATATCAATCAATTTGATCATTTTTCAAATTTTATAACACAATTTTAGAACGTGCATAAAGACAAAATATGATAAAACTATCATATCATATTTACAATTTATTATCAATCTTATCCTTAGGACCCTTTGTTTAATCCTTAATTTTAGGTGGATTAAACAACATTGCTTAAACCTAACATGCACGACCTTCTTTTGCTTCTAAAACGACCGTCTTTTCTCTACCATTTGCTTTCATTATTCATCTTTCTCATTAGGCATCTGAATTTGATGCCTACATATAGAATATAAGATCCATGAATCCCAGATTACTTCTCAATGGCTAGGACACAGTGGTATATATCCAGATTGAAATAGCATCCTCTTTCCTCTCCCAAAAGAAACCATTTTTGACATCATGAATAGCAAATATCTCTATAAACATATTTATAGACGTGACAATGAAGAAATGAGACAACAAATACAATAGGACAAAACAATATCTATCACCACTTGACAGGTGGTGTGTGACTTTTTGACTTAAACTATATAACAAAACTATGTACTCCAATGACAATAAAACTATCCTTTGCGAAACCAAAAATAGAACTAGACCCTGGTTTAGCTTTCATGTAAGAATGTCCTATAATATAAGCTATTCCAGCTTCTCTTGATGTTCCTGATAAAAGCGTGATCTTCTCTAATAGTAGTCATCATAACTCCAGAGTCAAGAGATAGTAATAGAGTGTAAACACCATTTTTATGATCCTGTATATTTTGTATGTGTCATCACAATTCTATAGCCGATACATCTCCCTCATTCATTGTTCAGCGTGCTAAAGACAAGCTCCATGAATGACGTTGTTATTGTCAACTTCCAATAATTTTAGAAGGCAAGCAAACATGGTGGCTCGGTAGTATAACTTGCAATAATTTCTCTATTTAGTACAAAATAAAGAAAAAGAAAGGGTGTTGCTTAAATGCACAGAGACATTAGTTAAATAATCTATAAATAGAAATTTATCTGAAAAATATAAGAGGTTACTATTGATCAAGTAGTAATAATTAGGTTATTTTTTTATTTAAAATTTACTTATTTTGATTGTTTAACTAATGTTTAAATCACTATTTAACATTTTTCAAAAGAAACAACACAATCCTTGAGAAATACTATCCACCACTGTAATTTTCTCTCCTCTATACTATGTGTATTAAATAGAAAAAACACATGCGATATTATCCGTTCGAACTCAATAAAAGTGTTCAATCTAATAGTATTGACGTAATCCCTTTAGTTAAACTTTACGAACTAAAAATTAATATGCTCATTATTAAAATAAATGGAATATAATTAATTGATAATGAAGCACATAATGTTAATGAAATGATACAATTTTAAAAATAAAAATGACAATCACTCGGACATTTTTTTTTGTTACAAATTGACATTCATCGTGAGATGAAGAAAATTTACGCAAGTCTTGAAAGTTTTTCTAAAACATGTTTTATCACTCCACTTCTTATTTTTTTAAAGGTATCACTCCACTTTTTATTTCCACTCTCCAGCCACCAAATTATCCTCATATTCATATCCCCTCACAAAGTTAATTTTGATTAGAAGAAATTAAACAAAGTTCCAAGGATTATTTTTATCACACACGGAAAATATTTTTTTATTTGGAGAAATAACTGGTACTCCATTGGCGAAAGAAAAACAAACAAATCTAACTTGTAAAAAGAGATAAGGAAAAATTTGAGGATTTAAAGTTATATATACTTAGGGAAGAAGATAAATAGATAAAAAAAAAAATTAATAATAGTCGTTGAGTTTTATGTTTTTTATTGTGTCTTGTTACTGTTAAAACACTTTGTATGACGTGATGTCAATGTGGACAAGCCACAATGTCACATGCCAAAACCTTTAACATGATTATTTGATGGATTGAATTTTTAGTATTTAGTATATTTGGAGTCTCAAGTTGCTAGACAATTATAATTTGAAGAATTAAAATAATGGGGTAATGATAATTTAATTAATTAAACTAAATATTAAAGGAGTCAAAGTCTATAATTCGAATCTAAATAAATGATAACATGCAAACATCTCTCATTAAAAAAATTAAAAATAGTGATTTATTCATTAGTCATTGAACACAACTCACTCTAACACTCTTCACTATTAAACATATGTTAGATTAGAACACATCCAAAAACAATAGTATCCATATCAAAATAGTATGTTCTCCCCGTCCTTGTTTCATATTCCCTCTCTCCCATATTTGATTTGAAGAGATTTGTATTGTTGAATTTCTTGATTTGAAGATTTTCAAATTTGAAAACCTGGGGAAGATAAATAAGGGGAAAAAAATATAACCATTGCATGTTTGTCAAGATGTTATGTGTGAATATGACATAAACTTAAACACCTTAACGTGAGATATTAACACCTTTAATAAAACTATTTGATGATAAAGTATTTTGATTAACATTGGACAATTTAAGAACGCAATATAGTATTTCGAAAATTTGGTGCTTCGAATTTCTAGATACTTAAAATTTTAAAAATAGTTTTACTAACTCATGCTTTAAGATTATATGTTAAAAAACTCAAAATAAAAATTTTGTATTAAAAAGAACAATATTTATAATTTTAATTTAAATATACAACTTTTAAAACAGAATTATTATATATAATTTTTTAACATGTTCTCGAGTACATGTTACTATTTTGCTTTAAAAGATGAAAATGTTAATTTACTCATTATTTTATAAATTGAACATCATGTGTCACATACGTATCACTCTTAAACACGTGTTGGGCTAGGACATGCCCAAAAACAGTATTCAGATCCAAATATCATGTTCACCACCTTTTGTCATCTTTACTCTCCTAAAAAAAATTGGTATTTGACATCATGAATAGCAATCTCTATACACATTTTTTTATAAGTGACAAAGGGACAAAACAAAACTGACCAAAACTTGTACACTATCTATATATCACCATTTGAGAGGTGGTGTGTGGCCTTATGACTAAACTATATAACAAGAAAATTATGTACATTGAGAATTCTATGCTTTGTGAAACCAAAAAAGTTAAACTTGATACATCATACCAACTTCTAGTGATGATGCATGAGGTACACCAAGTACAAAGGATGGTGCCCTACTATTCCTTCTTAGAAATTCATACACAAAATTAATAGCTATTTTCTTTATAGTACTAGACCCTGGTTTAGCCTTCATGTAAGAATGTCCTATAATATAAGCTATTCCAGCTTCTCTTGCTTCCATCACTTCTTCTAACTCTTCCTTTGCTTCTGTATCAATCTTAGGGCTCTCAGGTACCAAAAACCTCACCTTTTTCTTCTGTTGATTCACCTGTGGCGATTTTATCTCCTTAAGTTCTGATGACGTCTCTTCCGAGTCGACATTATCAACATTATTATCCGAATTATTATCGCTGCACCTCAAAATGGTTTGTGAAGAATATGTCCCAACAACTGTCATTTTGTCATGTTTTTCGACCTCGTCATTTGAAGATATTCCGATGCTCCCTGTGCGTATGAATTCAGCTATGCTGCATAAGAGATCGTTCTCAAACTCAACATCATCTTTGTGGATATCGCGGTATCCATACCGCACTATGCAACGATAGATTCTGAAATTCCGCGGACCAACACGGCCGACTAGAAATCTTTCCTCGGGTCTAACGTGCGGAACGGGCACATGTTTGATGCAGAGAAAGACTAGGATCTGATGGAAAGCTGGAAGGTTGGTCACAAAGTGGGAAAAGATGACAGGAATTCCGGATACTAGGTCTGTATGTATAAGGCCAACACCACGCACTCGTACGATGCCTATGCTTGGACCTATGCCAAGCAGCCAGTTGATGGAAACCTTGTTTTGAACATCAAATTCGTACTTTTTGTGCGTGCCGTAGTGCCAGACATACATGACAGTTATAAAAACAAATGCCAATGCAATCGGCACCCATGCTCCTTGTAGAAACTTGGTAAGAGAAGCTGAAAAGAAGACAGACTCAATGGTGCCAAAAAAGAGAACAAACGCGAGTGCAAAGAAAACATTCTGGTGCCAGCATAGTACAATAACCAGTGACATCAAACAGGTGGTTACCAGCATCACTGTGATAACTGCCAAACCTGTTAGGCAAAGAGCATTATGTCAGATATGATCGCAACTAACGAAATAACCAATTACAAGCACAAGTCAAATAAGCAATTACAAGCATTAACGATATAACCAATTTCGCACTGATAAGACACAACATTGACACACCAACACCATTAATAATTTAAGAAAATAGTACAATTGAATGTAGCTACATTTGTTGGTGCCACTTGGTGTCAGACACCGACATGGCTGAAGTGTCAGTGCTGCATAGCTTATGATTATGATGGCAATGTTACTTTGTGTTGCATACAAAATTCCACTGCAACTTATATAAAATGCATCCTCTTGCTGAAAATTAATGTATGTGTAATCTGCGATTGTTGTCATACCTGAGGCATGGCCGAGATGCTGTGTGTTTCTGAAACCAATTGTAACAGCCAAGCACAAGATCATCAATAGCCAATTGATCTCAGGGATATATATCTGCCCGTGAATTTTGGATGATGTGTGAACCACTTTAACTCTTGGGAAGCAATTTAATGCAGAACATTGCTTGATAATTGAGAATGTTCCAGTTATGATGGCTTGGCTTCCAACAACAGCAGCAAATACAGCAAGCACCAGAACAGGCCATCTCAATTTCTCTGGAAAGCAAAAGAGCGAACAAATGTCAATTATCCGAGAACTCCTTCACAATCTACATCCTACCTACAAAACTAAAATGAGTTAAGCAGCAGCTACCTGGAACAGATACATAAAACCCAAAGTGATAAGCATGCTCAGTATCATGATGCCTTGATAGATATGCAGCTTGTCCCATATATGCAAGAATTAAAGATGGATAAACCACAGAAGTGAAAGCAATCTGCAAAAAGAGATCTTAATCAAATAAGCATTTCCAAAAGCTATTTGACTATAACAATGAGTTTATTTGGAATGACTTATTTGAGCTTATCTACTGGCATAAGCACTATAGAGACTGTTTGAGAGAGCTTATAAAAATGACTTATGACATGTACATAAGTTGTTTCGTCTTATTTCCATAAGCTCTCCATGACAACTTATTAAAAGTTAAAACAGGTTATAGTTTAGATGAAAACAGTTTGACTTTATTTTATATATTTGCTGTAGAAATAGTTTTGTACATAAGTGCTTATTCTATGAGCACTTTATTAAGCTATTTCTCCAAACAGGACCTAAAACCAATATGAGAAGCGATGTTAACACTTATCAGTTATCATATCAAGGGGGATAAGTTAAAACTTTTGGAGTGAACCAGATGAAATAAGCTATCCAAACAGAGCAAGTGAAATTGTGAGAAATGCTAATGTATTGTGTTCGCTAAATCTAATACTCCCTCCGTTTCAAAATGAGAGTCACTTTAGCTAAAAAAATTTGTTTCAAAATGAATGTCACTTTACATTTCCAATACAACTTTAATTTTTTCCTTCCAACTTTACCCTCTCCAACTTTTTCTCACAATTTTCAATGCAACTTTAATTTTGTCTTTTTCTTATAAAGTAAGGGCAGTTTGGTAAAAGTGTTATATCCAATGATTATTTCATTCCATTTCTTAATCTGTGTGCCAAAGCCTAAAGCGACACTCATTTTGAAACGGAGGGAGTATTAGTTATATTTGATTGTCCTCTACACGAAACCAAATTTAAAAATAACATACCTGGATTGATAATTGTGAGAAGTGTCCAAGATCAGCAAACATGGCTTCTGACCCTGTATAAGTGCAAAAGAAATGGTGAGGATAACGGCATAAAATATAAGTTAACCATCAACTAAAACATACAGACCTGTTATGGACAGCAAAACTCCACCAAGAGCCATCCAACCTCCAGTTTGATTTTGCCTCATAAATCGAAACGCATAAATTGGACAGAGTGCGCGGTATATCTGAGAGTTCCAGTGGAATATATTATATATTCCAATGGCACTGATGCAAAATAGCCATGCCATAACTATTGGAGCAAACATGAAGCCGACTCGATGAGTGCCAAAATGTTGAAGCGCAAACAAGCCTACCAATATGATGCATGCAACTGGAACTTCTACATCTGTCAAGCAACAAATTTCAAAAGCGATATCAGCGAGGAAAGTGCCACATCTCTCACATAAAAAAGAGTGGTATCAAAATTCCACGTGCAGATATAAGCAAAAAGGTATATAACGGAAGAACAAAATTAAAGCATAACGAGACAAACAATTTTTTCGTCTTCTTTAATCCTTTCTGATAAGTTAGCTATCAAAAAAAAAAAAAAAAAAGAAAATATAAATTTCTGATAGGTGCGCAAGTCCAAAAAAGTCTTATTACTGTTAATTATTATATTACAGGTGACCTACATATCTGTTACACCATCCATAGCAAGTTAGTAACAGTATAGGACGTTATTGCAGCAGAATAGATCTTAGGATCCTTAAAAACCTCTATTGAAATGAGCATATAGCTCTTGCTTCAATTAAATAATGACAGATTTTGGCATTTGGAAAGACCGACCAGTATGGAAACTCCAAGAATTCAAGTTCCAACTGATCATGTCACAGCTCAATCAAACACATCACACTTGTTATTTAAGTTATATGCCTAAAGCATACAGTACAAGCATGCAGCTCAGAGTGTTGGAGCCCATCACATGTGATCATGTGGATTTAGACTTTTTCAAGGACGGATATAAGTCACACCCTAAACGTGCAGAAACAAATGCAACATAATTGTCTGTCCTTAATACAATTTTCTCACAAACATTCCAACAAAAGTATAAAGAAACACTGCCAAACTGAGAAAAAGGAGCATCTAGACACTGAGAGATAAACTACTAGTGGCATAATGAGAGAAAAAAAAGGCGTTTTTTCCTAAACAAAACATAAATCAGAATTGAGATAAAACTTACATGCGTGATGTTCCTTGGACATTGAAAGCTCAAATCCTGATATGGCTGAGAAAACTGCACTCATTCAAAATAACTTACTCAGTGACTTAAAGGGACTAAAGCAAATAAATTCCTATACAAATCTTAGAAACAGGAAAGAAATTGAAAACAAGTTTCAATTTTTTAATTAAAAGTAAAAACATGAAATGGATACAAGAGCAGTAAACAATCATTTTAGTCCCTAAATATATTTATTAGGTGTTGTTACTATAGTCTTTGAATGTATCGAAATTACAAATAACAAGAGACAAACCCCCAGGGGTCGGCCTAGTGGTGTAGGCTTAGGACCCAGGAGTGTGCTCATCACCAGGTCTTCGGTTCTAATCCTCTAGATGTTCAGAATTCCTATGTAGGGCCAGTCCATACAGGACTTTTCCCAGGCATCAATTGGGCCTGCTAGTGGATGGTGGGATTGGTTCACGGATTAATCGGTCCTTGGACCAGATACCGAGTTTCCGAAAAGAAAAAAAAAACAAATAACAACAAAAAGACAGATTTAGGCATGCTTGTGGTAATTTCAATACATCCAAAGACTGTCGCACTATTGCGACAGTGTCTCACAAATTTAAAGACCAAGATGACTGTTTAGTTTACCCTAAAAACAGAAACATTTTCTAAAGAAATAAACATAACAAAATCATCATCAACATAATCATCACCTGAAAGAGCAGGTGTAAGGACACCATCACCAATAACCATACAAGTTCCAATCAAAGCAAGAACAAGCAAAAACTTCTGCAAAACCTTCCTTTTCTCAAGTGTAGACTTAAGCCTAAAGGCAAATCCTTTACCATTTGAAACACCACCACCACAACCATCTTTCTTATACTCAGACAATTCTTCATCAGCCAATTGACAATTAGGAAGAGAATTAACTTTAGCATATCTACACAACAAAGAGTAAAGTGCAAAAGTGCCTCCTTCACCATTATCATCAGCTCTTAACACTATGAACACATATTTAACCAAAGGAACTAATGTAACAGACCAAAACACCAGAGACAAAACACCATAAATCTCTTCATTTGTATTTGAGTGTCCAATTCCTTCACCAAAAGTACTTCTAAACACATATAAAGGTGAAATGCTTAAATCTCCATAAACTACTCCAAGACTTTGATATGCTAGTGTTAGAACTGTTCTCCATGAATCTTTCTGCAAAAATTTTAAAAAAAAACCAAAAAAAAAAAACATCAGTGTAACATTACAAACATGTTCAAACGTTGTTAGAATCGAAAATAGAATCTACCAAAGAAGTAAAAATTGAAACTTTTAAGGTTTTGAAGCATGCCCATTCTGTTACCTTTGAAGAATTTCGACGAGTTCCACCTTCTAGATCCATAACATGCGAGGTTTTTGAAGTTTCAAAGAACCATGTTTTTTTTTGTTTTCTGGAACCAAGAATTTAAGGTTTTTGTTTTGATGATGATCACCCAATTGCTGCAACTGAAACTCTCCTAGTTGAGAAAAACCGAATTAAAGATTTAGAAAGAAATTATGATTAAAGATATGTATTTATAGTAGTACCATATATATTTTTGGTGTGCAAGTGAAATTTGATGTTGAAAAGAAATTAAAATCATATTAAAAAAATTTCTTTTTATTTGATGTTAATCAATGCCACGGACATTGACAAAAGAACCTATAAATAGAAATTTTATCTTGGAAATATAAGATATTATTTTTGACCAAATAAATTTTCTTCTGAAAACTTTCTTGTTTTGGATGTTTAATGAGCTTTTTTGTTTTGGATGTTTAACCGATGTCATGGGGACACTGTTTAACATCCCTTATTCGATTAGTTATTTAACTTTGGTTCGTAGAATCTCAACTGATAATGTCGATATTATCAAACCGAACAACTAATATTATTGTAAAAAGTTGTGGCGAGTTTCACATATTTTTTATTAACCCCATATTTTTCAAGGAAAAAAGATTATGTTTATCTGACATAATTGCTTCATCTAAAAAACAAACTCAAATTCTTTTAAACAATTCATTTTTCTTAGTGCTCGTTAAACATCTGAATCTAATTGTTTGGTTAAATTTCACTAATACTTCTGACTTTTTCTACAAACAAAAAAATATTTAATTTTGTTTTTGAGCTAATCCTTTTTGATAAAAATATTGTATATATAACTTTCCAGATCTATGATGGGTTTTTTTCTATAATTAATAGATGAAATTTAAAAAAATGAATTAATTGAAGGAGGGAGGAATCAAAATCATATTCTTTACGGCAAAATAAAATAATGAAGATTAAGTCATTCAACACTGAGAAAACGACCACCCTGGCCTGCCTAGAGTTATTTGTTTGGAATGTGATAGGAAGATGCACACGAAATATCGGTTTCATTATTTTATTATTTATTAAAATGATAAATATAAGGCAAATAAAGGTTCACTTATATGAGAAGTTATTGACAATAAAATATTTTTAAAAAAAAAGTACAAGTACTTAGAAGCAAACAAGAAAAGGCACAATCTTTGTGTGAAACTTTGGTGTCAAAATTTGAAGCCCCAAAAAAGGAAAAGAGTTGCGTGTATTTCTAGAGAAACCTAGAGAGAGAGAGAGAGAGAGAGTCAAAGTGTGTGGGGAATGTTAGATGAGAAGAAAAATAAAAGTTGTGAGGTGGGGTTTGGTGGGAGTTTTGCTTACCTTTCTTTGATGTTCATGATAAGAGCTTCATCTTCTCTAATAGTGTGTCATCATTGATTCAAGAGAGAGTAATTGTGTAACACTATTTTTATGATCTTATATAATTTATATTTGTAAATTAAATAGTAGATAATATTCTTTCCTCAAAAAAATAGTAGATAATATTCTAAAAATGGTAATAATACTCGTATGATTTGTATGTATATGTACGTACATTCAATCACACCTCATTCTATAGATATGTATTGACATGTTTTCAGAAAATTGGATATATGTGTGAGAAAATTATCTATATTATGTTAAAAAGAGAGAAAATTTTGAATTTGCAAATAGAAATTAATGTTTAAAAAACTGATAGCAAATCATAATAAAAAATAAACAATGTATGCTAACACATAGTCTATGAGTAAAACAACTAAAAAAAATGCTCATAGGTGTCTTTCGACATTTGACTTTTGACGCTTGTTAAAAAGTAAAAAAAAAAAAAAAAAAAAATTGATCTTCAAATATGATTCATTCAACACCTTCAAATTTTTGAAAATTAATATTTGTAACATAAAACCTAGATTTACTAGTATTTGCTTAGCATGACCCAACAAATTGATATATATATATATATATATATATATATATACTCATAGTATAAGTTTAGTTTTTGACTCGAATAGTCCCAAATTATTAGTTGACATTAATGACGATGTGTTTGACCCATTTAATTTTCAATGGAAATTTCAATATTTCCTATTTTAGGAATAGTGTGTTGTTATCTCTTTTCAATAAAATTTAACACTATTTCATATATTCCATGAATAATAATAATAATATTTTTCAAAAATAATAATAATAGTTCCTTAAAAAAAATAAAAATGATGGCAAGTATATACACTTTTTTTGACAAGAAGTATATACATTGACTTGACGGTTGAAGTTTGAAATTTAATTAGTAAAGTGATAAGTATGATGAGAATCATAATTCTCTGAACATATTTATAAGTAAAATACAATATTTTAGATTTATTATATAATTAATGTATTCAGTCATATTTATAGATCAAATATATTAGTTATTTAATGAATCTAAAAAGTGATTTTTTATTTGAAAATATGACCGGAGGGAGTATAACAGTAAGACATTCTAACATCAACATGCTACTAACTTTTTTTTGTTACCTTAACATTTTTTTTTATCTTGTCAATAAGAAAGACATTTTTCATTATTATGATTCCGTTTCTAGTTCATGTGTATGGGAAAAATTCGGTTAAATGGAAAAAACTAATATTGTGTATCCTACAGATTCTTTAATGGGTAGTAATTGTTGTTAAACAGCGGTGGAAACTTCTTATAAATATTATGCCTACAAAAAAGAATAGAATGAAAAATGTTAATGGATAATATTTCTCGAAGTCATTGTTTAACAAACCAGTGTATAAAATTAAAGCAAATTTTTACGGGAATTTATGTTTTTATCACATATTTATTCCTCTAAAATAAATCACATATTAACCAAGTTGCTTGGGCTCCTGGCAAGGAGCTCATTCTAAGGACGTATCCGGAGAATATCGGGTTCGATTCTAAAGGGGAACAACATTTGGCCAGTGCACATGCCTCTACGCATGAGCCGGATTAGTCGTCCACCTTTGGTGGTTTTTGTTTATGATCGACATTCGACACATGTCTGGTTCAACTTGATGACCAAGCCAATTTGTATCAATCTAATAAGAAAACTTGAGTTGGTTCAATAAGTGTAATATTTGTTTATTTTAAGCATTTTATTTTTTCAACAATTAAATTGAAGTATAGTAAGAAACTAATCATATTTACAACGTACACAGGTAACCCTAAGTTCAAACAAATTGTTCTTAAATAGAAACTTATTTCGACGAGTATTTTCAACGTAATAACATATTTCCTCCGTCCTATAATATAAGTAAAAATGGATAAAATAATGTGATGTATTTGGCACAAATTTTAAATCAAATATATTAATTTTTGTTTATATTTTGCAACAGAGTGAGTAATAACTATATAAAAATAAGAATCAACAAAATCCTTGGAAATACCCACATGCTCTGTTGGTAATTCTCTCTACTCTATATTAAGTGTATTAAGAAGACAAAACAAACATTAATTTCATAAGTTTGAATTCAAGTAAAATTGTCCATTTAAGAATACTGTGTTATGACTTGAGTTAAACTTTACGAAGCAAATATCAATATTTTCAACATTATGATAAATGTAAAATGTAATAACTTAATCATAATTTAATTGATAAGAACGTTATCGGCATTCGAACCTCAATTTGTTTACTTATTCATTGATATCCCCTTACAAAGTAAATTTTGATTAAAAGAAATTTATCAGAGTTCCATAGTTTTCTTGATTACACACGGAAAATAACTTTTTACCAAGAGAAATAATGGCATTGGACAAAAAAACAAACAAATCAAACTTGTAAAAAATAGATAAGGATAATTTGAAAACTAGTAATTTCCTTTCGTTTAGTTTTGTAATCGTGAATTTTATGGAATGTATTCCAAGAGTATACGATGAGAATTATCTTCTTCTTTTTTTGAGTTAACGAGAATTATCTTATTTTTGTTTTTTAATCAGATAACTATCTTCTTGTACTAAACAGTACTTTTTCCATTTTTTAACAAAATCCAATGCCTTGTTTGTAAAAAACGACAATTTAGCATTAATAAACATTTAAGTGATGAGATCATTTTTTCTTCTTCTTCTTTCTTCAAAAAAAAAAAGTGATGAGATCATTTTATTAACTCAAGTTATTTAATGCAAGGATTCTTCATTAACTCACACCGTGCACACAGAATATTCGAGGTTGCAGACAGAATATTCAAAGGTGACATCATTTTTATTTCTTAAAAAAAATTGAGGGTGTTTATGGCAAATTTTAATGTCTATTTATGAGTTTGAAAGAGAGAGGAAGGAAGAATTTTGAGAAAGAGAATTTTAAAATAGACATTTTTGTGACATGAAAACTTTGAAGGGTTTGTTTTACTTTACTAAACAACAATATTTCAAAAAAAAGAAAATTAGATAAATTTTTCAACTCCAAGTATAAGTTAAAATTAAAAAAAAAATATTGACAAGATTAAAATTAAAAATATATTAGTTATAAATATTAATTTATCCTTTTTACAAAAACACACGATAAAAAATGTAAGATTTTTAAATATAGTTCTCTCAACCCCACCTTTCAATAGCCATCCTCTCTCCCCTCTCTTCCTATAAACTTAGATAAAGTCATAAAATATAGACCTACGTTTTTAAATGATGACACAAAAATATAGATTCAAGATAGTCAACACCTAACAAGCAAAATTGAAGAGCGATGATTAACATCCAAACAATGTTAGTAAGATTGATTAACCGACACCGGTAGGTGTTTGTTGGTTTTCAACGCATTAGCGTTGAAAATCACTAATTTAGTAAAATTAACTGCTATAAATGTAAGATTTTACATCGTAGTGTTCAACGATGTAAATAAGATCAGACAACATTTCAAGACCTACTACTAAACTAAAAATATATTCATGCTATAAGAATCTAAGTATGTCTTCCACATCTTTAAATTTCTTTAAGCATTCAACAAATTATGCTTTTGACTAAAACCTTTATCTTTTCACATTTTACTTTCTTCTTTAAAGTTTAAAACTTTTTTTTTTTTTTTAACTTCGGGTAGTTTTGCATTTCATTACACATTTTTACACTTCAAGTCAATTTACGTTCTTTATCAATTTACTTTCAGCTTAGTTATTTGCTTGTGGTTTAATTTTGACACAATTTACTTTACTCTTTTTTTGTGTTTTTAATTTGGTGACAACTAGGCTACCCATGAAAGAATGATGGGTAATTTATCCTAATCAATACACATTAGTCACATAAGCACATATTCATAAACTATCTTGACCCCACAAATAAATTGCTCATTTTCATTGGTTGGTGGGTAAATTACCCACCATTCTTCAAAGTTAATTTAAAAAAAAACCTTTTAATTTATATTTCAAAACTCATTTGCCATTCACGTTTTTTTTTTTAACTATGCACACACTAAAAGTCGATCAAGTTATCAATTAACTCATCTAAGATCTCATAGTTGTATTGATCAAACATTCATTTGTGGTCAAATATGACACATTTTACATTTAACCAATAATCACCATCAACAATTTGACACGCTCAATTGGACGTGTTTAGTGTAACTTACATGTTTGATTTTTCCTTTTTGTGACAATTATTGCTGTGCGTGTGCATGTTGTTGCGAAGTGGAAAGTCAGAAATTCACAAACTTCAATTAAGACAAGTGACGATGATGATGATGTGTCTAATACAATGAGTATTGGCATATACAGTACTGCGAGTGCTATAGCCATGTCAATCTCTAGCAGAGTCAGTCGTGCATTGTCAAGTGTGCCGACAACTACAAATCTTAATGTCATATTATCACTTTCTTTTGAAGCGTTGGAGTGAAGCAACACCAAAAGGGGTAACCTATCGCAAAACATACCTTTCCAAGAAATAGTTAAACAAATTCAGGCCAATACTTGAAATTTAGCGCGTCAAGGAACAACCATTTCCTCTTCAGGATAACCTTTAAGGGATGTACAACCCACGCCAACTGTACATCAACCAATAACAAGGCTAATTTTTGAAATGTCTTCCAACATCATTAACCCTGCAACATACATTCTCTATGCCACAAGATTATGTGGGATTAACTCTAGATTCATAGTTAAGTGTCTGACAGCATGTGAGTGACCAGAACAATGAAATGGTGAATATGTTCATTCAATAAATAGGGGAAGTTATCACGCCTTTGATGGAAACGACAAACAATGTTTATGCAACTTTTGTTCACCCAGTTCGGCCCAAATTTGACCTATTTCTTGAGGAGATAGATTTCTCCAATTCACTATTAAAGAGTTTCTTACAAAGTGATACAAGAGTTACAAGAAATTTTCCTTCAACAACAAACCCTCCCTACTTTCAATCATTTACACGAATCACTTTCCATGACCAATAGACTCGATGATTTATGCCCAAGGTGTTTCCCAACCCTGGTTTCTGTCTCAAGAGGAACCAACCCACTAACTGATTTATCTCCATTGTGTTTCTTAACCCTAGTTTCTATCTCAAAAGGAGCCAGCCCTTGGTCTTTGCTTTCCTAAGAATCATCTCTTTTGGTAAACCCTAGTTTACCTCATTCTCACCTCTTGTATCTATCTATATTTGATGAAGAGAAGCCACATATATATAAACATCACACACCCCTTCAAACTTGGCGATCAAAAAGTAAAAATATGAAGTAATCATCTTGCTTGTCTTTCACTTCAAGAAATAGTCTTGTGAACCACAAGAAATAGTCTTGTGAACCACAAGACATGTCAAACAAGTAATTAAACAAGTGAAGTAACAACCTTGCTTTGCTTCCACTTCAATAAATAATTACAATGAATGACAAAATTTTCCATCAAGATATTTAACATTGTTGCTTTCTTAAGCACAATTCGAACTCATAACGTCTAGTTAAGAGGTAAAAAAAATTTTTACCATATTTTTTTAATCAAGTAACCTAGTGATTGGAGCTTACACATTTTAAATGTAGAGAAGTGGGGTGTCTGAACCCCACAATTATTATGTAATGTCCTAAGCAATTGAATTAAGCTCACGAAGACATTTCTTAACATCTTGTCCAAGTGTTCTTAGTCATACATGTTGATTAGAGCTTTGTATAATATTGTTATTCTCTCTAATTTTATCCTTCAACTAATATTTAGCAATTAGTTTCTTTAATTATATTAATAATAATAATAATAATAATAATAATAATAATAATAATAATGGATACATCAATTTTTAGTAAATTGAATTTATTTAAACTATTATTCTCTTTCTTTTATTTACATAAGTTTTTTTAGTTTGTGTGAAATAATCTACCGAGACATTTATAATATAGGATAAAAAAGACTAATAAATTCAATTGAAAAAGAGAATTTGTACCCAAAGTAAAAGACAACATTGAGTACTTAGCTGTTTTCATGATGATTATGGTGTTGAATAAATGGTGTTGACCTAACATTAGATTTTGATAGGCTATAAAGGGCAATATGAACTTGATTCTCATTTGTATAAGCAGACGCTCATATTTCGCATAAGTGCGTTTGCCAAATGGAGTGGAATATCGGCATCAAAGATACATAGTTACATACCATCATCATTTCATGTTTGGGAAAGTCTACATGTCTCTTTTTAAATAGTAGCCACTATTTTCTGTCTTTTCATGACCTAATATTTTGACCAAAAAACCCATCACTTTTTTTCTTCTTCTTCCAAAATCTATTTCACCTTGAAATCAAAAGCTAATAATAATAATTAATAATAATAATAACAATAACAATAATAATAATAATATTAAGAATAATTGTGGAAAATAGGACAAACTTATTAAGTCTTTTATCTATTGTTTAATAATCTTTCTTCTACATCTCTTTTGTTGGGATCTATGAAAGGGGAGTCGTTGGATCAAATTTGAATGGAAGATTTATGCTCCATAAAAAATTATAGTTTTTTTTTTTTTTTTTTTTTATATATATATACAAATGCTCCTTGGGTGTATAATGACAAGAGTGAATTTTCTTCATAGGAGGGATTGTACAAATGGAGGGGACTCTAGTTGTTTGTGGTATCCGACTGTGCCCGAATTTGAGGATCATCTTTTTATCACTTGTATATTTATGGGTGATATTTGGTATAAATTTTTAAGTGGTTCGAAGTGGTGATGGTGTTATCCGAAAGTCACATGAATTTTTTTTCCAAAGTTGGTGCTTCTTTTGAGGAAGGGAAGGGAGTGTAAGGGATTAATGTTGATTTGGCATATTACTTTATGGTCTATTTTGAAGGGTAGAAATGATGGTGTTTTCAAGGATAAAGTGGCCAAGGTAGAAGATGTGGTGGAGCATATACAACACGTTTCTTTGCAATGGTTTCTAGCAAATGGAGAAGGGTTGCCTTGCATTTTCTTATGAGTGGTGGATCAATCCTAGAGGTCGCCTCTTTGGCAAAAATGAAGTTTGTGTTTGGGAGTTTTTTTGCTAAAGGTAGAGTACCAATTATAAATATATCATTTTTGCTTAAAAATAAAATAATATCAAAAATAGCACAAACGTATCTTAATTCTTGAATGAGATAGTTCGAGTCTCTTTCCATTTATTCAGAGATCTTAAGTTTATACTTAGTCAAGAAATAATAGCATCAGTAAAGCTCTTAAGGAGCAATTTTACACCTATTGTGATCTATATGATGATTCGTGATATTAATCTCTATAGAGAATAAATGATAATAATAAATATTGTATCATGAACTTTCTTTATAATAAAATCCAAAGAGTGGTAGATGAAAGATCCTTCTATAATTGAAATAAAAGGATGTCTAATATAAACTTGGCCCAAAAGTAAACCTTATTATTTTTTGTGTGTAAATTTTAATAAAATATTATATATACTTTTCATTTTATTTTATTATAAAATTTATTCATTACTAAAAGTGGTAATAGTTCACTTTTAGTCCATTTTTTAGAGTCCATATTATACATAATTGTAAGCTTATAGTCCTCTGAATACGAATACTTTTATACCACTCATGTTGTAGTTTAGCATAATAAAAAAAAAAAAAAACTCATGTTGTATTTTAACTTCATTTGATCAAACTGAGCTCATTGCTCTACTACGAATCATAGAAAAAAGTTTAGAACTTTCCCTTCGTACACCTGAAATCCGAGAAAGTCAAAAGAGTACTACCAATAAGGTTTACCTATAAAAATGTTCTCCGAAATAAAACAATCTTAACACTTATTATAACTTTATATTAGGTGTTAAAATTGATAAACCCTCCAAACAAATTTATAAAAATTAGATATATATTTTTTTTTTATCTCAATGTCCCTTAACTTAATTTCACATACTTCCTCGTCTTTTTTAGATGTCGTTTTATAATAGTAACACCAAATCAGAAAAACGGATATTTAGATATTTTTTCTCTATTATACTCTAATTTTAATCCACCAATAAATTTATATTTTTTTACACACATTTTTTCTTTCGAATAAATTTAATGTGTTATTTTTCTCTCATAACAAACAATTGTTAGTTACTCTTACTCTCTCTAATAAATTCCATTTTTTGCATACATATTCTCTTATTTTTTTTCACTAGAATTGTTCTTTGTAATTGAAATTTTTAACGATGTTACTTTATTTATAGAATTTAAACTTTTCATGGAAGCATTATTATAGGTAACAAAATTTTGTTTAAATTTGAGTTAACAAAAAGGGAACTTCTACGGTACACCTGCAAATTAAGGTGTATCGGTACTCTTACTTCAAAAATTTATAAATTAACTATCATTTTTATGAAATAAAAAGCTATTTGTTGATATCTATATTTTAGAAAATATCATTTCATAAGAAAAAAAGCATCATTTCATTGTTTATAAAAATCATACTAATTTTTTTAGATTTATTGTAAAAAATAATCAAAATTCTCTATTACGAGTACTAAAAATTCAGAAAAATCAAATTTTATTTCGTCGATGTTTTTGATAAATAAGATTTAATTATTATAATTATAGGTGATAGAAAACAATTTTTCTCTTTAAAAAATAACACATTTAACTACTAATTTAATGATTTAGTGTACCAATACACTCATATCTTTGGGTGTACCATAGAATTTTCCTAACAAAAAATAAATTTTCATTTCTTCTTCAAAAACAAAAAAACTTGAGTTTTCTAAATAGATAACATTAATTAGTTTTATTGAAAAAGAGTAAAAAAGAGTAATTGAGAAAAAAGTATAATTGACAAATTGTATCTTTAAACTATCAAAACGACAGTTAAATTAGAAACGCTAAATTTATACTCAAACAACACTTAAAAAGAAATGAATGAAGTAATAATTTAGTTATTTTTTTTTCCAAGTCATTTTGATCCTTCACATATTTTGATATGAATTTCAAACTTTAAATCTATGGTTTTGTTTTCTTATGAACTCTCAGTCTTAAATATATTTTATGCTCTCGTACAAAATCATAAATTTAAAGCTTGATATTTCATATGCAAGCATGAATAAAAGATCAAAATGACACAAAAAAGAGATAAACGGCCAACAATCACAATGATCAGTCTAGGGGGAACGCACTAAGTCCACCTGTCCTCATTAAGCCACAAGATCAGCAACCTAACTCGCAATAATGGACCAAATGGCCTGAGAAACGGAATAAACACGCTAACATATTCTAACTATAAAGGGATTCCCTTCAACTTCATGTACAAGCTATCACATGAGTTCCTCAAATAATAGATTGATGGGAAACTATTTAAGCATGGACCAAAGCCTAACCACTAATAAATTCCAAAGGGTTCCTCCTAGGAGGAGTCTATGGGGCTGTGACATGAGGGCGAACAGATCCACATGAAAGACGACTTAAGAAACCTACAACGGGGAAGATCACTAACTAAGGTGAACAATCACCAAGGCCCGTGGTAAAAGAAGAAAACGTGCTAAGATGAACAACTACTATGATCTGTGGCACACGAGCGCACACAAACCAAATTAAAAGGTGAACAACCGACATGGTATGTGGCATGAATCTACCAAAGAATAAGCTTCACATATGTCCTTCAAAGGATAACAATTGCCCTTCCAAGATAGTTGTCTAGGAAAAGGTACAAGGGCCTAAACCCTAATCGTCAATTATAAATATTGGCTCTTGACCCAAGGGTCAGGTATGTTCACTATTCAGAAAATACACCTATCATCCCACACTCACGAACTTGAACATTGGAGCATATGCAGGTACACCATCCCCATTTGCTTAAAGAAGATTGGCGACAGAGAAGAATGCAGCAACTGCCGAAAGTGTACTACTCAAAAGTCATTCAATATCATCATCCCAAAGATCGCAGGTCCTGTAATATACCACAAAATATAAACTAATGGTACTTACTTTTTATTCTAATTTTAACCTAGAAAAGAGAGAAGAGCACTCAACTCTTGCTTCCAATAGGTCAGAACACAATGTCTCCTACTAGTAAAAATAAAAGCATCAGGAAGAGATAGAAGAGCACTCAACCCTTGCTTCTCTCTCATGACTTCTGCCAAGATCCCTCAATCGCACCTCCGATCATACTAGACAAACAATTTACTACATCATATTATGTTCTAATATGCCATATATTGTATCTATGAAATTACAAAACAAAGCTCTAAACATTAAGTTGACATCTCTTAGACACAAATAAAGACAATTAAAGGTAACTACCATTTTTACTAAAATGCAACATTCCTTTTCTTTTTTATTTTACGATACTAACTTACTATCTAAAATTGTCGAGTTGGAGACTTTACACAAATGTGGTTTCAAATTACCCTAAAAACACATGGATATAATTTATCTATACAAGTACGCAATATAAAAAAACAAAAGAAATGTTAAAAGCATGCTATAATAAGCATTTGTAACAAATAAAGAAGTGTGTTGGCCTAAACACGAGCTAATTAATGAAGAAATTTGATTCAAATGACTAGCTAATCTCAGAATTACACAATCGTCAACATGATAGATTGTTCATCACGTCGTTTTCTCTAAGTAGTTTCAAATGTGTGCATTTATGAAATTCTCACTATTTTATTGGAGATTATATCATTTGATTCTCCTCTGTCTCTGTTTGTTACCAAAAGGTAGGCTTTTTGGAGTTTATCAAACCTAACCAAACATATACAAATCAACAAAGAAAATGACCCCATATGCGATAATAATTAATAGTGATTAATCTTATAGTATTAATAGTAGTTGTAATAGAAAGATGACATATAATCATAAATTTAAGAGTTGGAACTAGTATAAGATAATGGCGCCCTAACTAATAAGTGGGCAACATTATTTGATTGTCTCTTGATGAAACTTATCTTAAAGTTTTGATGATTCATAAATTAAATTTTGCAAGTGTTTAAAATCTCGTTGAATATAAAATTGGTGCTGAAATTGTTAGAGATGTCGTCAACGACCTGATTGATAAATATTATATCCTCTTATAATTAATATGTAAAAATATACCAACAAGTTATGAGATAATCGATCTTTTAAGTATGTAGTCATAAGTATAATATTTGACTAGCGCATACAAAAGAATACTCTTTTTGCTGTTTAATACATATCATTTTAAACAAATTTTTGTTCCATTTTACTTATATTTTTGTACTTTTTTATACTTTGTCAAATCTACCCTTACTTCCTTCAAAAAAAAAATAAAAAAATCTACCCTTACTTCGCATTAACTGTCTTAAATGTTTTCTAGTGATTAGTAATAATTTAAAAAAAATCTTTTAGGATTTTAACCAAGAGAGATTAAATGAGGGAACTGAGAGATAAATTAAAGAAATAGTGAAAACAATATTAACAAACAAACTTTTTTTTTTTTTTAAGGAAAATTAACAAACAAACTTGTATCTGGTAATATTAGAGCAAAACCTCCAATTTGATAAGGACCCATGTAAGTGTATATATATATATATATATATATATATATATATATATATATATATATATTGATGGGTCCACTATTGTAATATGAAAAATACATAAACCAGAAGAAATATACTTCATCAAGCTTAATTAGGTAAAACAAAGCACGAGTTAGACTAATTATAAAATTAATCAAACACTTAGCTGTCAATATACCATATCCATTGTTAGGCCACGACGACTCATTGAATAATTAATTAAACATATCAAGTACGTGTATACCACCAAAATACTTAATTAGCTTGAGTGTAATAATTTAATTCGACTTATGTACTTTTATTAAACCTACTGTTAATTTTTTGGGACATACGTGTACTAACTTTTTTGTATATGAACAACGTACACGGCTTAAAATCAAGTCTATGAAACTTTGGGAATTTACCATGCGTGAGTGCAAGCTAGTATCTTACTACCAATTAAATTCTACCAAAAAAATAAGTAAATTCTATCAAAAAAATTATAATGAGGAATCATAAACGGATATTTTAGTTAACTGAAGATACTCTCTAAGAATGTTTTTTCTTTTTTAAATTTTGTTGTTCTAAGAGACTATTGTGTTAATGCAATGTTACCCTTCATGAACCAATTTGAACTCACATTGATGTAGATTATGAGTTGCATGCTTTTTAAATGTACCAATTTTTGTTGACCATAACTTAACCATTAATCTAAATTGGGATCTATCATGGTCAATAATCACCTCACAAAAAAGAGGACAAAGTAGTTTAATGTTCAAAACATTAAAAGGTGTGGTCACCTTAATGACCCTACTTATTTATATAGTTTAATTCTTTGTGTGGTACATGAGATGAATCTATAACCACCCATAAAAAAAGTGACCCTACTTATTATATAATTTAACGTTTTCAATCTCACCCCTTTGAATTGAAAAGATATGCAAAATGATTTGGAGCTGTCATTGAGTAATGAAACTTTCATAACCAAATCTTGAATCGTAAACCATCATGTGTTCAAGCAATTGTCCTTTTTGATAGTTAATAATTTTATTTTTGTATCAATATCAAAGAGTAGTGTATGTGACAAGGAATAATTAATTATGCTTCAAGCTATGATATACTCAAGCAAATGACACTTTCATTGTGATATATGCTAAGAAGTTTATGTACTTCAATAATGAATAAAAGTATCGATATCTCACAACGATAAGCATCTGATACTTGATGAAATTATCTTAGAATTATCTAGCATTTATTTTCCTTTTAAAAAATATTTTACTCAATATTTTTCAAATACATCTTTAATAAGTCTTATGAACTAGAGACATGGTTGATATCCACATACATTTTTGACACGTGTTACTAACTAAAGACATAAAATTGTATGTTTCTTTTTTGTGAACATTCATAGTAGAGAAAATATATATTGTGATAAGGGTGGGGCAAATATATATGTAATTGTGCATACTAATTTTAGCTATATAAGCATTGTTTTTTGGATAGGCAAATGTTAAACAAACCTGTGTTATAATATTTCTTCTTCACTATAGTAATTTCGGTCCTTTAAATTGGACCGATATTTGTTACGTTCGTCGTTTGGTTAAAAAAATCTTCATTCCAAAATCGTATTTGTTATTTTCATCTTATAGGACTCTTTCTTTTATGTGTGTAATGATAAGCATCAATCGAATCAAATCCAAAAAAGATTACAACATTCTCATCATCAACTTAGCGGAAATAGTATTTTTATTCGAAATCTCTGGCCAACCTTTTAGTAAAGAATCTTTTCCTTAAAAAAAAGTAAAGAATCTTTTATTAAGATCAAGAATGTTATTACTCGATAAATAGTCACTTCAAAAATTTCCTTGTCCTCAAGGCAGCTAAATTTTCAGAAATAAGTCGGTCACTACAACAATCAATCAAAAAAGACAAACAAGATACTTTTGCCTATCAACCTGAAGTTGTAGGTCCAAAGACAGCTTTCTTTACTTTGGCCCATGACATGAACATTTCAAGAGCTCCAATATCATTGAAATGCATCATGAAAAAAGAAATTGTATGGACCACACACGTCTTTATGAACCAAGACAATATACAATTGGGAACCATAATGTATTATGAAAAATTTATCAAACATTATTAACAAAAAAGGAAAAAAAATGTGTCGCTAACAATGTTTCTATTTTGTTCCCTATTAGGTTGCATAACAAAATAATTATAAAGAATTGCACGAGGGGATTTTAGACCTATTAATGTTGACACGCTAACATGGACAAGACATCGACACATATTAAAACTCCAGAATATAAATTTGTTTTCAAATCATCATATCGTCAAACTTTTCATCTTGTACGTGTTTGAATTAACTTATTTAAACTTATCTACCGACACAAGCATTTGAGAGACTGTTTCGGAGAGCTTATGGCATGATCATATGTTATTTTCAACTTAATTTCATAACGTCTCAAGGATAACTTATGAAAACAACTTATAGTTTATATGAAACAATATGACTTTTTATATAGAAATAGCTCATACATAAGCGCTTATAAAATAAGTGTTTATGCTATAAGTGTCGCAAATTATGGGGCCTAACTCACACTGAGTGTTGGCCGCTAACAATAAGGCTTAAAGTTGTCTATCCAAATCGATTCCTCCAAATTGTGACCCTAATAATGATAAAGAAAAAGAGTATAAAAACAACTAGTACCACATGGAATATGGAGATGAGAGGAACTTTACCATATGCATTTGCAATATCAGTAACACTTGGAAGATGGAAATAACAAGTATGCACATGACCATCAGAAACTAGTTATCTACAGAGACATAAATTTGACCCATAAACTTTGTCGAGGTGTGTGAATTATTTTGAACCCAAGAAAGCACCCTAAAGTCGTATTGGTTTATGCATGAAAATGTAGCAGATAACATTGCTTGGCTAGCAATCATAGGCTCATAGCAGCAAGTGTGACAATCAGAAACATGAGCAAGAAGAGACTACCTGTTTCACGCAAAAACAAATATCTCATAATTAGACCAGTGTTGTTAAAACAAGACCGGATCGGATGGTTCAACCGATAACTGGCCAGTCTGGAGGTTGGTTCAACCACGGCCAGTTTACAGTCCTATAGAACCAATTTTAACAACAGTTGTTTCAACCGATTGAACCATAATCCAGAAGTCTCACCGATTCAATCTCGTATCTAGTTTGATAACATTCAATTAAATTTTTTAGGACAGTGACTAATATGCACAGTCACAAACATAATATCAGCAAATATATCACCTGGAACAGAATCAATGAATAAGAAGTAGGGTTCATCAACAAATAAGCAGCTTGGCCCATATAAGCAAGGAGGCGACAAGAAACAAACTATGCTAGTGTAAGCAATCTGTATAAAGAATTATTTGAGAGACTTAATGCAAATTCAAAAAAATCATAAACGAAAGACGTGGTAAAGAAAACTGAATGCTTTCCTCTTCAAAAAGAAAGGATTTTTGAGGTTTCACTGACCTGTATAATGTATTGGTCTTACTGAAAAATGACCAAGATCACCAAACATTGCTTCTGAACCTGCAGAAGAAATGAATAACGTGTATATAATGTAGCTGATTCTTGTACTAATTACTAAAGGCTATTTCCATGCATCACATTTCTCATTTATATGCACAAGCATGCATGACTTATTTTCTAAAGAAAGCTATGGCTTTAAGAAGTTTTACACAAGTGCTTATCCCTATAGATGTGACTGAAACTCATTCACGTATGACACAATATCATACACGATACTAACACGTAGATGTCAACACATGTAACATGTTAGTGTCTGATATTAGCACATCTTAGACACGTCAGCACATGTACTGGTGTCGTATTGGTGCCTGACACCAACACATTGGACACCGGATACACCTTCAATCTAAAGTGTCAGCTCTGCGAAAAGATATGGACAGTATTGCAAACCGACTAATCAAATGTGTGAAGAAGCAAAGGTCATGTTCATTTTCATGGTACATAAAAAAGAAACTTCAAATAGTGTTACCAAGTAAATATGTCCATAAGTAAGTTAGCCAACTGCAGTACTCATGATTGGGAACCATTCAACCATGAATTGATTGCTCTCAGAACAACAATGAACCATAAACCAAGTATGCTGAATAAAGCTACAAAGACCACTATTGAAACAATAACCACTGTATCTGCAAACAACAACAGTAACAGATGAAAAAAAAATTAAATTATGGTGTGCAAAATTCTATCTTGTTCATTTCTGTAGTTTCCACAAGAAAAATAAATGTTAGCATTCTTGAGAAAATGAAGAATGAAAATATACTCACTTTGATAAATGCAGTTTATTTCACCCTGCAGTCCACTTAGGCTGACATCACTGCATTAAAGCAGCATTATGGTTATGAACTCAAACTCCACATGACATCACTGATGTGGGAAAAAAGTAAGTTAACAAGACTGCCAATTCTATATAGTAAGTTTGAATAAATAGCTTAATTAAGAACTTAGAGCTTGTTTGGATTGAATTATTTGAACCTGACATAAGCACTTGTGGGACTGTTTGAGAGAGTTTGTGGCATCAACTTATGACATGTTAAGGGGCTTTTCTTAGCTTATTTCCATACATAAGCTCTTAAAGATAGCTTACGTAAATAGCTTATATAAAAAATGGTTTTTATCTTACAGCTGTTATAGAAATACCCGTATACATAAGCTTGAGTTATCTTATAACCGTTATAGAAGTACCTTATACGTAAATACTTATGTTATAAGTGTTTAATTAAGTTGTTTATCCCAACAGGTTCTAAGTCATGTCCAATGTTTAACACTTGAACTTTGAACATTAACCTTGACTTTTAAAGACCAGCTCTTCTCTATATTTGTCAACATGATTTTCATCTCAAAAAGTTGTGTATTAGGTACTTGACATTGCTGGTGGATGATTTGGAAGCATATTCACATTTGCGTAGCTGCAATCAACGAGTATAGTGAAAATGTTCCTCCTATAGTTGAACCTTTAATGTACGAAGTTAGTACTATTAACAAATTGTAGCAACAAAACTTCAAATTAAAAGACATGTCATGTATCTGACACATGTTTGGTCTCTGATGCCAACACTTTTGATTGCATGTGTGTCTAATTTCTTAAATTAGTATCCCCGTCTTGGTTCCAATATCTAGTGTCCGTGTTAATGGTTTATACATATGGTCTCAACCAAAATAGAGTAAGAGAATTTTTGGATATTATAGTACCTCTTATAAAAATACTTGACTTGACTCGAGTTAGTCAGGTCCAAGTCCAACATAATTTTTGGATATTGATGATCTAGACAAAAGAAAAAGTTTATATTGTTTGAAAATAAAAACTATAGTCAACCAACGCAACTGGTAAGAGTCTGACTGAAATGTGACTTCTTAATACATACTCTTTCAAGTCTCATTCATAAGCAAAAAACATCTTTTTAAATTCATTGAATAACTAATGTATATGACTTATTTGATCCAATAGAATCACCTTTCTATGAATTTGTTTTAGGTGATACAATGAAAGTGACAATTGTTTCAATATTTAGTATAAAAAACTAATAAAATAAATTCAAATAAAAACATTAATAAGTACATTTCACTTATCAATAATATATAAAAAATATGGGAGAAATATTTATCACTGATACTTAACAAAACATGAGGAAAAAAATTCACAGGACAAAGTTTTTGGCATTTTATAATATTTTGACAGATTTTTAGTCTATTACTTTATCATTTGATCAAATATCAATTGTGGTCCTTTAAATTATATGATTATAACAAATCATTCTTTTAAGTTTTTTTTTTTTACAAATTGATCATTTAAGTCATAAATTATCTGCATCATTATCCTATTCATCATTATCCTATTCATCAAACTCTGTAAAAAAATGTACAAGTAAATGTTTAATTCCTCTAAAAAAATGTATATGCACATCTAAGATTATTTAATTCCTGTAAAAAAAACCTCAGATTATTTAAGTGTCATGCGCAAAGTTATGAGTTTAGTGACCTTATTTTATAAACTACACATGCATGCAAGCGCGCACATACGTGTATACTTTAACGTAAAAAAAATGTATCTATCATGGGTTATGTGTGTTTTTCAATGGGGAAATTTTTGAATGTACCTAAAAAGGAGTCAAGTGAGTCAGTGAAGAAGTTTGGAACAAAATTAATTTTGAAATGTTGAATACCTAGTGAGCATGCACTGCTGTTGATTAATGATTACTTGCATAATGGAAACCACTTGGTTGAGTATTTGACTCGGAAAACATATGATTTAACTGAACAACTAACTGAAGAAATAGATGTTTCAAATAGCCGACCATATATGTCGGATATTGATTATATTTGTCAACTTGTAACGAGAAAAAGGGTTGATGTTTGGTATAATTATGGATGGTGATAAGATCTTATATATCTAGTGCTCTTCATGGCTTCAAGTATAAGGTCAAAAAATCTTATAGCCTTGTACTAATTGTACGCAACAACTTTATATACACACTGATATAATATGTGTAAATTAATTTAGTTAAAATACTTGAACAATCAAAACATAATAGAGAATTTTAACTTCAAAAAATAGGTAAAGAGCAAGCATATGCATTAAACAAAAAGTTCCATATTGTCAATAATGTTTGAGATAAGTTCCTAAGAACTGAATCCATCAACTACAACTCATTTTCATGAAATAAAAGTTACACTTCAATGTCAACTTGAAGTACTACTTTATTCCACGTTCATTGACGGGGAGATGGATCGATTGACCAATAAAAGGATAAATAAACGACAACATCCATAAGCACCCTTTCAATCCCATGAAAATGTTCTCAATTTGATTTAGAAGCAATTGCTCTCTTGGCAAAAGATGGCAAACAGAAAGCTGCTGAATGGATCTGAAATGAAGAACCAAAATTGAAGAATTAATATTCGGAGAAGAAAAGGAGAAAACAAAAACACAGTTTGAGTGTTGGAGTTGAAAAGACCCACACACGAGCCAGGACCGGCCTAAGTCCTATGTCACTAAAGCCCTTGTTTTAGATTCTAAAAAATAACCATTATGTATCAGTGTTAGGGTTATCATCTTAAGAGTTTGTTTTAGGCCTCATTAGAGTTTGGTTTGGGCCAACGCTGAGGGAGTTTTGGGGTAAGGGAAAGCAAACATGTGTTCGAGCAGCCTACCTCAGAGTTGTAAAATTTCAATGGTCTTCCAGCATGCTGGCTATCATTCTCATCAATAGGATTCACCGGATGCTTGAAATCGACCGAAGGCCCCTCAGTTGAGCAAAGCATAAAACCAATCATCCCACTGAAACAAAAAATAAAAGCACCATCAACAAATAATTATATCCCTAATTGAAACACAATATTGCCAAATTGGCATGTAGAATACACAACCAACACAATTGGTCTACAAGAGGGTACCAAAAAAAAAAAAGATGAAATAAAATATGGAGTTGCCATTACGACTGATGATGATTTGATCAAGGCCATTTTGCAGTTTCAAATAAACCATTTACTGGAGGAATAAATCCAGGTGCAAAAATGTTACGACATGTAAATTGTGACCAGTGTTGTCAAATAACAGCTATAGTGCCACAATAGTATTGTAGCATAGTAATTTGAACAAATCACTATTATTCTGTGATATTCTATTTAGCACTATGTGTTGTCAAATAGCATCTATAGCATTGTCGCATAGAGGAATTTGAACAAACCGTTATTTTCCGCAATCTACTATCAACAACACTGTAATCTACGGAAACGATCACAGGTGTGTGTTTTGCAGAGTGTAAATGGGAAAGCGAAAATAAAATTATGAAAGAAAGTACCTTGGGTATGTAGGAACCGTGGTCCAGGCATAATTGACAGAGCCTTTGAATACTTGGCGACAATTCACTACGATGTCCTCGATGATATGCATATGAAGCCATATACTTTCTGCCTGAGTGCATACAACACCTCCTGGACGAAGAGCCCTTGCAACCGACTCAAAAAAGGGCTTTTCGAAAAGCTCTTGAGCAGGACCTAAACAATATAAAAACATAATATTAAAAAACAACAAAAAATGCATTATATAAACTGGAAAGACCGTAAAAATTATAAGGCGATTCAGATGTATCATACCGATAGGATCAGATGAATCCACAATAACTGCATCATAAGTTCCTTCTGGGGCTGCCTTCAAAAATGCAACTCCTATATCATTGAAAGACAAACCATCATTAGAAATGCCATCCCTAAACAGTGAAGTGGTAAAGAAACATCAAGAAACATGGAGAGTCGTGTTATCGTACCATCACCAATATGAAGTGTCACACGTGGATCTTCAAAACCTACTGCTATATCAGGGAAAAATTGTTTGGAGACCTGCAAAGAATGAAAACTTCAATTTTGATATTGAGCATATACTTCACTTTGTACTAGTTATCTTTGCGCAAAATAGATTCTAGGCCGAGTGATGAAGAGAAAAAGAACACAGCAATAACCAGTTTCAAAAAGAGATACCCACTCAACTTGAAGGAAAAAAAAAAAAAGTGGGGGGGAGAGAGGCAGACTAAGCGCTTGTTTGAATTGACTTATTTGAGTTTAACTACTAGCATAAGCCCTAATGAAACAATTTGGAAGAGTTTATGGACATGTCCAAAAACACATTATATCTTGTATGAAAACAATATCACTATATTTTATCTTTTCTTTCAAATAGCTTGTACATAAGCACATACATGATAAGCGTTTATGCTATAACTGTGTTAAATTAAGTTGTTTATCCAAACAGGGCCTAAGTAAGATGATAGTATGTCAATAGAATTACTTAGCTTTTGATAAGAGACAATGAAGGAACAGAGTTTAAGTGTACTTACATCGACAACCATCTTGTCTATTTCACAAATGTCTATCTTTTCAACTGAAGCATGGCGTGAAACTTCCCTCAGGACTCCCCCATCTCCTCCACCAATGACCAAAACCTAACAGAAAATAGAAGAAGTGAGGAAAAAAACAATTAACTCCGCAACTTGGAAAGCTACGCAAGGAATCGTCTAATATTTTCCTTGTAATGATCCAACATTCCATTCTCAAGATTGGTTCAAATAAGTCATCATATCTCAGAGTCAGATGCCTTCCTACTCTCCTCAACATATAAGATCCCAGTGTTGTCAAATAGCAAAAACAGCAGCGCTATAACGTAATGAAATTTTAATAAACCACTATTATTCTGTGGGACGTGATTTCGTACAGAGTGTTGTCAAATAACGGCTTTAGCACTGTAGCATAACAGGATTTGAAAAGACCGCTATTTTCCACAACCCGCGATAGACAACATTGTAACGTTCTTCACTCTTCTAAATAAACGTCAAAACAACTTAAACTTAAATAAATAATCTACTGCAGATAAACTTATGCTGCTATGTTGAATATAAAACAACTGTGCAGCAGGAGTCAGCATGGCGACGGGCACATTAACAATATGAGTAACCAAGAGATTCAATATAGACATATACACTGCCTTGCAATTATTGAAAATTTTGCCAAACTGCATAAGAAATTCAATAACAATAAAACCAAACTAGACATATACCAAATTCTTAAGAGGGATTCAAAGTATCAAATACCTTTTTGGGGTTTGGAATTGAGCAAAGAGGAAGATGAGTGATCATCTCTTGGTACGCACACTCATCCCTTTCCGTGAGCTGAATGACCCCATCCAAAACAAGAACCTTGCCATATGTTGCTGACTGCAAAATGAAAGCATACGTTGTAAATAGAACTAGGATTATGAAGGGGATTAAAATTTCAAATTTAACTGAGGCTACATGTACCTGGAAGACCATAACATTCTGATAATCAGATTTTCCTTGAAACAAAATCTTTTCCACCTTCAAGGAGTGAGCCTCCCCTGCAAATTACAGCAAAATTCAAATTCACGAGTACTTTTACAAAAGACAAAGTACATGCGTTTTCTTAGCTATTAAAAGCATGCAAGTGTTTCTAATAAGACATTTTTTGGTTTTGTAAAACTTGGTGCTATAAAGAACACCAAAATCTCAAAGATGTACTTCTGTTACCGCCAGCAGATGCATATTCAACCAAAACATAAACCACACTAAATGTTAGCAGCGAAAAATAAAATAAAATAAAATTATAATAATGAGAAAGCATGGGAACTGGGAAAGTTCAATCATCTAAGACAATGTTGTAATTAGTAAATTTCCATGAGAAAGAACCTACAACTGATCAAAGAGCTAATTGCTCCACCACTGAGCTACTTAAGAACAAAAGGTAATTGAATTTTCAGGGACAGTTTTGGAGGGGGGGTTCGGAGGGCTAAGTCTATATTTTGATATAAATATGTTATATTTTGAAAAACATTAAAAGGAAATGTGATTAATGATGGTTCAATCACACTTAATTGATTTTAAAAACATCTTATAGTGTCCGTAATTTTATTTTATTTTTTAAAAAAAAAGGTAAGTTCACCCCTACCCTCCTAAACATACCCTCAGAGTTCAATCCCTAACCCATGACTAATATGAGATTCAATGTTTCTCTCACAAGACATGGAACATCTTTCAGCTTTCAACCTCAAAAGTGACACTATACTATTAAATCCAATATTTAAGTAAAGACAGTAACAACTGGTCATTTAAATTGTTCAATTAGTGAAAATAAATTTGAGAAATGGACATCTATAAACCATCGGCTGTTCAAACTACAAAGCAAAAACAAACCAATCAAATTTCTACTATCTATCTACTGAGCCCTTGAAATCTCACACTGTGTTGTAAAATAGCGACTATGGCGGCACTGAAGCACTATAGAATACCAGAATTTTAGTAAAAAAATTGTCAAATAGCAGCACTATTATAACATAGCCGAATTTGAACAAACCACTGCTTTCCAAAATCCATGATTGACAACACCGGTCACATGAATATGTGTCCGAATATTACATACAATCAAGAAAATATATAAAATCTCAACTCAAAGCAAAAAACAACCAATCCATTTACAGCACAAATTAAATTAAAAAAATTAACATAAAAGGGTTTAGTTCTAGCTTCCCTAAATTCAAGACAAAAGGGCTATGAACCCCAAAACCTTAAAAAAAAAATAAAAAAAAATCATAACATAGATAACAGAACCTAAAAACACAATCATAATCAAAACAGAACCACAGAGAATTGATACTTTCATGATGACATACAGTAATAAGATTTTATCCAAACACAACTAACAGCTAACAATCAATTAAAAAACATAAAAACCATGACCCAACAAACAGCAAAAAACAACAATTAAACCTAAGTTTCATCAAAAGATAAAAATCCAATTTTTATTATGACAAATGAATAAGGGAGACAGAAAAATGGAATTTTTGAGAAAATGAACAAAAGGGTGATGAGAGAAAACGAACCAGGCCACATTGGGCTAATTTCAGAGAACCAGCCAGGAATAACAGAAGATAAACCATTTGGTTGAGGGTCTTTTGGAACAGTTTCAGAGAAACCGTTGTGAGGTAATTGATCTTCATCTTCTTCTTCTCTTTGCCTCTTCAAGGGAAAATCTGTGGACTCAAGAAGGGTGGTGTTTTCTGGTGCTGCCGCCATGTTTGTTTTGGTTTGGTTTGCAATGAAGTAGGGAAGTCACTTGATTCGTGTGGGTGTAAGTGTGCCCTTCTTTTCTATGCTTTTGTATTTATATATACTCACATTCACACACACCTCGAGATTCATTTCTTTTGAGTCATCATGTAAATTATAATAGTGTCATCATTATCAAGTTTAACCTTACATAATTTTCGTAACATAAAAAAAAATTAGGTCAAATGCATCTAAAAAGTCTTTTTTAAGTTTTTCGTTTTTCCTAAAGTGGTCTTCAAATTTCAAAAGTCTCAAACAAGTTCTTTTAGTTTTTGAATCGTTTCAAACAAGTCTTGTTGTAGATAACATAGTTGGTAATTGCTTCCTTGAACTCATCTTTGGTATCAAATCTGGCTCCTAACACCCACTTAAAATTAGTCATCTTTTTAGGCATGGCAAATGGTGGATAATGTTCTTTGTTGCTATCATCTGAATCAACACCATCATCCTCTAAAAGGACTTGTTTGAAACGATTCAAAAACTAAAAGGACTTGTTTGGGACTTTTGAAACTTAAAGGACCACTTTGAAAAAAATGAAAAACTTAAAGGACCTCTTTAGATGCATTTGACCAAAAAATTATCCTATAAGTTTAGTTGAGTTGGCATATTAATACCGAAGTATGTAAAAAAAATCATCGAAAATAAAAAATGTTTAATCATGTTCATAGAATCTAACTGAATTGATAATATCAAAATTATTAGATTAAACGTTAAACAACAATTATTTTTAAATATTAAACGACAATTATGTGTGTAAGCTTTAGTAATGTTTAACAATAGATGAAAAATAAAGTTTTTTTTTTGGTGCAATTTTTTTTTTGGTGGTGAAAAGAAAGGTTTATTTATTACTCATATTTTTCTTCGAAGGTTTATACTTTTTTTTTTTTTTTTTAAAGATTTGAAGGTCATGTGAATGTTCTCTTTGCCCACAAAAAGATTGTCCAAAAATTAAGTACACTTTCAATTTTTACATATAATAATAGTAGTTACTTATAGTCAAATAAAACATCATTGTCATATCCTCGTGAGTTTAACTCAGTTAGTAGGATAATGCATACTATATGTATGGTCTGAGGTTCAAACTCCGACCACCACAAAAAAAAAAAATCACTCCCCTCGCCCTAAATTTAAATTCTAAAAAAACATTAAAGATATATTTAATTATATTATCTAATTGATATTGTATCACTCAAAAGTTAGTAATATTCTATTTTACATTTATAAAAATGATAAATAAATCAAAATTTATTAGAATAATTTAAAAAATATAGTATTTTATCCCTCTCATTGATGATTTTAATATACGAGAAACAAAAAAATGTATTTTTTATTGTGAGGAGAAATATTTTATTTATACACATAACATATATACAAAGAATAAATAATTTTGTCAAAAAAAAAACAAAGAATAAATAATTTTCACTACCAAAAAAAAAGAATAAATAATTTTGGATTGACTTTTTATTTTCTAATTATTATACCATTTATTTAAACAGTAATGATGCACTATTTATCCCTGTAAATTTAGCTCAGTTAGTATGGACATTGCATAATATATGTTCGTGGGGTTTGAACCTCCCACACCTCATTTATTCATCTTAAAATGATGAATTTATATCTACTAGACTACTCGACAAAAAAACATTAATGATGCATTAATATTGTAAAGTGACATAATAAAACATAGAAATAACTTGTCAACAAAAAAAAACATAGAAATAAAAAAAAACATTAATGATACACTGGTATTGTAAAGTGACATATTATAAAACATAAATAATTTTTCAAAGTGATGTATAATAAAATACAGAGGGAGTACTTGATTGAAAAAAAATACGAAGGAAGTGTTATTGTATAGTGACATATAATAAAGCATAAATATTTTTTCAAAGTGATGTATAATAAAATACGAAGGGAGTACTTGACCGAGAAAAAAAAAGGAAGAATTTTAATTATAAAAATTAGTTTTTTTTAAAAGATAAAAAAGAGATATATAACTACCAACAAACTGTCTTCTTGACACCAAGCCACTTACGAACAACTTGCCATGGAGAACCGAAAAACTACAATCCAAAAACAAATTGTGCGACTGTTTTTTCGGTGGGTTTGAGCGTTTCTCCAAATCGTGTTGGTGCGTGTTCATCCACCATTCATGTAAGTCGTTTCATCTTCATAGCTGCTGTTAACGCCTCCATATACGGCAGGAGATGCGACTGTTTTTCGTTTTTGGAACTGGTTTCAAAACCCTCTTTAAGGGTTTGTTCGTTTGCTGATTTGGTTCTGTCAACAAGCTTGTTCAGTTCATCGGCTTGCTATCTGCCTCAAAAAATTTGGCAAGATCTGTTCGTTGATCCATATTTGTTGGTTTGGTTCGCTGGTTTTAAAAAAAAAAACGGTGTTGCTGCCTCCAGTGGCCGCACCGTTCTTCTGATGTCTTATAAGACTCGTTGTGCTGCCTTGATGATTCATCTGGATGTAGTTCAGATGTCTCTACGTAGCTGTCAGAGTTTGTTGTGCTCGAAAGGGTCGTGCTTGCTGTGTTTTGTTACAGGGGTTGTTGGTACATGAATCTTGTCCGTGTTAGCGGTCGGTTAAGAAACCATCCTCAAAAGATTGTCCTGATTTTACTCAGGCTTATCTCTGCTTCGTTTTGTTCCGTTTAATGTTTGCGGAATTTTATACATCAGCTTTTTTGCAATCTGGTTTTGAGTCCCGCGTTGGGCTTGTTGGTTTGCGCTTTTGGTATATATTTTTTTGCAAGACATTTGGGTTAATAGTTCGATTATGTCCAGTTCTTTGCTCTACCACTATTTGTTACTATACGATGTATTACCCTTTTAGGGATGATTTGTGGTTGTTGAGTCAGGTTTATGTCCCCTCATCATTGTGAATTTCTTTTTTATTTTAATATATTTTCTTTGCTGTATTCTCAGTGTATCGTCTACAACCTACAAATTGAAGGTGAGAGATAGGTAATTGCTGCTCCCGACAAACCTTATAATCTGAGAAAATATTATTGTTAACCATAGTCTCCATCATCACATGAAACCCTTCAACCGCTAGAACAAAAAGGGGGAAAGGGATCACGCTTAGGGGTGGGAATAGGTCAGGCCAGGCCAGGCTTTGATAGGTCTGAGCCTGGCCTACGAAAAAATTTACAAGCCTGAGCCTGGCCTGTGGCCTATTATAGGCCGTTTTTCTTGGCCTGGTCTGACCTATTTAAAAGTCTGGACTGACCTGAAAGCCTACTTACATGCCTACTTTATATTAAGGCCATCAAATAGTTCATTTGGCATACTAAATAAGCTAAACATGTCTTAAAGCCTACTTAAAAGCCTATTTAACTACAAGTAAATTTTAACTAGATTAAAGCCTACTTAAAAGTCTATAACAACAAAGCCTATTTAGGCACTAATAGATAGAGAAAAAGATGTTTATATTTTTAATGTATGCAATTATTTTAATATAAAAAATATTTTTTAATAAATAAGTATTAATAGGCCAGCCTATTAGATTTAACAGGCTTTTCTGGAAGCCTAAGCCTGACCTATTTAACTAAACAGCCTTTTTAAAAAGCCTAAGCCTAAGTCTATCTACTAAACAGGCCAGGCCAGGCCAGGCCAAAACAGGCCAGGGCGTAGGCCCCTGTAGGCCAGCCTGGCCTATTCCCAACCCTAATCACGCTGACGCAATCCCCGAGCCAAAGGGAACTCCTTAGTGGGACTGCCATTAACTAAAACAAAAGCAATGGTCCATTTCCTCCAAAGATTCGTAAACGACATTTACCCATAACATCATTCAAGTATTTCCAATCTATAGAATCATATGTCTTTTCAAAATCAACCTTAAATAATAATAACCCTAAACTAGATAATAATAATAACCCTTTTTCCATTTTTGTTTTGCCTCATTAATCGCCTCATCAGCAACTAGATTCCATCAAGAATCTGTCTACCTTTCACAAATGTTGATTGAGTGTCTGAGATGACACTACCAATAACACTTCGCAATCTATTAGCTAACAATTTCACCAGCACCTTATAAAAACTTCCCACCAAAGAAATAGGTCTAAACTCATTTAAAATATGCGGACTATCTTTTTTCAAACTGAGAGCAATGAAAGTACTATTTATACGTTTCAGAAGTTTGTCGTTTCAAAGAAAATCTGAAACAAACCTCATAATAGCTTCCTTCATATCAATCCAGAAATCCTTAATAAAATCAAAATTGACCTCATCCGATCCGAGACACTTAAAATTGTCCCAGTCCCAATCCGCAATTTTAACCTCTTCCAAACAAAAAAGCCTAATAAGATCTGCCCCCTCCCCATTAATGGAGTAGTAATTATCCTTAATTAAAAAATGTGTCAGTAAATGAGAAGTGTGAATGCATATAAACTGGCTTTGTCCTTGTGAACATAGCTCAGTTGATATGGACAATGTATAAAATATTCAAGGCCCGAGGTTCGAACCCCGACCACTAAAAAAAACTGGCTTTAACCTTGATCGACAAAAAATGTAGGATTTTTTTGGTATTATATGGGTCTTCGTATGCCCCTCTGATTTTGGATTAAAAAAGGAAAAAAGGTGAAAGTGAGAGTGGATTATAAGATGATATTGATTAGCTATGAAAATAGAATATAAGAGAGCTAGGTAGATTAGATTGAAACTACAAAGAATTCAATTGGAAATGATCTTAGAGCATGATTATCGGTGGTGTCTTTGCCGAAATGTACACTTTGTGTCAGTTTGGACATTGCTTAGACACTGCTAATTGATATTGTGGTGGTGGCAATTGTTTACTACGGTGCCATTCTCTTCCTTTTTCACCTTTTATCAATATTTTATTAGTTTAAAATACAAAATTGAAGTATATTGTAAGATTAGTGAGTCCTATTTTAAAGTTTTGGAAGAGTGGTATGAATATTTAAAAAATATAATTGAGTAGTTTTGTCATACCCCAATTTTTTATCTCCGAAAAATGACGCGACAGGTTTAAATAATTGAAAAGTATAAAGTAATATAAAATATTATGTGGGATCCATTTATACCATCTATATGGATGACATGGATGTGGGTGCTCAGTCATGGGGTAGACTCTAATTTGGTGACACAAATAGCGCATAATCTATACATATTTTTCTTTCTTATTAAACTCACTTTGTACCTTTTTTAAGCCAAAGAAGTCTAAGATGGTCACCAACACGGTGGCATTTAGCATGCACAAGTATAAAATTTGTGCACCATGCACAAGTTTTATTTCAACCACTAGATTAAGTAGGTGCATTGATTTTATTGTGGTCTATCCACATCATATCTTTTTTTCACTTTATCTTCAACCTTAGTATCATACTATCATCAACTTCATGAGAGATCCACCACCACCACTCACTTTAATCTTTAGACTTAGACACTTAACCTTATTATCAAAAGACATAAAGCTTAAACTTAGACATTTAAATGCATTCAGCTTCCAATTATAATTAAAAATCAATCGCTATAAGACAATACCCTGATCTGGAAATAAAAATAATTGAACGGGCCATTGATTTTCGCATAAGTGCCATGATTAAGGAAATTGAATGGGAGAATAAGGTCCTGATTTTTCGCAAATAAAAGTTGTTAAATGCCTTCCAAAAACAGTTAAAGCTTTACACCATACATGTTTGATGCTCGGGTACTGTCCACGACATTAATACCTAACAAGTTGTCAAGGACCTAGTGGAAATATATCTAGAAAATGAAAAAGAAACTAGCTAGATCTGGAAAATGAAAAATATAGATCGGACAATGAATACTGAGAAAATTTCAATTTGGAAATTCGGAAGATAGGAGATTATGGAGGAGAGTGTGGAAAAGGGCATGGTGTTGTTGATGGTGGGTGAGAGAGAATGGTTGGAGAAGATAGTGTAAAAAAAGATCTAGTGGTGAGAGTGTGTGATAATAGTGTGTTTTTTATTTCATCCAATGGTAGAAATAAACTTTTCCATGGTGCACAAGTTTTACGTTTGTGCACCCTAAATGCCATCCACAAACACAAATAAAATATAGGGTTAATAGTGTTTTTCACCCTTGTAATATATATCATTTCCGGTTTTCGCCCCTATAAAATTTTCGGTTTGATTTGCACCCTCGTAAAATTTTTATATTCCAGAAAACACCCCTAATAGGCCATTTTCAGAATATTTTTTCAAGAAATTTTTGTTTTTGAATGGCCTATTAAGGGTGTTTTTTGGAAAATAAAAATTTTACGAGGGTGAAAATCAAACTGAAAATTTTATAGGGGCGAAAACCGAAAATGACATATATTACAGGGGTGAAAAGCACTGTTAACCCTAAAATATATTTAGACACACACATTTATAAAATTTAAAGATAAAAGTAAAAAATAACGTGATTAATTTATTTTCCATTTAAATTTTTTTCATTTATTTATGTGTCTGAATATTTATAATTTGAGGTTGTGTCTATGTAAAAGTTTCTCCTAATAAACACTCATCGTATATTTTATATATATTAAGAAAGGGTGGTTGTATAATTAAGGGTTAAATATGCTTTTGGTCCCTATGAATATACCAACTTTTCGTTTTAGTCCCTCTAAAATTTTCCTTCAACTTTTAGTCCCTATATAATTTTCAATCACTACTTTTAGTCCCTATTTTCAAGTTAATTTTTGTATTTTTTAATGAAATTGTGCAGAAATGTGTAGAATATTGTAAAAAAAAATTCATGAAAAAAGTTAGAATTTTTTAACAAAACACAAATTAAATATGAATTTTTAACCGTAAACATTATAAAAATTCATATTATATTCTTGTTTTGTTGAAAGATTCTAACTTTTATAGGGAGAGATTCTTATAATATTATGAATTTTTCTGCAAAATTTTATTCAAAAATATGAATTTTTCGTATGAGTTTACTTTAAAAGATGGATCAAAAGTAGTGATTAAAAATTTTATAGGGACTAAAAGTTGAAGGAAAATTTTAGAGGGACTAAAACGAAAAATTGGTATATTTATAGAGACTAAAAATATATTTAACCCTATAATTAATGTATATCTTGTGCATAACAATTTATAAAAGTAGGAATCTAAATTTGTGGCAGCAAGTGACAGTGAATACAAGCAATATATTTGAAAAAACTAAGCACTTGCTTGAGGATTGTAGGACTGCCAACAAGAAGCAACAACAGCAAAACATGCAGTTTGGAAACCATAATGCGTGGAAGAAACCACAGCAACAACTGTTGTCACGCTGCAATCTGCAGAACAGGTCAACGACCAGCTGGAATGTTGGGCATAGGTGGAAGAAACCGTGGAAGATTTAAATGCAACATAGATGCTTCTTTTTCAGCTTTCACAAATAGGTTGGGTATAGAGATGTGCATCCGTGACAAAGAGGGACGTTTTGTATTCGCTAAAACAATGTGGTTCATCCCTATATATTTAGTAGATGTAGGAGAAGCATTTGGTTTGTATCATGCTATTCAGTGGATACATGATTTACGACTACCAAATGTTGATTTTGAAGTTGATTCGAAACAAGTAGCTAACTATGGATAGTAACATGCATTATTGTTCCCTTTATTTAACAAATTCTTGAGTTGAGTTTACTTGAAAACAGACGAATGAGGTTGTCCATGAATTAGTAAAAACATTCACTTTCTTAACTAGCTTTCATATACTTATACATTTTTTTTTTTCAATAAATGGACGTGCATGTATTAACTATTTGATTGTTAATGAAATGCTATAAACAAATTTTAATTTTTTTATTTTATAAATTATCTTTGCGCAAGTACTATGAAAGACATTTTTATGTTTTGAAAAGATCAAAGATCCAAAACATAACGGAACTCTTGTTTTTAGAAAGACTCGATACTTTCAAATTCATTTTTGTGTTTTAAAAAATATATTTTATTTATAGTGACAACATCCTTAAATAGAAACCAACTTTTTTCCCTTAAATATATGATCTTTTAAAATCATATTTTTATGTATGAAACTTCTGATAGTTTTAATGGATCTTTCGTTTATGAAATTTCTGATAGTTTGGTACGTAGGGGGCATGTGAAAGGTATTATTTTTGGAAATTCATATTTTAGGAGGGGAGTCCTTCTCTATGAGCTCAAGGTCAAATAGTCACTTGCCATTAATTTTTTATTAACTTAAAAACCAAACAATGATTCAACCAAAATGTACTTACTTACTATATTTGCCTAAAAAACTTGACTTAGTTTAATAAATCGAAAACCCAAATAATTTAGCCAACCCAAAGCCAAATTTTATTCATTTCCTCCAATCTCAACGTTGAATCTTAATAATTCCACGTTGTCATCATCAATGCATGTCGACACACACTTTCTTTCTCTGACTCTACGTACCTTCAAAAGCACCTTCCCTTTCCATATTTATCGTCCACGCGTCACTTTCTCAGCACCCACCTTTCACACGATCCAAAAATCACACGTGTCGCCATGTAAAAATCTCACACACTAAATCTTCATCAAATCATCTTCCAACACGTGTCCCTCCTTTTCCCTTCCTATAAATACCCGAAACCTACGTAACATGAAACAAACCAAAACCAAACATAGTACAAACTACAAAGTTTCAAAACACAAAAAATCCAAACACAAACCTTTTAACTATTTTCTTTTTGTCGTTTTCCATTTTCTACATGATCCTAACAGAAAACGGGTCGGGTCGTCGGATATTGAACTTTCCGGCGGTTCATCCATGTATAAACATTGCTTCCTCCACCCTTCTATCTTCCCTCATCAATCTCTCCGACAAGATTTCCAATTTCCAACACAAATTCTTCTCATCCAACAAACGAAATGCTAGAAAAGCCATTCGTTTGATTGGTCTTCTTCAACCTTTCCTCCATGAGATCTTAGAGAATCATTCAAATCTTCCGGCTCCGGTGACCCTTTGTTTTTCTGAGCTTCATGTTATCTTCCAGAAGCTTTTTTTCTTGATGGAAGATTTGACTTGTGAAGGTGGTAGGTTGTTTATGTTGATGGAGTCGGGTCGGGTTGCAACAATGTTTCGGGTCTTGTTTAGATCCGTTGCAAGTGCTCTTGATGTTTTGGATTTTGATTCTGTTGAGGTGGGTTTGGAAGGTAAAGAGGAGGTTTTGTTGGTGATGAAGCAAGTGAGGGAGGGGAGATTTAAATTTGAGGTTGATGATGAAGAGGTTGTGACGTGTGTTAAGAAGGTTTTGAACCTTTTTGAGAAAAGGGTTGCTCCAAAAAAGATTGATTTGAAGAGGGTTGTTGATTATATTGGGGTTTGTGAGTGGAATGAGATTAATAAAGAGGTGAAGTTTTTGGATGGTGAAATTGGGTTTGAGTGGTTGAATGAGGAAAAGGAAAAGGTGGGTTTTTTGAGTAGTTTGATGGGGTTTATGTGTTATTGTAGATGTGTGATGATTGAAATCGTGGATTGTGAAGAGGGTAAGAGTGGGAAGAAATTTGATGCAAGAAGGGAAAGTGAGATGATTTTGAGTTGTTTGAACTCCGATGATTTTCGATGTCCAATCTCTTTGGAATTGATGAGTGATCCTGTGACTATAGAAACAGGTCATACTTATGATCGATCATCAATTCTCAAATGGTTTAGAAGTGGAAATTCAACATGTCCAAAGACAGGTAAAAGTCTTGGCAGTATAGAATTGGTACCTAATTTGGTGCTAAGGAGGTTGATTCAGCAATATTGTAATGTCAATGGCATTCCTTTTGCTGATTCGAGTCGTCGGAGTCGGGACATTACTAGGACGGTGGAGCCGGGAAGTGTAGCGGCAGAGGGAGCAATGACACTCTTGGCTGGTTTTCTTTGTAGAAGTCTTGACAATGGAAATGTGGAACAGAAGAACCATGCTGCATTTGAGGTAAGGGTTCTTACAAAAACAAGCATTTTTAGTAGGTCTTGTTTTGTAGAATCTGGTTTAGTTCCTCTTTTGTTGTTGCTGTTGGCATCAAGTGATTCATCAGCACAAGAGAATGCTATTGCAGCTCTTTTAAACCTCTCAAAATACATCAAAAGTAGAAGTGAAATGGTTGAGAATTGGGGACTAGAAATGATTGTTGGTGTCTTAAACAAAGGGATAAATATTGAAGCAAAACAACATGCTGCAGCAGTCTTGTTTTACCTTGCTTCAAACCCTGAACATGCTAACTTAATAGGTGAAGAGCCAGAAGCAATTCCCTCATTGATCAGTCTCATCAAAGATGACAACAAACGAAGTGTAAAGAATGGTTTAGTTGCAATTTTCGGCCTCCTAAAAAACCATGAAAATCACAAGAGGATACTTGCTGCTCAAGCAATTCCTTTGTTAGTTAACATCTTAAAAGCATCTGAAAAAGAAGACCTTGTCACAGACTCACTAGCAATTCTAGCAACTCTTGCAGAGAAAAGTGATGGAACATCGGAAATCCTTCGTTTCGGAGCTTTGCATGTAGCTGTTGAAGTTATGAGTTCTTCTTCCACTACTTCAAGATTAGGGAAAGAACATTGTGTGTCATTGTTGCTTTCTCTATCAATAAATGGTGGAGAAAATGTGATTGCTCATTTAGTAAAGAGTTCTTCACTTATGGAATCTTTATATTCACAACTAAGTGAAGGAACTTCGAGAGCAAGCAAGAAAGCAAGTTCTCTCATAAGGGTCCTCCATGATTTTTATGAAAGGAGATCCTCTAACTACAGGACATCAGTTATTCCACGAGAAAGATTCATTCATGTATGGTAAATTTATTAAACCCAGTATATTTTTTCAACCTGGGTATTCTTTGATTTTTTTTAGTGATGTGAATTGTAGATATTGTATAAAATTTATTCACCTTTTGTTATTTGTACCTGATATTAGCTCATGTTTTAAAGAGCTAGTATTTTTATCAGCTTCTGTTTTTAATGATGAAGCTTGTACAAATTATTGTAATTTCTTTTGTATTATCAAATACAATTGTATGATCTCTATTAAATATTAATCAATATTAATATTCATCTTAATCTCTTCTTTGCTTGCATACATAGCAAAAGCTTTATTCTCTTTCTTTTCTCCTCTTATTTTCCCGTCCGTGTTACTGTAAAACCATTCCAGGACGAAATGACTCAGTTAAGTGGCTTGAATTGAGTTTGAAAAGCCTGAAATCTTTAATGTAATCAGTTAGTTATTGAGTTGTCATCATAAGAATAACGGCGTATCCAGAATTCGAAGTGTCATTTTTTATGAGTTGGACGTCGGGGAGATGGAATGGTAATCTTTATAGTAAATTAGAGTTGAATGTATATGTACTTTATCCTTTCAATAGCATTTACTATATGTTATACAAGGAAAAAGTTTTACAGTTTAGAACTGCATCTTGCTTGACTGCACCACCATATTGGAGGGTATACCATCTTTAGAGAGGTTATTTCAATCGACACAAGATTGAGGAATGAGGACCGTTCTATTCAAAATCAAACAAAACAGAAAGAACCAGTAGTCCAGAACAGTCATCAACAGATCAAAGATCTGACTATTCACATGCCAAAAATCACCACCGGATTCTCATCAATAAAGAAAACGGGGTTTTATCAAAGATAACCGATTGAATCTTGAAGAAATACATACTGTAAAAGGTATATGGATATGATTATGCAGCCATCTTATAGTTTAAGGCAGCCACATACAAAGAGATGTTTGTAAAAACATAAATCCAGCAGAAACAGAAAAGGGGTGGAACATACGAGTTCAACGACCAACAATTCATGATTCAGAACTCCAAGCAAGCTCTGTCAAAGCAAGCCCCGCCTCCACCATCTTTATTTCAAAGATAAGTTTCCTCCACATCTTGAGAACAAACATTTCAGCCTCTTCATCTAAAATGACCTGAAGACGCTCTATCATTTGAGATGCTTTCATGTGTTCTTGTGTGCATGAGACAATATAATCTGTCAATGTATTTTCTTCTTCACCTAAAAACTCTTTGATTTTCTTTGAAATCCACGGTCTCATTCTTTCATGTATTCGATGCTGAAAATGAAAACATCATATGTGAAAAAGTTAAAGCATAAAACTGCATTCTCTACTTTATAAACTACACAAGCCAGCATAATCAAAGCATGTACTGATAGCACAGCTAAAACATGCATAATGTTTTTTTGAGGAAAAACATGCATAATGTTAAAAAGTACTATATGGTAACATAATCCTAAGTTCTAACATACTTATCAATTGGCTGGTTTTGTTTTGGTGGCTTGGAAAGGTTTACCTACTAGGAGCTAACCAAAAAGGTCGAGTGAAGCGTCATAGAGTGTATTTGCCAGGACATTGGCTCTTAAAGTTATGGTGCATAAGTTATTTCCTTATGCACCGTGCATAAACACATCACAACCATCAGATTTCTTTTATTTTGAACAAAAATGGTTTTGGCTCACTTTGGGGGTGTAGGAAGCAATTATGTTGGGATTTATGCACGGTGCATAAGGATTTCCTTATGCACCATAACCACTCCCTTCAATGAGATTAGCGTCTAAAGGAGAAAATAGAAGACTCAAAACTTGCATACAATTGATAGGGTTCGGAGAAAGTTTTCTCTTATTATAGCTTTATATAGTTCTCTTATGTACTTTGAACCAAATTTTCCTAAATTGCATCCACTTTAATCCACGATTTTTATTTTTCACACTATTTAGTTATCATCTAATTTATTTTGTCAAGTAGTGTAATCTTTTTTTTTTTTTTTCAGTAGTCATTATATAATTTATTTTTTTGTCAAATAGTCTGCCTGGTAAATTCATCTTTTGAATCCCTCAAAAAAAAAAAAATCATCTTTTGAAGTTAATAAGTGGGTAACCAAAAACAAGTGGAGCATTTCCAACCCCATATATAATGCAATGTCCCTATCAATATAAACTTAGCTAAGCCAATGTCTAATTTTTTTCCTCACGATCATTCCTTTTTTTCACACGCTCTACTGAATATATATATCCAGTCAGAAAAATATTAGTTACGGTCGATGATACCAAGCTCAAATACTAATTTATAACAACTAAAGTGTAAAGCATGGCTAAAGAATAATCTCTCTATAATTTTCAAAGGATCTAACGAGGAGACTCCCACACAGTAAGTGTGGACAAGAGTGTGTTTGTCTCCTCTTAAATTATCTTGGTTGCACACTTGCACGTTTCAGATGTCATCCATATAGGATTGTCGTCAATTTTTAACTCACGTAACCGGTCTTTGAAAGATCCTGAAAACAAAATGCAAAAGAGACGTCTGTATTGAATTCCTTTGTCTAGATGAAAAAATATAATGACGTGATTTTCATAAAATTGTTTTAACTCATTTGGATACAACATTTATATCTCACGAAAAGTCCATTTGTTTTAGTTATTAAAGATACAAGCTTCTATTAAAAAGAAGTTAATCAAACAACATGAAGATTCTGTTGAAGAGGGAGCTTCCTTCACAAGAGAATTTTTTGTTTCACTTAATAATGTGGGGAAGTCTACAAAACACAGATACAAGATTACGTTCATTGGAAGCAGTACTTTACACAAAACATCTAACAAATTACAGCAAATTTATCCAACTTCACAAAATTTCAAGAAAAACTTTTTGGTACAGACAATGGGTGTTTTCATAGATTGGAACTTTTCACTAAACATACAAATATAACATTAACCGCATTCCTTTATTAGATGTTTCACGGTTTAGAACTAAATCTTGCTTGACTGCACCATATTGGAGGGTATACAATCTTTAGAGAGGCTATTTCATAATGCAAGATTGAGAACTGTTCTCTTCAAAACCAAACGAAACAGAAAGAGCCGGAAGTCCATGACAGTCATCAACAGATAAAAGATCTGACTATTCACATGACAAAAATTACCACCAGATTCTCATTAATAAAGAAAACGGGGTTTTATCAAAGATAACTACTTGAATCTTGAAGCAATACATACTGTAAAAGGTAGATGCTTATGCAGCCATCTTATATTTTAAGGCAGCCACATGTGAAGAGATGTTTGTAGAAACATAAATCCAGCAGAAAAGGAAAAGGGTGGAACATACAAATACAACGACCAACAATTCATGATTTGGACTTCGAAGCAAGCCCTGTCTCTACCTTCTTTATTTCAAAGATAAGCATCCTCCACATCTTGAGAACAAACATTTCAGCCTCTTCATCTAAAATGACCTGAAGACGCTCTAGCATTTGAGATGCTTGCACGTGTTCTTGTGTACTTGAGACAATATAATCTGTCAATGTATTTTCTTCTTCCCCTAAAAACTCTTTAATTTTCTTTGAAATCCACGGTCTCATTCGTTGATGTAATTGATGCTGAAAAAAATAACATCATAAGATGAAAAAGTTGAAGCATAAAACTGCATTCTCTATTTTTTACACTACACAAGCCAACATATTCAAAACCTTACACAACTAATGTAATTCTTCAATCTTTATGTCCAAAACCTTACACAACTATAATAATAGCCCCATAACAACGAGGTACTCGGTGGTGTATTTAAATGGCTTAGTTCTTCCCCCTTGATAGCAAGCTTTTAAGGGAGTGTTACTTAAGTTCTTATCTACTTATCAATGAACTGGTTTGTTTGGCTGGGAAAGGGTTACCTACAGAAGAGCAAACCAAAAAGGCCGAGTGAAGAGTGCATTCGCCGGGACATCAGTTCTTAGAGGCAGTGCTATGATAGTGAGCAGGGACTAGGGTATTGTGAGGTGCATCAAGTTGTATGGGATGCTTGGTTAAGTGGCTTGATTCTTCCACCTTAATAGTTGATTTTATGGGAGGTCCCCAAGATCTTACATACTTATCAAATAGTTAATCCCTCAGACTGAGTGCCAAATTTAAAAACAAACAATAAAAATGTCCCAAAATGAGTGTCATTTTCAGTTTTTATAATCACTCTCAAATCATTCTATCCCACTTTGTGTTTATGATAATGGTGAATACACCAAAGCTTAGTATGGTTAATTAGGTAAATTGTTATTCTTTCTTTCATTTATAATCTTTCACCTTACATTAAATTGTGTGAAATAGCCTAGTGTGACACCATTAATAAGGACTGAGGGAGTATTGAATTATACAAATATGGCTCATTACGCCAAACAAAAGATAATAGACATCGACATTTTAATTACTTCAAGACCAAAAGTATTGAAACCCAGGTAGCAGTCGATCCTAAAAACACCAGTGAGGACGGTGAAACGTAGCAAGAGTGAGAGACAAAGTGAGAGAAGGGAAGCAGTAATATTATATTTGTGTTTTATAATTGCAAAATTTATCAAATACCCCAACCAAAAGTCCCTAAAATTAAAATTATTAAGTTTTATTTTTGGAATGCTATATCATTTTACATACGGTGTGGTGTTATCTCGACAATACAGCTGCTATTTCAGCCACTACACAAAACTGCTACCCTACTGCGTGTCGTGGTCAGAGGCCTGCTCTGCTACGCCATTCTAGTGTGCTATTGACTACACTATCAAGACAAAATGATTACTAAATTCAAAATCCACAGTTAAAAAACCAAGTACCTTGTCGTACGCTGCCCAGTCTATCTCATATGAGAACAACTCCTCCTTGGTCTTTGGTATCATATCAATCAACTGTTTTGCATCCAAGAGCCTCCTGCTGTTATCATAAGTCTTGTGTTTCTCCAACCCATGATCTCGATCCCTGTCACGGTCAGAATTTCTCTCCCTGTGTTCATCTCTGTGGTTAGTGCCGTCTTCATCACTCCTATCCCTGTCCCGGTGGTTGGACTTCTCATTTGAATGCCTACTTCTATCCCGTTCTCCATCCAGCCTCTCTTCCTTGAAATTGGTACTAGATATACGCTTTGCAAACTCTGCAGCTGCAGCCAAATTGGGTGGTGTTGGCCCAGAAGGAGTAGATTCAACAGCCTGCAACTCTTCTGTTGAGTAATCAATTGGAACCAAAGGCCTCAGTTTTTTATCCTTGTGTGCATCATCGTCTTCATCTTCATGGAAAACAGAAGGGACAGTTGTTCTTTTTCCAGAGCCAACCAGACCAAATCCCAACTTCTTCAAAGGAGCATTTCCACTTGACTGGGTATCAGTTGTGGCTACAGATGCCATGGTGGATTCATCGTGGGTAGTATTTAGTACATTAGCATCACCTGTCACATAAAGCATGAACCCCATTAGTAACGAGAAAGAGAAAGAAAATCACAGATTTGGAGTAATTACAAAAATTGCCAATACGACCTTCATGATTAAAATCAGCTACAGTGTCTTGTACAGCAACAATATTGTTCATTTCATTAGTAATCTCTCTGGTAGCCATAGTTTCGTCCCTGCCATTTACAATATGCTCTGTCAACAGCTTCAATGCATCTCTCTGCCGCTTCAGTTGTTGATCCTCCTCAGTTCTCTTCTTGGCCTCGGCAATTTCCTCCTCTTCTTTTTGTTTGTCAGCCAGGTCATCTTCCTTTTCTCGCAGCCTCTTATTTCTCTTCTCCTCTATCGCATTTCTACGCCACCTCTTCCTAGAATCCCCATCATCATCCTCTTCATCATAAAGTATTTCCTTTCTTCGTTTGCGTTCTCTGTCCTTCTCCTTCTCTTTTTCATATTGACGTTCTTTTTCTTTCTCTCTTTCTCTATACTCCCATTCCTTCAATTGTAATTCAAACTGACGCTCAACTTCCTCAATCCTCCGTTTTTGTTCCCTCTCTTTCCGAATACGATCCCGCTCAGCTTCTCTTTCATATCTCTCAAGTACTCTTTCCTTTTCTCGTTTCAGTTCCCGTTCCCTGTCTCTCTCCCTGCTTTTCCTGTCATGCCTTCTATCAGGGGTTTCGGGTCTATCATGTTCACTGGTTGGTTTCTTATCACCGTTTGTCTCTCTCTCATTTTTCTCTTCACCCGATTCTACAGAATTTGAAAAGCAAAGCAGATTAATAATAATTTTAATAATTAAAAAGTATCCTGATAATAGAATATAGCCCTGCTGAGAACCACTCTCAACTGATAATAGAGATAGCAACCAAAGTGTTTCACCCCTTACCATTCTTTGTATCCACATCAGAGTCTCCTTCTCTTGTTTTAGTAGGTTGTTCGGAAGTTGAATCCACAGAACCATCACCAGTTGGCAGTGGAGGTGGTGGAGGCAAAGGTCTTGAGTTCAGCCTCTCCTCTATCATCTGCTTGATTTTTTCTAAAGCATCTCGATCAACTTCCCTATCTTCATCTGTAACAATCCCAAAAGTTGCCACATCATGGGTTTTCTTGTTCACTGAATCATTACCCTCCTCCTTATTTGAGTGCTCCACATCAGGCTTTGCTTCCTCATTTACATCAGAAGTTTTCGCAACTTGATCTTTTCCAACTTCTGCTGCCTGAGTTTCCTTTTCCTTTGAATTGTCAGTTTTCTTTTGTACATACCGCTCCAGATAGTTTCTCATAGCTTCATCTACATTGATCTGTCAACAAAACATCGAAGATAAAATGGCTAAAAGCCTCAAATGCAAAACCAATGAAAAGGAAATATTTGTGCCAAATGGTTATTAGTATGAGAATATTGTGCCTCATTCACAGAAATTTAATACATTTTTTTACCAGGAATATCGTTGATGCATTTACAAATGCCCAAAATGATCTGAAAGTGTGATCGAATTATTATATGATCATATATCATGGTATTGTTTCAAAAAATTAGTTTCAAATATATATTAAAATATGAACCTAGCCCTCTAAATCCTCCCCCCAAACAGACTCTTGGAGTCATCAAAACTTCAAACTGTTCCTACTCCCAAAAAAACAACACCAAAAACTGAGTAACACATAGAAAAAGCAAAAGTTGGCATTAGAAGATATAAAAAATCTTGCCAGCATCTTATTGTAATTTAATATCTTAGATTATCCTATAGAATTAGATTTATTATCTTAAAATAATTTAGATTCTCTATTAAGGTTAGTTTCAATATTTCGTTGTTGCTATCATGATTCGTTTCCCAACTTAATTAGGCATTGGAGTCTTGCATTAGTATAAATATTGGTTAGTGGTTATTCTTTTCGTATAAAACCATAATCAACCGTCATATTAAAACATATTCATAATTCACATTCTTGGTTCTTTCATTTCTCTGTTGACCTAAACCCTAGAAGGAATGCAAACTTATATGCAAAACGAGCAAAAAGACCATCAAGAAAATAATGAATTTAATAAAAAAGTCAGAAAGTAATAAATTAAATAAAAATGTCAGAAAATAATGATGACTAGTTTATACCGAAATTTAATACTAGAATGACTTGGACTCATGACAAATGAAGGTTTTATATATCTTCTCTATACAAACCCTCACATCTTTGGTAATGAGGGGGAGGGGGGAAGGGAATTGGGCAGGAGTGTGAAACATATACTATAATGTCAAGTAGATGTCAAGAAACAACGACATGGACACAAATGAGTACCAAACTTTTTATTCGTGCATCAGTAGCAAACTTAATTATCAAGAAATTCAATCACATTGATTTTCAAATTCATTAAAATAACTCAGATCCTTGACTAAAAGTATAGTTGTTTCCAAAAGCATATATCATGTTCAAACCCTTAACCTCACAATATAATTAAAAGGTAGACTTATATGCCATGTAACATCAAATACAAATAAAAAGTAGTCGGAGATGAAGACATACCACTAATTCTTGGCCATCAATATTCAATTTGGTAAGGAGACGTAAAGCACGGAGAACCCCTTCAGCAGTATCGAACTCATAAAACCCAAAACTTTTAGGCGTCCCACTCGATAAATCCTGAGGTCTTTTCCAGCTCTTGATATTCCCACACAACTTAAAAGAAAATAACAGAATAAGAACACTATAAATATACCAAAACATACCAATTGTCTAGTAGTTACAATAAGAGGCTAAAAAGACAATAAATGACTAAAAAGACAATAAGAACACTATTGATGGCTAAAAAGACAATAAATGACTAAAAAGACAATAAGAACACTATTGATGGCTAAAAAGACAACAAATGACAAAAAATTCAAAGATATCAAACTTAGAAATTTACTTTAAGGAGAGAAAGCATGAACTCATTCTCCACGGTTGGTGCAATCTTGCCAATGTAAACAGTGGTATGTTGCTTCTCAGCTGGAGTAACACTAGGAGGAACCACAGGTCTGACAACAGGAGGAATAATAGGGCGAATTGAAGGGATCCCTGCAACAGGCGGGCGTGATACTGGAAGTACATTGATTGCTCCAGGAAGGCGAGGAGGATATACAGGACGAACCATGGTTCCATAAGGAGGTGGATAACGAGGAATTCCTGTACATGGCAGAAAACATCTATGCAAATATATTAGAGCAGATCATGAACGAGTGTACACAGTAAACAAATAAAATATATACAACAGTGAAGATATATACAGAAAATATGTGACGAACAATGGAATGCTGTTACCACACATCAAAAGCATAACAGAGATGGCAGCACAGCTAATAATCACCAGCTGAAATGACAACCTGAAGAAAACAATAAAAAATACTATCGAGTTTGAAATTCACGGATGTCCAGAAAGTGCTTACCTTTGACTGACAATTTGAAACATAGCAGGCTTCTCAAACCCTCCCATCCACCAATGGAAAATAGTAACTTTCATAATCTCATGCATACATGATTTACTAAGAAGGGAATTCTAGTTGAATTATAAGTTCTTTTCTATATATATGAACCCTTGTTGCAGCATAAAAAATGGAATGAAACTGCATTTGAGAGAAGAGAGAATTGAAAAGATTGCAATACCTCATGACAAAAGGCCAACGTGCATTCAGTTGCAAACATGGTCGGCTTCTGGAATTCATAAAGCCATTCAAGGTAAAGTAGTATCCTTATAACTAGCAGAAAGTGGCCAACTAAAATGAACATGACACAACCATACATTATGTAGATCGACGATAGAACAACCTGTTTTTATTTATTTGAATTAACTTTCGATTACCAAGATCACTCTTCGTTTCGAAATCATCATTTTAGTAAAAAGACAATCAATAAACTAGGCAGATATATGCATACCAAAAATGAGTTGTAGGAGGGAGGGTGGGTGTGTCTTTAACCAATATGGAAGCCTTCCAACCTTTTGTCATCGAATTGAACAAGAAACTGTAGGAGAATTGAGAAACAATCCCGTCATCGATACCCTATCTAACCATCAATAACTATTTTTCTAAATCTCTCCTAACTCATCCAAATTGAAACCCCTCACCATTACAAAACAGAACACAGTAGTTATCAATACAAAACTAAGAGTATGTTTGGATTGACTTATTTGAGCTTATCTACTGACCTACGTTGTTAAGATTGTTTGGGAGAACTTGTCAAAACAACTTATGACATTGGCCATAACCTGTTTTCAATTTTCAGCTTATTTTAAATAAGCTTTCCATGATAACTTATAACAACAGCTTATAGCTTATACAAAACAATTTAACTTTATTTTATCTTTTGCTATAAAAATAGATTATACATGAACACTTATCTTATCATGATATTAAGCGTTTAAGCTACAAATAAACTGTTTATCCAAACAAGGTCTAAATAGGTGTTCTTTTCGCACTACTAAACACTGTCAACAACAAATCTTCACAAAATTCACAGCACCAATATAAATATACAATCAACAATCAAAGAATAAGCATTAATTTAAATGAATGCATAATTTCACACTCAAGAAATCACAAAAACAATGAAATAAAACAAACGAATGACCCACCTGCAGGGTTAATAGTTCCTTGAGGATGCATAGCATAACCATTCGGCATCGGAGCAAAAGGTCTCATTGCAGGATTACTCCCGGGAATTTGATACGACATCATAGGTTGCATCTGCGGCATCGGAACCGGAACCTGCACCGAACCGGATACACCAGGAGGTTGATTAGGGTTTTGATAACCACCAGGTGGATTCGGCAGAGGAGTGAACTGCGGTAATTGAGCACCAAGCGGTCGGAAGGACGGTGCAGAAGGAGGAAGAACACCGGGAATTTGCGGCGGAGCATATAAAGTAGGCGGTGGAGGTAGCGACTGTGGATTGGGATTAAGGTTTGTAACGATGGGGACTGGTGATGGTGTTGAAGATTGTGATTGCGATTGGGATGATTGGGGAATTGGATCGGGTGGATTGAGGATTGGGTTAGGAGGAGAAGGTTCTGAATTGGTTTGAGGATTGGGTTGTAGGGTTGCGGGAGAAGATGAATCCGCCATTGTTGAAGATGAATGAGTTTTTTTGAAGAGGGTTAAGAAATTTGAAGAGTGAGAGGTGAATTAGGTATTTTGGTTTGAGATGGTTCGTTCGTTGTGTTTGGGTGACCTAGATTGAGTTTGATTGCGTACGTGTGTACTATTGTATAGGGTTCGTAAGTAACTATGGTACTGGGCATGTTATTTTTAAATTAAAAAATATGGGCGTGGATTTTAATTCATAAAACAAAATAAAATTTTATTTTTTTGTTACCACTGAAAGTGACAGATTATCACTTTTTTCCACAAATTATTATTATCTTAATTTTTTTTCTGGATATTTCATTATTTTAAAACAAATTTGTTTTTAAGAATAGTATATTGGAGTTGTTATTAAAAAAAAAAAATTAGTATATTTGTTATATTATTGATGAAAGATAAACAAAATTTGTTACTATTTAAAAGTCACAAACATTTTGTACGTATAATTTTAATCAAAATCAAAATTTTATAAAAAAATAGTGTTTTCAAATTTACATGTGTTAGCGCAATATGTGTCAATCTTTTTGCTTTGTTTATTGTGGTAATATTTGTGAATTATAAACAATGTTTTATATGAAATTTTAATTTTGATTAAAAGTATAGAAATTAGATGTTTGTGACTTTCAAATGATAACAACACAATAAACCATCTTGTTAAAAATAAAAAAAACAATAAACCATGTTTATCTTTTTAATGACACCAATAATATCTTCATAAATATAATACAAATTCTTATATTTTTTAATAATACCGACGATATACCATTATTATGGGAAAAATTGTTTAAGAGTATAATTGTAATAATAATAAAGTCATCCCAAAATCCATTATTTCTTAGCGTTTAGACGGGCATGTCGTGCTCGTCTATTCGCTTTATTTTATTGCGTTAATATGTATAAATTATGAACAATAACTTTTATAAAATTTTGATTAAAATTATAGGTATATATAATTTATATTTTATATGTTCATATTGTAACAAATTATACTTATCTTTTTCATATAATACTAATAATATAAAGAATATAATCTAAATTTCTATATTTTTGAATGATACCAACAAAATAATATTATTTTACAGTCAAATTTATTTAAAAGTACAATTGAAAGTGAAAAAGACAATTATTTTTTTGACAAAAAAGTGAAAAAGACAATTAAAAACCGTGTATTCTCTTTATTTCAAAAAAAAAAAAAAAAACCATGTATTCTCTTTAATTACAATATAGATATTGATTTGGAATATAGATTTCTTTAAAGATAAAATTATAGCCATGAGATATAACATGTAAGAAAAAGAAATTGAAAGGATCATCTCAAAATATTATTGTTCAAAAAATACGTCAATTTTTTAATAATCAAACAATTATTCCCTTAAAAAAAGTCAAATATTTATGATTGACTAAAATACATATGAATTAAATCTTCTAAACAAATCATACAACACAAGAAGAAGAAGAATAAGACACTTTTTTTTTATAAAGAAGAAAGAATATACAAGACTAAAGCATATGATTGAATGTATATATACTTACTCTTATCAGTACAATGCAGATTTTTTTTGAAGGAATGCATAAATGTTTATTCTTACTTTTTTTTTTTAAATAGTCTAATGCGCTCACATTTTAAATATGAAAAAACGATGGTTAGAATCCCAACCCAACATATTTTATTATGAATGAATTCCAACATAAATAAAAATGGTTTAACCAAGAAGTTCCATCAAATTTGATAAGTAATATTGGGGTACTAAAACATCTACAGAGTCAAATTAATTAAGCCCCAACGTACCATCTACAGAGTCAAATGAAAAAATTGGGGTACTAGAACATAACCTTTGAGACTATTCTTCTACATTAGTAAGTAATATCATCATCCATTTTATACGAATCATATGTTGCTAACAAAAATTCCAACAACCCAAGAAATACACATAAATTTGGTCACTATTGAGTACCAAGTAGTATCTTTCATTTTATATACTACATTTTCCCCTAAATATACCCCTCATTTGACTAAATAACAAGAGTTAAGAAACCGGCAGTCTTTTCACCAAAAGCAAAAAGAAACAACTAGTAGACTAGATGGGTTCTGTGACGTATGAACCATCCACTGCGTTATTACATATGGTAAAGATTATTTTGGCCAACTAGTTGATATCTAGTATCTACATGTTAAAGTCAGTAGGGTGGGTCTCATGCGTAAGACGCTGCTTCTTCTTAGGAGTTTCGTGCACTTGTGCTTCCCTTCCAAATGTCTTGAGCTGATAATTTGCAAAGGCAGCAGAAACAGCTTCCACCTATGATTATGTAAAAAAAATCAGTGCATGGGCATAGTGTGCATATATTCAAAATTTCCAAATTATGAAAATACTTTTTTGGTTGTTGTTTCTTTGTCACTAACCAGTTCAGGCTTCTTGCTGTACACTCTCACTATGATGTCTTCGTAGAATGCTGGCAACAAATGACTGATTCGCTCATTTTCGATTGGAAATTTTTCTTTACTCCCGTAGTCCTGACACAATAATATAATGCAGTTGAACTCTCAGTCATGTAAACTATAACAAGAAAACTAAATAATTTTGGGAAACAATAATTGAACAATCATAAAAGGTAGAAGCCATAAAGATGTATTTGACTAATTTGGAATATGATGACTTGATGACAGCTATTTCAAGAAGGCAAATTGGTACACACGGAAATTTTCAAAGGCATTATAAAATACGTATTTCACAATGACAGGTAGTCTCCACTCTCAATAATATCCGTTACCTAACCAAAATAACATTTAACTACTTTCATCTGCTTTTTGCACAATATGGTACTTTATCAGAAATAACATTTGCCGTTAGTTGCCATGTTCATACACTAACTTGCAATATAACTTCTTGAAGACAATCAAGATTTCAGATAACTACAGTTCATAGCTAAGAAATGTAATTGCTATTTATTAATCAAAATAATAAAATAAACAAAGGAAAAACTAAAAAATATAAGTGAATTTAGTACCTTGAAAAATTTAATTCTGGATCAGGAAATGCATGCAAAAAGAAGAAAGATGTGTCAGCCTACTGTTAGCAGTCAACAAATGATTAGGAACAGTTAAGTTCTTCAACATGCACCTTTCAAGAGGGTTTTCCATTCCACGTGTTAAATCAATTTTAACGTTGCTCACAGCGACATCATCTTCTTTCAAATTGGTCCCATTGATCTGTTTAGAAAAAAATGACATTGAGATAGAATGAGTATCTCAATCAGTCCCCAGAAAAGAAGATAGGCAGGCATGTACATATGCTGAATGAAAAGGACACTTATTACTATAGTTTTTTCAACCTGGGAACAGACAATGTCTTGGGGTGTGATGCTTTTGAAGTTGTCTAGTTTTTCCTTTGGAACAGAAAATTCATTGCATAACTACAAAATGGAGTAAATGTTTGTGTCAATTTGTCAGCACATGGTATTTATGTATATCATTACTGTTTGCACAAATATTAAATTCTCTCTACCTATCAGAAATAGTGTCACCAAAATAAGAATAGGTCAAAAATTTATCAGTTACTTCACTGTATGGCTGACCTGGTATAGATCCCTTCTGCGAATGCGTAGAACCAACTTTCTGGATTCCTCCAGTTCATGATTGGAAGAACATTCAATTGTTTTGAGAACTGAGTCGTCTAACTGAAATATAAGAGTGTCAGTTCCATAATGCCAAATGAAAATTTCCAACATCAAAAGCCTGCAATTTACTCAAGACCTTCCAAAATTCAGATGGTTGATGAATTGAGGATGCAATATGAAGATATGGATCTGCTTTCACCAGTGCATCCAGAACCATCAACTCAATTGCCTGACAAAGGAAACAAGAAAAATTAGTGTTTTCTCTCTGAACACAAATATAATTTGTTTTGCCATTAATAAATTTGTTGAAATCGCTCACCTTTACTTTTGCATGTGTGTAGACTGTTCTATGCAAATCAGCACGGGTTGCAAATAACTTGTGAGTTGTCAGATCTGACCAACATGTCAAACAATGATAATGTACTATAATTTACGGTCTTCCGCACTAACAATGATAGCAAAGTTTTTAGTAAGCACTAACAATCTGTAGAGCGATAACAAATTTCGTCATCCATAACTTGCATGGTCTCCATCAATCTGAAAAGTCAATAAAAAATTAAAATCAAGTTATGATTAATTTCCAACCTCATTGGAAAAAAAAAGTTATGGAATGAAGTATGTTCTATATTTCAATAAGAAGCAAAAATATTGCTGCACTGCTGTACAATTGTGTTGTCACAACTCACAAACTGTCAGAACACCCAACCCAACAAAATAATGCGACCTAGATAATAAAAATGAACACCTCTCTGGCTGAAAGTTGCACCCTAGGCCACAAGCACGTGAATCACGAACAATGTAGTCAAATCTGCAAATTCTTGAATTTGTTATGGTTCTATGATCACGAGATTCGGTATCAATAACAGTGGCACATCAGGAGGAAAAAAGGTGAAAAGTATCAACTTACTTGTCAACGTCAATTCCATTGCGACCGTTTGCAACAATATCATATAAGAACTTCTTCTCCTGTTATGTAGGAGAAAATTTTGAAGCAAATCAGTATAATAACATTGTTAAAGAAAGTGGTATGGCATAAATGAAGTTATTAAAAGAAATTAAATTTTGGACAATTAGATGACAGACTCTTTGGGGAGGATGGACAGAGCTAGAAGTGATCATTTCCTGCAAAATGAATTGAAATTATCAAAGCTCTTTGTCCACAAACTGAAATCAGGAACTCGGTCACTAGTTCTTATTCTTAAGAAACATCAAAATAAAATAAAATGGAATATGGATATGGAACAAAATAAAAGTTGCGACCAAACTTAAAGGTAATCATCAAGAATATCAAGGAAATTCAGTTTGAAAAAACGCAGAAAAATTGAAGATTTAATTGATAATTTGAGTCTAACCTTCACTTTTTTGAGGAGTTGAGAATCCAAATCAATATTGTGTTCATCAACAATGTAATCTATCATTTTCTCAGACATTTCCTCATGAGACCTGAGGGTATAAATAAGAATATATCAAAACGGTGAATTCTACACAATCAAATGATTGTAGTTTGGCAAAACTCTAATCAATACCAAAAATCATAACAGAGTAATACATTGTTGAGGAAGAGTTGTTGTGGAAGAGTCTTATCTATCTAGTAAAGTATGAAACACAATAGGCAAGAGTGGAAATTCCAATTGTTTTATGACTTGATTGGAAAGTTTCAAAAAGATATTAAGAGTTATAAGTTATAACCAATACCAGAGATAACATTTGGGTACAGTACACAAGTAACCTTTGTATTCCATCATGAAAGTGATCTTTCAATTTAATAACTAATGAAAAATTAATGAGGAAGAGTAAAGAACCCAATAATATCATGTGGTGCGCCAATGTGATATTCTAAGAAGTATAAAGTTTTAAACTATACTCAGTGTTTGTTTTTTTGATGAATACATTTTAAGAAAATAATGAAAAACATATATATTTGTTTCATTTAAAACGAAAAAATGAAAAAAGTATTATTAAAAGCAGAAAATCAACATGTACTTTCTTTTAGCATTACACTAAAATTACCAAGTGGGGCCATTAAGAACCAGGGGAAGGAACCCGCGCTCAAAAGTGTGGCTGAAGGGCCCATGACCAACATCATGCAGTAATCCTGGACACAGATGACAAAGGATAAAGTAGTGGAATTAGAACAGTTAAAACAGAACTAATTTGGTAGAAGATGGCAATTACCAGCAAGTTTAACTGCCAATACGTCAAATCGATCAATACCAAGCTCAGGGCCCTGAAAGGATGGCAAGACCGCATGACTGCTTAGCACTATAATCTCACAACTGATAGAGCATTTATATAAGACCATTTAAAAAGTATATATACCTGGTATTTTTTAATGATATCAATAGCTTTCCCAGCCAGGCAATAAACACCTAGTGAATGCTCAAAACGAGAATGGACAGCCCCAGGGTAAACCATGTGACTTAGGCCTGGATTACATAAGTGACAAGGTTAAGTCTGTTTAAAATGAGATTGATTATATTACTTCAAAAAAATGTAACCAATATCTCTACTTTTATCACATTGCATTTTTGGATATAAACTGACAAAATTTCACATTAACTCACATGCTAAATAAACACCAGTAACAATTTAATATTGGAAAAAAGAGGAACAGAAACCTGCTTTATAATATGACATCAAATAGTAAAAAGAGATTTGTTATATCTATCCTAATGGTTTGCTACTTTACGATTTTCACGCATACAGTCAAGTCAATCTAACCACAAACGGCAATGTAGCATATTTATAATATTAGAAAGAAGCTAAGGGAAGCTAAGAAGTTGAATATGAAGTGTGCATGATAATAAATCATGTGGTAACATGCTAGAAACACACCAATTTATTGTTACAAATTAAGAGACACGAGACTCATTACAAATATAATGCAAGAAGCATGCATTTGCAAGAGGCTGACTCTACAACCCAAATCTGTGATCTCCTATCTACAAGAGTGAAGACAACTCGAAACCGTGAACTTTTGATTGCATGCAAGATAGGCTTACTGCAATTTTTCATGATAAAATCATTCCAATAAACATGCAACAACAACATATCCAGTTATTTTTCCAATCCTATATTCCCCTATTAGATTTTATTACTATTCAACAAGTATTAATTGTTCACTCACCGAGCTGCTTCAAATCACGGAGTCTGCATAATGAACAAAGTCATGTAAAGGGTGAAAAAAATAATGTCAGAGTGCATTAAATGTAATTATTAGCCTCATTTTTTTTTGCATTGAAACTATTTTTGGTAAGGCATACTTGCCTTTGAAATTGTTCTGTGTCAACAAACTTCAAAAAGATCTGCAACAAACAAAAGATTTCCAAGTTCCATCAAAGCCAACACAATTAGCAGTAACACAAATAAAACTCTTAATGCACTTTAGATCAAAAGAAAGTACCATACCTATTTGATATTTTTAACCATTACATTATATTACAAAAGAATCATATAATTGTGTTTTATACTAAAATGCATCCCTAACTGATTCAAAGAGTATATATATCACATTATATTACAAAAGAATCATATAATTATGTTTTATACTAAAATGCATCCCTAACTGACTCAAAGAGTATATATCAGAATCAATATTTCAAATCCAGAACAGAATCGGACAATTCAACTTTTGAACTGTGAACCGGCACGATCGATGTTTCAGTTATTTGAGCGATTCTATAGCAATTTCGTTTTGGTTCGGTTCGAGCAAATTAAAACAGTTTTTACATCACTCGGAGATCTCATACTACCTTTTCTTCCAATCTCTCTCGTTAATGCTAGTACAAGATTTGAACCGTTTAATAACATTAATCAGAAATAGAATGTTTATCTACACTAATTTTCCTTCTAACCTCTCTCGCTAACGCTAGTTCAAAATTTGAATGAATTAATCTATTTAATTAAATCCTCAACAATTTCCGTGTAAATCGGTAATCAACTATTCCAAAGCAGTTCCACATTTTCCTTCACTGTTTATAACGGTAACAAAAAGCAAAATCCACGAACATTACGCATATACAAATTCTCACAGAATCTACTTTTTTTTTGGATAATCACAGAATCTACTTCAATCTACCGTAAATCAACAGTTCAAGACTTCATGCAACAATTTCTATTGTAAAGTCTAAACAGAAACAACATCGTAATCGAGAACAGAGAAAGGAATCAAAGTCGAAATGCATTAGAAAGAAAGTTTAAACGAAGAAGCGAGAAACGGAAAAAGCGGTTACAGGCTCGAGGAAGATGTTGCCGTGAACGTTATCACGGATATGCTTGAGGAATTTCCGTTCGAGAGAGACGGAATCGTTCAATGAAGCAGGGATCGCCATGGAAGAATCGGTGATCATCGAGTGAAGTGGAAGAATGCAGTGAAATCTAGTTTCGGTTAGGGTTTGGAGAAGAGAAGAAGAAAGGAAGAGAAACTGAAGAGAAGTTGAAAAATGAGAGAAACAAAAAAGTGAAGAGGGAGAGTTGGTTTTTATACTGTTTTTCGTACATGGAGAATTTTTTGAAGTGACCGGTGATAAATGTGGAGAGATGCCGCCAAAATGAAATTCGCTCACACGAGTATTAGGCGCGTGCACACCCATTTGATATTTTGGAATGAGTTGTGTTATTTGAACATCGATATATGTGACAACTTTCGTGAAAACCAAAATTTTACAAAAGAAATGAGGTAGTGGCACAAAAACCAAAGCAATAGAGAGAGAAAGTAAAAAGATCATGTGTGAGTATGAGAGAGAAAGTTGTAAAAAATGGTTGTTCAAATATCATTTCTCTTTTGAAATTGGATCAGTTTGTTTCAGATTTTTTTTTTATTAAAAAAATATTTTGACTCTAAAATGAAAAGCTACTAAGATTAGCCTTTTTTCATAATTTTTTTTTTCAAAAACAAAGAGGTAACATGTAAATTTGTCTAGGTGAAAAAGCATAAATTTGTTTTTGGGTGTCAGATTAGTTCTTCTGAAGTCATTTGAGTCATCTCTACTAATCTATTTTATTTCTTTCTTCCTTAAGGCTCCCGCGTGTATCATTTCTTGTCTAGGTGAAAAATGGGAAAGGCGGTTTGAGGGTCAGGAAGATTAGCTAGGGAGATTAATTTTTCATTACTTGGTAAATAGCATTGGAAGTTGAAGGAGAAAAAAAGTTGTTTATGGTATAGAGTTTTATCTCTGGTTTATGGTGAGGAAGGAGTACTATTTGTAAGGGGGGAAGAGTCGCCTCAGTTTGGTGAAAGAATTTAATCAACATTATAAGTGGGTGGGTGAGCGAGAGGGAAGTTGGTTTACAAATACTTTACGATGTAGGGTGGGAGATGGCACATTCACTTTATTTGGGTGGGATCTTTGGTTGGATGGAGGGGCTTTGAAGTTCTTGTGTTAGCCGCCTTTTTGACCTTGTTGTTAACAAATTGGCTACTGTTTCAGATATGTTCTCTTTAGGTAGGGGAGGGCTTGAAAATGGCAATGGAGGTTGTTAGCTTGGGAGGAGAATCTTGCGAGGGGGTGTTGTGTGCCTTTACATTCTATTATTTTGCAGGCAAATGTGAGTGACATGTGAATTTGGCAACTCCATGTATCTTCAAAATACAATTTTACTAGTGTTTACAACTATCTGACATTGTTGGATGATGATAACAATAATGAAGACACCGTTTTTCTCGGTACAAGGAGGTACCTCTTAAAGTTTGTTGAAAATTTTGTTTATTGTGATCTGTCCCTAGTCGCCTAATTGTGCCATTTAAGTTGTATCTACCGACAACAATAAGACATTAGTGCAAGATGCAGGAAAGAGGCATCACAACATTAGATTTTTTGGGTGTTTGTTATCGAAGAAAGCTATAAAGGTCAACCATGAACACACTCATACCTAAAAATTTGACATTAAACACTAAGTATTAGCTAACAATACACATAACGGGTTTGACAAATTGTAAATGTTTGTAAATTAAGAGACAATTTCTATTCTCAGAGCTTTTGTAGGAGGTCTGCCATTCCTCTTTTTTTTTTTTTATGGGCAAAATGGGATAAAAGTTAAACTTGGTGGGTTGGGGGTCATGAGAATTAGGGAGTTTAATAATGCGTTGTTAGGAAAATGGTGTTGAAGGTTGTTGGTTGAGAAGGAGAGCTTGTGGTGTAAGGTGTTGTCGGCTCGGTATGGTGTGGAAGGCGGCCATGTGTTGGATGGAGGTTGTGATGCCTCTTCCTGGTGGCGTGTTGTCACTGCTTTACGTAGGGAGGGTGGTTTAGTGACCATGTTAGTCGAGTGGTGGGGAATGGGAAGGGAACAATGTTTTGGTCAGATGTGTGGATTGGTGGAGTATCTTTTATGGATAGGTTTAGCAAACTATTTGATTTGTTGATGCTAAAGGAGGTGTTTGTGTTTGAGGCGAGTCAGTTAGGATGGGGGGAGGATAGAGAGGTTTGAAAGTGGAGAAGGGGGCTGTTTGCGTGGGAGGAGGAGATGGTGGGGGAATTATGTTTACTTCTTCAAAATGTGATTTTACAAGTTGACAGAGACGACAAGTGGCTTTGGACTTTGGAATCGAGCAAGCATTTCACTGTTCGGAGTGCTTACAGAGTTCTTGTTCATCAGCGTCATCAAGCTACTACGATTTCTTTGAAGTTTCTTTGGCATAAGGATGTCCCTCTAAAGGTTGTTCTTTTCGCTTGACGTTTGTTTCGTGACAGGTTGCCAACTAAGGATACTTGTTCCGTCGTGGAGTTATAGCTTCTGATGCTTATTTGTGTGTTGGTGGTTGTGGGGCGGTGGAAACTTCCCCCATTTATTTTTACATTGTCATTTTTTTTGGGCGGTCCTTCTTGGTGTACCCGCGGATCATTTCAATCAGTTTGGTCATGTTGGTGTAACTGTTCTAAGGTACGACACTCCATTATGCTCTTGATTTGGTATGCTACGGTGTGGGAAATATGGAAGGAAAGAAACAACAGGATATTCAATGGCAAAGTTTGTTTGACCCATCAGTTAGTTGATAAGATTAAGTCTCTTTCTTTTGTGTGGTTGAAGGCGAAAATCGCAAATCTATCCTTCAATTACCATGCTTGGTGGCTTAGTTCATTCACTATGTTGGGCATCAGTTAATGTTTTCTTTCTCTGTGTACTTTTTTTCGGTTTTACTGTTTTTTTTCTTTGTACATATGTCTGTGACTCTGTATCTTTCCATGTATACCTTTTACTAGGGAGAACTCTTTGATTGGATAATATAATTTCATTTTAGCCTTTAAAAAAAAAACTGAAAAGCCTAAAACTATATTTATTTGAACATTTAATTTGGTATACAAAACAAAATTAGAATTTATATATAAAAAAATATATAAATGTATTTTATCATTTTACATTTATCAAATAGTTCAATAGTTAAATTTACTTAATACTTCCAGCTGAATAATAACCTAGCTAAACAACTTTTTAACAAAAAATTAGTTTATGAACTTTCAGCTTGTATAAATAAGTAAAAACGAAAAAACTAATCAGCTAGTTAAGGCAAACAATGCTTGATATTATAGCTCCAACTTCATTATTCTAAACAATAACAAAATGACAAAAATCTTTATAGCTTTCTTTAATAATTTTCATTTTTTTATATAAATTAATAATTTTCAATTTAATCTTTATAACATTATTAATTTATTATATACATGCATTATATGGTTTTAAAAATATACATTTAAATGTCATTTTCAAAGTTTTTTTTTTTTTAATACGAGCATCTCTCACTTTAGTTGGTAGAAAATATTTTTTTTAAACGACAGAAAATATTTTTTACTAACAGTTATTAAAATTATTCTCTAAACAAATATTAAAATCATTCTCCCATTCTAGTCACGCCTATATTTATTTTTCCATGCATTGTTTTTTTTATAAGAATTATTATAATAATTGATAATGAAAAATACTATAGTTTGTGATTCATAAATCAATTATTTTTATGGAAACGAAATTTCATTTAGCAACAAAATCATCTGCAACAAAAAAGCAAGATTACTTCATCGACCCAAACACTATCCGAAGAACAAAAATAATGAACAATCATATCAGCACTACGTTTATTATGACACAGTGAAAAAGAACAAAAGCGGGAATTAAGACAATTATAATCATCGAGCACTATAACAATAAGATTGATTATTTTTAAAGGAAAATTATATGGTGAAGTCATGAGAATTATTTTTTTTGATGAAGTTAACATTATAACATCAAAAATGTAATGAGTAACACCTCACTGTTTATATAATGACATCAAAAGTTCAGTCCTCATAGTATCATCAACTCATCATATTAACAAAACTACACTTAATCTAATTTTATCCTACCTTATTATAAGTGTAACACCTCACAAATTGTAATACTTAAGACTATCACATAATATCATCAACTCTGTTTGCATGTTAAAGATTCCAACAATAAAATTGTATAAGTCCAAGATATTGCAATCAGATGAATTACATTGATCATTAATCAGAAATCTAAAATTTAAAAATGAATCAAACATTAAGATCAAAATTAATTTTTTCAAAAAAGTCAGTTTCTTCAAGAGAATCACCTCAAATATCACCTGAAAAATCTCCATGTGCAGAGCAAACTGAATCAATAGCCTTACACCCAAAGTCTTACTAATATCAAATATTACATGTGTGTTCAGTGTTAAATTGTACTCATCCATTACGGTCCAAGCCTTACGAACAATATCATCTACAAGAAATTGTTTTCAATCAAAATAAAACTTGTTAAGAGCAGCCCAAGTACCACATCATAAAGAAAGAACTAATGAGATGGCATCAAATAATGAATGAGAATGTACTTGTTCAAACCAAGGTACAAAAGGAAGGAAAGAAACCAGTAATCAAACATCCAAAGGAGAGTGAAACCTCACACTTTTCGCCGTAGTGCAACATTTGAAGATGTGGTGATCCATAAATTAAATATAATACTTGTTTTTCTTTAGAGAAAATATAATACTTGTTAGTAGATTGTTTATCATAAAAAATTTACAAACATTTTATGTAAAATATTTTATAAAATTGTTTAAAAGTCAACTTGTACAAGTATTAGTAAAAAAGAAAGTATTACACACGTTACTATTGCAATAATTACATATAATCAACAATGTTACTATAGTTTTCAAAAAACAATGATACAATAACGTTTTAAAATAAACGAGCTATGTAGTACATTTTTTTTCCATTGAAATTCTAGTACATAATTGATAATTTATACTACAATTTTTCTTGAGCAAATGTCTATATCCTACACGGCAATTGCATACACTAGTTTTAAGTATAACACAATTGATTTTTTCATGATGAGGGGATTGTTAAAAACAGAGTATATCTTTTCCATTAGCAAGATGAATTTTGAGTCTCGAGAGAGGTCCTAAAATGGAAGGGAAGACTCAATCTCATAGTGGTCCATATGATTAGAAAGGACCAAAATTAGCATTGGTATCCATTCCATTATGTATCATTCAAGAATTCAAAGATATTTTTTTCAGCCAAACAATATTTCAAAGATATCCTATTCTTACCATCGATTACTTTATCCAAATATTTTATTCGATTCTTCTAACCAAATTCAGTACTCTTTGGTGAATTATGACCCCCCATGATTGCGATGCTAACCTAATATATATGTTTGACCATGTTGCTTCATTTGTTTACGGCTTCAAAACTATACCACAATCCACTAACTGCTCTCTTCAAAACGACTAATTTCTTGGTTTTTTTACGTTGACCCATTTCAGAAGAAAACAAGAAAACGACCCATTTTTTCGCCAAATAGTGAAATGAATCAGCTTTTTCCCTGCAATCCCGAGGTGATTGGCTGCCTGTTCCCATCTCCATTCAGCCAATTTTCTGTCAAGTTGTTTTAGTTGAACAACCATTGTCCGTTGAAAGTTGATTGGTTAGGACACAACACAGTGAATAGTGGTACTATTTTATATCATCCATTGATTTGTTAGGGTTACTTTTTAAACATTTTTACAAATATACCCTCGTAAAAAATTGTGAAGAATTAAATACACACATTATTAAAAGGCTAAACATTAAATAATGGTAGAAATGTCTTTTAATCAATAACATGTGATATTCTTTTATAAATAGGATCAAATTTTGTTTTGAAAGAATGTGTTTATTACAAGTGTCTAGTTCCATATTTATTCAGGCACTCAAGGTGTCAACTCAATTTAAAGACACTGAGCTGCCAGTCAGAATGAAAGTTGGGAAGCTCGCTGACATTGTGATGGGGATCATGACTTTGGGCAGCAACTCCCAGGCTTTGGGGAGTGAGGCTCAAGTGGATGGTAATGCCTAACAAAATTTGGAGGAAAGAGTCAGGAAGGGGGTTGATCTGCTATGGCAGAACAGACACCCACATTTCCAGTATGGTGTTGGATGGAAGTTTGCAACCCCACTTTTTTTTGCCCATGCTGAAGGCAGAACCTCCTGCTTGGAGGTAGGAATCAAAATGTAAGAAAATTTTATCAATTAGAGTTTTTCATGTTTAAATATTTTAGCAATGTCTAGATATAGAGTAATTAATTAGTAATTCATTTATTGATGTTGAACATAAATCCCTTTGATTTAAGAGCATATGGTGGTGTGTTGCCCGCAAAGACAAGAAAGGTGAATTTTAAGGCTAAGCATTCTCATGCACAGAAACATAGCATTTTCAAACCTGGTGGAAAATTGAATGGCAAAGGCTTAATGGAGCTTATGGGAAAACTCTGTGGATACAAATGGGAAAGTGAAAATGTTGATAGGTAAAATAATTGACAACACTTTTCTGATGGACGAGATCTATCAATTCAAGTGGTCATTAGATCCGACAGAGAAGAAGATGCAGGCGGGTCTTTTCTTTACAGTTGAACGGTAGAAATAAACCAAATAATACTATTTGATACAATAGTAATATGTAATGTTGGTGATGCTTTAAACTTCCATGTATGATGCCGACTTGACTTGCTCTTAATCCTCGACATCGTCTTGCAAATTTACCATATATGTTTGCAATTACATAAGCTTGATACAATTGTTGGAAAAAACAACAAAGCATAGGAAAAAAACATTTTCCTGTGGATACAAATGGGAAAGTGAAAATGTTGATAGGTAAAAAAATTGACAACACTTTCCTGATGGATGAGATCTATCAATTCAGGTGGTCATTAGATCCGACAGAGAAGAAGATGCAGGCGGGTCTTTTCTTTACAGTTGAACGGTAGAAATAAACTAAATAATACTATTTGATACAATAGTAATATGTAATGTTGGTGATGCTTTAAACTTCCATGTATGATGCCGACTTGACTTGCTCTTAATCCTCGACATCGTCTTGCAAATTTACTATATATGTTTGCAATTACATAAGCTTGATACAATTGATGGAAAAAACAACAAAGCATAGGAAAAAAACAATTTCATGTGGATACAAATGGGAAAGTGAAAATGTTGATAGGTAAAAAAATTGACAACACTTTCCCGATGGATGAGATCTATCAATTCAGATGGTCATTAGATCCGACAGAGAATAAGATGCAGGCGGGTCTTTTCTTTACAGTTGAACGGTAGAAATAAACCAAATAATACTATTTGATACAATAGTAATATGTAATGTTTGTGATACTTTAAACTTCCATGTATGATGCCGACTTGACTTACTCTTAATCCTCGGCATCGTCTTGCAAATTTACTATATATGTTTGCAATTACATAAGCTTGATACAATTGATGGAAAAAACAACAAAGCATAGGAAAAAACATTTTCCTGTGGATACAAATGGGAAAGTGAAAATGTTGATAGATAAAAAAATTGACAACACTTCCCTGATGGATGAGATCTATCAATTCAGGTGGTCATTAGATCCAACAGAGAATAAGATGCAGGCGGGTCTTTTCTTTACAGTTGAACGGTAGAAATAAACCAAATAATACTATTTGATACAATAATAATATGTAATGTTGGTGATGCTTTAAACTTCCATGTATGATGCCGACTTGAGTTGCTTTTAATCCTCGGCATCGTCTTGCAAATTTACTATATATGTTTGCAATTACATAAGCTTGATACAATTGATGGAAAAAATAACAAAGCATAGTCTTTGATCTGTCTCAATTCAGGGAATTAAAGCACATATTTTATAACCTTGTTGTGTATGATGTAACTTGAATAGGCCTGTGATGCCATGCCAATTTGATCAGTCCCAAGTCAGGGAAGCATGTGTATGTTGTTGGAATGAAGTGTGTTGCACGATGGCTGTACCTTGAAGATAAGACACGGTACAGATTAGACTAATTTATCTTTAACAAAGTCAGATTACGATAACGAAAATATAGTATTTAGAAGTTTGAAACTATAACATAGATATGTAATTATCTGATACACATCTCAAATTTCTTTAACAAAGGCTTATATTGTGTGTTCCGTCTACGCAGATCTATTGAAAAAACATAAAAACTTTAATTGGATTAAAAGAAAAAAAAGAAAAAAAAAGACAATATTTGATTGGATCTAACAAAATAAGTACAGTTTCGATTGGATCTAATGAAGAAAAAAAAAACTATGTGCAAATCAAAAATATAACTTGAATAAAATATTACAGATAAACATGAGTTTGGTATCGATCTAAGAAAAAAAAACATAAAATTTGAATAGATCCAAGTAAAAAGCATACCTTTTGATTAGATTGTTGTGTTATGTATGAGCAGATCTGAGAAAGAAAAAAAACACATAATTCATGTAAAATTTGGAAAAACATAAGCTTTTGTTCTGAGAAAGATTGTTGTGTTATTGTTGAATCTTGACTCAACACTCTTTTGAGTCAAACAATTGATATATCTTCTTTTGAGTTTGTGATGCTATTGGTTTGGTATTACTTCTTGTTTACTTCTGTGAAAAGACTCAAGTGCAAACGTCAGTAGATCACAATTCGTAAAGTTAGTGTTTATTCCATAAGGTTTGTTATCATTAAAATATCTATCAAAAAGATTTTTGTTTCAACATTTCTTACTTTTTGAATAATTCAGTATGCTTTTAAAAATTAATTTTGAATAAATATATTTAGGTAAAATATGAATTAATATAAGATGTTCATATAATTTATATTTGAATACATTTGTGTTGAAAAAGGCATTTGAGATTGAATATACATTTGGAAACAAAAGTTTTAAATTTCAGCGTCAAGGTAGAATTCATTCCAAAAACAAAATTAATTATAATTGGTAAAACACAAACATGTCAAAATTAGTTTAACATGCCTTTAAATTACCTTTGTCTCTCACAAAATTGAATGAAGAGTAGTGATATTTGTACATCCATTTCATATAACTTTGATGACAACTTTGTTTTTATCTCTTCTTATTGGTCAAAAACAATGGAGAGAGAAAAAGTAAGAGAGGAAAAGAACATCATGTGAATATGTAAGAGAAAGTTGTCCAAAAGTTGTCACAAAATGGTTGTACAAATATCATTTCTCTTGAATGAAACATTCACTAAATAACAGATCCTTTAGCATACAGATATGGTGACATCAAGTGACATTATATTGATACGATGACATCAAGTCACGACGACACTTTTGAATGACAATTTTATGGTCAACGTCAGAGCATAAATGTTCTTGTAGATATTTATGACATTGTGTCATATATTTCACTTTGTCCAACAAGTTGGGTGGTACTGCATTATCACCCTCTCTTTTCTATTTTTTTTTTATGTAAAAAATAATATAAAATTATAATATGATTTTAAACAATAAATTTGAGGTGTATTGTGTGGTTAGGTGAGACTCTATTTAGAGTTTTAGATAAGTGGTATGTCCTGGATCCTCTCCATTGATTTTTTTTTCAAGTTTTCTCTATTTTTAATCTCCATCGTTAAAATACAACAAACCACTTTTTATTACTCCCTCCGTCCCTAATTATAGGGCCCTTTTGAAAAAATAACGGGAATTAAGAAAGTGGATATTTGTATTAAATATGTTTGTAATTAGTATTGTTTTTACAATTTTATCCTTTAAGAGATAGATGATTTATGTTTTCAACATGTTATTTATTGATGATTGAAGAAAAAGATGTATAATTAATAGGGGCATGTATGTAAAGAAATAATTAATGTAGTTGGAAATAGCAAAGGGGTCTTATAAAAAGGGACAAAAAAAAATTCTCAAAAGGGTCTTATAATTAGGGACGGAGGGAGTATAATTTAATTCTCACTTTCTCTCTCATGTTTGATGGTTGAGATTTCACTTGAGAAAACTTAAGAGAATTTTCAATGGAGAAATTCTAACATGTGGTATGAATATTTAGAAAATATAGTTTAGTAGTTTAAATAATTGAAAAGTGTAAAATAATATAATGTATTTAGTATGACCCATTTATACCACCCATATGAATGGTATGGTCTGGGTGCTCTAAGGGACATTGTTCCCTTGGAGAAGAGCCATATTGATTGGAATTGAAAGCGTTACATATCTTGTCTTTATGTAGAAAACAAAAAGCACGGTTCTTTAAGAAAAATTGAAAATAAAAATGTTTATTTGAGATGCATCATGCATATTAATACGACTGCTATTAATTTCATTTTTACTGAATACTCCTTCCGATCCTATTTATAAGAAAAATTTGATTTTTTAAATTCATTGAGTAATTAATATATTTGATATAAAATATAGACCAAATACATTATTCAGGCAATGAATCAAAAAATAAAGATAAAGATAATACATTATGAATTGAATAATTCAAATGAAATCAACTATAAAAAATAAAGATAAAAATAAAGTAATAATAATACATTATTTGTACCCAAAATAAAAATAAAGATAATACATTATGAATTGAATAATTCAAATGAAATCAACTATAAAAAACTCAAAGTGGCTCGTGACATTCAAGCTACTGACATTTACTATGACATTCAAGGATTCTATAAGTGTAAGTGACCGAGGATTCTATAACTTTAAACTTGGTATTATAATCAAATTCAATTATTTCATTAGGAATTGTTCAAAGTAAATATTTTGTAGGTGAGTATGTAAATAAAAAGTTTTCCCAAAAAAAAACAGTGTAAATAAAAAGTAGACAACAAAGAGTTTAATAATAAACGTAAATTCATTATGTAAAAAAAAACCCTAAATTCAAATATATATGATTTTTTATTTATTAATAATCTGTATAATATGTGATATACACAATATAATATGTGAAAGTTTTATACTCTTTCAACCAGACAATCGTGATTTAATTCTTCAACCAAAAAATAGATATAATTTGATCAAGTATATACCAAAAATTCAATTTACGAAAATCTCCATCAATAAAAAGCCCGAAATAAACCAATAATCAAGAATTATTTTTTACGCTCACGTTGATTGGAAAACATCACGTTGTGAAGTTGTTTAGAATGCAAATTTACAAAATAATGTTTTAAATATTTTTATTTACTACCTTTTATATGGATGCATCATATTTTGCATATAACATTTCATAATCACTCCCTAAAAAAAATCATAATCACTATCATGCATAAATTAGGATTTTTGTCAAAAAGAACGTTAGGATTAGAATGTCAGTTATAATTAGGAACAAATTTGCTATTTGGTGCGACAAGCAGTAAGCACACCGCGAATTGCACGAATGCATGACTGTCCCCACTCCCCACCATCCAATTTTCTTTTTGTAATTTTTATATTATTTTTTTATATTAACATTAAAAATTTAAAATAAATAAATATATGTCGTGAAAAGGCCATGGCCAATCCTTCAAACGAATTCCAGCTTTGGGTTTCAAGTTATATTCCTGGCCTTGACAATGATAGCTCACTTTTTTCAGCAGGAGATTAGACAATACAAAAATAAAATTAAATAAAATAAAAATGGAATTGAGAGTCGAGAATTGAGAAGCTAACAAGTGGAAGAGATGAGGGATAAGGCTTGTGAACATCTCCACTTGATTGAGAATTATACGGAAACTAATCTTGAATGAAATTGAAATCGTTGATGTGGACATGTCACCGAGAGAGAATTGGAGATTGGGATCGAAGATTGGTTGGTTTCCGGTGATCGGAGTTTCATGCAACGTTGAACAAAGAAGTTTTTATTTTTATTATTATTATTATTATTATTTTTTTTGCATCGATGTTAAGTCTAGAGTTGCAGTAGTTGGACAACACAAGTCTAAAGTTAATTTCGACATTTTGTATGAAAAGAGTGAGGACCTCAGTTGCCAACGCATTCGCGGGATACACACGATGATTTTTGTCGTGCAATTGAGCATTTTTCAATTAGGAATTGCTCAATTATTTCATTAGGAATTGCTCAAAATAAATATTTTGATAATAATATTTTATAGATTAGTATGTAAATAACAAGTAGACAACAAACAACAAACAAGAACAACAACCAAACCTTATTCCATTAAGTGGGGTCGGCTACATGGATCAAATGACGCCATAGTATTCTATCAAAAATCATATTTGGATCCAACTCATTAACCTCTAAATCTTTTCTAATGGTTTCTCGAATGGTTTTCTTAGGTCTTCCTCTACCTCTTTTAACCCGACTCTCCTTCATTTGATCTACTTCTCTTTTAACAAGTAGACACCAAAGAGTTTAATAATAAACGCAAATTCATATATTGTAAGAAAAAACATAAATTCAAATCTATATAATATTTTTTTATCTTTCAAAAAAATATTCTATATAATATTTTTTTTATTAATAATCTATATAATATGTGTTTTTTTACGCAATATATATTATGTGATATAAGAATCAACAAAATGGAATTTTAAATAATTTTGCAATCACAATATGATATGTGATATAATTTTGCTATAAATAAAAAATTCATACAGAATATTTTTTCTGAAGAAATTAAATCTCATATAGAATATTTTAAACTCAAATATTCTGAATATTTTATTTAAAAAACAATTTATGAACTAAATATTGAGAATATTTTATATAATTGTCATCAAATATTTATAGATTTTGTAAAATAATTCCAATCAGAAATCATGAATTTAATTATAAAATAACTAATATTCTCGGACTAAATAATGATATTATGTGTATAAAATATTTTCAATTTCAAATTTCAATTTTTTTTTCTATTTCCCTTTTATTGAAATAAGTGATTTTCACATCTATTTTGTGATTTCATCGTCTTAGTACGACATTGTTTTGTTCGCCGTATTTGTGTAACATTGTTTGTCTTTCTTGTTTCGTTCATGTATTTGTTCGTTTTAGATTGTCAGATCAACTTCGATCCATCGCATATCAAATCAATGACTTTGAAGTTGTCAACGATGCAGATCCGGAGACATGAGTATTCCGGAGACTTAAATATAGTTATATGTGTAGGTTTTAGTATTTTGCCGTTTTATGCTATTAACATGGATGCTATGAGTTTTTTCACAGATTCATCCTTTTTGTTTTTAGCGAATTTTTATTGTATCGTTGTACTCTAACAATTTGAATGAATGAATATCGTTTATTTTTGTCAATTTTTTTGTTGGTTAAGTAGCATAGTGGCTAGAAGTATGTAAAAAAGAAGAAGGAATTCTCACTTTTTTTTTTAACTATTTCAAATAAATGAGTGGATCAGTATACAACAGGTTTTGGCGTGAGAATGGTTTTTGGGAAAAAGCTCAAATGCAACAACAGTATAATACATTTTAATAAATCTCAAATAAATCTTGCCAAACAATAAATAAATCTCAAATAAATATATGTTATAATTAAATCAGAATGGAAGTCCAAACATAAAATAAAAAAATAAACATGAACACATAAAAAAGTATCGAACTAAGTCATGGACGCATTTCATTCGACGCGCCTACATGTTAAACCTTGTGATAAAGTCCCTGCATGGGTTGCATTGTTGAAGACAAACTTGAGAGGGTAGCAAACAACCTTCAAAGACTTATGGTCATGAGAACGGAGTAAATTGTTCTTGAACCTAATCGAAGTGGAAATATTGAGTCCAAATTCCACGATTCCATGTTCATCGCGGCTCAGAACAATGTCGTTCGCCACACTAGCATCCAAAGGCTTGTTTACTACCGAAGGTTTCATGTTAATCACTTGGGTGGCGCTCTTATCGGTGAAAAATATTGGCAAAGTTGATTTGTCTAGAACAATGTCCTTGTAAAATAACTCAAAGGATGTTGCTTCGTAATAGACTCGCATGCCGTGGTTAGGGTTTTTGGTGGAGAGCAAAATATTCCAATCGGCAGTGAGTTCTGCGGTGTTTACTGTTAGCGAGTTGATTGAGGCCGAGTAGACTTCGAAGGTAGGAGGGAGGTTGGCATCATGAAGGTTGATGGATAAAACCACGACAATGATGAGAACGGCGAGGACAACAAGGGTGATCAAGGGAGCGATGACTCTGCAGCAGCCAGACATTGTTCGATTGAGTTGGAGGTGATGCTATGCTCACTGCTTGCCTCACTACTATGCTCTTCTATATCTATCTATATATAGACAAACCTAGCAAATTAAGCACTTGCTTCGGCCCAACAATTTTTTTTAAATAATTTGATCTTTTTTATAACTTCCTGTATTATTTGATCCTAATTTATTTTATTTTTTAGGAAATTTGATCCTATTTTATTGTTTTACACTAATTTTTCTTTCATGTCAAATCAATATATATATATTTTTTAACTTCCTAATATGATTTCATCCTATTTTATATTTTTTAGGAAATTTGATCCTATTTTATTGTTTTACACAAATTTTTCATTCATGCCAAATCAATATATAATTTTTAACTTCCTAATATGATTTGATCCTATTTTATTGTTTTACACTAATTTTTCTTTCATATCATATCGAATCAATCAAGTTAATTCTATTTTTTTTCTGGCTCGAACGATAGTAAATTTTAAGCATATTTTATTTTGCTACTAAGTTTTTGAGCATAATCTATTTTAAAGTTGTCTTCTTTTTTTTTTTTTTTGGTTTAATTGTAAATTTGGCCTCTTAACTTTTTAAAACTTGCAATTTTGATCTCAAACAAAAAAAAAAAACAATTTTGGCTCTTAACTTTGCAAAAGGTGCTGAGAAGACACTACATATCTAAAAATAGAGGGTTAAAATTGCTGTTTTTTAAATATAAAGGGTCAAAAGTGCATCTGATAGAAATATTTATAATATTTTCTAGGCTTATGAATGAACATGGGAACCTTAGAAATATGGTAGGGAGGATTATCATGATAAGGCAAAAAATTACTAATCCAAGTGGTGTTCAATTCAACCTAATGAGAAATGTAGCTGAGCATCTGTTATGATTGATTCTACAAGACTAATTGATACATCAAGAATAGCAGCTTCAAAAAATACACCACAAAACAAAACTAAAAAAAAATACCCTCGGACTGTATTTTGATGATCGAGTATCTCACAACTATTATTCCAAACACAATACACACTCAAGTTGAAAATAGTTCATCATCGTTTGAACAAAGTATCAAGGGTTCTTAACCTTTATTCTTAACTTCCGAGCAATCTGTGCTGCTTTAGGATGGCTAGGCCTTTTATTACTATGGTATTGTTCTACCTCAACCCAGTTCATAACTTTAAGTATAAGTGATTGAGGGACTTTACGAACATCCCCTTTTGACGCTTCCTTTGTTTTTTTCAAACCAGCTTCCAAAGCCTTCTCGATGAATTCCATAAACCAATTCCCAGCTTCTGTTTCAATCTGTTTTCCCAACTTAATTGGTGTTGCTTAAGCTGCAAGATACTGGTTTCTTATTCTCATCATTTTCAACAATAGGTTCTGAGATAGAACTTTTCTTCTCCGAAATCTCCTTTTGATTTGTACTTGAAATCTCCTTTTCCTTTATAAACACGCCTTCTTTTTGACATGTTTGATTCAGTAAAGTTTCCTGATTGGTCTGTGGAATTTTGCATTACCTCGTGTAAAACAAGTGGTTGTTCTTCAACTTGTTTATCTGATTTTGAAGCCAATACTGAAGCTGAAGTCTCTGCTTGCATTGACATCATTCCACTAACTGCTTGTACAGTATCAGTATGGAATTCCAGAAACCGTTCAAAACAGGTATCAGGTGCATCATCTCGAACTGATTTTGCTAAATTAGAAAACATAAGAAAAAACCAAAAATAATGTTAATTATTTGCTATCTAACTCTAGTAGCTAAAACATATATAAAAAGTGAAAATCTAGACAAAAAATAGAATTAAAATGGAGTTTATGCTTAAGGGGTCAAACTACTGTCTCAGTGGCTGAAGCATCTCTTAATGCTTGAAGGACAATCTTTTGAGCCACTTCTCTTTGCTGCACAGCTTCCTGTCATACAACATAAATACTCATGTTATATGATTATTATAGACAAACAAGGTTTTGAATAAAGTTCAGCGATCGTGATATGTCAGACAACCCTAATTAAAGTCGCGTTTGACCGAGAGGGTTTAGGAAAAAAGTTCAGCGACTGTGATATGACAGCAATATCACGCGACCCCAGTAGAGGTTGTATCGGCCTCATTAAACATCAATTCTCAGCAATATCAAAGATGCTATCATAACTTAAAAATTTAGGACTTATTCAAATGCCTAATTACTAGGATGCAACAACAGTAAAATGTAGCGCATACTACTTCTAGAACATCTATATCTGATGCAAGTGGGAATGATAGAGTCCAGACTTAATCATACTTAGAAACAATTATCATTATCTTTGATTCTGAATGATGGTATTGTAGTGAATGTCATGTAACTCAATTTTGGGTTGGTAATGGTATCCTTGCCTATTAATGAATAGTTTTTTACCTTCCAATAAAATAGCAATAATTAGAGATAAGATCAATCTTTAGCTTTAACAAAAATGTACCTTTCCCAAGGAGCTCAATTTTGCTGGTAAATTCATTGGGAGGCTAAGATTGTTGCATCAAAAGCTGAATCAGTAGTAGATTTTTGTTGAGAGGTGACACCTGAGTCCTCTTTTTGAGCATCTCCGCCAATAACACCAATAAAACTCGCTACTCTTGCATGTCACCACGTGCTGGCGGAGTACCACCTCTCTTTCCCTTCCTTCTATTTTGCACAATTAACCAAATTACAAACAAATTCAGAAAATTTATTTACAATAAATAGTCTAACATGTAATCAAAAGATGCGATATTGCAATCTATATTATACACTATGCAGAATTGCGCTCAAAGTCAAATACAGCTAATACAACCTAAATAACAATCCTAAGTTACAATTGTTTAGCCGAACAAACTTTACAAATCACAATTGCAATGAAATATAGTTGATACAACCTCAATTACACTCATTTTGAGGCTGGAAAGACATCAATTACAGTCCTTTAGTCATTCAAACATAACAAATTGCAATCAATGTTAAATCCAGCTTATGCAACCTTAATTACAATCATTGTCCGCCAAACATAATACATCATAATTACTGTCAAATACAGCTCATTACAATCTTTCTATCACGAAAACATAATGAATCACATTTACAGTCAAATACCGTGGATTGTGGATACAAACTCAATTACACTCATTTTCGGTATGTAATGACATCAAAAATCAAAATGTTTTCAACTCACATTACAGCAGGGGCTTCTTTTTTTTTTTGTTTGTAAAACTTCACCTAAAATACTAAACATCAGTAATCAATTGCCACACAAAAAACCAAACAAGAAGGAAACGAAGTACTTACATTTGACTTGAAGGGACTTGCAGGTATCCTATTCTCTCTTTCCGAAACACTTCTACTTCTTGTAATCTTCCCATTAGAAGAACCAACAACACAACTTTTCCTAACCCAGGACTTTCGCCTTTTGCATCAGTCATTTTACCAAAAAGCCCTCCACGCACGGGACATCTAACTTGTGTTCCATCTTTTCCAATCCCACCATTATTCCTCCATCTAACAGGTGCACACTACTGATCAAAATTCAAATTAACTGGTTTAAAAATCATTGGAGAAGACGAAAGAACATGTACAGACAATGGCTTGAAATCCTTGAAATCTTGATTAAAAGTGAATCATATACAAATGAAAAAACATCACTCCTCCCTCTTACCTTCCTCTAATTTCTCAACTTCCTTGAAATCCTCAAATAAAAGTGAATCAAGTATTGATGATTTACGCAATCCTTTTAGCCAGCTGAAAGTACAAACCAGGGCTTCCACCGTTTGAGGTGTGAGGAAACTACGGTATTCATCAATGATTCGTCCTCTAGTACTAAAAGTAAACTTGCATGCCATGAAAGTCTTTTACTATCTATGCAAGGACTTAAAGATGACTTTAGTTTACCTTCCATCATTTTAAAATATCAAAGTCAATCGACGGAATCTCTAAAGATTCTTCCAAAAACTTTTCTAGATCAGACACGTGTGTAGAGGATGAAACAGTGCACTGTAAAAACCGATTGCTACCATAGCGATCTTCCTTGTGATCACCTAAATCAAATCAATTTGATTGTTAATCACTTTGGAACCCTTCCCCCACATCACTACACTCCACGAGTTGCCAACAAATCTTTTAATTTCTTTGCCTCAAGTGAACTGAAATTATCAAAATTTGAATTTGTACCTAGGGTCTAAGACTTAAGAATTCAACAACAACATGTTCAACAGCTCAAGTTTATTTAGTATTTGTCATATTTTATTTTCATCTTTTCAACCATGTCCTATATACCCTTACAAGAACACACTTTATTTGTCTTTACCTATATTTCAAAGACCTCTAACATATACATATTTTAGCCACATAGGAGGAACCATATATTGTATAACTTTCATGTTAGATCCTAACATAAGATATAACAAAAATAAGTAGGCTAAGAAAAGGTAAAAGGAGGACGGGACCTATCTGCTACATAGATCAGAGCCATATGCAATGAACTTGTGTTTTTGCTTCAAGTAATTCTTCTTCTCAATGCGATACCGAGCTCTAAAAAATTTCAACTAAGTAGTAGTGTGGACAAATCGATGGCATATCTCTCTAACATAAATGTCATTTCATGCGAGTTTGTCTTGACCAGAGTAATAGTTGTCAGAGACAAACAGAACTGACATTTATGTTAGAAAGAATGTGCACCTATTTTGTCCAAGCTTACTGTCTCAAAAAGTTGAATTGCAAGATTTTGAGAACCACGCTGATGATAAAGAGAAACAAGCTGAAGAAAAAGCACACATTCAGTATATAACTGCAAATGTATTCGGTTAGGCATCAACATTGTTGAAGAATTAGAGCAGATAACTCTATGTCTTCATTTTCCCTTGTTTGTTTTATACCAAGTTAAGATCTAACATGAAGTCATTCCAGACACATATTGGTTTTCACAGCCTTCAGTGCTAGGTCGTAACATAGTAGTCGTTTTCCCACTCATTTTGATATAAGTGGAACCTGAATCTGGAGAAAAAGATAATAGAGTTACAAGCAAAGCCCCAAAATTGAATCTCAAATAAGTGGAATATGAAAATTGCAACAAGCAAGCATGTTATTATCCAAAGAAATTTATCATCACTTACAATGATTAGTATGCAAAGCAAATTTTTATAAATTGTCATTAAACTAGCTATAGCAACAATAACTTAGCTTGATGAACAAAACAATATAATGATCATCAATTACATACAAAATAGACAAGTCTTAGTATAAACCACAGAATCAACTTTGTATGTTCTATTACTTAACAACCAAAAATTGAGACAAATCTTAAATTGGTAATCTTACCATTATGTTTATATGTCAGATCAAAACAATGATAAAATATGAGTATGGTTTGATGCATTAGTCAACCGACGCATTCTCCCTTTTAATGCAAACAACTGCAGCTATTGCAATAAGTGCTGCAACTTACAAGATACATCAAAACTTCATTAGATAAATTTCCCTTTACTTGTTCAATTATAAAAAAGTAAAATAAGAAAAGTGTATTATTGCATTGCAATGGCTTTAATTCCACATAGTTTATTCTTTCTCTTGTCTCTCACTCTCATGTTACCCTCATATCATCAAAACACAGAGAAACTGACCCATCATATTATCAAATGATCTAATCAATACAAAAATATACTTGATGCTCAACCAAAGCTTTTCATTAGGCTTGTATAAAATAACAGAGATATGGATAAAAGTTACGTTACAACTTAGATGATCTAATCAACACATAAGTAAGAAAGAAATAATCCATATCCAAACCTAAGACCACCTTGCATAATGATAGGAAAATTATAACAACCAAACCTCTACTAAATTTTCTGTATAAGCATTAACAATGGTTTCTTTTGCAGCAGAAATGCTACTGCTTAGTTAGTATAAACTTTATCAATCACCTCCTTCAACTAAACTTGTTGTTAAAGAAAGTATAAACACAAATGAGAGCTTTATCAAGACTCTTCTTTTTCTCTTATGTTTGTTAATATTTATAGTCACAAATTAGGTTAAGATATTTGTTAGACCAGAGGAAGATGTCAAAACTTGTGATTAGGTGCAACAACAAATTGTACTCCTCTACTGCTGCTTGCAGGACTGTGGAACTGATCCCAAAACTGAAAGGTTGGTAATTTCAGAAAATGGAAAATGGAAAAAGCAAGTGGAAAGTGAATTTGGATGATCCTCAAGACAGAAGGACCTTTGGTGCTAATGTTTTTTTTTTTTTTTTAAAGGAATGTTTTGTTATTTATTTATATTTTCATCATTTAGCAAAATTTGTGTAAAGGCATGCAAGACAGCCTTGTTCTTGTTATAATTTGTTCTTTTTTTGCTTTTGATTTTGAATTTATTATTTTTGTTTCCAAGTTGTAATTAGATTAACAAGTTATACTGAAATGAATTATAGCCTCTAACCCGATTTTTGTTCCAGTCACAGGCTTACCAAACAGCTTAAATGAATATTTTTAGTGCATAGAATTGAAAAATATATACATGTTTAAGAACAGTTCGTAGTGTACACTATCTAAATTTTATCATCTGAAGAGAGCACATGTTTATAAGACAGTGGCAAACAAACACAGACTACTGTGAACCTTAGTTTAAGTCCATTTAAAACGAGTTTGATTATATTATTTCAAAAAATGTAACCAATATTTTATAAACGGACATAATTTTACATTAACTCACATTCCAATTTCCAAATAAACAGTGATAATAATTTAATATTGGAAAAAATAAGAAGAAAAGAAACCTGCTTAATGATTTACATTCATTCAGCAAAGTCAATCAAACAGGGAAAAGGTTGATGTTAGCAGATTGTTAATATTTAGAAAGAGACCAAGGCAAGCTAAAAAGTTGAATAAGAAGTGTGTATAATAAAACATGCTGATAACATGCAAGATAGTTCCCTTATTAGGTTTGATTTCTATTCAGCGAGTAATAATCGTGTGCTCACAAAGCTGCTACAAATCACGAAGTCTGGATAATAAAGTCATGTAAAGAATAAAAACAATGTCAGAGTGCGTTATAAACAAAGTGTAATTCAATTCCCATTTAAATTTTCCATTTTCATTGATAAGGCAATTGAATAATGAGAACACATAAGGAAAAACAGTACTAATCCTAGTGTTATTCAATTGAACCTGATGAGAAAGGCAGCAAGCATTCCTGATCATTGCTTGTACAAGACGACTTATTGATGCATCAAGAATAACGACTTTTATCACATGCATGCCATTGCCTAACAGAAGGGGCTGCATATGATTTTGCTATGACAGATGATTTTATAATTGGTTTACATGCCTAAGCTCTTATAGTTATTCCAATATTCTATCTATTTTTTTATGTGTATTTCCATCCACAGCACCAGAACTGCTACACCAAAACCCAATTAAGCCATCTGAATCATTCCATATGTCATCCCACTTTGATGTTCATGTCACTTAATCATTGATAAATTTCCATTGAACTTAACCCACACCAAACAGTAATATTAGTATATTGCACAAAAGCAACATTACAAATCTAGTCCTCACGTGGAAAACAAGAAAGCACTGTTCTTTGAGAAAAATTGACAAAAAATTGTTTATTTGAGATGCTCATTGTAGATAAACAATGAATATGAATATCACTGATATTAGTTCAATCCTAACCAAATAATACATTTGAGTTGAATAATACAAATAAAATCAACTATGAAAAACTCAAAGTGGCTCGTGACATTTAAGCTAATGACATTTACTATGATTGATTTCTCACAACTGTTATTCCAAACACAATACACACTCAACTTAAAAATCATTTGAACAACGTATCAAGGGTTCTTAATCTTTATTCTCAACTTCCGAGCAATCTGTGCTGCTTTAGGATGGCTAGGCCTCTTATTACTATGGTATTGTTCTACCTCAACCCAGTTCATAACTTTAAGTATAAGTGATTGAGGGACTTTACGAACATCCCCTTTTGACTCTTCCTTTGTTTTTTTCAAACCAGCTTCCAAAGCCTTCTCGATGAATTCCATAAACCAATTCCCAGCTTCTGTTTCAATCTGTTTTCCCAACTTGACTGTGTTGCTTAAGCTGCAAGATACTGGTTTCTTGTTCTCATCATTTTCAACAATTGGTTCCAAGGTAGAACCTTTCTTCTCCAAAATCTCCTTTTGATTAGTACTTGATGACTTCAGCAGCTTTCCCATTTTTCCTTTATAAACACACCTTCGTTTTGACACATTTGATTCGGTAGAGTTTCCTGATTGGTCTATGGAATTTTGCATAACCTCGTGTAAAACATGTGGTTGTTCTTCTTCAACTTGTTTATCTGATTTTGAAGCCAAATCTGAAGCTGAAGTAGCTGCTTGCATTGACATCATCGCACTAACTGCTTGGACAATATCATTATGGAATTCCAGAAACCGTTCAAAACATGTAGCAGGTGCATCAGCTCGAGCTGATTTGGCTAAATTAGAAAACATCCTAAAAGAAAAAGTTGAAAAATACAGTTATTTAGTTGCTAGTCTACACTAGTTGCTGATGCAATATATAAAAGTGCAAAGCTAGTACCCAAAAATAGAATTGAATAAGGATACATACTTAAGGGATCGAACTACTGTCTCGGTGGCTGAAGCATCTCTTAATGCTTGAAGGGCAATCTTTTGAGCTACTTCTCGTTGCTGCACAGCTTCCTGTCATGCAACACAAAATATATATTATATGATTATTGTACACACATTAAAGGATTTAAACAAAATTAAGGGACCATAAATATGGCTGTGATATCACACTACCAGAAGTTTAGGACTTGAATAGTAATAAGTTGAAGTAAGTTTAATCTTTAGCTTTTACAAAAATGTACCTTTCCCAAGGAGCCGAGTCTTGCTGGTAAATTCATGGGTAGACTAAGATTGTTAGAATCATCAAAAGCTGAATTAGTTGTAGAATGAGATTTCTGTTGAGAGGTGACACTTGAGTCCTCTTTTTGAGTAACTCCGTCAATAACACCAACAGAAGTCGTCACTCTTGCATGTCTTAACCGTGGTGGCGGAGTACCGCCTCTCTTTTCCTGCTATTTTGCACAATAATCAAAATAACAAATTCAGAAATTTATCAACAATAAATAGTCAATATGTAATTAAAAGATGTCATATTACAATCGTAGATACTAGGCAGAATAGCAGTCAAATACATCAGATACAACGTCAAATACAATTGTCTAGTCGCACAAACATAACATATCACAATTGCAATCAAGCCAAATACAGCTGATACAACCTAAATTATAATCGTCTGGCTGCACAAACATAAAAAATCGTAATTGCAATCAAGCCAAATACAGCTGATACAACCTAAATTATAATAGTTTAGCCGCACAAACATAACAAATCATAATGGTAATCAAGTCCAATACAGCTGATACAGCCTAAATTATAATCGTTTAGTCGCACAAACATAACAAATCACAATTGTAATCAAGTCAAATACAGTTGATACAACCTCAATCACACTCATTTTCAGGCTGGAAAGACATGAATTACAATCATTCAATCGCCCAAACTAATCACAATTGCACTCAAAGTCAAACCCAGCTGATACCTTTGTAACACCAACACAGACACGGAGACTACACTGACAATCTGACACTAACACTTCGACACAGGTAAAGGCGTAAAAAGCTAACATTTGTCGGTGCTACAGAGAGGCTGATACAGCCTCAATTTCGCATGAACATAATAAATACATAACATGTCGACTAATCTGACACTACCACGTCGACACAAGTATAGCTAACATGTGTTGGAGCTACAAAGAGGCTGATACAACCTAAATTTCGCGTAAACATAACAAATACACAATTATAGTCAAACTCAAATACAACTAATGCAACCTAAATTACACACATTTTAAGGCTGCAAAAACATCAAAAGGGTACCTTTCTGTAAAAAAACTAGCTTAAAATACTAAACATTAGTAATCAATTACCACACAAAAAATCAAAGAATCAAAGATGAATGAACAATGTACCTACATTTGACCTAAATGGACTTGCAGGTATCCTATTCTCTCTTTCCGAAACACTTCTACTTCTTGTAATCTTCCCATTAGAAGAACCAAAAGCACAACTTTTCCTAAGCAACCCAGGACTTTCACCTTTTGCATCATTCATTTTACCAAAAAGCCCTCCACTCACAGAACACCTAACAGGAGTCCCAATTCCACCATTACTCCTCCCTCTAACCGGTGTACACTGATCAAAATCCAAATTAACCGGTTTAAAAACCATCGGCGAAGACGGAAAAAAATCACCACCATCACCATCACCATCATCATCATTCTTCTTCTTCCTCCCAGTACCCCAAGAGCCTCTAACAGAACTAGGCTTACATGTTTGAGCCTGGGCTTGGGTCTGGGCTTTTTCCCTTAGGCCCATTAAAGGTTCAGGTGTACCAATGAAAGGGTGTCTACCAGGTAAGGGTTTAGCACCCTTAAGAACCGGAACAGGTGAACCGGGTTCTAATCTATCAACATATATAAACTGACCCAACTGCATTTTATTACTGAGAACAAAATCATGTTGATCAGAAGGAAGAGTAACGTATATGGAATGCGAAGAATCGGAGACTTTGATGTAAAAGCCTTGTTTTGGGAAGAGACTCTTTTCGTCGAGATCGGCGGGGACGATGTCGGTGACTTGTAAGAGTGAATTACGATGCTCGCTTGTTGGTTTCACGCCGGTGTTTAAACCGTTTAAGAGTTTTACCAGAATTCCAGGTGCGAGCGTTGCCATTGTTTGAAAAAAAAATTATGAGATTTTGGGGAATTTTTTGTGTTACTATTTTTAGGGTTTTCAAGAATTGAGTGTGAAAAAGAAAGAAGAGGTTGGTGAAGAAGATGAAGTGAGTGAGATTGTTTGTTGGTAACGGTAATGTAGGGGTGATATTGTAATATTGGTTATTTTGAATTAAGAACGTTGAGACCAACGGTCATATTAACTTATTAAGCTGGGGATGTCACTGTGGGTGTGATGTAACAAAAGATAAAAAATAAAATGAAATTGTTATAAAAGTTAAGTTAATTTGTTGCATTTGATACCCTGAGAATTTTTTATTAGAAAATAAATTTAATTTTCCACGCAAAAAAAAAAAATATTGAAGTTTTATTTTTTCGTTTTTACTATTTTTTTTTTATACTTTCTACATTTTTCTTTAATGGAGCTAACATGTAAATGATTAACAATGTTTTTTCATAAAATATTTTTTTATTTTAATTATAATTATAGATTGTACATATAGATGTTTTCCTTCAAAAAAAAAAAAAGTACATATAGATGTTTGAAATTTTCATACTATAACATACTATTTATTTTTAATAAAACCAACAATATATCAAATTTCTTCCAACAACAAACAATAAATCAAATATTAAATATAATATAAATTCTTTTTTTTTCAATAACACCAACAATATAATATCATTGTATACAAGTTTATATAACGGTATAATTGGAAGAATATTCTTTCAAAAAAAAATTGGAAGATAAATAAGAAAAACAATTCACTTTGCATCAAAAAGAAAAAGCAATTCACTCTTACAACTACATCGGAAATTAGGTAAAATTTTGTTTGCTTGTAAAAAAAAAAAAAAAAATTAGTTCAAACAAATGGTAATATTAACTAACTCTGCCAAAAAAATTGCTAACTAGATTTTGTGGTAAATGACTCCCTCTAATATTGATAGAGAAGAGGGGTAATTGTCCCGTGAACTTTGCTCAGTTGGTATGGACAATATATAATATATGTAAGATATGAGGTTTGAACCCCGGACGTCATCATAAAAAAAGAGAAGATGGGTAATTTGGGATGATCTAGAGCTCAAGAACGAATATTATCAATAAGAGGAGCATAAGGATAAATAAGTATTTTTGATAAAGCCCAATGTCGTTTAAGAATCTAACTCGCAAATTATGTCTCTAAAATCAAGATAACAAGTAATCTATAATCCATATTAAATAGGACGAGCTCAACGAGTCCCTCTAATATTGATATTTTTTATGGGATTCAAAGATAAACTCTTTGGACAGTTTTTTGAAAGAGATTTAAGTTTAGAAGTGACTTTAAAATCATCAAAAGTTAAAAAAAAAATATTGAAAGTTGAGCTTATGAATCAAACTGGCAACAAATTTCATTCTGATCACGATGACAGCATCAAATTTTAACTCCTTTAAAAAAAAAAAAAAAAACATCAAATTTTAACATATATTTGGACACAAGTTGAATATTTTTTTTCTTGCATCCAAAGATAGTTTCACATGAGTTTTTCAAAGTAAAAACATTATTGGTACTCTTTCTTACTCCCTCATCTTCGCCTATGCCTTGTTGGTGGCCGTTTATTCAACGACAATCAACGTGACTGTTTGGGAATAAAAAAATTAGTGTTTGTCTACATTTGCAAGGAGAAAGTTGTTAGGCTTTTTGGTTCATAAGCTAAGAAGCGTGACAATGATTTATTCAATGTGACTATTTGACAAGGTAAAATTTGCAGGTGTGCCTCATAGAGTCCTGATAGAGGGGACCCTATATGAAAGAAAATTTGGCAGCTCAATGTAACTATACAGTGATGGTATGTTCTAAATTTGCTTCAGTTCTATAATATAGAGAATCAAAAGTCTTCATGTTTATCGGAAGACGAATATGTGTAAAGATGTTCTTGCAAATATGAGATGTGCTTTCAATATAGAGGAAGTGATTCTTATGCATCCTCACAATGAGATACTCATGTTCTTGATAATAATTATAATGAGATGTTTCATATCTTATCTTCACTCAAAACTTTAAATTATTAAATATATAGAGCCTCAAACAAGAGTACATTGTTCAACATATGCTTTTTCGTCCAATATAAACTTTCTCACTAACATTTAATATGGGAGTGTGAAATGAAAAACCTCTCAATAATTTATGGTCATCACTATGAGTAAACATGGAGCGTAATATGTCTTCAAATAACTTTTTTTCTTCTTCTCAATATTAGGTAGTCTAATGTTCAAGTTTGAATACTAAGTAAGATGATATTTCGGCTTATCAACTCTAATGTTAGGGACATTGGTAGGTACACACACATTTTAATCTAAAACTACCTAATATATCTACAACGTTTACTGACATAAGCGTTGAAGTGTCTTTATAGATATAATCTTCTGATCTCAAAAGAAGAATGTTGATGAAGATCTTTCGCTCAAAGGTCATTTAACACCACTATCCAGAGATCTTAGGTGCATAAGGATCAAAGCTAAAACTGGAACAAGGAATAAACAAGTGAAAAAGAGAATTTGTGATTATCCTCGGTAAGAACGATTAGTTGGGTTTTTATCAGTTAGCAAAATTTGTGTAAAGGCATGCAAGATAGCCTTGTTCGAATTTGTTCTTTTTCCATGTGTTTGTCTGTTTTTGAATCTTTCCTTTTTATTTCTATGTTGAAATTTTATTTTTGTTGTAATTAGATTAACAAGTTGTACTCTGACCCGATTTGTTGCAAAACAAATTGCATACAATTTCTTGTAAAAAAAAGTTACATGCAAAATTTTCACCAATAATTAACCAAATCATGGACAAATAATATCCCAAGTCTTTCGTAATATGTAATTAATAATTCTTTTTATGTTTTTTTACCATGCTATCAAAACAAAGTTTTCACCATTGTTTAATAATGACTATTCTCTATCGAAGAATTTATAGGACATACAAGATGAGTTCTTCCCTTTTAACCTATTTCTTTTCCAAACATATGAGTTAAAGATCAAACCCCTAAATGCAAGAGCTAGAGATCAAACCTCCAACCACTTACTAAAAGGAACCAAGTTCCACACCTTCAAAATTTATTTTAGTGAAAATTTATTTTAAGTGAATTATATTTAAATACAATCATGTAATAGTAAACTGAACAATAAATTTAAATTTTTTTAACAATAAAGTGAGTTGAACAATAAACTTTATTAGTGTTGAAATCATATTTAAATCAAAAGCTACATGTCATAAGTTCAAGTCAGAATCAATTCTATAGGCAAAAACAATTTCAATCGACATCACTTAAACATGATAAAATCAATCAATTTTATGTGTCTGAAATTTTACCTATTCCCATCCCACTTTGAAACCAAAGACAGAAATATTGAAAAATAGATGCCTGCTTAAGAGCAGTTTTATGTCTATACATGTCTGGGTAAATATTAGCATCTGAAGCGGATACATGTTTATTTATACTTTTAGAACAACCGCGAGACTGTTAAATACTCAGCAGTCTGCCTCCACACACATGAAAAACATCAAATATATTATCTAGCAAGTAAAGTATAAAACAAAATAGGCAAGAGTTGAAATTCTAATTGTTTTTAGATTACATTGGAAAAAATTTAAACAAAAAGTTAGGGTTATAAACAGAGTTTAAAAAACTGAAATGGTCGTCGACCAAAAATCTTAGCAACACTGATCCGGGATCATGATGAGGTTCGGTACGTACCATGCAAAAGAATTGTGTCAAAACTTGAGAGGTCACATAAATTGGACTGTGAAATTCATAATTAATAGATCATATCACATGATAAAAACTTTATCTGAAGATTCATTCAAAATAAAATCACTTCAAAACTAGTATACATTTTACATGAAAAATTTCCCAAACTGAAGGGTTAACCATCAGGAAAATACTGAATTCAAACAAACAAAAAAGACTTGGTAAATGTAAACAAGACGACTGCCACCTGAGAGTCTAAGTAGATAAATAAAATGAATCAAATTACATTATTGATCGCAGTACCTACAAGAAACAAGTATTGAAACAACCTGCACCTAACAGTATCTGGATGGCCTAGAAGCAAGATATCATTATCGGAATGTTATAAAGGTGTTGCAAAACCTGTCACAAAATCACAAGTAAATGTCAGGATTATTGTGTACTGAAGAATTTTTTTAGGTATCTAACAAGTGTTTTGGTAGCACTAATTTTTATCATTAAGTTCTGCAATCAATATTACTGCCAATTGGGTAGGGGTTCCAATCACAAGGGTACTATAAAATTAGTACACCCAACACAAGCATATATATATATATATATATATATATATATATATATATATATATATATATATATATATATATATATATATATATATATGCTAATGAATAGAGAAGCACAATATTATAAATGAGAACTTCGAGATGCAAGAATCCTATCAGCATATAGTTGATGATTTAAGTTAAGTAGTATGATGATTGGATGCATAAACTAAAAATATTACAAGGAAACAACTTTTGCAATCATCTAAAGAAAAAAAGAAATCAGATAAGAAAAGAAAAGGCATAGTAACTACTACCTATACTACCTTTGTCCCTAGATGTAATACCTCATTGAGCAAAACACAAGAATTAAGAAAAGTAGTTAGTACATTTTAAATTTGACAATAATGTACAATCTCTTTCCAAATCTATCCTTTAATTATTAAAGAGAGAAAAGGTTGTTCTTTTAATTTTCTCCATTTAATTGGGGGTATTTTTGTGAAAAAATAACTAATGCATTTTGTAATTTAAAGAGGGTCTTGTGGGAAGGGTCTTACGTATAGGGATAGAGCTAACTAACAATAAACCAATAACAAACTTCAAACAGAAATAAGTAGACAAATACAGCTTAATCTACTTTATCAATAAACTCTATCCATATCTATTAACTATATGCCAGATTTTTCCAGCCCAGGTTAATGTATCATAGCCAATCAATAATCCTAATTAAATCCCTTTTCAAGCATTGGTTTCAAAATAAAAGAAGAGTTTTGTGTTGTCAGCAGTCTTGCTGCCAAACCTTTTCCATCATACCATTAAAACAGGTCGGCCCTTGCAGGTCACAGCCCTCTCTGCCTAATGAGTAATGCCTATACACATGGTCACGGGTCGCATTTATAACAATGTTTACTGTATCTATCACTCTTGTTTGTTGTTTTATTTTTTGTTTCTAAAATTGTGAAACTTAGGTGGTGAGGTAATGTTATGTGCCTTCACATGAAGCACATTCTCTGTGATTGTTGGGTTCTCTGTAAACTGTTCAAATTAAGAAGGACCTTTAACTCATTATTTCATGTTCAAATTAATTGTACCATCATACTTCTATTTAAAGTTTAGAAACATAATTTTCGAAGGATCTTATACTCCTGTTATGATCACACAATTATAATCTTTTAACTCCCTTTTGACCCTAAATAGGATCTCGATTTTGAAAAACTTGGTTGGCGGAGTTTTAAAAAGAGCTTACAGGAGCAGTTAATAAGAATCACTTTTTTCCCTTTTCACAAATGCACAAAAAGATCCCAGAGCCCCGACCATTAGTCGGACATCAACATTATGCCAAAGTGTTGATATGGATCTTCCCACCAGCATCGGCACAGGCAATATAGCACCACCCGCCACAGCTTTGCCATTTCGTTTAGCAAGTTAATGTCCCTCAATTCCCATCTGTTTTTCGCATCATCATTAAAATCTATGCATATACTAAATTAGATTGAACCCCTATTAAGTCTTTCAGGCTAAATTTTCTACTTTTTTGTCACTACATTTGCCTATTCTTGTCAGGAACACAGCATGAAGATGGTATTTCAAATGTTCCTGGGTCCTCCCCCATACATAAAATAGTCTTAAACTTATCCTATTAAGGAAGTAAAAGTTGAAAGTGAAAACTTGCCTGCCTATGTATTTGAAACATTGTTTTTAAGTCACATCCGCTGTAATTGAATCAAATGGACACTTAAAATCAGTAATTAGGAACCATATTACCAACTACATTTGCCAATGAAATTGGGTGAATGAATAGTGGTGAAATGGTTACAAACAAATTGACCAGAAAATAAATGTGAGATGAAAATACAATAGTGAAATGTCAAATATCATTACCACTAAACTTTTCCCTGACATGAGAAACTAGAAGCCTTGTGACAAACAATGAAATTGAAAATGACTATTATACTTGAAATAAACTCAACAACAATTATGCTCAAATGATCACTATAACACCATAGAGTATCATTACGCCTATTCTCTAACACGTGTCTCTGAAGTTGTTATTGTTACTCTACACATTAACAGATACAGACATGCAAACAACCAATAATCTAGGCAGGGAAAGGACATAACTCATAACATAGGTCCAATAACAAGTTACAATCCTATTCACTAACAATCAGAGTTATTACTAATTACAGTCTCATTAAAGCTAAAAATATAATTAAAATGATGCAAAACATTTTTTTTTTGAAGAAGCTAAACTATCCCGCCCAAATTGGCAAAAATGATACAAAACATAATGTGGTACTATCGCCCCCTAGTTAGTTTTTATCATCTCAGACAATGTGGTTTTCAAATAAAATGAGAAAGAGTAGTTCTTAAAAAATATAAAAGTAAACCCTGATTTAGTTCTTAAGCATCATTGTCTCTCCAACTCAAACCCTAAAGTATATGTCTCAATCCATTTGTCGAATCTGTCTCATTAGTCCTACTGTTATATATCGACATAACACTAAAAGTATCATGACGGATAAACGTCTTAACTTGAATGTTATAGCATAAGCGCCTATCATATATAAGTGCTAATACTAATAGATAAGCACAAATAAGTCAATCCAAACAGACCCTACGCAACGACTTGAGCTACTGCATTGGAAGTTAAAGAGAATAATAGTACCTTCAGAAAGAACACCCCAGGTGTTATTATGCAAAGACAGCAGAGAAGTGAACAATGCAGAAGCAGTGACACTATGCAACGGCGTCAATGAGACCTGTGTACCAGCCAATTGCACCGGAAACCTAAAATACAACCATCATAATATAATTATTATTCAATTCAATTCATATACATTTAAATGAAATGATAGAAAATATATAAATTCTGATTTACCTTATGGAGTAGGAGAGTAAGCGTTTTTGTGGGGAAGCTTGAAAAGAAGAAGAAGAAGAAGAAGCAGAGGAATTGAATTTACAGGAGTTTGAAGAAGAAGAAGATCGACGAGATAATAGGGTTTTAGAAGAAGATGAAGCTATTTGGAAACATTTCCGACTACAGTTCGACGCCATTTCGTGTTCTCACTCAGAATGTTACTGAACTAGGAAGGACGCGCAGACAGAAGAAGGTGCTTGCCTCATGGGCCGGATCTTTTTACCCACAACAAATATGGGCTTTCAAGAATTGAGCAAATAGTCACTTTGGTCCCTCACTCTGCACCTCGCTGTCACATAGGTCTCTGACTCATGATTAAATGCAAGTCTCTGACTCTACACTTCCGTTATCACTTTAGTCTCTGACGTTAAAAAAATATGTTAAGTGATGATGTGGCGCATATGAGGTGTCACAAGGACCAAAGTGATAGTAGAAAATGGTCACTTTAGTCCCTGAATCAAAAATCAATATTCCCAAATTGAATTTCAAATTCCTAAATCCCTAAATGTCATCTAATCCTCTCTTTTGTTCAAAATTAATCTTCCATTAAACACAACTTATTGTTAGGTCCCTGACTGTGCATATTTACTATCAGTTAGGTCCCTGACAATGAATTAGCAAATCCATTAGCATCTATTACTCTTGATTATTGTTATATTCACATGATAATTCATATCTCTACCCCGTAGGTCTGAGCATACATTAATCAAGATCTCAAGATATATTCAAATGATAATTCATTTCAGTTGAATTTCTTTTAACATAATTTCTAACTTAAAATTTGTTCTACTTAGTAGGTACTAGTGCTACATCTAACATAAGTTGTTTATCTTTCCAATTTTATTATCAAATTTCTCACTTTAATTTTTACTTTCATGAGAAGCTAAAGCAACTAAAGCATAAGTTCTTTCAAGTAAATTAATAGCATGAATATGATATTTGATACTATTAAATCAACGCCTTTTTGTACAAATCCGAATGTCATTGTCTATGCACAATGTCTTAAACTATGGTAATAATAATCACAACAGACAACTTCAAGCATGTGTATTTTAGTAAGTGAATTTATGCATTAGTTATTCAAATCTCTCCACCAAAAATTGGATATTGTTGTTGAAAGACACATCAAAAATCAAGCTATGACTTTAAAATACTTACATGGATTATAATATACACATCGTTCATAATTCATTTCTCTATATATGTAATCCTGATGTCATTATATACTAAAGGGATAAAGAAGTAAAAGAACCACAACACTATGACACTACTATAAAACTCCAAACCTTAGCTCAACATACCATTGCCTCAAGATCAACTTTCAAGTCAAAAAAATCCATAATAGTCAGAGACTTTAGTGAAATTTCGTGTTTACTGTCAGAGACCAAACTAATAGTAAGTATGCACAATCAGGGACCTAACAGCAGATTGGTGTTTAATGGAAGATTGATTTTGAACAAAAGAAATAACTAGATGACATTTAAGGATTTAAGATTTAGGGATTTAGCGAATTGATATTCAATTTGGGCATATTGATTTTTGGTTCAGGGACCAAAGTGACCATTTTCTACTTTTACTTTGGTCCCTATGACACCTCATATGCGTCACATCATCACTTAACAAATTTTTTTAACGTTAGGTGTAACACCCCGTTACCCAAAAGGAATAAAATAGCATATAAACATCAGAGTATTACACCAAACGGGCATGCTACATCGCAACATCGAAATTCTTAAATAGAAAATAAAACTATTTAATTCAACAACAGTCTTAACTTCAAATTAATGCAGCGGAAAGTTTTGCATTTTCAATAGCAACAACAATATTTTAATCTCCAACAACATCTTGGCATTAAGCCTAAACAACAAAAGTTAGCCAATGAAAGGGCACATCAGCGAGTTCCAAAATTTGATACATGGAAGGGAAAACAACAATGAAATAATAAAATGACTCCCAACCCACGTATCAGAGCCCTAGACACGACTCTTGAGCCACCACCGACTACTCAGGATCACCTGCAAGTTACCCATAGGAAGGGCAACATTTTCAAGCAGAAGGGGTGAGATTCACAACAATAAATATAGATATTAAAATCATCAAATGAATCTAACACCCTATAACTTCAACATGTTCACTTGCAAATATTATAATTATTCACAATCACAACAATACCATCATAATCATCCACTTAACAAGTAGTATACAATGTATATAATATCATCAGCATCAACAATACACCAAGACCACAATGAATACACACATATAAGAATGTATATCAAACATCAACATCATCATTACATCAAGACTCATGCAAATGACATGACCACTGCTAAGACACCATCTTAGACTTCTGAATGAGATGCAATTATGCATGTGGTACCAATCAGGACCGAGGCCCTCACCGCTTTTGAATGGTTAAAGCATTCATCAGGACCGAAGCCCTCACCGCTGTTGAGCAACTAGTACTCCAGGACCGAAGCCCTCACCGCTGTTTTTATGCATATGCAATGGACCTACTTGTGTATATCTACATACAACTGACCATGCAATGCAACTCCATGTGACTCCACTTAACTAACATGTATGATTAACAATTAAACATACAATGCATTCATCATCATCAATCAGCATCAAGTCCAGCAATTCAATCAATCAAATAGTGCATGATTATATAACTATGCTTAAATCCAACAACATCATGATACTACCACTCATGCACGAAAACAACACTCAGGAACTGAGTAGCTCGCCTCGCGAGCACATCTGCTCGCCATGGCGAGTTCATAAAAACACTAGCTCGCCATGGCGAGTTCAAGGCGAACTCGAGGCGAGTGAAAAACAGATGCTCTCGGGAAAAAGTGACATTTTCCCACTCAAACTCCAATTCTAAGTTCCCTATTCATCTTTTTAACCTAAAACTTCCACCATTCATCTTTAAAATCATCTAGGTACCTTAAACCACTCCCAAAACATCTTATAACAACTTTTCAAAAATCACATTTTGTTTGGGCTTACTCGCCATGGCGAGTTGGACTGCTCGCGAGGCGAGTAGTGACATTGCTCACTCGCGAGGCGAGACATGAATGCTCGCGAGGCGAGCGATGAACGTCAGTACGGCCAGAAAACTGGTTTTTCCCCAAAATCCCATTTTTCTTCCAATCACTCCCCAAATCAGTTTACAGATGTAAATTAACTTCCTGTATGCAACTGGAACCTATTTCTAACATCAATTCATGATTACAACATCAAAAACTACAATTTCATCATAAAACCCAAAATCCCCAATTTCCACCAAAACCTGTTAAACTCAAAATCAGACTTTAATTTCTACACTATTGAAGTAAACCCCACCCTTACCTTAGTTCAGAATGAAAAATGCACAGCAAAAAGGGTTCCTCTGGTTCTTCTCTCTTGCTCCTGGTTTTCTCTTCCTTGGCTTGGTTTCACGTAAAACTGTTTCTGACTCTCACTTCCTATTTTCTTAACTTCCCACTTAAGAGTAACTCCCTCCTAATTGCACTTAACTCCTCCAAATTCCTAATAACTCCAATTAATTCCCCAAACACCAAAATAATTAATATTTCATACTTATTTTTAATTATTATTAAATAAACCATATGGTAAAATAATGTACCACATAAAACATCCAAAAATCACATATATATAAATATATGCATAAACTCCACATAAATCACCAAACATCATACATAATAATACATATATATATATATATATATACTCCACATAATAAAATTAATTAAATAACTAGGGCGTTACAACTCTCCCCAAATCACAGAATTTCGTCCTCGAAATCTTACCTCAAGCAAACAACTCCGGATACGACTCCCGCATCTTACTCTCCAGCTCCCAAGTCAAACTTTCACCAGTCGCTCCACCCCAAACGACTCTCACAAGAGGTATCTCTTTACCCCTCAAGGACTTCACCTTCCTGTCATCAATCCTCAACGGCACAGTCTCAACAGTCAAGTTGTCCCTAACCTGCACATCATCATCTCTCGGAATCACATGAGAAGGATCCGCAACATACTTCCGAAGCTGAGAAACATGAAACACATCGTGCAAGTTCGAAAGATGTGGTGGCAAACCAACTCTATATGCCACTGTACCAATTCTCTCTGAAATCTGATACGGACCAATAAACTTAGGAGTCAACTTTCTCGACTTCAAAGCACGTCCAACACCCGTCAAAGGAGTGACCCTCAGAAAAACATGATCACCCTCCTGAAACTCAAGATCCTTTCTTCGCTTGTCATGGTAACTCTTCTGTCGACTCTGCGAAGCTTTCATCTTTTCTCTTATCAACCTGACTTTCTCAGTAGTCTCATGCACCAAATCCGGTCCCAACACAACACTTTCACCCGACTCAAACCAGCATAAAGGAGTCCTACACCTCCGGCCATACAAGGCTTCGAACGGTGCCATACCAATACTCGAGTGATAGCTGTTGTTATAAGTAAACTCAATCAAAGGCAAGTGACTATCCCAAGCTCCACCTTGCTCAAGCACACACACTCTCAACAAATCTTCCAATGATTGAATTGTCCTCTCCGACTGACCATCTGTTTGAGGATGATAAGCCGAACTCAACTTCAACTTTGAACCCAAAGCGTCCTGTAAACTTTTCCAGAACCTAGAAGTGAACCTCGGATCTCTATCTGACACAATGCTAGACGGAACACCATGAAGCTTCACCACACTGTGAATATAAATCTCTGCTAACTGCGCTACCGGATAACTGATATTAATAGGAATGAAATGTGCCGACTTCGTCAACCGGTCGACAACTACCCAAATGGCATCATGTCCTTTCGAAGTGTTCGGTAAACTCGTTACAAAATCCATGGAGATACTGTCCCACTTCCACTCCGGTACATCTAACGGTGTCAACAACCCTGCAGGCTTCTGATGCTCAACCTTGGACTTCTGACAAATCAAACAGGCATAAACAAACTGAGCAACATCTCTTTTCAAACCGGACCACCAAAACAGTTTCTTCAAATCATGATACATTTTTGTAGCCCCCGGGTGAATACTCAACCTACTCTTGTGACTCTCCTCAAGAATCAACTTCTTCAACTCTTCATTGTCAGGAATACAAACTCTACCTCTGAACCTCAGCACCCCCTGATCATCAACTTTGAAATCACTATCCTCAGTGTCATTACCAGAAGTCATCAAATCAACAAATTTCAAATCTTCTTTCTGAGCTTCTCGGATACTGTTCAAGAAATCACTATCAATTTTCAACATTCCCAACTGTATACTCTGGGGTGACAATTCACAGACAAGACTCATATCTCTGAACTGTTCTAACAACTCAAACTCTTTCACCATCAAAGCAGACATGTGCAACGTTTTCCTACTCAAAGCATCAGCAACCACATTGGCCTTACCAGGATGGTAATTCAAGCCAAAATCAAAATCCTTCAGTAACTCTAACCACCTCCTCTGCCTCATGTTCAGTTCCTTCTGGTCAAATAAATACTTCAAACTTTTATGATCACTGAACACCTCAAATCTGGAACCGTACAAATAATGCCTCCAAATTTTCAAAACAAACACCACTGCAGCTAACTCCAGGTCATGTGTAGGATAATTCTTCTCATGAATACGCAACTGCCTAGAAGCATACGCTACCACCCTACCATCTTGCATCAGAACACCACCTAAGCCCAGCTTAGATGCATCACAATACACAACAAACGGTTCTTCTGGTTTAGGCAAAATCAAAACAGGAGCAGTTGTCAATCTTCGCTTCAATTCATTGAAACTACTCTCACACTGAGCATCCCACACAAAAGACTTACCCTTACAGGTCAACTGTGTCAACGGAAGAGCCAACTTCGAAAACCCTTCTATGAACCTGCGGTAATAACCAGCCAAACCCAGAAAACTTCTAATCTCAGTTACCGACTTCGGAGTCTCCCATTGTGATACCGCATCAACCTTTGAAGGATCCACTGCAATACCACTACCAGAAATAATGTGACCCAGGAAACTTACTTCATTTAACCAGAACTCACATTTTGACAACTTAGCATACAACCTCTTTTCCTTCAACACTTGCAACACTATTCTCAGATGCTCTGCGTGTTCCTCCTCATTCTTGGAATAAATTAAGATATCATCAATAAATACCACCACAAACTTATCCAGAAAAGCATGGAAAATTCGGTTCATGTACTCCATAAAAACACCAGGCGCATTAGTAACACCGAAAGGCATCACTTTGTACTCGTAATGACCATAACGTGTCCTAAAGGCCGTCTTCTGCATATCCTCATCCTTTACCTTTATCTGATGATAACCAGACCTCAAATCAATCTTACTGAAAATCTTGGCACCAACCAACTGATCCATCAAGTCGTCAATTCTAGGAAGCGGATACCTGTTCTTGATCGTAACTTTGTTCAACTGACGGTAATCTATGCAAAGTCTCATACTACCATCCTTCTTCTTTACCAACAACACCGGTGCTCCCCAAGGTGAAACACTGGGTCTTACAAACTTCTTATCTAATAGGTCCTCCAACTGTTTCTTCAACTCAGCCAACTCAGAAGCTGACATACGGTACGGTGCCATCGACACCGGCTTAGTTCCTGGAACAAGATCAATTGAGAACTCAACCTCCCTCTCTGGTGGCACATCAGGAATCTCATCAGGGAATACTTCTGGAAATTCATTCACTACAGGTAAACCATCAACCACAGCTTGATTTTCTAACGACAATTGTGCCATTAAAGAATACATCAGGATACCATCACGTTCAAACTGTTTCATCTGTTTCGTAGACAGAAGCTCAACCTCACCTTCTTCTTCAACAGAAGAGAAATGTACCGTCTTACTAAAGCAGTTGATATGAACCCGATTATATTCTAACCAATTCATACCAAAGATAACATCCATACCCGTCAACGGAAGACAAACTAAATCAATCACAAAATCTCTACCAAACATAGATATAGGACACCGCAGACAAACAAGAGAAGTGGTTACTGAACCCTTAGCTGGAGTTTCAACAACCATTTCCCCTTTCATATCAGACACATCTAAACCCAACTTATATGCACATTCAATAGCAATAAAACAATGAGTAGCACCAGTATCAATAATAGCAATTAAAGGAGTACTATTAAAGAAACAAGTACCTCTGATAAGTCGGTCCTCATTAGGAGTCTGCGTACCAGTCAAAGCAAACACTTTCCCACCAATTCTAGTCTTCCTCGGCTCAGGACACTGTGAACTAATATGACCTTCCCCATTGCAGTTGTAACAGACAATGTCCCCACGCTTGCATTCAGCCAAACTGTGACCCTTCTGACCACACCTGAAGCACTTCCTATCATCTCTCCCACAGACATTACTCTTGTGGCCTTTCTCACCACACTTGTAACAAACAATCTCAGCTGGAGCATCTCTCCTCTTGGGCCTCCTATCATCACCCATCCTCTGCTTTCCTTTGTCAGTAGGAGCACTGTAAGGCTTAGGACGATTCTGTTGTCCCTTACCCCTCCTCTCACTCATAATCTTATAATGAGCTTTGGTGTCTTCTTCATAGATTCTGCACCTATTAACCAACTCAGAGAAGACTCTGATCTGCTGATACCCAATAGCCCTTTTGATGTCAGCCCTCAACCCATTCTCAAACTTGATACACTTGGAGAACTCAGCTGTCTCCGCACTGTAATGAGGGTAGAATGTGGCAAGCTCCACAAACTTTGCAGCATACTCTGTGACAGACATGTCACCCTGTTTCAACTCCAGAAATTCAATCTCCTTCTTACCTCTGACATCTTCTGGAAAATACCTGCCTAGGAACTCCTTCCTGAACATGGTCCAGGTAACCACAACATCACCCTGTTCCAACACAGGCAGCAAACTCACCCACCAATCATCAGCCTCCTCAGCTAGCATGTGCGTCCCAAACCGCACCTTTTGAACCTCGGAACACTGCATGACCCTGAAAATCCTTTCAATTTCCTTCAGCCACTTCTGTGCACCGTCAGGATCATACCTACCCTTGAAAGTTGGTGGATGATTCCTCAGGAAAGTCTCAAGCATCCTGGTTCCATCACCACCAGTTTCAGCCTTAGGTTGCTGTTGAACAGCTTGAGCTACAGCCTCAAGCGCAGCAACAAGAGCAGCATCACTACTTCCAGTCATCTCGAGGTTCTACACGACAAACAACAACTCAGAACAACAACAAAAAGCAACAACAAAGTTGACACTCTATCCTAGGTGGCTCAACAAGACTCTACTACTCGGCCGGACGGACCAACCTGCTCTGATACCAAATTGTAACACCCCGTTACCCAAAAGGAATAAAATAGCATATAAACATCAGAGTATTACACCAAACGGGCATGCTACATCGCAACATCGAAATTCTTAAATAGAAAATAAAACTATTTAATTCAACAACAGTCTTAACTTCAAATTAATGCAGCGGAAAGTTTTGCATTTTCAATAGCAACAACAATATTTTAATCTCCAACAACATCTTGGCATTAAGCCTAAACAACAAAAGTTAGCCAATGAAAGGGCACATCAGCGAGTTCCAAAATTTGATACATGGAAGGGAAAACAACAATGAAATAATAAAATGACTCCCAACCCACGTATCAGAGCCCTAGACACGACTCTTGAGCCACCACCGACTACTCAGGATCACCTGCAAGTTACCCATAGGAAGGGCAACATTTTCAAGCAGAAGGGGTGAGATTCACAACAATAAATATAGATATTAAAATCATCAAATGAATCTAACACCCTATAACTTCAACATGTTCACTTGCAAATATTATAATTATTCACAATCACAACAATACCATCATAATCATCCACTTAACAAGTAGTATACAATGTATATAATATCATCAGCATCAACAATACACCAAGACCACAATGAATACACACATATAAGAATGTATATCAAACATCAACATCATCATTACATCAAGACTCATGCAAATGACATGACCACTGCTAAGACACCATCTTAGACTTCTGAATGAGATGCAATTATGCATGCGGTACCAATCAGGACCGAGGCCCTCACCGCTTTTGAATGGTTAAAGCATTCATCAGGACCGAAGCCCTCACCGCTGTTGAGCAACTAGTACTCCAGGACCGAAGCCCTCACCGCTGTTTTTATGCATATGCAATGGACCTACTTGTGTATATCTACATACAACTGACCATGCAATGCAACTCCATGTGACTCCACTTAACTAACATGTATGATTAACAATTAAACATACAATGCATTCATCATCATCAATCAGCATCAAGTCCAGCAATTCAATCAATCAAATAGTGCATGATTATATAACTATGCTTAAATCCAACAACATCATGATACTACCACTCATGCACGAAAACAACACTCAGGAACTGAGTAGCTCGCCTCGCGAGCACATCTGCTCGCCATGGCGAGTTCATAAAAACACTAGCTCGCCATGGCGAGTTCAAGGCGAACTCGAGGCGAGTGAAAAACAGATGCTCTCGGGAAAAAGTGACATTTTCCCACTCAAACTCCAATTCTAAGTTCCCTATTCATCTTTTTAACCTAAAACTTCCACCATTCATCTTTAAAATCATCTAGGTACCTTAAACCACTCCCAAAACATCTTATAACAACTTTTCAAAAATCACATTTTGTTTGGGCTTACTCGCCATGGCGAGTTGGACTGCTCGCGAGGCGAGTAGTGACATTGCTCACTCGCGAGGCGAGACATGAATGCTCGCGAGGCGAGCGATGAACGTCAGTACGGCCAGAAAACTGGTTTTTCCCCAAAATCCCATTTTTCTTCCAATCACTCCCCAAATCAGTTTACAGATGTAAATTAACTTCCTGTATGCAACTGGAACCTATTTCTAACATCAATTCATGATTACAACATCAAAAACTACAATTTCATCATAAAACCCAAAATCCCCAATTTCCACCAAAACCTGTTAAACTCAAAATCAGACTTTAATTTCTACACTATTGAAGTAAACCCCACCCTTACCTTAGTTCAGAATGAAAAATGCACAGCAAAAAGGGTTCCTCTGGTTCTTCTCTCTTGCTCCTGGTTTTCTCTTCCTTGGCTTGGTTTCACGTAAAACTGTTTCTGACTCTCACTTCCTATTTTCTTAACTTCCCACTTAAGAGTAACTCCCTCCTAATTGCACTTAACTCCTCCAAATTCCTAATAACTCCAATTAATTCCCCAAACACCAAAATAATTAATATTTCATACTTATTTTTAATTATTATTAAATAAACCATATGGTAAAATAATGTACCACATAAAACATCCAAAAATCACATATATATAAATATATGCATAAACTCCACATAAATCACCAAACATCATACATAATAATACATATATATATATATATATATATACTCCACATAATAAAATTAATTAAATAACTAGGGCGTTACATTAGGAACTAAAGTGATAACGGAAGTGCAGAGTCAGGGACTTATTTGTGTTTAGGGAGTTGCAGAATCAGGGACTAAAGTGATTATTTGCTCTTCAAGAATTATGTGCATTTTTTTAACCGGTATCATATTTGTGCAACTGTAGAGATTAATCTCTCAAAGCGAATGGATAAAACTATAGATGATGGTAGAGCATTTAAGATTTAAATCTACGCATCTCCATTAGTGTCGTATTGTAATTGTAACTAGTATTACTATTATTTAATTTGTAAATTTTGAAATATCAATGTCTAATTTGTAATGTTTGTTATTTTTTATTTTTTGTATCCCTTAAAAAGTTATTATTTTTATTTTTTTCTTTATAGAGAAGTTTAATATTATATATGTGGGTTAGGTGGTCCACGATAATTAAAATCTATATGAAACTTCAACCATGATTGATGTTGATTTTCAAACGCAAGTTTACGATCTTCTTTTTTATACTACCATCTAACAATGTCAATGACTGACATTGATTGTCAAACGCACAAGTTTACGATCTTCTTTTTTATACTGTTAGTTTAGTGAATTTAATTTTTTTTTTTTTTTGGGGATTTGAACCTCAAACTTTGTATATTTTCTGCATTGTTCATACCAACTGAGTTAAGCTCACGAGGACGGTGAATATAGTATCAATGCATAAGCAATTGAGGAGATAAATTATGTTTGTATAAGATATTTCCACTTTAGATAAGATACAACTAGATTTAATTAACAATTGTAAATGAACTGAATTTGTTATGTAGCATATGCAATGCATATATGTTCCATTTCAATCCTAATCACTAATGATCGTGTCCATAATATTTAGTTTCGCCTTCAACTTGTATCATTCTTTTGCCATATTTTCTCCAACTTGTGCGGTAATTAGAATCGACAATCTAGGAATTCTAACCACACCCTAACAAAAGAAAACGACAAGTTTTAAACATAAACAACATATTATGAACACTAACAATGGTATTAGGATGAAAATTTGACATAGGAATATAACAATTATTAGAAACACAAGAACATGCATATGAAACACAAGAACATAGCAACCATTTAAAAATGATTTTTTTTATTTTTAGAAATAGAAATATAAGTAGAAAAGACAATCCAAGTCGGTAAAGCAAAACATCAAGTCGGGTTTTGAAACGAAAGATAACCATCTTAGGTATCTTTGATTTCTCTTCCATTCTCCTTTGTTTCTAATTTTATTTATGATTGTTTCTGAGTTTTTTTTTTTTTTTTTATATAAAATTGATGGTTATTTATGAGGATGAGATCTAGTTTATGGTGGCCAAGGGTTTGTGTGATGATTAAAGGTTAAAGAAGATGCATGAAGTAACAAAAAAAAAAAGGATGGTGGAGTGCAAGACTCTCATCTGTTGGTTCCAACTCTTCCCTCTATCTTTTGTTGTGATTTTTTCATTCAAATTTATACTCAAAACTAGGTTAAGTTCCTCTTTAGAAGATGTCAAAACTTGTGGTTGGGTGCAACAAAATTATGTACCTTTGTTGTTTTTTGTTTGTTGAAGGATGTACCTTTGTTGTTTCTTTTAGGACTGCGAAGGTGGTCTCAAAATTGAACAGAAAAACGGAGATGCATGTGATGTTTTAAGCTAAAAATGGAATAAGGAAAAACCAAGCGGAAAAGAGAAATTGAGATTTTCCTCAATAAGAACGATATGTTGGGTTTTTGTCATGCAAAATAGCCTTACTATAATTTGTTCTTTTTGCTTTTGTGTTTTTCTGTTTTTAATGTTTTCTTTTTATTTTCAATTTGTAATATTATTTTTGTTGTAATTTGATTTTTTACTAAATTTATTTTATTAAAATAATTTTAGTTAAAAGTAAATTGATTGTGAAGTGATTTATATTTCAAATTGAAAGCTATAAATCCTAAAGAGAGAAGAAATCTCGCAAAGGAGAAAAAGTCGCCCATAAATTCCATACCTATAAAATTCAATAAATAAGATGTTTTTGAAGCTCAAAGAAAATATCACATCTTGATCTATACTTGTCTAAATAAGATGTTTTTATACATTTTAAAAGCTAATAGAAATATCTACAAGACTACAACTCTATTGTTTATAGAAAAATCATATTCAACTTTTAACGTAGTAGAGACTTTACTACACAGATTGAAGGTGTGATGTTTCATTTGTTGATTTGGTTATCTACTTCTGATGGCAATATCTTGAGTTTTTTTTTTTTTTTTTGGCAAACAATATTTGAGTTATAAATATTATTGAGATAAAAATTAAGTAATTTGAAAGCTAATAACCTTTAAAAAAAAACTTATGAATGCGATGAATATAAATAGACTTGTTTCAAGTGTCATATCATTACTCAGAGTCAATTATATAGTTATCTTGAATAATGATCTAAGAAAACTAATCATTGAGACTAATCCAAATTATAAGACAAAAAAATGAAGACATATTGAATACGATGTTGTTCAAAAGAACATTTTCACTTTTTTAACTTTTTTTTATTTTTTTATTATTAATGATCATTTTTCAATATTTTTTAAAGGATTCAAGTTTGATATCTTAAAGACAAAGTTAAACTCTTACCACCAAATTAAAATGTACATCCTAACTTTTAGACCCATTTTGAATATATATCTTCATTTATCATTAACTCTTTTTTTTTTCCTCTCGTTCTATATTGCAAGTGCGAAAAGAAAAACTACATGGAGCTTCAAATGCTTGTTCTTTTTATCTATATAAAAGTTACACGGAGCTTCTCAATTCTAACAATACTTTGTTAATTATCTAAAACTACAGATTTTTAGAGACGCTAATGAGAAGAAAAGATGACGAATGCTTTTGCAGCTCCAATTATACTAGAGATGGTGGCATGGCTTGAAGGATGTAAAAGTCACTAGCGCTATGAATATTGATAAGAATTTGATTTTAAGAACATGTTAGAAATTAGAATCGTTGCCAATTTTTGTGCCTCGAGAAAATATTAGCTTATGCTAAAATTTTCATATAGTTGTGATAAATATATAGATATGCTTACTTAGAAGTTTGATGTTGCAACTTAAAAAGAGGTGCACCTCTTTCTATGAAGAATGTTGAATGGTACCAAAGGAACTAGCCTGGTGCTATCATTTTTCCCCAACTCCGTCAATGTTCTTATTTTTGGTTCTAAAGAGTATAGAGGCGAAATTCTCACACTAAGTACCAAGAAATGAGGAACTACGTGTTCAAACCTACGTTCCAACAAATCATAATCTCAATGTAATCTTATCATTTGAGTTGTAATTGCAGGACCCATCCATTATGCTCAACTAAATATTACAAATGGCTAGTGAAATGTACAAATGGAAAATAAATATTGTACCTTACAAACTTCAGTTTGAATTGAATGGTTTAATTATAAGCCTACTTGATGTAATCGGTGGTTTCAGCAAGTAAGATTGAAATTTGAATACTGGATTTCCATTTTCTTTTGGCTAACGTAACGTGATTGTCAGTAAAGACCAGGTAAAACACAATGGAGACAATGATTTCATTTCATCTTTGAATCGAAATTTTACAGATGTTATGATTTTCTTAGAATAGTTCAGTTGGTTGAAGTTAACTTCAGTGTTGAGGTAGAAAATGATTCACATTAGGTGTGTTAACGAACCTAAGCAACAAACTTCAAGCTAAATCAAACATCCCATAATTCATAATCCCGTACACATGTATGTGTGTCTGTCCCAGAATAAGTCATCTCCATTTCTTCAATTGCTATAGATTTGAAAAATATAAAAATGACAGTTTAAGATTATATGGAGAGAAGACATTGAGAAAATTTGTTTGTTTACTGCGGCACAACTCTCGGTAAACCACATCAATCATATATGTTCACCGATTAGAATAAAAAACATGGTGAGCATGAAGTTCGGTATGCACCATGCAAAAGCAATGGGAGAGGCAATATAGTTTTGGACTAGATAATCATAACCAATAGGAGATCCGAGATCATATATAACATGATAACAAATTTAACTGAAGATTCATGAAAAATATTGCTTGAAAAGCCGATATACATTTTACATGAAAAATTTCCCAAATTGAAGGGTTAGCCATCAGGAAAAACGGGAAGTTCAAACAGAAAACACCTTGTAAATGTAAACAAGATGATTGCACCTGACAGTCTCAGTAACTAAGAAATTAATCAAATTACATTATTAATCACAACACCTACTAGAAACAAGTATTGAAACAAAACCTGCACCTAATAGCATCTGGATAGCCTAAAATCAAAAATATCAGCGGTATGCTATAGGGGTGTTGCAAAACCTGCGACAAAATGAAAGCAAATGTCAAGGTTATTGTGTGTTAAAGAAAACTTAGGTATCCATCGTATGTTTTGGTAGCAGTAATTTTTATCATTTGGTTCTGCAATCAATATTACTGCCAAATCGATAGGGGTACCAATCCCAGGGGTAGTTTCATTTAGTACACCCACCACAAACATGACAAAGCAATATGCTAATGACTAGAGAAGCACATTAAATAAAGACATTTGCATCCTTCAAAATCAAAACGCAAGAATCCTATCAAATTATATTGATGAGAAAAAATAATCAATGAGAAAAGGCAGCATAACTATTAAACAAAACAGTTAAACAAAACAAAAACTCAAACAAAACCATGTAAACAAAAAATTGACCTTAAGTTACTTTCTCAATAAAATCTATCCACATCTAATCAAACTCCATGCCAGATTAACCCAGCTCAGTCCAATGTTGCATAGCCAAACAACAATCATAGTGAAATCCTTTTCCTAGGTGTTTAGTTTTAGAAAATAAGAAGAGCTATGTGAAACCTGTTCACCTACACTACAGTGCTAGTGCCATGCCTTTTCCATCATACAAGCCAAACTCATCTTCCTTTTGGCCTAGATGTAAATTAAAGAACCTAAAAAGTGAGACACGAACCTCTCTTCAGCCAAGTCCTTATTTAATATTTCAAAGAAAAATTAGTATAAAACATATCACAAGATTATTTTCTCGATCCATTCGAATAAGTAGAAATCACATTTTCTGTTTTGGATTTTTCGACAATGCAGATTAGAGATGGCACCACTGTTATAAAAAGAGAGTACACTAGTAGTAGTATCCTATGAGTTTGACCGGTTCATCCAAACCCGCTTTCACATCAGATCAAAAAGTTTCTAGATCAGGTTATATCGCAAAGTGAAATTATAATGTCTTGTATTGAAGAGCGTATAAAACTTCAGAGAAAAAGAGCTAATAAAATTTGGACCTAGTTCATTTGACCTACTTACATCCTTCCCCCACCCAACCAGACAACCAGCCCCCTTTCGTCTCACCCATCTGCCCTAACTTACAAAACTGCAAAACTCATGGTTGAGCACTGTTATGTGCCTTCACATAAAGTATCTCTCTGATCTTCGGGTTCTCTGTAAACTGTATTATTCCTTTTTCCTTAATTTTTCTTTTCATAATTATCAATAACTACTAATCAAATTTGAATTTGACTCATTATTTAATTTTAAAATTGATTATATTATATATATATATATATATATATATATATATATATATATATATATAACAGGATCTTTTACACTCATGTTATGATTTTTAAATTTTATGATTGTTTTAGCTCCGTTTTGATCCTAAATAGAAACTCAAATTTGCAAAACTCAGTTGGCATAGTTTTCAAAAGTTGAAGCAGGAGCAGCTATAAGAAATTTTAAGATCTTTGAAAGTGAAAACTTGCCTGACTACGTATTTGAAACTTTGTTTTTAGGGCACATCCGTTGTAATTGAATCAAATGGACACTTAACATTAGTAATTAGAAACAAAATTACCAACTAAGTTTGCAAACGAAGTTGGGTGAATTTGCCAATGAAATTGGGTGAATAGTGGTGAAATGGTTACAAACAAATTGACCAGAAAATAAACGTGAGACAATAATACTACAATTAAATCTCAAAGATCATTACCACTTAGATTTTCTCCACCATGAGAAACTAGAATCCTTGTGACAAACTATGATATTGCAAATGAATATTGTACTTGAAGAAAATCCAATAACGATTATGCCCGAATGATCACTATACTATGTTATGACCGAAATAGCAGATCAAATAACAGTGCAAAGTACAATTACATTCACACCTATTTTTTATACATGTTTCCAATGTTATTGCTATTCGGCTATTCCACACATCAATAGATGCTGCCATGCAGACAACCAATAATCTATCCAGGGAAAGGACATAACATCAGACAATAACAAGTTCCAATCCTACTCACTAACAAACTAAAAAAAAGATTTATTACAGCCATATTGAAGGAATTTTTTTTATAAATGACAGAAAACATGATATATGGTAATATGGCCTCTTCTTTATTTATTTATCATACAAAAACTGTGGTTTTCAAGACAACAGAAATGGTGCTAACAGTTGAAATGAAAGGACAGAGAGTAGTTTTTTAAACAAAAGTGTAAACCCTCGATTTAGTCCTTCAAGTATCACACTCTCTCAAACTTAATCCCTGGTATGTTTGGATTGGTGGTATAGGATAAAATTGAGTTGAATGAAATGTAATAGGATTACATTCATTTTTTAAAATCTAACTAGACTATTCTATTTCGTTCTACTTCATTCCACCATATACCACCAATCCAAATATACCGTGAAGTATATATCCCAAACCTTTTGTCAAATCTATCTTGTTAGTCTTGTTGTTACATATTAACAAAGCATATGGGTATGTTTGGATGGAGTGTTTAGGAGGAAAGGGTTTTGGGGGTAAATCTATATTTTGATATATGTTTCAGATTTTTAAAATATTGAAAAAATAACATGATGATGATTATATAACATTTTTTTATCAGTTATATAACATTTCAATCACACTTAACTTTTTAAAAAACATTTTATAGCTTCCTTAATTTAGAAAAGAAAAGTAAGCCCTCCTCCCCTCGAAAATCGTGCATCCAAACATTCCTAAGACTAAAGTGACCGACTTGACAAAACCGTATACCTACATATAAAATGCTAGTTATTTCCATAAACTTAAGGGAATAAGTAGAACATTCAGTGACAAAACCCTAGATTAGCTATTGAACAGGAGCAACCAACAATCAAATACAGTTCTTGAAAATTTCTAGTCTTTAATGTCATGTCCAAGCATCTAAATCTAAATGGTAGACTGTCCCATTTACATATCTATTAAGTGTAAAGTTTTAAATTAAACGTAACAAACTTACTTTAGAAATCCATGTACAAATGTATTTGAACACTAGTCCTGTAATAGTGACTTTGTTTGCCATGGATTTATACTTCGTTTACTGCAATATGTACAACTATCTTATTAATTTTCACCAAACACTTAAAGAGCTTATGGACATTTCCTATGAAGCACGGACACTCCTCGGATTAGGCGTGTCCCGGTGTTGGACACGTGTTGCGTCCGACATGACACCGACACATATAATTACACTAAATTATGTGCTTTTCTCAAATTATATTCTTCCCATGTGAGCTTTAGTTTGCTTCAATAGATTCCTTCCTGATATTAAAATTTAGCTCTCACTCTCTAACAATAGAATCATATCAATCATGGTAGGTCTATCCTTAATAGGTAATAACTTCAGAAATATATTCTTCTCACGAGGTTATAACTTACTTTTACCAGCCAGCTTATAGTGTTTTTTTACAAGTAAATTCAAGTAGCTTATAGCTTATCCTTAATAAGTAATTAAATTGCAGGGAAATGAAGCGAAACAGTGAATGAAGAAGGAATAAAAATACCTTCAGAAAGAACGCCCCAGGTATTATTATGCAAAGACAAGAGAGAAGTGAATAATGCAGAAGCAGTGACACTATGCAATGGTGTCAATGATACCTGTGTACCAGCTAACTGCACCGGTAACCTAAAATGCAATCATAGTAATTATCATTCAATTCAATTTCAATTTCAATTCAGATAAAAAAATTGAGTGAATATTAATTACCAGGAATAAGAGCGTTTTTGTGGTGAAGCTTGAAAAGCAGAGGCGTTAAATTTATTGGCATTTGCAGAAGAAGAAGAAGGAGATCGGCGAGAAAATAAGGTTTTGGCGGAAGATGAAGCTATTCCGAGAGATTTTCTAGCACAGTTCGACGCCATTTCGTGTTCTCGCTACTCCGTCAGTGGCACGAAGGGAAAGAGTCACCTAAGAAAGAAGCGGGTTTTGCCTTATGGGCTGGATCTTTCTACCCACAATATAACTGGGCCTTGTCATATCCTATATTTTATCGTTTCTTTTCCCACCCTATGATTTTTTTCTGCGCCCTATGCAATTTGGATTTTAGAATCCGAACTATATAAAAACCCTATAAAACCTCTAAAAACACGTTGAAATATTTTGGATTTTAGAATTTAAACAGAGCGCACGAGAACCTAATAGGGTGGGAAAAGTAATGACTTTTTTTTCACAAATTTATCCCTTCTATATTTAAAATTTGGACACAATTTGTTTGGATTTTAAAATCCACACGCTTCGATTATACATGCATAGGTCATGTTAAGAGAGACGTGATATAGTAATAAACAATTATAGTTTGTCTTAATCCACTAAATCCTATCATCCAATCCTAATGTCGGTGTTCTTGAAGCAACAAATTCATATTGTGCGTCCATCACATACTCTTTCATTACCTTCCATGCATAATGTGAGTTAGAATGAGAGTTCTTTAAGATCGTATAGAAATGATACATTCACAAGGAAATAGAAATGAATACATGCAAAGAACATTATTAGAGCATCTCCAATCTGTTGAGACTTGAGAGTATTAACCAATAATAATCATAATAGATTACTTGGGCTACAAGTAATAATAGAGATAGGAACTTATAACTGCTTTCAAGTTAGTTAGAGACCAGTTAGTTTATTAGTTGCCTGTTGAAATAAAGATACAAATTTATCATATGTGCTATATCAAAGTGTGTATAAATAATAAAGGTAAAATTACATTTTTAATCCCTTAACTTAATTTCAGGTAACAGTTTGGTCCTTTATCTTTTTTTTCATTTCAATTTGGTCATTTTTGTCCATTTTCATATGAATTTTTAAGCTTAAAATTCATGATTTTATTTTCTTATGGTTTTTCAATCTTCAAATCTATGATCCTCGTCTATGTTTGCATAAGAATATTAGATTTGAAGCTTGAAAATGTATATAAAACTGGATAAAAAGAACCAAATTGAAATGAAAAAAAGATAAAGGACCAAACTGTTACCTGAAATTAAGTTAAGGGACTAAAAGTGTAATTTTGCCAATAATAAAACAAGTAGTGCAAGTGTAATTCAATTGTGAATATTCAACTAGAAATAACAATACTCTCTCTCTCTCTCTCTCTCTCTCTCTCTCTCTCTCTCTCTCTCTCTCTCTCTCTCTCTCTCTCTCTCTCTCTCTCTCTCTCTCTCTCTCTCTCTCTCTCTCTCTCTCTCTCTCTCTCTCTCTCTCTCTCTCTCTCTCTCTCTCTCTCTCTCTCTCTCTCTCTCTCTCTCTCTCTCTCTCTCTCTCTCTCTCTCTCTCTCTCTCTCTCTCACACTCAGATTAATCGTTCTTTTTACCTTCTCTCATAACATACGCGGAGTGTGGGTGATTGAGCAAAGTGAAGTGAATTGTTTATGGTGTTCTCCAACACAATCGTCACATATATAGTAAGGTCTAACGAAAATACCATATTTGGTATGAACCCGAGCATATCTAGCAAGTGATTTATGTGAGAGACGAAAATCAGACTTCACTCTAAATTATATACTATAAAATAAAAATAAAAATAAAGGATAATGTTTTTAATTTGAAAACATATATACTTAATAAATTTAGAAGACCACAACAGCAAACGGTATGTTTCATGAATCTCGCCCTTGTTGCACCTAATCACAATATTAAAAGATATCTTGTCCATGAAAATAATATATAGCATCTTTGGAAACAAGTGAGTCCAAATCCTTTCAATAAAATAAAATATTAGTCAACATGAATCTAGCTTTATTAACTAAATCATTTGTCAAAAAAAAAAACACCAACTAAATCTTGTTAATTCAAAACAAAATTGAGGGTATATTTTGTTACAAGGGATTGAGCTTTTCATTTCTAGTCTCTAGAGCAGCATATCATTTCATTTATGAATGGAATTGCAAACTCTTCAAATAAGTGCAAAAGAGCTCCATTAACCATAGTTTATTTATTGAGTTATATTTTTCTTTTTTTATTAAAGTGCGTTGAATTTTGCTTGCTATTTTATCTAACTTAACGGTCCCAAACATATATTAACGGCCAATTTGAAAAGAAAAATTTAGATTTAATTACTGCTTTCAAATCATCATCCTAATCAAACATACAACGACTTTCTGTCATGCACCGATATTTTGTAAAATCATGCACCGTTATTATATATCCACTTTATGGATCTAAATTATAATCATGGTACGTACCGTTGTGCTTTCGCTTTCACACCGTTGCTAATGCACATTGCATTGAATTAGTGATCCTAATTCAAAGTTAAAACTACTACACCAGTCACACTCAAATCATAAGCTTAATTTAAATACATAGGGTAGGGGTTGCAAGGGAAAACATACATTTGTTTGGAATAATCAATTAATATATTTATATAATTATGAACTAACGGTTCTTTCAAAAAAATATTACTCATTGTCGGATCAATAAGCCATATAAGTAAACCCAAATTATGAGATGACCTTCTACCAGCATCGAATAGAATCATTGCATAATTGGATTATATGACAGCTTGTGATAAACAAATGTCATGTTAGGTAATAACGGCACGTATAATCCTTCACATTATTGCCAATGAGAATCACTAAAATCTCACTCACTCTTATTCGTTAAATTTAAGAGAAATTCACTAAATTTGACTCATTCCAAGTAAATTTAAAGTGAGCTATATTAATTTTCATCAGTAAAAATGTATGTGTGAGGTAAGTATTTTTTTTCTTTGTCGTAGTAGCGCTCACACATTTTAAATTTTGAGAATTGATGTGTTCTAGTTCGAACTTCGACTTTTGTATATATTATGCATTGTCCCTAGCAACTGAGTTAAGCTCACGGGACACTCTAGTAGCTATACTAAGCACATAAAATGAGAAGAGAGGTGTTATAGATATTTTCTCTAACACACTTTGTTGTTGCATGAAACTCATGTGACTTTTTATACTTTAAAAATGAATCACACATAAAGTAGTACATGAATAAGCACTTAATCACTTCAACTTTTTACATAATCAATTCATTTAAAATCAAACTATCAACACATAAACAAACATAATCTTGAAAGAAAATATGTATGTACTCTTGGTCAGCCGTCGCTTTTTGTCCAAGTTCATCAAGATCGCTTTTTGGACGGCCGGTCTGGTTTAGATTACCTTAAACAATTACACCATGGTTCACAATTAATGTTGTTCATCGTTCACATATCACATGTTTTCATATGTATCGATATATCTTTGCGAACATAGGGGCCCTAGCCACAAGTTTTTTGTGATAAAATCGTTACATAAATTGTTGAAATAGTGTATACTCTCGTTATATCGTTATAAGTACCAAACAAACACATGGGAAAGTTGGAATCTTACAAGTTTAATAATTCCAAAATTTTGGGATGTCATCAATATTGTGAACCAATCATTTTTTTATTGCAGTAATTAAATTACTTGTGAACCAATCATTTCTTTTATTGCAGTAATTAAATAACAATTCTCTTTCTTTTAATCTTTGTAATTCTTAATATGTATTTTGAAAAATTAAATAACATTTATTTTATAATAAATAGGATATATGATTTAAAATTTTATGGCGGACCTTAAAATACGTCACTCCCTCAGCATATTTTAAAGTGTGTTTTTTCATAACAGTTTTTGTTATTTTTTAATTGTTGTTTTCAAATTTCATATAGTATTTAATATTGTTTTTTTAAATTGTTCCTAATTATATTCGATGGAGAAAAATAGGTGAGTTGAGATGATAAATAATTAAAAGTAATAGGTTTAAATATGAAAATAGTCCCTGCAAATATCTGACATTTTGGTTTTAGTCACTGTAAAAATATTTTTTTGGTTTTAGTCCCTGCAAATATAAAAATTTGGTTTTGATCCTTGGTATTTTGTTTTAGTCCTTGTAAAATTGATTCATATTGGATTTGGTCCTTGTAATATGTAGAATATTTGATTTTAGTCCCTCAAAATGAGGACTAAAATAAATATTATAGGGACCAATTTCAATATGAAATGATTTTACAAGGATTAAAACAAAATACTAAGGACCAAAACCAAATATTCTATATTTGCAGTGACTAAAACCAATTTTTTTTATAGGGACTAAAACCAAAACGCCAGATATTTGGAGGGACCGTTTCCATATTTAAGCCAAAGTAATATAGTCATTCATTTATAGTCATTCCTAATTATCAACAAAGAATAACTTGTTTCGATGTGGCGTTATAAATAATGATTCTTGTCTGTGTGCTAGTGGGTGTTGCTCTCTGGAAACTGTCACTCATTTATTTTTACATTGTTGTTTTTTTGAGTCTGTTTAGCCTTGTATTCTTCGATGGGTTGGTATTTTTTCGGTCCTCCCGTTATATGCAACAAATCATTTCAATGAGTTCAGCTCTGGTGGTGGTGGCTCTAAGCTGCGGCAATCTATTTTGCATGTTATTTGGTTTGCTATCGTGTAGGAAATATGAAAAGAAAGAAATAACAGAATTTTAACGATAAATAATGCTCAATTATGCAATTAGTGGACAAAATTAAATTACTTTCCTTCTTGTGGTTGAAGGCAAAATTTGTTCATTTTTCCTTCAATTATCATGGCTGGTGGCTTAGTCCCCTTGCATTGTTGGGCTATGGCTGGTTGTTATTTCTTTCGCTTAGGTTTTTTTGTTGTTTTTTCCAATTTCCGTTTTGTAATTATTGTTCAGACTTTTCTGTTTCTTCCTTGTTACATTTTGTGCTAGAAATGACATTTTGATTTGGTAATATATTCTATTTTGGCCTCTTAAAAAAAAGTAATATAGTAGAAAAAAGATGAAACACTTGACAAAAAAAGAAAATATAGATGAAACGGTTGAGAAAATAGATGAAACAAATTCAATAACATCATTAATTAATTTGTGCAAACTTACTTATCATAAATTACAATCTCCACGTTTCCAAAAGGAAAACTAGGAAGCAAATTAAAACATGAGCTCTTAAATTGAAGTAGAGATACTACAATTCCAGGGTCCCTACAATATGTTGAAGAATGTTTGGCTTCCCCCTTTAGAACTTTAAAAAAACGATTTAAATAAAAAATTATATCATAGTTTATAGCTTTTCATACAAAAAACCAAACCTGTTTCATGATAAATACTTTGTACTCGTGCTACTATATGGTATTGACAGTTCAATACTAGAATGAACTTATAGTTTACAAAATCATGACATGTGTAATTAAGTCTGTGATGTTACAAACTTACAATAAGCTTGTCTATTTAAATAGTAAGTTTGAGTCATTCATAAACTAAAAATATACTAAACAAACAATGTAATATTGTTAAAGGAGGAAAAGTTTAAAAAAGAGTGATTAGACAATTTGTTGAATGAGAACAAAATTCGCAATTTCACCTCTACTATTTTTGAGTTAATCTTAGAACTGAAGACAATGCAGATAGACCTTACACTTATTATTATTTATATAAATATGATTGATCTCTTACTCTTATTTGGACATTGGGCAACAATATCTGTCCCGTGAACTTTGTCACACCAATACAAGAGCATGTTTTGGGTGGTTTAAGGACCACCTCATCCTTTAAGTTCACATGGCTTTGTATATTTGTGGAAAATCCAATTCCGTGTCCCTCTAATTGTTCTCCCCCTACTAAAATTTATCATCATATATGCATATCATGTCTTTTTTTTGTCTCTTCATGAAATGAAATTTTTGTTCTTGCGTGTTCTAACCAATACCATCGAATCACTTAATAATTGAAACAAAAAAACAAACACAAAACAGTGACAAGTGACAAGTTTAATTAACTTGATGATTCATTGCTTTGCATTGTTCTCAACTTGATTCATTGCTTCCCATTATTAGGGAAACAAGCAAACCATAAACACTTACAATTAATAATAATCTTATAATATAAATATATTATAATATACCATACCTTAATTTTTCTATCAAACTAAAAATTGAAAAATAAAAAATGACATTACTTAAACTTAAAATTCAAAAGAGTTCTTCTAACTGCTGGTTTTTTTAGCAGCAAAAAAGAACCAGTTTTGATTTTTATCTATTGCACCATTCAATTTTTTCTCATTCTTCCCAAGCTTCTTAATCAGCAACTGTCCATGACAAATCATTCTCAAAAATCCAATGACAAACCTCAATCCGACCCGGACCCGACCCAAGAGACATAAAAGCACCATGAGTTGGACTCCAATCAGAAGTATCCAAATGACAAACAGCAACCCCTTGATTGATCTTATCTTTACTCTTCGGGTCAAGTAGCTCCGCTTGATAAACCCGAACCTTAGGAACCGAGTGACAATAATAAAGCAAATACGGAAACAAACTCTGATGACACGAAACAGACCGGGTCACTTTCCCGCCATTAATCCCATTAACCCGACCCACCATAACATCCTTCTTCGACCCATTTACATTCTCAGTAGTCCGAACCACCACATTTCGACCCAAAACCGAAGTTGCAAAGTCGATCATATCCTCAATAGACCCAACACATCTTTTTGTCTCACCTTTAGCCGGAACTCTCTCACAATCACCCAATGAATCCCTCATCATCTTTTCCATTGAACCATTATCCGAAGCCTTGAATAGCCCCTTCATCTCATCAATCTTGGATGTAGAAAACGGTAATTTCGCAAGAATACTCCGGGGTAAAAACGACCTTTTAGGTAATTTATCTCTAATATCAGGCATAGGCATTACCGTACCTTCTTTCAACATTTTCTCTCTAAAAAACTTACCAGGCTCAACCCATTTTTTTACCAAACTACCACTCGCAGCATTTTTGTTCACTTTCACAGAAGCACTTAAACTCGAACTCACGTTTGTGTACTTTGCAAAAGAAACACCTTCCTTCGAATACTCTTTGAAATCATTTTTAACACCATAGCCTTTAAAACCAACCTTTGTTTCACCGGTTGATGTTTTAGCATAGCTTGTGAATGTATCAGTTCCATCATTGAAAGATTTTCCATAGTTATCAAAACCAATTTTCGCAGCATTTGCGGTTTTTGCATAGCTAGTAAAAGAATCAGCACCAACGTTGGATTTTTCACGGTAAGTTGAAAACGTTTGAGTTGCACCGTTACCACCGTTAGCATAGTTAGAGAAACTGTTTGTCGGGTTATTCATATCTACGCCGTAACTTTTGAAACTGTCGTTACCGGCGTTTGAGGTTTCGGCGTAGTTTGAAAAACCCGATCCAGCAGTGTTGGAGCTTGTTCCGTAGCTGGTGAATTCTTCAGTGGGGCCATTACCGTTTTTACCGTAGGAAGTGAAAGATTGTTGACCGCTGTTACCGTTTTCTGTGTAAGAGTTGAAGGATTGTGTTCTTCCGTTGGCGCTATCGGAGTAAGAAGTGAAAACTTCGTTTGGAACGTTGGTTTCAGTTGTGTATGTTTTGAACTCGCCGCCGCCGCCGGTGGCTCCGGCGCCGTAAGTGTGGAAGCTTTGATCGGCGACGTTGGCGTTGGTAGCGTAGCTGGTGAAGGTTTCTTTATGGCCGGCGGAGTTTCGGCTGTAGCGACGGAAATCGTTCACCAGAACGTTTTCACCGTCGGAGTAGTTTTTGAACGAGTCAAATCCACCGGGTCGATCCGTTCCGTAGTTGGTGAAGTTCTTGTCTCTGTAAATGGCGAAATTTACATCATCTCCGTGCTTTTCGAGACTCTGGGCTACTTCCGGCAAGCAGAGTAGGTTCGCGGCTGAGCAAAATTCCGGCAGGCGCGTGGATAACACGTTGCCGGAAGCTAGCTTCGCGAACGTCGCTGCTTCCACGGTGGATAGCGGTGAAGCCTTGGAAAACAGAAATGACGGTTTCGGTAAACCGTTGCGGATCTCTTTGTCCCAATACCGATTCAGAAATGCTTTTGGTGTGAACGGATTTTTGTCTCCGGCGACATCATCTCCGGCGGAAATAACCTGCATTGATGAAAATTGATTAAAACCCATTTTAGATATCACAATGGTTAATATAAAACAATTGAAAAAATTGAAACTTTGAACAATGAGAATAATAAAAAAAAAAAATCTTACAGTGATAGATGAGAAGAGGAAAAAGAAACAGATAAGGTTGAGTGGTTTGTTCATCATATTAATGTTGTTTTGTTTGAAAGAGTGAGAAAGATGAAAGAAGGTTGAGAATGTTGGTTGATTTTTAAGTTGTGGATGAAATTTATATAAAGAGGAGTGAGAATAAGAATGTGTGTATGTGATTGTAGATTGGGTCTTCACTCTTCAATCTTCATCCTTTCATGTGAAAATTTCCTGCAAATTACAAGTACAAAAAAATTAAATTAATTTGTGATATGATTAACTAAATTATTGATTAATTAAATTATTGTTGGTTGATTAAATAATGTGGGCTAAGAACCAAATGAAAAACAAATCATGTAAAACAAAGATTAAGTGAACTAACACAAGTGAGAAACTAATGTTAGAAGAAACAAACAAGTAGAATAAGTCAATAGAGATAAAAAAAAAAAAAAAGTTGGAAGAAAAATATTGGTGAGCATTGAATATTTAGAGCATAGAATTGAATAGAGAATGAATTAACCTTGATATATGCTGGACAGTTTGTTTGCATGAACGATACGTATGAGGGTAACATATATTTATAGCACTTGAAAGTTGAAAATTTAATTTCACGCGTTTTCTAGTTTCTCAATGCAATGCTACACAGTGAAAAATTAATGGGATTCAGCTCAACATGGACATATATTTTCTGTTTTCTTATTTTTTCCTTGATAGTAACTGAATGTGAATTGATTTATAGATGTAGATTTTTTTTAGCAGTGAATTGATTTTTTTTCCTTTAAAAATAAAATAATTTATTAAGAAAATGTACTAATACGGTTATGCCACATCACTACAGTCAACTATTGACTAGAGTCTGTCATGATAAAGAAAATAACTAACTATTGGCTCGAGCAGTCTCTAAAAAGGAAAAAATATTTAGTTGATAATTAGGATGAAATAGATAGAATAGACTAGACAATCATTTTTTTTCTTAAAATTTCGTATAGAAAAAATCTTTCTATGTTATTTTTTTTATGAAAATAACTTTTTTGTTTTATTTTTTCTGACAAAATATTTTTTAATTTATTATTCAGTACTAATAAGATGTTTTTTTTTGAGGGAGATATGATAAGATATTCTTTTTTCCAATTTATTATTGAAAAACTATAATTCAAAATTTTTATTTTTTGTGGTTACAAACTATAATTCGAATTATATCAAAACATTTAACATAAAAGACAAAAATGTTAATATTTTAAATTTCAAAAATTATTAAGAAATTATAATGTACTAAACGCTAAATTAGATTAAGGGTCTTGTTAACCAGTGCCTTCGGGACACTGGTTAAAGAATCTATAAATATAATTTATGTCTTGAAAATATAAACTGTCACTTTTTATCAAGTAATAATTACATTAATTTTTAATAAAAACTTACTTTTTTTGGTGCTTAACCAATGTTCCGGGGGCACTGATTAACATTCTCCTTAGATTAAACTAGTAAATTATTAAGTTGATCGTTGTCTTTGTAACACACTCTCAAACTAGACTTTGATTGTATTGATATCTCAAAAGAGTCTCTGTCTTTGTTAAGCGTTTCTCAATTGAGCCCCTCTATTAGTATAGTTCATCTAACATTGTTAACAGTGATGATGTGGCACCTTAACTTCGTGTGTTTGAGTATTTTGTCGAAATAGTCCAACTTTATCCATTTAGTCTCAAATCAGTCCATGTCTTTATTCAATTTCTATCAAAATAGTTTGTCCATGAATGAATACCAACTCAAAATCAGTGCAACATTCGACCACCTAAAACCCCAAAACATTGTTTAATTAGACTAGAAACAATGTTTTTATGCGATTCTTGATCAAATTCCAGCCATCATCATTTAATTAATTAGTCATACATGAACAAGTTTAGGTTTGAGAGATTTAGTGATTTAGGGTTCTTCTATAGGGAAGTTTAGAAATACAGGAACTTGAGAAATAAACATAAATGATAAAAAAAATAAGATTAAGATTAAGATTAGTGAGGGAAAGAAAGACCTTTGGTAAAAGCATACATTAAATTGAGAATGTGTTACAAATACACGTACTATTTTTTTATTGATGTGTATAAAAAATTTAATGTCATACAATGCACAATATTTTTATTGATGTCATATGGTTAAATAATATTAAATATTAAATTTTTTATAAAACTATAAAGTTACACATTATGACTTCTTTAAAGTTGTTTATTTGCTAAGCCAATGAATAATTTTTTAAAGCATATACATATGTGATTACTTGCTTAGTATTTTTACTATTTTTAATCTATAAAATTTAAAAATATTACAAGTTAATTCGAAGAAAAATATATGTAATTATAAAACTAGCTAAAAAATGAGCAAGTTAACGTGCCTGTATTGACACTAGTATTTTATAAAAAAACAAAAGTAGATTAACAAGACGTACTCTCGTACATGATCAATAATAACCATGAACATCAGCGATGATTTATTATATGTTTTTTTTATTTAATTATGATAAAAATAAAACGTGTCACAAGGACATTTGTTAGTGTTTTTCTATACTATATATAAAAGGAAGGCATGATTTTGATTAGTTTTTTCACTTCGAATTATACTTATTGGTATACTATTAAAGATTTTTTTTTTTTTTTTATGGCCGAAGTTCGAACCCCAAACTTTGCATATATTATGCATTGTTCTTACCAAGTGAGCTCACTAAGACATTAAGAAATTTGTTTAGTAACATTTCACTAAACAAATTTAAAAAAAATGTTTTTGTTTGTGGTGGTCGGGTTTGAACCCCGTACCTAGCATATTTTATGCATTGTCCATACTACTAGCTGAGCTAAGCTCACGAAGATTAAAAAATTTTATTTAGTAAAATGTTATATTGTTGGTGTCATTAAAAAATATAAGAATTAATATTATATTAGCTATATTGTTGGTATTATAGAAAAAGATATAAACACAATTTGTTACAATGTAAAATATCTACATACCTATTATTTTAATCAAAATTAAATAACTTTAATCAAAATCAAAATTTCATAAATATTATTAATTATTATTTATACGAATTAGCGCAGTAAAAAAAGTAGACACTCGCATACATCGATAAGTTTAGGTATTCAAATACAATTTTTTTAGTTCAAATTTGTTTATAAAATTTTCAAATAGTTTAGAAAGTTAGTGATAATTAAACCAAAAATAAAACTAAGGAATATGATACTCTAGGGAGTGCCGCTCTACTAGGTTTCGGAGCTTCCGCCACCATCCTTGTGAGAGGTTTGTTTTTGGTTCGATTGGGGCTGCTTGATTTGAACGTATTGTTAAGCCTTATGCCAATTTGTGATATGTTCGGTAAGAAAATTCTTCCATGAACATGTTTATTTTGCCTTTTTGTGCAATTTGATGAACGGTAATATTTTGTTAAATCTAAGAGATAAAGGTGTTGTTGTCAAGTTGGTGAATTAATGTCATATATTGGGTTGAATCATTGTTGTTCCAATTGTTTTGTCATTTGTATTGTTATGGTGAGACTTCAAAGGTCAACTATGGATCGTTGGGATCTATAGGATGGCCGAGGAAAATGAGTCTTATAGGATGGAACTGTCGAGGCCTAAGGAACCTAAGCGTAGTTTTTAAACTATAATACCTAGTCCGCTATTTTAAGTCGGATGTTCTATTTTTAAGTGAGACTTTAGTCCACGCTAATAAAACAGAAGAATTTTGTTATTTGCTTGGTTTTGATAATGGTTTAGTTGTTAGTAGTAATGGTTGGAGTGGTGGCTTAGCACTCTTTTGGCGCAGCTCTTTTAATTGTTTTATGCTGAATTATTCTTCTAATCATATTAATGTTGAGGTTGTCTATCCTTCTAGATGTAAATGGCAGCTCGGTTTTTACGGTTACCTCGAAGGAGATAGAAGGCGCGCATCATGGGATTTTTTGAGACAATAATTACAATGTGTTTCAATTCCTTGGTGTATACTAGGTGACTTTAATGATATTTTAGATGCTTCTGAAAAAAGTGGAGGTTCAGTTCGGCCACGATGGTTGATCAATGGTTTTTGCCAAGCTGATTTTGATGCAAGTTTAATTGATATTTATATGGAAGGTTATCCTTTTACTCGATTCAAAAGTTTGGGTACCTCGAGAGTATTAGAAGAAAGATTGGATCGAGCTATTGCTAATAATGAATGGTTACGTCCTTTTCCTAGTGCAAAAGTATAGAATTTAGTAGCACTTGCTTCTAATCACTATTGATCCTACTTACTAAGGAACCAACTCAAAATTTGGTGCAGCCCATGAGTAACTTTAAATTTGAGAATGCATGGTGCATTGAACCATGTATTCGTGATGTTGTAACTTATAGGGGTTTGACTACATGTTTACCTATTGTTGAAAAGTTAGAGAATTGTGCCAATGATTTGTGTTCGTGGAAGAAAGCAAATTAAAATTATTCGTGATGTTGTAACTGATAGTTAGGGTTTGACTTCAGGTTTACCTATTGTAGAAAAGTTAGAGAATTGTGCCGATGATTTGTGTTCGTGGAAGAAAGCAAATTAAAATGATATCAAGCGGGAGTTGGAGAGTTGTAAGCGCATCAGAGCGGTGTTATAATCAAGGTGCAACAACGAATCCTGTTCAATTAACAAATATGAGGAAGCGAATGACATAATTGATGGTCCAAGAGGATAAATACGAGAGGCAGCGAGCTAATACTCATTGGTATAAGGATGACGACCTTAATACTAAATTTTTTCATGCTTTGGCCACTACTCAAATGTAAATCAGATTCTTTCTTTAAAAAATGATATTGGTGATAAAATTTCTTACGAGCATGGCATGTGATAGGTAGCAAAAGGCTACTTTGAGAATAAATTTTTGTTTATAATAGTGTCTGCGCGCTGGTTATTGATGCTATTGAGACTGTAATTACAAGTGATGATAATAATTTTTTAATTGCGCCTTTCAGCCTCAAGAATTCAAGGATGTTATGTTCTCAATGCATCCAGATAAATGTCCTGGTCCGGATGGATTTGATCCTGAATTTTTTCAACATTTTTGGTCTATTTGTAGCTCTGACATTTTTGAGGAGTGATGTGTGTGGCTCAACAATAATCAATTCCATCCCTCACTTAATTCCACAAATATTACACTTATTTCGAATGCGGATGAGAAGAAGTCAATGTGGGACTGGCGTCCAATTGCGCCGTGTAATGTGTTGTATAAATTGCTCGCAAAAGTGTTGGCTAACAGGCTAAAACACATCCTCCATAAATGTATTTATGATAGCCAATTTGCTTTTGTTCCAGGCCGGTCAATTCTTGACAATGCCATAATTGCAATTGAAGCGGTTCATCATATGTTGCACATAAGCTAGACATTAGCAAGGCTTACGACCGAATTGACCGGCCATGCTTAAAAGATGTCATGGTAAAAATTGGATTTACCGATCAATTGATTCGATGGATTTTGATTTGTGTGAAGACGGTTGACTACTCTATTATTATTAATAAAAAATATGGTGGGTCCGATCATACCTAATCAAGTGATGAATAATATTTTAGGAACCTATGAAGTTACTTTTGGGTAGGCTATTAGCTTACCCAAGTCCAAAGTGTACTATAACAACCGTGTGGAAACAACACTAAGAGAATCCATCACCAATACTCTAGGTGTCATGCTGTTTTGGGGACAAGAAAATATCTTGGTCTTCCTTCGATTATGGGGCGCAGTAAGGAAGCAACTTTTGGCTTTATCAAGGATCGGATATGACATAAGATTAATAGTTAAAGCAACAAATGCTTATCTAAACCAGGAAGAGAAGTTATGATAAAATCGGTACTCCAACCTATCCTTTCTTATTTTATGATCATATATCTCCATCCTAATAAATTTATTGATGGCATAAAAAAAATGATAAATGCTTTTTGGTGGGGTCATGGCGGTTCAATGAGAAAAGACATGCACTGGTTGTCTTGGAAACATTGTCTTCTTAAATTTTATGGAGGAATGGGATCCAAGGATATTACTTCCTTTAATGTGGCAATGCTTGATAAACAAGGTTAGAAGTTTCAAACAGATACCACTAGCCTTATTTCTAGACTATTTAAGGCTTGTTATTTTTCTAACAATGATTTTAGGCTTAATTACTCTTTTGGTCCCTTAACTTATTTTTTGATTTCGTTTTGGTCCCTTAATTATTAAAAGTTTTGTTTTGGTCCCTTAACTTACTTTTTGGTTTCGTTTTGGTCCCTTAACTATTAAACGTTTCGTTTTGGTCCTTTAACTTACTTTTTGGTTTCATTTTGGTCCCTTAACTCTTCCTCCGTCAACCACTTTGGTCCTTTATGTTAGGATGAATGTATTAGAGTTAAGGGACCAAAAAATAAGTTAAGGGACCAAAACGAAACTTTTAATAGTTAAGGAACCAAAACGAAACCAAAAAATAAGTTAAGGGACCAAAAGAGTAATTAAGCCATGATTTTATAGGTTCAAGACTAAGAAGTAACCTGGGCTATGCGTGGAAAAGCATTTTTACCGCAAAAATAGTTATGAAAAAGGTGCAAGATGGCGTGTAGGTGCATGTATTAGCATTCCGTTTTTTTGGTGCACCCTGGATTGCAAATGGCATGTCCCTTGCATACGACAATCCCACTTTTGCGCCTTTAGCCCATATTAAGGTGAAGGACATCATTGAACAGTCTGATAAGGTATGGAATGCGCCTTTCATATATTATAATTTGTTTGATCCAAATACAACTCAATTAATCTTGAGTATACTGTTGCATTCGTTGGTTGATGAAGGTAAATTGATTTGGAAAGTTGAAAAGAATGGTATGTATTCAGTGCGTGTAGTGCATATAGACTTTGTGTTAGTGAGATAGCAGATAATTATCATTTACATTTATCGATTTGGAAACTTTAAGGCCCCCGCCCCCTAGAGCTCGTCTAAGTAGTAGAGGCATGCATTGTCCTGTCGATTGTGTACTTTGTGGAAGTAATTTTGAAGATAATATTCATATTCTCTTAGAGTGTCCTGGTGATGTGCATCTTTGGCGAGAGGTTAATTTATAGGATAAGATTGAGAGGGCATTAAGGAAAACTTATAACATGGATGCAATGATTTTTAGCCTCTTGTCTCAACTTAATCCGTCTCAAAGTTCTCTCTTTGCCACAATCTTGTGGAGTATTTGGAAACGAATGAACCTTAAGTTATGGCAACAAAAGACAGAGACCAATAGTCAAGTTGTAGCTCGAGCAACGACCCTCCTTGATGAGTGGAAGGCCGCACAATGCATAAGAAGAGAGGGAGGTGCACCTAGAGCTGTGAATCAGCCGGAGCCAATTCGACAAGAGACTATTCGATGGCAAAAGCCAGCAAGAGGTCGCTACAAATGCAATATAGATGCTTCCTTTTCTTCTTCACTTAATCGTGTGGGTCTTGGTATGTGCATCCGAGATGATGCCGGAGAGTATGTTCTTGCAAGAATCGATTGGTTTTATCCCCTTTGTGATGTTGTTATAGGTGAGGCAGTTGGATTACATACGGCACTTCAATGAGCATTTGATAGGTGAGGCAGTTGGATTACATACGACACTTCAATGGGCATCTGATCTACAATTTGATAATGTTAATTTTGTAGTAGACTCACAACAGGTTGTAGATTCTTTTCATGCAGACATATATGATCATAGTGAATTTGATTGTATTATTAATGCTTCTAGACAGTTGTTCCATGAAAGCTTTCAAAACTCTCATGTCGAGTTTAATATGAGGCAAACAAATGTGATCGCTCATGAATTAGCTAAGGCATCCCCATCCGAGTCTAACCCCTATATTTATGATGATGCACCGTCATGTATTTGACACATTTTATATATTACAATGAATTGATCTGTTTCACTGAAAGAAAGAAAAAACTAAGGAATATGACAATTCTAAACGGGTAAATAGCTCCAAGAAAATGTTTCTAAATTTTTATGCCCTATTTTCTATAAAAAAAAAGGTTAGGAGAAAGAGACAGAATGATAGAAATTGTGGAGCTGAAAGCCAAGAAATCCCCATACTTAATGACCAATGTTGACAATACGTACCGTGAGACTTGATGATTGGTGACATATCTTGTTTTTATTTTACATATTATTGAATTTAACGCGTTTAGCCACTGATGATTTTGTTTTGCATGCAAACTCTTTTCGTGATCAATCTTTGGTTTGTTTACAACAAATGTACAAAGACAGTGACAAAGCTCGTGAACTGAAAATGGCACAAATTGCAATTGATACTATGGGAAAAGGTTAGTTTATTCATAGATTTTACTTGTTTGCATGTGTGGTTATGCTTTGTTTGAATTATGTCGGCTTCGATTGTGACCAATATTTCATCCTCATAAAATGTTAAATTAGTAATTTTTAATATCATGATGATTTTCTTCTTCTTTTGTTAGCAAAATATTCCACCATATATTATACACACATATATGACTTAAATATTTCCACAAGTGTCTAGTGTCTACACTTTTTGAAAAGGAATAAAGAGCCCACTGTAATTTGCATTTACAATTTATAATCGTGAGTGTGAAGTGAATCTCGTAGGCTCTAACCCTAACAGTAGTTGGATTGAGAAACTCAATTATTATTGTTTTTTCTCTATAGAACTATGACGACTCAATTATATATAAATTTCAACGCATAGGACATGCACAACATTTTACCAAATATAATAATAACAAGAAAGAAGAATTGAAGAACTACTCACACTCACTCATATATATATTCTTCAGAATCTACCCACAGGAGCTGAAAGAAAATAAAACAAACACGTGGAACGACAAAGGAGCAGAAGATTATCATTGTAAAACCTTTGTTTGATATAGGATCCTTGGTATTTAGGACACATGTGAACATGGACCCCATAAAATGCATATACAATATTAACAAAACATGGAAATTCATTTCGTGTGTCTATGTGTGTATAACAGAGAGGAAAAGAATAATTAGAAAATGACATAGAGTAATTAGAAATAAGACAACGTACTTGGTGTAGAAATATAGGCTTCCTCAATTTTGGTGCACAATTTGAGCATGTCGTGTGTATTAACCGACATTTTTTTTTACAAAGCTAATCAACAAAAGAAAAGAGCGCTAAAAAAGAAAACTCGCTGCTTTGATGCAAGTTCTTTATTCATCGTTAAGCTCGAAGAAATCAGAAACTGGTAGCATATTCTTTGCATTGTAGAGGCTATGAGAGTTCACAAATTATCGAAAAATAGTTAGTGTTAGAATTGCAGAATATGAGATCTGATTTGAAGAAATGAAATTCAATTAGATTGTGTTTGATTGAGTACGGAGCTCTTGCAGAATAGATGAATATGGAAAGAGAGAGTCAGTTTTTGGGGAAAATTCAATGAACCTATTTTTTCTTCTTTTTGAATATGCAAGAAATCCATTTGAAATCAATGAAGATTTTTCTTAAAAATATAAAATCTATGAAGAAGCTACATGTATTTGAATTATTGAGGTGTGATTGTAAATTTTGTTTTAACAAAAATGATTTCATGATTCTCAGAGACGAAGGAGATGCGTGTCCTTTTAATTTTTTAAGTTAGTTTGAATAAAATAAATATAAAAATTAATGGTGTGCCTCTAAACCTGTGTAACCGCTAAGCAGGTAATAAGTTTTTTATAATCGATGATGTGGACCAATAATTAAGAGAGTGTAAGAGTGATTATCCTTAACATCCCTCATGCAGTATGTATCGAACGTAAATTAGTCCTTTTTCTTTTTTTTTTACATGATTCATTTTTAACTAACTAAGTACCAATGCAGATGCAAAGAAATGATAGTTATGTTCTCAATTTGATGACAATTAAATTGATGGAAAGAGAAAAATTCAAATTTAAAATTGGTAGATAAAAGGTCACCAAGAATTAGGGGGAAATGACCTTTAATACCACATTAAATGCACTCGTGAGACTTGCTAAGGAAGCTAGGTAAAGTATTAAAATATATGATTCTTCTGCTTTCTATATAATTTACCACGGTTTAGGTTGTTTTTGTTGAGAGAAATATGGTTTAGGGTTTGCTATATATCGCCGAGTTTGCATGAAAATTAGGGTAGCCGAGTTTCTAATTTACCACGATTTAGTTTTTTTCAGAGAAACATGGTTTACGGTTTGCTATATATAGTCGAGTTTGCATGAAAATTAGGGTAGCCGAGTTTGCATGGAAATTAAGGTATTTTGTTTGTAAACGTATTAAATAAGTGTACAATAACTTGTCAAAAAAAAAAAGTCTACATAAACAATAGATATATACAAACGATGACACAACAAGATAGGAATGAAAAGCTCATAGCAAAGAGAAATATTAGGGATTGCAGCATTTTAGAGGGAAATTATTAGGTTAAGTTGCTGCAAACCTAATAAAATTAATAAATAAGGATAAGTAAGAAAAAATAGAACTTAATTTTCGCATGAAATTAGAAACATAATTTACCTGTAGATAAACATTAAATGCAAAAGTGTTGAGGGAAATTAGGCGAGAGAATTAGGATAAAATTAGGTTTAATTTTGCGAGACGGGTTAAAATTTATAAGTAAGAGAAAATTGTCAGTGGCGTAGTGGTGAAATTGTTGAGAAGAAGCCATTAAGACTCAGGTTCGAATCCCTGCAAAGGCTTTTTTCAATAAAGATTCTTTAGATTAATTGCGTGGAGAAAGGAGGGAAATTTTGAGATTAAAATTAGGGTTAAGGATAGCTAGAGATAAGAGATTTAATGATTTGTTTAAAAGGGCGATTGATATTGGATATCAATTAATGGAAGCAAATTGAATCTAAGAAAATTACCAGTGGCTTAGAGGTTAAATTGTTGAGAAGAATCCATTAAAACTTGGGTTTGAATCCCTGCAAAGGCTTTTTTCAATAAAAAATTTTGGGATTAAAATTAAGGTTTAATTAGAGTTAATGATAGTCTGACGGGTTAACATTTATAAATAAAAGATTACGACATCATACACCATTCACCGTATTTCCATACACAATTAACAATGTTTTTTTGTCAAACTTTTTATTTATTTATTTTCTTTTAATATAGAGGAGGATTTTTGCAGCACAAAATTTGAGTTATGACACCACTTTTTGAACATAAATTTCATTAATCAATATAACTACTTCATTAACCATTGATTTTACCTCGTTTAAAAAATTATAAGAGTATATAGATTTCAAAAGTGGTTAACAACACAAACTTTTTGGGTTAATGCAGTGGTGAAATAGGTAAATGACATAATTAAATTTTTAGTGTTACAAGTATCTTTCTCCATGATAATAAAAAATGCTAAAATAAAAACATTGTTCACCATATAAATACGATGAACACGGCATGGTGTCGTATAATCGTATTTGTATGCATAGAGTGTGTTCAAATAACATATTTGATAAATTAATATGATAAGGAGTGAGAATGTTTATTATAAAATAATGTAAATTTTATAATTATATTAACTTTCTGATTTTTAAGTTGCTAAACCATTTCCTTTAACAAAAAAAATTGGTAAAACTAAAAATATAAAATATAAAATTTTATCGATCATATATGTAAATATTTTGGTGAAAATTTCTACAGTAATTTTTTTTTTTTAACAAGCAAAAATAGAATATATTAACACCAATGAAGAGTCCTTATAAGCATAAAATGTGCCAACAAGGGCCTAAAAAATTTACAAACAAACCATTATCAACCAAAGGAAACAAAAAAAAAAAAAAAAAGAGTTAGCCGATGCCAAGCTAAACAAAAGACCACCACATATAAAAGTTTAAACTAATATTTGCATTAGACGTCTTCAATCATAAAAAATAATGTAATTTAACTTCATCCAACCGCTCGTGAACGGAGTTTTCCATGTTCTTGAATAATCTATTGTTTTGCTCGATCCACATTACCCAAACACAACAAAGCCAAATAATCTGCATAAAAGAACGACGAGCTCGAAAACCACATGAGGAATGAAAAAATTGAACAAAATGGTCCTGTAATTGCTCCTAGTCGGCTGATGAAACACCAACCCACAACCTAACAAGACTCCAAAGGGAAGCAAGAGAGGGGCATGAAAGGAACACATGATGAGCCGTCTCTGAGACTCCACAACCTGTCACGCATAATTGCGAGGGATGATGCGAGTCACCAACCTATTCTATATGTCAAATTAAACCTAAAGTAGCATCCAAACGACGAGTCTCCTTACTGTGAGCAAAGTATACACATCCCTGACTGAATAACCGCCGTTAGGATCAAGCCTCTATTGTCCCTCATGTAGAATTAGACTGAAAAATCATGCAATAATATCCTACACTCCCCTAACAGTTCCTCCTCCCCAACCCACAACCGGCGGCGCCACTGCCAAGCCGCCCCACCATCCTCCCACCCTAAACCGCACATATCCGCTACAACCAAGTCGAATAGGCGCCGAAACCTCACACATAAAGGAGCTCTCCTAATCACGGATCCGTCCAAAAAAAACATTATTTAGCCCCATTATCAACCCTTCTCACGAGACTCTCCTCAAACCACCCTCCTCCATCAACACCTATACCATCACGAATATTTACTACCTCTCGTCACCACGAAGAACCACTCCAACCCCATCCACCATGAAAATTTACGTAGCAATTATCATATCTCATCTCATATTAAAAATAATAAAAATTTGGTTATTATAGATTTTGAAGTTGTTAGTTGGGTTAAATTAATTGCTTCTGTCAGTTGGTACTGGTATAGGACATTAAAGAACAAAAACCCTTCAAAGAAAGGTAAGGGGCATGAACAGATTCTCTATGCTCATGTACACGAAATGTCCTTTGTAAATTGTGTTTTCACTTTGCCTGTCTTATGCCTATCTCTGCTTTTATCTTCACTACCAAAACAAAATAATTAAATCTTTAATTCTGTCACATTTTACTTCTGCAATTGGAAGAATCTCTGTTGAATTCAGAATGTTAGTAGAAGATGGGTGACTTTTAATTTGATTGTTTTTAAAGAAAATGAAACATAGAGCACACTCTACTTTTCATAGCACTTTTTTTTATAAAACAAAAAAAATAAGAACTTTGTCATACAAACTTTAATTTTTCAGTCTTTGACATAGTTTTCATCATTAGTGTAACACAACCAAAGTCATGTGTGTCTCTCTTGGAATTTTGAGGAAAATGAATTATGTCAGAAGGATATTGATCCTTGACATGTTAATTTATAATTAAACTAGCAAAACTTAACAAACTTAGATTAATTAATCAGATCTATGAAGCACGAACATTCCTTAGATTATGTATGTTTTGGTATCGGACACGCATCGATGTTTGATAACAACATATATAAATCTATTGAATTATGTGATTTTATCAAATTATTATATATCGATATTAGCGTGTCAGTGTTCGTGTCGTGTTTGGTGTCCGTGTTTAGATAAATAAAAATCATTACATAACTGCACCATCTCTTTTTTTAGCATGTATAAATAGAGAGAAATATACATATACTTTTGGCCAAATTAATTCTTGTTTTAGAAAGAGGCTATGCCTTTTTAATATATGTCATCATTACTAAAAAATACCACTATCACACCTTGCTTATGGAAGCCATCAATGTCTTATAGTAGTGCTGCTGCACATGGAAAATTAAATAAATTTTCAGATATAGATATGAAAATAAATGCATCTGATATGATGGTCATACTCATGATGCTGAATTTGAAGGTACATACATAACATATATATGTCTGATAAGCTCTGTCATTAAATTGGTTCAAACTAAAAACATCTTGGACTCCAAAAAAAATGGTCTTGTGATTTATTCATATACTTGAAATCCATCATTAATGTCTTATACATGGATGTAGTATGTGCTAGTAGTTGTACCCTATCGCTGTTCCTTTTCCATTTTGAATCTTAGGAATTAAGATTGATAGGTAGTTATCAATCACAATCATATACCTTACACGATACTGATACTTCAATGTTAATAATAATTTTTAAAAATAAATTAATTGAATGTGATTACATGTGTCAGTGTCGTGTCAATGTGACACATGTTGAACACTAAATATATCTTCAATTAAAAATGTCGATGCTACATATAGGTCAATTTTAATAGTCAGAAATGTATATTTGGCTATATCTATCTTTAGTTTTTGATTTCTTGTACAATTTTACCTGTTGGCAAAAGAAAGTTGCTCTAACTTTTCATCTTATATGATTTATTCTTCTCCTAGTTTTCACCCTAGAAGCCTCATCTTCCATTAGCTAAATAGTATTTTTGTGAAAGCATATTCATAAAAGAGCTAGATCAGCAATAAGGCTTTTTGTCAAATAAAAAGTAACGAATTAAAGTTGCCATACTTGGATTCTGTTTATTCCACTTCATTAAAAGTTATATCTTTAAATGTATTACTGTCAAATAACCTTTACATGCAATTGGAGTTTGTATGCATGTAACAAAGTAAATCATTAATATAGCCTCAAAATTTAAATATTAGATAATTTAGTCTTTAAAAATAACAAAATTTTAAAATGATTTATTAAACTGAAAAATCGTCGATTACATTAATCAATTTGAATTTTCTGTTATATTATTAAATCGAAAGATTATTTTAAAATTTTGTTAATTTCTAAGACTAAATTGATTCTACAATTTTGGAGATTAAATTTGTGATTAGTGTAATGTGAAACATGGTGATAAGGATTTTGGCTCCAATATGTGTCACCCTTTCAAACAAAAGGATTGCTCTCAAGCTATGTAGCACTGATACTTGAAATTAGAGACATGTCCGATTATCCGATAAAGATGCAATGTTTGTGATTACATACAAATTACATGTATTTTCTTAAATTATTACCGATCTCTATGTGCCCGTATTCGTGCCGGTCCTATGTATTTCATCATCTTTGTATTTTCCTACTATTCATAGCTTTCAAGTACACAACTTGGAACTGTCTATGAGACTAGTACTGAAGTTATGAGTTATTGATTTTCATGTATTCCATCATCTTTGTATTTTCCTGCTATTCATATATAAGGTCTATTTTCCGTACTATGCATTCATAATTAAAACAAAAGGAGCGTTGAAGTGCATTTATTTTTCACAGTACCCTACATGCCTAACCTGATTAATTCTCTTGCATGTTGCTCACATTTCTCTATCTCACTATGTTCCCATTTAGAAAATGGAAAAGTCCTACCAACAAAAGAAAACCTTATTCTAGCTTTCTCTTGATCTCATTTTGCATTATTTTTGAGAGATTCACATAGTAAACTGGCTATAGGACATAGTTATAGGTGAAGGCTTGTGCTATTAATTAGCATTGGACCACATAACATGCTTGCAAATTAATCATGAGACTGAAATGTGTTTATGTATAGCTAAAATTAGTAAGTTTAGATCTCTTAAAGTCTTAACATATGACATATTTAGTAAAAATATTTGAAGTGTTCAACAAGACGCATGCTAGGTAGTTATTAGCTAATAATCACAGAAGTTATTACTTGTGCATAAAGAGAACACTTATTTGATGCCAAAGTCTTCACTAGATTGGCAAGATCTAACCAACATGTTATAATTGGTATATGCTTTTTTTTATTTTTGGCTTTTATATGTGTTTAGTCCTTCTAAATAGGGATCATTTAAAAAATGGTCCATGTATTCCTTAATCGTGGCATTTTGCCCTACCAAAATTTAATCATTTAAAATTTGGTCCCTCACCCCACTTAATCACTGCCACATCACTAGATTAGCTGACGTGGCACGCTGACTCAGCAAAGTTTGGCATGAAGTGACAAAAATACCCCTAAGTAATTTTGCTGCTCTCTGATTGAAGGAGGGGTATTTTTGTCACTTCACGTCAAACTTTGTGATTAAGTGGGGGGAGGGACCAAATTTTAAATGATTAAATTTTGGGAGGGAAAAATGCAAGGATTAAGGAATGCACAAACCATTTTTTAAATGATCCCTATTTGCAGGGACTAAACACATATAAAAGCCTTTATTTTTTAAATTGGATATCTTCTATGTGTAAATGCAGAGATTAATAACTCAAACCATGTAAGATCATAAATAAAGACAAAACTCTTTCTCAAAAGTCTTAACGTTGATGCATTTTTATGGTTGGATTCGAACTTAGGTGAAGCCTGAAGTTATGATTGATTATTAGATAGTAAAAGAGAAATTGATAAAATAATTTTATTAGTAGAATCATACTAATCCACTAATGATCAATGCTAATTGATTGGCCATTATTTATTTAGTGATGAATGAATGTCTAAGAATATAAATATTTTAACTATAGTTTAAAAAACTGTTTGTTAATGTCAATGAGTGGGAAGAATAATAATGATGTCAAATTCAAACTTGTATAGTTAATGAAAAATATCAAAATGTCAGCAACTAAAGACAGGGCCAGTTGTATCAATGATGAAAAATTGTCCATGTGGCTACTCATATTTCATATTAGAGTTTCTAAGGCACATGTGACACCACATGCATGATTTTTTCTAGGTTAGAAAACAATGTACATTAAGTTGCTATCTTATATTATCTTTTAGAAAGACTTGTGTCTTCAGAACAGTAGTATTCTTTTTATGTATTATTCTTCTGCAGAGTATCTCACTTTTATAGTTATATTTTCATTTTTTAAGAGAGTGGGATTGTAAGTTTAGTCTCTTGGATTCTTTATCAACAGTGTAAGTGGCATCAACTGTATTCAATTTTAGTTGAACATTAAGAAAAACATGAACTGAACAAGTCAACATTTCACAGTAGGAATGTCATAAATGTTGAAATTGCTAAAATTGAGACTGGGACAGATTATCTATCTATATATGTATATTTTGCAACATTGATACTAATATGTCATCACATGCTGTGAGTAATGAAATAAAGTGGCAAATAATCAGATTTCTTAAGCATGTGATTAGAGATTATTAGAGATGAAGGCTAGTGTGTAAAATAGATAGTTTGTTAAGATAAATCAACCCTTTAAATAGATGTTTGTAAAATATGAAAATCGAACTTTTCTATACAACGAAACTCATTTAAGATGTGACCGGAGATTCAATCTCAGACAAATGTATAAGATAGAAATTTTGTTGAGAGAGATCAACTCCTCAAATAGATGTTTGTAACTCTAGATTAGGTCATACTTTGAGTTGGAAAATACCCATGAGTTCACCCAAAAAAATAATAAAGTGGTCACGAACTTTAAATTTATTATTATTTATAAAAAAAAATCGAGAAAGAAAAAACTATTATTTATTAAACTGACACTATATAAAGACTATTTTATAATTGTCTCTTAAAAAGTTTGAACTCATTCTCTTAAAATTACAAGGTCAAATTCTTAAATCTTACTAGTGAACTGACACTTCATGCAAAGGTTTATTACTAATTAGAGATAGGGTTTATCCATGTATGATATATAGCTTTCTTTATGTCTAAAACAATGCCATTATGCAAAATATAAAGTTCTTTCATCCCTTACTAAGCTAATAGATCAAAGATTGTTAATTTAATTTAAATAAAAATGATTTTGTATTCATTTTTTTCTTTTCATTGTATATATCCAATCCTTCACCACGTGTGTTTTGTATTATTACATTGAACGAATCCATTTTCATTACATGCATTATTTCCTAATCAAAAGAAACCTAAAGCTAGATGTTATAAAGGAGCATTGAATCTCTTGTAAATGAGCTTTGCAGTGGAAACATGAGTTAGTAAGATATCAAAATCAAACTTCCCTATGAAGCGAAACTCAATATCATGTACTCTATTTCATCACAAGTACCGTCCTTTGTTATTCCTAATAATTTTCAACTAGAAGCTTTAATTGAACATGGTATTTATAATAAAGATTGGACCACAAATAGTTTTATGTTCAACTTTTTTAGTACTAAGGCCAAATCGTTTGGAAAGAACCTAAGTTTATATGTTAGTTTGACGAACTATGAATTACCATGGTCTCTTCCCCTTAGTCTTGAATGGTTGATAAAAAAAATATACATGCACAAAGACAGATTAGTATGTAATTATAAATTAAGATATATGATGGTTAATTATATGGTAACTATAGGATCACATTCACATTGATCTCCCTTTAGACTTGTGCAATTCCAAATCCAATATAAGAAGCACAGTATGCATGTGGGTAAAGTTGATCACATTTGACTTCTCTATATAGACATGGCTGCATTACAAAAAGTTAAATTAATGAGTTGAAACATGAATAGTTTTTTTGTGAGAGGTTGAAAAATCAATAGTTGATATTGAAATAAAATACACAGAAATGCGTTATACATTAGTACAAATATCAATATTTAATAATTAAATTGAATAGGAAAGGCTGAGTCTTTGAACAAACAAATGTCTGAAGCCCCCAGCTTATTAAGATATGCACACCTACATCTTTGTTTACTTATGAATATTGAAGTATGGTTAGAAAGAACAATATTTAATTTTAGATTGAAGATAGTATACTACATAGTGAAACAATAATATCATGCATTCAATTTCAACAGAAGATTTCAAACTTGTTAGTTAAGAAAGGTTTAAAATAAATGTTATATGCCACATTTGGTAAAGCTTTTGCATTGTATAATCGACTCGAACTAACTGAGTTCTGCTACCACCCCTATTAATTAATCTTGGGTTCACATTTATTTAGTCCTATTTCATTTATCTGCATCCTACTGTCTGTATTAATTTGTCCATTACCAACTATATAAAGTACATTTTTTAATGTGGTATGTGACTATCATGATGTACATTATTGGTCATCCATTTGTTTTCTTATCCATTCTTCTTCAACAAAATTGTTCTTCCCTCATTTATTTTTTTCACATATGAAACATCCAAATTGATCCTAGAAATTGTAGAATTGTATGAATCTAATCATATACATTATCATATTTCAAAATAATTTCTGAAATTACAAAACTTTAATTAAATTCGTCCCACCTCAAAAGTTTGTAGAGACTAAAATGACATTAAATAGATAATATAGAAATGAATGTAAAATTAAGTGAATAATGTTAGCGATGCAATTGGTAACAAATATAGATCCAACTTACGATCTTTATTCACATTTTATAATACTAAAGATCATTTTAAAATATCGATAATCCGAGGAATTCTTTTGATACAATGTACAATTTAAAGGAACAAATTTAATATTTACTATTTTCCTATTATGTATAAATATGGGCCATGTGAGTGGTCCTTTCACAAGTATAAAGAGTATATGATAACGTATGGAGCTTGATTCCCACTGATCATACGAAGACAAAGGTGGTATATATGAGTAGGGTCTACTATTATACCCACTTGTTTGTCATCCTTTTTTGTGTACAACTAAGCCATTTAGTGGTAGCAAGTATGGTGAAGATGGATAGACCAACATTTCCTCTACTATAGGAGTTTTGTTTTTGTCCTCAAACGTATGTATTAGAACCTAAAACTCTATCTCCAAGATTCCCCTCTACTTTAATATCATGTTAATCACATGCTAATTTCTTGTATATCCAATATTATAATTACTATCACATGCTAATTTCTTATATATGTCATTGTTTGAACAATATTCACCTATCAAAGATGTGTCTGGTATTCAACACCAACACATATGACTATGTTTAATTATTTCTTTTTTGTATATAAAAAAAAAATTGTTGATGTATACGTGTCAATGTCAATGTTTCATACGACTTCATGTACACTATCTTTGTCGAACATAAGTGTTTTTGTAATCATATCCACCGAACAGAAACTGGTTTACTATTTTTTGTTCAACAATTGCTTAGCCATACTGTAGCTGTAAATATACCTTAAAAATATATAATGAAAGGTCATTTTGAAGCAAAATCAATAATGGAAGATAGTGTATAAAAAACATTTGTTTGAATATTTATTGCAAAGAAAAGAAAAACTTTGGTAGTTTACTACTGGACTAACTAAAGAACTCTACTTTGATCTCATTTACTTAGGGACATGGATTTGATTAGCGTAGGGCATGGTTTGAACTTTGAACCACAAGCACAAAGACAAGCCTTTTTGAGGTGCTGTCCACAAGCTTTTGTTGTCATGTTGAGGAATGTCTCATGTTGAATTATGAGTTGGGGTCAGCCGCATGATTTTCCAATTGTTAATGAAAGTATACAAACCACTTATTCAAACCAACTTATAATTACATGGCACATGATTAGAGTGTTTGGTATGGCGCTGTCTTAAGCAAAATAGCAGTAGAAAACCACGTTACCGTGGACAAGCTTCTGCTTTTTCACGGCTAGTGGCCTTTGAGACGCACGTTTAGGCCATACAACACTAAACCAAACAGGCTAGATATCGAACATGTTTTTTCAGAAAACGGCACTTATCAACTGTGATAAAACAAACATCAGGCAGACTGTAACAACTACATTTATGGTAGATCTCTAGAAATTTATATCCACGTGTGTACTAAATGATGTAATCCTTAATATCAGAATTTAGACACCAGCCAAGTAAAATATATAACTTAGATTATCTTTTCTTCAGAGTTGTTAAATGACGACCAGAATGGCGCCATTGGCCGCAATGGCATGTTTTTTACGACTTATTTTTGACATTTTGCCATATTCCACCCATTGACAACACTTTTACTACTAATGATTTTCTTATCTTTTGCATTTGCAGTAAGCGTCATCAGATGGCGATGATGGAAGGCCAGATTTTTTCTTTATAAACACAATGTTGCAGCCTATGCATCACCATGGTGGACCACCCTTCACATATTGAATCCACCATGCCATTCTGCCATGGTGGTGCAGCGACCTTTATTTAAACAAAACCATTTGCAGCTAAAAAATAATTCACAATCAATTGATAATGCTGCAATCAATCTAGGATAAGATTTCCATTAGGAATCTCGAGAGGCTATCAGGTGGTGGATCACGATGAAGATTGTGATTAAACAAAGGGTTGAATCAAGTTATACACATCCACATGCCATATAAAATATTGTGATGCATAAAATCCAAAGTAGACAAAGATAAACATAATTAAAATATAAAAAGATAGACATAACAAAAAGTATAATCTGGAACCCAATTCCCTTTTTTTCACCATCTCATTGGTAGTTAAAGCTACAAGATCTATAGACTTTGATGCTTGCAAAGATAAAGAGTAGCTGGTGGTAATAATGGCTACACAAATTTATACTTCTAGTAAGGTGAATTGCAATAAGCATGATCATATTTCCCATAGGCAAAAGTAGGTTTCTTTCTTGGATTGTTTTGATTCTTCATTGAACATTTCAGAATGCTCCCAACAAGTCATTAAACGGCATTCACCAGTTCATACTCAATTAGGGACAAGTTATTATCTTCCTTGACTGTGAAGGCAGCTGGTTCTGTGAGTTCAATACGGCCCCAAACGTCCACACCAAGTCTCATCGTTCCTTTGAACATGTCAATTTTGGCATTACGCACAATGATAGTGGAGCCTTCTGTCATCAAATCCACTGAAAAGAAGCAAAATTAGAACTGAAGGAAATAGGATGTCATGAAAGAAAACTCAACTCATTCATGGCCATACAGACGAAATTAGGACACAGGTGATTTTAAATAAAAACTTATCAATTGCACTCGTTAGCATTTTCCTTTAAAAAAATTGTTTACTTAGCAACTTAATTTGAAAATTCTGCATAAAAATAGTATTCCAAGACTGTTATCTACCACATACATGGAACTCTTATATTTCTCTGTTGAATACAGCTTAACATGTATTACTAACTATCTAGGGTTAATTACAATCTAACAATTCATGGTAAAAACATAGGTTGCCCTATGTTGATATCTTGTCTCAACTAGAGATAGGAGTTGCTGATAGCGGCGGTTGTTCAAAGAAAAAAAAAAAAGAGTTGCTGATAGCAGATTCCGACGGCAAGCCAAAAATCTGCCATATAAATTTGGTGTATCTGCCATATATATATATATAATACAAGATTGCATAAAGAACTAAAATTCCAAAAAAGAAGAAACTATAGAAAAGAGAAGAGAGTGTTTCAAAAAGACTCCTTGATTGTATTTCGCCCAAGATAGATAGTTAATTTTTCTTTTCAAAGCTACCTTCCCACACAAAAAAATAATAATTCTATAGCTACAGAAAATCTGTATGCTTGGGAATCCTTGATAATTAAATTTAAATAAAACCAACATTTTACCATGACTGCAGTTTTAGATGGTGTGATAGCAAAAGAAAATAGTAACAAGTAAAAAATGGTAAACAAGAACGAGAAAAGTAAGAATAATTAAAAGAACAGATTAAGATGTTCTCTGAACTGGATGTATAGAGGACAAAGCCACAAAGGTGCGAGAGAGAAGAGAGGTAGAAAAAGAAGAGTAAAATGGTTAGTATCTGCTTAAACATGGTACAAATTTTAAGATGATATCTCGGTCTCTTAGATTTGTTATTAGGTGACTCACAGTTGTCCACACTCCAGATGTCCAATGCTATACAAGAGGGTGTGTCAAGATCCGTTATCAACTAGATAGTAGAGATACGGTCAAAGTAGTCCTTATTAAGGTTAAGGTAAAACTCGCCTCTTGAACTGGCTTTTGGGGTTAAGTTAGACCTAACCAAACTTCTTTTTTTTTTTTGAGCAAAGACCTAACCAAACTTCTTAAAGGTTACTCAAGAGGAAAAGAGAGGTCCTGTGCATCTGCACAATATTCTCTACATTGTTCTGTTCTTGGAAGGAGCTAGTCTCCACTGTTTTTAAAATTTACATCTATCAATAACTTATTTCCTTTGGTTCTACACTTCTCAGAAATGCAACGCACGCCAAAGTGGAATCTTTTAAAATTTCAAATCATACAGTTGGGGAAATCTTGCATCTGAATATTTGATTAGCATTAGTATAGAAGAGGGTTCCTTTTTCTTCAATATCTCTTTAAAAACAATAACTGTTCAACCAAATTCTATCACGTATTCAGAAGGATTTAACAAATAAGTGCCTAGAAGTTATCCCAGATTATGGCCACTGCAACCATAAGAGTAATTATTACGCAAACTACCAGACCATTTTAACAGGTCACACAAACTCTTACTAGATTTAGACGGAAGCACTAAAATATTTGTGTCAGCCTATGTCAACCAAGTACATGAAGAATTAATTTTCAATTACTTTACCCTACAATTTCACAGACATTGTAGATAAAAAAACCTAAGTTTTTATAGAATGAGACACCAAAATCAATGAGTTCTTCTGTCCCAAAATCATTGAGATCAACTAAGATAACAAACAAGGCATATCTCATGGCCAAACATGCCAGCAATCATTCAGGAAAAGAATATTCTAATCAATATTAATAAACCTATTAAAAAAAAAAAATATTAAACCTATTGCACATTTAAGGATTTTGGCTTCAATTGCAGTCAGTTAGCAAAGCAACAAACTCTAGAATATGATTTGATCCTTACAGGATAATCAAAAGATTCAGGCTGTTCAGAAATTGCCTTCTCTGTTGGCTCTTTAACATTGGGTTGCAACAGGCTCAGATTGGATGTGAAGCAAAATTTGAAAATACATAGTTAATAGTGTTGCTAAATCTCTATACTTTTGAAAACTAGATGGTAAGGTCTAATGAGACATTTTAATCAAGTGACCAGAATGATTCAGATATGTTAAACACATTTAAGAATTTAAGAAATGATATTTCTTACTTTGATTTCTATAAAAACTTGATGCAGCAATAATTTATATGATTGATTTTAGTGCTAGAACATGCAAATGGATGCGTCATATAAGATAGATATTCAGAACCTTGTAAGTATTTATTTTCACTTTACAGGCATACACTCGTCATTTAAAAAAAAACATTGCAATGATTAAACCAAAATTACTTTAGAGAGTAGCCTTCTGGTTCACATTACACAAATTGGACACAAATTACAGATGCCAATGAAATTGACAAAATAAAACGCTTTATGGATGACAAATACAAGAAGTAATATACATCAAAACAAACATGAATGATGCCCACGAAAGCAAAAAAAATAGAACACGCAGCACATGGAACATGAATACCCCATGGAGAATAATAAAAGAATGTTTGAACTCCAGCCCCAAACATAAAATTCAACAAAGAATCTACAAATACGATGACAGTGCAACAACATGATGCAGTAAGGAAAACTTGTAAAAGAGTTGAAGTGATAAGTATACCCTGTTCATGTCTTGCAGTGAATATGATCGTCCCAGTCTCATCACCGACCAAACATTCAGCCATTCGCATATGGCGGAGTTTAAGTCCATCAGGACGATCGTTCTGATCTACCAATTTAACACTAACAACCTTCACAATTATGGTGTGTCCTCTAGTCCCTGGAAGAAGCTGATCAACCTTACAAAACACCGGCTTCCTCAATGCTGGTTTTGAATCCGGCATATTAACGATCCTACAAAAGCACAGAAAACACAAACAAACTCCACTAAGACAACAGAGAAACTGGATCATTGCACACTATAAGCTATGAAGCACAGACAAAGACATGGGCACCGGACATGACACTGACACTGACATGGATAAAATTTTGAGACAATGGCATAATTCAAAGTAATCACTTGTGTTAGTGTTGTGCCGGTGTCAGACACCAGACACTCTTTCGATCACAAGTGTTAATGCTACATAATACAACTCAAAATTAAATGTATGCAAATTAATGGGTTGTACCTAATTTTTGAATCTGAACTAAAACACATGTAACCAAACTAGCCCGGATTAATCAAACTAGCTCCCAGCTTAATGGGGTAAGAAAAATTTGATCTTTTTGATAATTCTAGATCAAATATTCAAAGCTAGGGCAAAAAATGTTTAAAATATCAAATCAGAACAAAGACAACAATAAGAATCAAATATATACCAACTTTCGAATTCATTCAAACCCACTTCATATTTTCTAAATGCAATTCACAGAAAGAAAATTAAAACCCTCAGATTGGAACTTGAATCAACAAAATTTTGAATTAATTTTTTTAACATTAGAATCGTTAACACGAGAGTTGAGAGTGATGAAAAGGGGAAAGGAATTGAAATTTTACCTGAATATGAAATTTGGGTATGAGAGCGAGCGAAAACGAGAGTGTTGTAGTAGATGAAACCAGTGAAGCTCCGTTAGTTTAACTTTGGATTAACATGTAAAAAATGATGAAATATAGGCTATTTTAATCTCAGTAATTAGACAATTATCCTTAAGAATAACAAAACTTCCATTAGTCATAAAATTGCACAATGTTATTCAATTATTTACTCTCTTCCTTAATTTTTTCGGTTAGTCAACACGGCATGACATCTGAGTCTATGTGGCATTTACACGTGACTGACGTGTCACATGGAAAATTCCCAATTTTATTTTTTATTTTTTTGTACTTTATGTGTAAATACCCCTTAAAATTTTGCACTTATGTGCAAATTGTCCCTTAAAATTTATAGTAATCAAGGAAATTGGTCTTTGTGACAAAAATATTCTTTTGCTCCCAATTTTTTTTATCTTTATCATGATCAGAGGCTCTTGATTTAAACCATGTAGCAGAAAACAATCAAACAAGTTGAGGATATTGTCAAATTATTAAAACAATTGAAACTTGTTTTATCGTTTTGATTTCAAGCTTTTCTAAAACAAGTATTCCAAGATTATTTCTTTTCAAGCTTACTTGAAAAGAAAGTTTACCCTGCGAGGTGGCATGACATGTCAGATATTTGGCAGTGATATGTAGACAGTCAAATGTCATGTCATATTGACTAACGAAGGAAATTGATTGAAGGGACAAATTGACTAACGTTATGCAATTTTCTCAACTTGAAAATTGAAAATTGAAAATTTATATTTAAATATTTTTTCTTGTAAATTATAGTTTTCTCTAATTTGAGGTTTGCAAGAATCTACTAGTTCACAATTTTTTTTTAGTTTTGTATTTCTTTCTCTTTGTATTTGTGCTTCCTATTATATTTGGACTCTTTTCCTTTTGATCGAATAGACATTCTCTGTTATAAATAGAGAATTTCATCACTATTGTAAAATACTGGTTGCTCTATGCACCTCTTGAATTGCTAAACCCCTAAAATCTATCGATCGAAAGTTACACTCCAATGGAAAAGAGCTGTTTGGGAGCTACGATCTATAGGTTTTGTGCTTTTGGAAGTTATGATCAAATAACTCGAGTTTTTTTTTTAGCAAAACCGAGGGTGCTATAGAGCATTTATCTCGTAAAATTAACTTAGTTTTTTTACTAATTCAATCAATAGAAGAAGTTTATTCATAATTGTATACTATGTTTTGTCCTTGTGAACTTAGTTATAGGACAATTCGTCTGGGGTTTGAACCCCAGAACCCCGACCACCACAAAAAAAAAAAAAAAATTAAAAATACTATGCTTTACAATTTTTGCTTTACAACAATGCTCGTTCTCAAATTCTTCTTTTCTGATTTTCTTCCTCCTGTAAACAAAATGTATTCGATGATTCGTCAACAAGAATGTAAGCTTCAAATGGCTCTTTTACCTGATCCTAATGTCTTGGCTATAAATTCATCACAAACTTTAGCAAACTAAACAAAAGAAACTCAATTTTAAACCTAAATAAAATCGGAAAGACCCCCAAATTTTTGGTCTCGAATTGCAAGAAAATTAATCATACAATTGATGTTATTTCCTGCACAGGTTTCCTCCTACATATCGAACAATTAAATCAATCAACAATGCATGAACCTAGGTTTGTTAAACTTTCAAATGGTAAAATAGTTCATGCTTTGTTTAGTGGCATTGTTCATTAACATAATCCATTTTCTTGCATAATGTTCTTATATGTTCCATATTTTTTATTTACTCACTGCAATTTAATGCTTTCCCACGATTCTTGTGTTATTCACGAATTATGAAGATGATTGGTAATGCTACTCTTTTCAATGGTCTATACGAACTCGTGCTTCCTGAATTTGTTTCATACACTATATAATTGATACATTGACTGTTCGGTTCATGTTGATGATATTGTATTGTAATTTTGAGTTTTATTTTATTTCAAAAGTTAATTAGAAATAAGAATTATTTTACAAAACTATTATTTTGACATCATATGGTTATATAATTGGTCAAAGTTGCAATTGTGGGTTGATATTGTTGCTTGCAATTAGCCGTATTAGTAGTTCCTCTTCCAACTCTTACTTTCCCTTTGACCATGTTTTAATAACTTCCGAACCACCAAGCCTACTCACTATATAAAAAACTCTCGGTGCCTTATTGTATTGCAGAAAAAAAAAAAAAAAAAAAAAAAAAAGAGGACGAACACAGATACTTTCCAAAAGGAAAAAATTTGTTTTCTTTTTTTCATTTACTTTCTGGATAAACATCTACCTGATAAATTAAACTTATAGTTGTTGTTGTTCTGTTACCTCCATCACTAGGAGAAGGATCTGATGTATCCTGGAGAGTTTGCGCACATTGAGGCGGACAAATTCCAATGACAGCCTTCATGATGCCTCAGGTTAATACTAACGTGTTCAATTTTGCATTTGTTGTTATTCGAAGTTGTAGTGACTGAGTTGTTATTTGAAGTTGCGGTTGCCGGTTATTATTTAAGTTGCGGTTGTTGTTTACGACTTTACGCATCAGGTACAACATATTGTATCTACTGTTTTTCCTTGGGACATGTCTGACATTATAGATTAGGTCACCCTTCTCCAACTTGTTTTTCAAATGTACGTAATAAAGTTATATAGCCTGGAATGCTCATGAAGTTATTTGGATCTATATATGAGACACCATATGTGAAACCCGAATACGAGATACGATACGGATATGATACTGCATTGATACGTCGATATAGAAAAATTTCAAAAATCAAGATAATATACAGCTGGGATACGTTAATAAAAAAATTATATTATTAAATGTACAATATAATTATAACCATTTTTTTTAATATGCAAACATTAACAAACAAAATAAAGGCTCGTAGCACATCAACATAAATATAAATAATATTGACGGTTAAGAGAGTGACGATTAGTCAATTACATACAAAATATATCTCAATAAAAAGCACCATAAGTGTTATACTATATCCAAAAGAAACTTTGTTAGTGATATACTATATCGATCCAAAAAAGAAGCACTATACTCAAGAGTTAAGTTATTTTATTTAACATTAATTGGAAATTATTGGTGCAGGAAGTATCAGATAATTATTTATAAAAAAAAAAATTAATATTCGGATACTCTTCTGATACGTATCGGAAAATATCGGACAAATATCGATGCAGGATACGCAGGGGATACAATACGTCAACCATTTTGAAGTATCAAAACTTCACATCATCGTCAACTTCTCTGTCTCCAAACCCTTCATTTAATCCTTGCTCGACTCCATGTGAAATTTCTTGCTGAAGGTTGTTTCTCAACGTATTGACAACTGATTCATTATACTTTGCTCTATAGTGCCAGTTTTGTGCTTCAATAGCTACCTGCTTTATTCTCTCTGCTAGCTCCTTGTTTTTACGGTTCATGTTCTCTATCTCTACATCCTTTTCTTTTATCTTCTGACAACCTTTCTCAATGGAATTAACAAGAGAAGTCATGTGTTTTTGCTTCATATCTCTTACTCTTTTTGACAATTGTTCCTTCTGTGAAGAATTGAATAGGAGTAAAATCTCAACAAACAAACAAACAAAAAAGTCATACAAAATTAATAGTTTACTATCCAAGCATAGCATCCATTTCTATAAATTATTCAAAAGCAATAATTTTTCAAGATGATAACTCCTAATGAATTAGGAAATGAATGGCCTCCCAAATGCAGAAACTTCTACACAAAATGACTACATTATGATGTATTTGAACATCAAGTTGATTGAAAAAAACCCAAAAACATATAATCATAATCTCTGTAGCACCGACACCTCTGATCAAAGGTGTGCCCTGTATTCGACAGATGTCGGTGTCACTGACGCATTTGATTACGTTCAATTAATTCATTTTCTCAAATTACTGGTGTCCCTGTCTTATGCGAGTGCTTCGTAGACCATAATAGGAAAGACGGAATATTTCCCGTTTTAGTTATTTGTACTTTTCTAACAATCAAAATATATTTTGAATGTGAAAAATTTATATATTCAAATATGTAAACGGGTATCATTTACTCAACTATTATGACTAATCATTCAAGTCCATTAGAACCACAAAAGTGACAAAGCTCTTTGTTAAATTGAAAAAATTTATAATCATCTCATATAAATGTTTTTGGAATTTTGCATTGAAATTTAAAACCATTACTTTGCTGTGTGGACATATATTATAACTGAAATAAATGTTTCAGTGAAAATTAATTTAGCTTTTAACAATTTTCTCGCGGTTCAAGTGTGTTTGGATAAAGTAATTGGGAAATTTTAAAGAATTTAGAAGTTTAGGTAATTTAAATGATTCAATTAAAATATTATCATTTCTCAATACTTTTGTTTGGATGTAGTAATATAAAATTTCATTGTCATCATTTTTGGGCAACTTTTGTAAATTTTAATTTTTTGGACCAAATTTGAAAATTGAAATTAGGGGTCAATTTGTAAATTTCAAAAAAATTGGGGGGTAAAATTATAATTTTTGAAAATTTTGAGGGGTCAATTTACGATTTTTTGTAAATTTATTGGGGTCAAATTAAAATATTTCGAAAATTTGAGGACCAAAATTTGAAAAATTATAACAATGAAGAATTTTAAAATTCTCTAAATTTAGCTTGAAAAAAATACTTCATAAATTTTCATCATTTTGAAAATTCTTCAAATTATTATCCAAACAATGAAATTCACCTCAAAGTATTTGGATTCCCTTAAAACATTACATTCCCTCGAAACATTCTCCCATGCAAACACACTTGATCTCAACAAATTAATCTCGGATATTTATAAATTGAAAACAGGTTAGTACCTTTCTTATAATAAAATGAAGACTAATTTGTCTTTCATATAAAAATATTATAGATTAACTTCTTGTTAAGGATATGCCTCTCAAAACATGTGAGCGACCAATCAACCTTTCCTCTCAATATTTTTATTTTGGTTTATTTGTTTGTTATGTTTTGTTGGGCGATTGTATATTTCAACGTGAAGAGGTGGACGAAGTGAGATTCTCTTCATTTTACAATATAGACACAAAAATTGTAGCAGATCCTACGATTTGATGCATTCCATCACCATTAATTATTTTATTATATTTTATTTTATTTTTTTCAAACTTTCTTGTGCGTATTTGTTTACGGATGCAAGAAATGAAGATGACTATAAACATAGAGGATCTTAACCTAATTAGTGATACCACTCTTTCCAGAATTTTCGCTATTCGCCTTAACATATACCATGAGTGGCATAATATAAATTAAATTAAATAACATTGAGTTAATTTCTATTTTGTAATCATTTGATTTTTTTTTATGTAGATTAGCATTCAAACAAGCACTAATGTGTCCGTCTGTTCGTTATTCTACGGCGCTTCTAATAAATAAAAAGATATATCAATATTTATTAAATATATTCTTCATATCAATAGTACTTCAGCTCCATTCTTCTTCCTCACGCGAGCTTATTAAACATATATACCTGCAAGAATTTTGTACACTTTAAAGTTTAAACATATGTACACGTTTAAAGACTAAACCATAAATAAAAACAAAGTAAAATTTACTCACAAGTCCAGCTCCAACACCAAGACTGAGCAGAATCTTGATCACCTCAATCGTCACCTGCCGGCGCAATGAACGATAAAACTTTTGAAAGCACTCGACAGTAAAATGAGTCGTCGTGGTGGTAGTAGCGGCGATGGGCTGAGGCTCCACATCAATTCTGATTTCAGTTGGATCATTTGCCATAGTTGCTTAGCTTTTGACTTTTTTATTTTGAACTGCCGAGTGAGAGTGAGTAAACTTTTTATCTCTCTATCTCAAAAATCCTACAATATAAATAAAAAAAGTTTGACCAAAAAAAAAAAAAACTTGTTCAATTATAAATGAAAAAAATTCTTATTTAGTAGAGTGTAGACATGACATGATACAAACTAAATAAAATAAAAATAAAAAAAAGAACCGTTGAGCGGCGAGTTGTCACAGTGCCAACAAAAACATCTTACTCTGTGCGCGTGTAGTTCGATCGATCAGGAGAGAGAGAGAGAGAGAGACCAGAGCTAAGGCCACAAAGTAGTTCAACACCCCTTTTAGAAATTCCACGAAGAACCAACGTCTGACTCTTCGGTACATCGCTTGAAATGTTGCTAGAGTAATAGGTTGATCAGCAGCGTCAACCTCTTCTGCAACCCGCCTCTGCGGTGGTGGCGATGCGACTGGTTCAACTCTAATCCTAAGGAATAATTCTTCTGCCATAACGAAAGTTGGAGGGAAACTAACTATTATGGAAACTTTAGACGACGATGAATGGAACAGTACACAATTTTACTATATATCTTGAAATTTAAATTCTGGATATAAGATCTAACAAGATCTTAAAACAATTAAACAAGATCTAACAAAAAGTTTCAAATTTTACTTGCATTCACGCACATGATAATAGTACACAATTATAATATATCTTGACCATAATCCACGCACATTATAATAAATCCTGGCTATAATCCTACTACTTATTCTTAAGCACACGCGCACATTATAATAAATCTTGACCATAATCCTACTACTTATTCTTAAACACACGCACATTATAATATATCTTACCATAATCCTACTAACTTATACTACCAACCAGGGGCGGAGTCACCCCCAGCTAAGCTGGGCTAGTACCCAGGCTCGGCTCCAACTTTTTTGTAGCAAGTCCAACCATTACTAAAATTTTTATCTTTTCCTGTAGATTTTGCCAAGGATTTAGATTCCGCAGGAAAGATATATCCGTAGGAAATGTGAAATTATCTGCAGGAAATGTGAAATTATTCGCAGGAAGGAAGTAATGTTTTGCGATAAATTTTTTGCCCAGACTCTATAAAATTTCTGGCTCCGCCACTGCTACCAACCATCTTCAACTCCCATTTTTCTCAAGAGATTATGACCACGCGAACCATCATAAACTCCAATTTTTCGTAATATAACATATCCCTGAAAAATAAACATAGTGAGTGAGAGAGAGGGAGGTGCGGGCAAGGACACTATACTATCCAGCCACGCAACCCACATATATAAATTTATATAATATAATAAATATTTTATTTATTTTTTGTGTACGATTATTTAATTTTTGGAATATTCAATGTGCACCAAAAAAAAAGAAGGAATATTCAATGTATATGCGGAAATTGAATCCGGCTTTGCTAACAAGAGTTATCGATACTCCGAATTCATTTTAATTTCTCAATTCATATTACTGCTAATGAATGCATGTAATTAGTTATTAGGTAAAGCACAATGAAAAAGATTATAGGAAATATCCTTGAATGAGGGTTGTTGAAAAGAAACTTGGTAAAATATCCTTTTATGTAAACTCTTTTCTTAGTGACAAATACTTACATTTAAACACATAACTTTGGCAAATAAATCACACGGACAGGAAAACAGTTTTGTATATTCCATTGTTGTTTTCAAATACTTACACTTCATATATATATATATATATATATATATATAAATATAAGTTAAGACAGATACACCTCGACACTTGCAGTTTTTATCAATTGGCATACAGGACAAACGTTGATAAAAGCATTTTACAACGAGTAATGATACATAGACACCCTTTATTCCCATACATCCTTGTACACCCCATGCATTAGGAAGAGAGAAGAGGAGAAAAAAAAGAAAGTGTGCTTGTGCGGGATCCACGTGACTACGTGTCAGATTTTTATGTGGGTGTCAAAGGGTGTATTGCCACCTAAGAGTGTCTATGTATCATTACTCATTTTGTAACATAGAAGTTTCTTTGTTATGAAACGGAAACATGTTTTCATAAAACACAACATGTCTAGATAAAAAAAGGAAAAAGATAGGTAAACACCCTTTTTCATACACTTCTTATGTACACCCCTACGTATTAGGGGTATTTGAATAATTTTACATCATATCATCACCCTTTTTCATCTCTTCTTTCAATGTTTTTGCCACGTATCACAAATGTGTGTGGGTGTAAAAGGGTGTATGCCACCTAAGGTGGTTCATGAAAAAGGGTGTTTATCTATCTTTTTCCTTTTTTTATCTAGACATGTTGTGTTTTATGAAAACATGTTTCCGTTTCATAACAAAGAAACTTCTATGTTACAAAATAGTAATTCTCAAATTCACTTGCCTACCGCTTGTCCGTTTCTAATTCTTTTTTATTTATCTTGTCACAATGATGACCATGACATTGATAGTAATGTAGCTATAATTCATTTTGCTAAGCATAATAATATCCATTCCCTTGTACATGATAATGCCTCATCCCCAAACAATACTAGTTAGTGATCCAAATTGATTAAAATCCAACTTTTCATGAGGGTAAAGCACATTGAATTTGATTGTCATCATGTTTGTGAGAAAATCCAATATGATAATATTCATTTACTTTCTATCTCTTATTCTCAAATGAATGACATTCACACAAAATACTTTCATCTAGTTGTCTTTCAATCATTTGTTTCCAAGTTAACCTCATTGACATATTTAATTACAGCTTGAGAGGAATAGGCCAAGTCGGCCTACAGGACCCTACGGCTTAGCCTACGATAGGTCAGGTCAGGGCAGGTCAGACTTTTTTCTAAAATAGAGAAGGCTTAGACTTTTTTTTAAGTTTATTTAGTTTAAAAGGTCAGGCCACAGGTCTCTCAAAAAGCCTTGTAAGCCTATTAGACCGGGGTATTTAAGTAATATGAATAATATTATTTATTGTTATATTATATTTTGTACTTTGAATTAAAATATAAATTTGTAAACTTTTTCAATAATTTATGCTTTATTAGTATACATTAATTTTTTGCATATATAAATGTATTATTATAAACTAGAATAGAAATATGATACAATATATAGTCGAATTCCCTAAAACCTCGTATTGATTATTAAAAGAGAGTTTAATCCAATTGAACTATTAGTTTGCTAGTCCATTTAAACTTAGATCATATTGCTTACTTAAAGATGTTCATAAAATATATGCTTTTAAACAGACTAGTAGGCCGTATCAAGGCCAGACTCAGGCATAAAAAGCAGGCTTATGACAACTCACAGGCCAGACATAGGCTTTAAAAAAATATGGCAGGCCAGGCTTAGGCCTTGCAAAGCCTAGCTCGGCCTAGCCCAGTGGCGAATCTTCATAGGGACCTGCAGGTGCCATGGTACCCCCAACTTTTCCACATATATTAGATTAGGCATAATTGTATCACAACTATGCAGTTGGCGCGGTGGAAATGATGCTTGTTTTTCTTGCATAGGTCGCGAGTTTGACCCTTCCATCCTCTTTCTGTTATATTTTTACTATTTTGTTCAAAAAAAAAGCTCGTATGTGGATACGAACCGGCATCTCCTACTCTGCAATCAAGCAAAATAAACCACTGGACCAGTTAACAGTTATGATATTTCCTTCACACAGTTTAATATATATTTCATACAATTCCGGCACCCCCATAAAATATTCCAACATCCGCCACTGGCCTAGCCTATTCCCATCCGTAAAGGACCCAATGAAGTTACTTAGTTTAAATTTTTATCACTGTACCAATTTTGGAATTTCTTTTGTTGTTGTTGTTGTTAGCTTCGCATTTCTTTCAATTTGTATTTGGAGATATTTTCTTTTGATCCAATAGGCCTTCTCTTTGTTAGTTAGAAATTGTTATAAATAGAGAAGGGTGTCTCTATCGTAAAATTGTTATATCATATGATGTACGCAAGCAAACGCCAACTATTATATGAAGAGAAAGTACATAGTTAATTTTCAGTGACAGGTCACATTCGTGACAATTACTTTTGTTAGACTAATTTCAACACTAACATGCTTCGAACCAACACACATTTGATTTATCATTGTCGTCAACCTTTATTTTTCGAACTTTTATGGCTTCTTGATGTTTTTCATTTTTCTTACCATTCTTGTATTGTCAACGATCAAATGTTTTGGCGAATTGTTGAACTTTATCTTAATTATTGTCTACAGAAAGTTAAAAAAAATAGATGCAAAGACACAATGGAAATTGTTCTAACAAATAGAGTTGACATCTCCTGCTTTCTATCCTGACATCAATGGAGATTATATAGAAATTTAAATGAAAAAAATACTATACATAAACAGAGAAAATTAAGATGTTGATAGAAAACAAAAATACTTGAGTTATTGTTATTTGATCACAAAACATTATTATTGCTTAATGTATATTTCTTTCTCGATGGTTAACCAACAAAATACTCTTCCAAAGGACTAATGTTCATGATATATACTGCAAGTTCACTTTGGTGTTGTAGAGACCTTAAATGGATACAGAGGGTAAAAGGTTGAAATTCAAATCCCACAGCTCAAATGTGCCATTAACAAAATTGTAATGTGCTCCTTTCAAAGCAAGGCTTTTCTTCACAACACCATCTCTCACAAATGGATAAGTCAATAAGTTCCCAAGCGATACATTCACAGCTTCCTGCATTTCAATCAGGAAGCAAAATATTAAATTACAATTTGGTAAACACTATAGTTAATGCCAATAAATTTAAGTTAAATAGGGTTGGATTGAATTGTAAATTTGCTTACCTTTTCACAGTTTGTGCACTGCTCTGCAAAGCTTAAGCTACTTGTTTCTAATTTAACCTTGGACCTTGCTGGATTACATATTTGGACCCATTGCTCAATGAAATCACTGTAAGATGACAGAACAAGAAACTATAATTAGTATTTTCCAAGAAGAATCGTGAGTCATTTTTCTTATGTTACGGAAGTTTAAGTCTATGCTTGGTATCATAATGAATGTGTTAAAATCACAGCGATTTAATATGATTTTGCAAAAATTACACTTTGTAGCTTCCGCAAAATCAGACCAAGTCATCGTGATACCAAATATACACAATTGGAGAATAGCTCAGTTCATGAAAATTGCTACTATGTAATAATAATACTATAGCCCAGAGTAGAATATTACATGCAAGTATTTATCCAATGACTAGTTAGTGAGTGAGGACTTTGGGATTATATTTAAAAACCCTTAATAAAAAAAAATCATATCATACATTATATTTTCCTCTCCTTTCCCCGTGAGTGATGATACGTTGTCGTTTAACATAAAAGGGTAGAAAAGCAGTAATAAAATAATGTATTCAATAATTCACTTTTTTCTCTAATTTGTTCTTGGTATATTCCCAAAGAAAAAATTCCAAGAGGTTGTTCCTTTTGATTAACCAACGGTGATAGATCATGTTATTTTATTGTTTTATATTCACAATTAAATTATTAATTATATTAATGGTGGCATGGGAATGATAAGTATACTAAACATTTCAACTATGAGATGAAAGGGTGATCTGTGAATCAGCAACATACTTGGAAGTTATGAAAAGCTATCATAATATTTAAAATTAATTAACGTTTAATCACATGTAATGTAATTTGAGTTATCATCTTTTAGGAAAAATAGTTTATTCCTTCTCTATAAGAGATATTCCAAGGAACATAATAATAAATAAAACCTACCTTGCGGTGGTCCCATCATCTGGGATAGACATGAGCCCCTTTATGCCTCCACAGCAGCTGTGTCCAATAACTACAATATTCTCCACCTGTATTGCATAATATTTAGAATCCAAAAATAAAAAAGTAAAATGCTATTGGAGTTTTAGAGAAAGACATTTTGTTCATCAATACTATCACAAATTATCTTTTCAATTTCTTCAAATTCTTAAGGCTGTAAAATATGGTCAATAAATTTTATATGATGTGTTAGCTTTAGAATTTAAACTGAATCTAAGTCGATCATTATAAAGTGAACGGATTGTCAACTATATTTATTTACATAAACACATTTTTAGATCTTTATCTACTAAAATATAAAGCTCTTATCATCGATCATGCTTAGGACTTGACATTTAAAATTCGCATTGAGTAATTTGAAAGTGCGTGTCTTAATGAACTTTTGACGGATTTTGGTACCATGGTATAATTTAAGTTGAGTCTAATTTAACTCTTAAAAAATGGACCTGTAGAGTGTGAAATGTCTTCTACTAATAAACTCATTTTCAAGTGCTACCCAATCAAACATGAGACAAGTAAATAAGCATTTTGGTCCGCAAAATTGCAAAGATGAAGAAATTTAGTCCATATAAACTTAAGAAGTAGAAATTAGTTCATAAATAAAGATAATTTCACAAAGATCCATAAAAACCTATAAAGATACACATATTGATTTAAATAGTATTTTGTTGCATCAAAATAAACGTATACTACATTAGATGTTGGGGTGCAAAAATTGAAAAAGAAAAACTAAATTAAGTGACATTTCTCAATTTAACCACTACGATTTCAATAACTAAAATGTTATATGTTATTTTACTCACACTAGACATATAAGTAACGCTTATCATTTTGATATGCACAATGCCCGCAATATACGATAAGATATGAAAATTGAGATGCGTGTGGATCCCAACAAATAATGCAATCTAATACTTAACAATGTCTAATGGTGTCTCCTCTACCAAACTTGCACTGCTCCAAGAGACCCACCATATAATAATAATAATAATAATAATATAAGATAAAGTATATGGTGAAGAAAGAGAGGTAGGAACAAACAACAAATTGGTACCTTTAAATGTAAGACCGCATATTCAATGGCTGCCCCTGCTCCCGAATACTTGGTCTGCCAAAACAAAAAGGCCAGTCAGACTTTTGTGTCTGAATTGAAACACCAAAACAGGTAGTCCAAAATTAAGATATAACTTTGAGTTTGAAGGAATTGTAGCTTAAAGAATACAAATTTAAATTTCCAAAATACAACGAAAAAATGATTTCGGTTTGAATTAATATGAAAACTTTAAATGTGTAACATGAAGATGACACATGATATTGCTGAGAATAAAAAAAGTTGAAGTGACTTCAAACATGTAGGTGGGGATTCCTTTTACACCACGTGAATTCAATAAATTCAACATTCTTGTCAAATAGATTAAGTATACAAAACAAAATTTCATAAGATTCAAATCTAATTGATGCTTGCTTCATATAGAATTTTACGTGTGTAAAATTTATATTACACATTTAAAGGTTAATTTTTCATTAATAGTTAATAAGTGCTTTTTCTTAATGCAATAATAAGGTGATATTCTAGAAAAGTAAACCTTATCAAATGGTGGAACCATGTTGGCGATGTTACGGACCACAAAGGCTTCACCCGGTTGGAAATCCAAAATGTGGGAAGGGCATACTCTAGAATCTGAGCAAGCAAACACCATAAACTGCATGTGCACTATAATCATTAGTCACAGAATAGTACTATCCATAAAAGAACGACTTTATACTATGATCACGATAATAATAAGTCAATGCTTCTTTTCGTATACTAATAATAGCAAATGATTTTTTTTATTTTATTAAAGGAATATTTTATATCAAAGGTCCCAAACGCGTTCATCATAAAATACATAAAGTATTAGACACCACTATAATGGTGTTAGTGAGACAACAAGATTTAAGAATAAAAAAATCTTGTGATTATAGGAATTAAGATAACACGTAATTAGTGTGAAATGAAATAGTACTGGTACTAGTTCTAGTGCTAGCTAGTAAATAGAATAGCTGACCTTTGGGCTCTGGCCTTTGGCAAGTTCACCGTACAGCTCAGGATTCTTCCTGAAAAGAGGACGTACAGCACCCACCAATATCTCAGTAAAATGTACTTTCACATACCAAGTTAAGCAAATTTTTATGTAAATAAAATAAAATCAAAAATAAACTTTTCCCCTCAACTTACGGCATAGTTTGGTCAAATTATTATTAAAACAGTCCTTTTAATCTCTGACTATTTTTTTTTTATGCTTGCTAACAATTCTCTTGAAAAATATTGTTTAAAAACTATACAAAGAATATTGTTTTATAAATATAAAAAGAAATATCGTTCTATAAATATAATAAGTATTAAATATTATTTTTCCGATCTTACTTATAAGAAAGATTTGAGTCAACAAAAACATGTATTTGGTTAAAAAATTGGACTAAAACATCAACATTTGTCGACTCAAATATTTCTTATAAATCCGAAACATCAAAATTGTGTCTGAATTTTAGATATTAACATAATAAAAAAATATTAATTAAAATTTTATTTTCATATCATTTTGTCTTCATGAATTATTAGTAGGTCAACTGTAAATTTTAACAAATTAATTACTAGTTTTTATTTTACAAAAAATTAAACTGCATTTCATTTTCTCAATCAATTTTTTCCTCCCATTCTATCTCAAACATATTTCAAGGAATTTTATCCAATTGGAATAGTTACTTATGAATATGAATCTTTCCTAATTCCGTAGTAAGTACGAAACCAAATAAAGCAAAAATGATCCTAAACACAGTAAAATCAAAGACGTACAAGAATTTCTCAGTCTTGAAACTAACAAACCCGGATCGGATCCTCTCATCCGGGTTAAACGGCTTTGAACCGTTGGCCTCTAACTCCGCCGTCAGCTCCTTGATCTTCACGGCGGCGATATCACCAAGCTCAGCTTTCTCCCTGAAAATAAATAAAAACGAAACGGAAAACGTTAACATTACACGGTTTGTGTGGGTCCCACATGACAATAACAATAACAGAAACCACCACCTCCGCGTTATCAAATGAAAATTGACGCAAAAAGACAGTGGTGTTTGTCTTTTGTGTTCGTTACGAAACCGAAAATCAAGAGAGAGAGAGAGAGAGAGAGAGTTTTTCTTACTTGAGAAGTCTGGTCAGAGTTGCGATGGAATCCTCGAATGTTTCTCCAGCCATGTCTTCCTTCTGATTTTTTCATACAAAAAACAAATGATCCCGTTAATATAAATTAACACCAAAATCATGTGATGATTGTAACATAAATGAATGGATCAATTTTATTTTTTTGACGGAAAATTAACGATCAAATAATTTGTTGATCGATATTATGCATGAGTTGAATTTAACGACATACGTGAAAATTGATTAATGAAACAAAGACAAGAGAAGACTGAAGATGAATCAATCAATATATAAAATTTGTGACGTGAATTGAGGTGATTATAAGTATAAACTAGCATGATTTGATTTGAATCTGGTATTGGAATTAGAAAAGAATTGCATTATTTATAAGACGAACCTTGTTTTTAGGTGTGTGTTTTTCTCTTGTGTGATACTGGTGAGATTTGGGTGTGTATGTAAAATTAAGACAGATATATATGAGTTTTGACGCGGTAGCTATAAAGAGTGAGAGGACAAAGAGGAACACGACTCGCGTTTGCTATGCCACTTATCACGGTTTGCAAAAAAAATAAAAAAAAAAATATTTATTTTTTTACTAAAATTTTATATTTATTTTTTTTAATTTTACTTTGTGCTTGATGGGAAACAAATAACTTAGTTGATTGAGACGTTAGATAATATATACATGGATCGAGGTTTGAACCTTAGACACATGAAATTAGTATGATCTTTTCTTAATGATAAACATAAATTATTATTTTTATTTATCATGACCATCCAATAGAAATGGTTGATAATTTTGTTTCATTTCTCGGCTCAATTGATTAAGCTCTGTAATTATGTGCATAAGATATCCGATTTAGAAAATAAAGGCCAGATAATTTGAAATTGGTCGAAGAGGGTGAGTAGCTCAACTGATATGATTTAAAGGTTAAAGAGTTGAAAGTTTGGGATTCTAGTAATCGCAAGAAGTAAAAACTAACATAACAATTAACATGAAAGTTATGACATTTGAATCGAATTCCCAGACGCTGGTGGCATCTCTAACGACAAGTCATCGTGAAACTTCTGAATTTTCAATTATTGTTTCTCATATTATTTATGAGTTAGTTTTACATTCCATCTTTAAGATGAAGTTTATTCGGCGACAAATGAATATGGTTGCTCATACCTTAATGAGGGTGGCATGTTTTTGGACTAGCCATCATGTTTTTGAGATTTCTCCTACTTACTTTGAAAAATTATTGATTAATTACATCATTAAAGTTTGTTTTGTTCAGAAAACATAACAATTAACACACTAACAATTTCCTCAAAAAGTTAACATATTAATAATTGTCATTTAAAAAATTGAAATTGGTCCAAAATAAAATAAAATAAAGTTAGTTCTTTTTTTTTTTTTTTTAAAAAAACTAATTTCATTTTTCGAAACTTCCACTTTAGGTTAATTATTTAGTCTTTTTATATATTTGGGGTCAAATTTTGGATTACGACGTGAGACTCAGGAACCTTCATTTTATTCAAAAGAGGTTTCTCTTTTTCCATGGTAGTAAAATATTGATTATTGATTGAGTCAAAAAAAGGGCAGGTAATTATCATACAATAGAATTATTCTTATTTTGAGAAATACATTTATTGATACTTTTTTATAGCTTTATATCTTATAAGGTAATTACCTATTACCTACTAAAATCACTGCAAAAAAAATTACCAACTAAAATAAAAATAATGTGTACACATAATTTTATGATCAAAAGTGATAAATAGTTGGTCAAGAGAATGATAAATAATTTGTTAAAACATGTTAGATATAACAAGTCACTTAAATATATTTATACATACACGTTCAAAAGTTATGTTTGGAATAATTGTGTCAAAATAATTTTTCATAAAATTAAAAAACATATATTGGGCTATAATAATTATGAACACTACAACGTATCTTTAAAAAATAAAAAAGTATTACTAAGCTTACGAAATAAATCATTTTAATGAAAGCTTTCTGGTAGGTTATCAGCTCAATTGAGTTGCATGATGTGATAACTAATTTTTTTTTTTTGGTTATAGATGTTATAACTTATTTGATTGTTTACGTGTAAATAATTCTATATTTCTTTGTATATAGTACATATTTATTTAATAATTTGTACTAAAAAATAATTAAATTGTTTAAAAGAATATATAATTACTAGAGGTGTTTTTTGACAAAATAATATAGGTTTTTTTTTTTGACAGCATAATATAGGTTTCTTAAACACCTGCGTTTATATACACAGTAGTAACTAACTAGAAAAAACAAAGTGGAATCTGGTGGGGGTGAGACTTGGTGTAGTTTACTGACAAAGTCACCCAAATAAAAGACGTGGTGGCCCAAAATTATAAAAACAAAATGACGGTGTAAGGAATCAGGAGCATATTTTTCTGGATTGAAGAATGATTATTTATTTTGGCGAAAAAATAAGTTGACTTTGAAGTATTTACATTTGGGATATATACCTCAACAAAATTGAGAGGAACAATAATAAATAAAGTCGTATATATGTAGAACACCTAAAAGTGATTCCATGCACGCCGCACATAAGAGACAACATTTGACAAACCAACAAAATACATCTCCCAACACAAGGCTACCATCGAAACCAATAAAAATATGTGCAAATCTATTCTACACTATTAATACACATAAAATTATTTCAATATAAATATACACCAGTTAAATAATTTTTCAGTTATTATACTAAAAAATCATGAGCCTATATTAAAAAAGATAATAATAATAATAATAGAGTGGAGGGAGTACATTATTTCCTATGTAATGGGAAGATGGTGGGAAAGTTGACTTGTTGAGATAAGGGAATATAGAAAGCAATAGGACAGAATATACCTACTCTTGGTAAGGCATGTGCCTTGTAGGACTCTGTATTGTGAATTCAATTCAATCAATGTGTTAACAATGGGTACTTTGGTGCATAAATAAACACAACATACCGAGACAATCTTGCTTGTGCAACACAGCATCATGCACTTTTTGAATGCCCCAGCCATTACTCTCTTTGGTCTTCTTCACCCTGCTTTGCATTTACAGAAAGAAAAACAAAATCAGTCATCTCAAACATAAATAGAACCAAATAATTTGGTTATGGAAATTGTTGTGTATTTTGTTGGACCCTTGAGCTACATGAAAGTTGGACTTGGAGGCCTACTTTAGAATAAGAAACGTTAATTTACTATCAAAAGCAAGCGGATGAAAATGTATTAATATGGGGGTGTTAAAAGCAGTAATGTTTTAATTAGTTACATCAAAATGTTGGAAAATGGAAGACAGAAGGCCCATTTACTGTGGTGCTTCCTTTCTCATTTCTACTAATAAAGTAAGGATTTTGCTGACAAATGTCTCAAGATAATTTCTTAAGGAATAAAAAAGTTAAGATTTTATAATAACAATGTAAATTATTTATATTATTTTATTAACAAATGGTTTAAGGTCATTTGTTAATATTTATCGTCAAATAAACATTACAGAAGACATTAGGAATTTTTTTAAAAATTCTAAACAAATTCAAAATAATATTTTAAGTGTCACCCAAAATGAATTCACTCTAGTAAACTTTCATTTTCTTTCTATCACAATTAAAATAAAGTTCATAACCAATTTTTTTTTTTTTTGTCAAGAACCAAATGTCATTTCTACCACCAGAAACAAGTAAAAATTGAAAATTGTAAAGACATGTATGAAACAGTAAATAATTGTAGAGGTGGAGTAAAAGAGAGTACCAATGTAACTAAAATATGATTGGAGAGATTGGACTTATTTTGCTTTGCCCCTCTGCATGAAAATGGTGCTGAATAAGAGTAACATATGTGTGTGCCTAAACATACAAGGGAATGAAAATGAATTTGAAGGGAGCATATATGCAAAGCACACATGAAAAGGATAAAGAAAGCGAAATGTGAGTTAATAGCAGCATTGGGTTTGTTATTGACACTACTTTCTTATCTCTATATTTGGTGTCAATCTGAATGAATAGTTTGTTACATTGTTCTTAAGCCACAAGTAAAGATGAAGAAGATAAATCTTTTCTCCCAATGTAGGATAAACATTATCCGAGTAAAAAGAATACTTGTGAATGTGATTTGACGCCATGCCAAATATTTGTCTTGTAATGCAATTGATGATAGATGTTTCTATTTGCATTTTGAAGGTAAATCCCGTTTGTGTCAATTAATAGATTTTGATAATTAATAAAAAGGTAAATATGTTTTTAGTTCCTATAAAATCATAAGTTTTCAAGTTTAGTCCTTACAAAATTTTAGTGGTAATTTTAACCCTCTATAATAATGTAGTTTGTAAAAATAATCCATATTTTAAAAACTTTTTATAAAAAATGGTCACTTTTAGTCCTTCAAAATAGTCCTTATAAATATAAATAGAGAAGAAAGGTGATTTTTTTTTTCATGGACTAAACTTGAAAATTTGTAATTTTGTAAGGACTAAAAAAATATTTAACTCTTAATAAAATAACTGTAGTATTATTTATGTTTTTTTTGCAGATAGTATTATTTAGGTTAACATATATTTTTAGGGTAGAAACAATAAGGTCAACCAATGTTTTTCATCATTTAACTCTTTTTTTTTATTTAAATTCATTTTGATCATCTATCTTTAAAAATATTTATTTTTTCATTTATCTTTACACTATTATACAAATTCACTATTTTATATATATACAATTACGACAACAAAAGCCTATTGATATCTTCATTTTCACTATAATTTGTATATAATAAAATAAAGAAGAAAAATAAAATAAGGAAAATGTTAATTAATGTCTTAGTACACGGATAAAAGAAACAAGTATAATAAGAATTTTTTAAACCTTACATGATCAAATATTTACAAATGTAAAAATTATTGTTTTCAATTCAAAATTTACTTCTTTCTTTTCTTAACTAATGCTAGCACTAGTGAGCACCAAGTTATCATTACTCATAAAATAATAGCAACCTCAAACTTTATCAAAAGAAAAAGAGAACAGCGAGGGATGTATTGCATATTCCATGACTAAATTTTGAAAATGACGAATCCTAGCTAAAATTGGTGATTTTTTGGAAGAAGAAAATCACCTAAGTGGTTTTAGATTAATATATTGCCACATCACATACTAAGTGGAATTTTTCACCCAATTCAGCTCACAACAACAACCCATTTAGGTAGTTTTTGGCAAAATTAAGATAAATTGGCTGGTAGTAGATATCCAATGCCACACAATTTTAAGCAATTGAGTGGGATAAGATGTTACTTCACATTTTGCCACGATATTAGGAATAGGAATGAGTAATGACATACCACATGTTTGAGTAAGAAGAAAAAAAAAAAGAAGAAAAAAGAAACAACATGTTGAGAAATGACCCTGAAATTTAAAGGTAGTCAAACCAATCAATCCCCTAGCTTTCAAATTTAGTGGCAAATTATTGGGATATGAGTGGAGTATGAAGACTATCCCATTGAGACAAGATCACCTATAGACCTATACAATGAAATTAGAGTAGACATCTCAAATTAACCTAAAACAGTAAATATACGATCTTCACTTATATGATGTTTTATTATTCCCTCAAAAAAAAAAAAAACTTATATGATGTTTAGCATCCAATTTTTCATGCATTTGAGATTATTATTATTTTATGCAACATGAATAAATTAGTTCCTAAATTTTTAAATCTAACAGGAAATTATTCCTTATAATTTTTTTTTTAGATAGACAAAATGATAAAGCCATTAATACTTAACAAAATAATTCCGTGTTTGACATTAGTTAGCTATGATGATAAGCATAGGCAGTGCTAGTAATTTTTGTTTTATGGTGTAAAGTGTAACATCACTATCTCATCATGGAGTCCCGCATGTCTTTCGGTGTGAAATGACACGATCCTTACGGCAGGTTCATTCAAAGGACATGTATCTCAATTCTCATCAGCTGCATCATTCACTTTATTTCTCACAACAAAAGCCTTCAACATATCAAGGTAATTATACTATTCCACGTCTTCCTTCAAAAAATACTATTCCAACTCTATCTTATAGAAGTATGTTATGTATAGATACTGTCCCCCAAGTTGTATTGCTAAGAGGGTAGTTTAATTTTATTCTTGTAGCAAGCAATGAAATTGGTGCTATTCTGTGGGTTTGAATTCTGTTGTTCTTGAAGGAATTATCCCTTGACTGGGTTAAATGAGAATTTCCACTAAAATTTATCTGATTTGTTTAAAAGAGGTTTCTCTAAGGTGTACTTGAATGTTTGAAACGTGTTTAATTGATTATGGAACTATTGATTGCCCTGATATTCAAGAAGGCTACTGAAGAACATTATATATGTAATATTAACTTGAACGTGTTCCTTATTGTTTGAAAGATAACTTGTGTTTCATCTATGAAACACGGACACTGGAAAACGATACGGACATGGACATGTTCGCAATGATAATAATTTGAGAAATGACATAATTCAATGTAAACATATGTGTCGGTGTTGTGCTTCATAGTGTTTCATTGTTCCCACCCCTCTAAGGGAAAAAGAAGATAATAAATCTCCCTTTGATCTCTGAAGATAACATATGAAACAAAAAAAAAAATTGGATCAGGCGTGTCCTGGTGTATACGTATCGTGTCCGACACCGATACATATGACTACATTGATTAGTTTGTGCTTCATAGAAAATAACCTATGTGTTTTTCAGTTGTTTTAGTGGTAGGTTAGAACTAGTGACACAGCAGAAAGCAGATTTTTTTCATTTGGCAAACAAAAATTTATAGAGAACTACTTTGAAAAAAGAATTAAAATGAGGGATCAAATGAAAAAAACTGTCATATTTCATCGGATGAAAATCATACTGAAGTTAAAGAATAATGGTTATCAATATCTTACAAGATACATGTGAGTCGTACCTCAATACTAAACAAAATCAAACCCAATCGATGTATATCTATGTGCATATCTATTTTAGACATGAATCTCGATTCATTTATGATGAGTCGCGTGAATCACAGCTTGATCCTAAACTTTGTGCAGCTAACTACTTTTGATGTATGATTTGAATTTTGAAGCATTTTGAAGTCTATATGTTCTATCATGCTCTTTTTTTCTTGCTTTTACTTGAGAATGACATTTTAATTGATTATGTATTTTATGATTCACAATAAGATTTGACTCACCTTACAAAACATACTGATTTGCGATTTGAATCTCGAAAAGAAAACCATGCGAAGAATATAATATTTTTGCATACAACATTAATTTGTTTTGTTTGGGTGGTATGCAGAGAGTCATTGATAAGGAAGCAGCTGGGATTTCATAATTCCAATGAGGAGATTTGAGTAGTCGTTGGTGGTTACATCTGGAATTTAAAAAACTAAAATCAGTTTGTATTATGGAATGCTATAAATCCTTTTTAGACCATAAAGTAACCAAGTCCTCGCCTTCCCCTGCACTGTGTTGTGTGGAGCCAGTGACTCAAGATGAACAAAATTCTCATATTACAGCTTTTCATTCAGGAGATCGATCCACAAATTCAGATAATGAATCTTCTTCATCAAAGACCGTGCGTGATGTACATATCGTAAGAATCACTATTGCACATCTGAACATTACACTACAAATTAAAATTGTCTAGTTTTTTACTATGCCGCACTGGCAATTCAGATTGAAGGTGCGTCCGACACCGGCACGTGTGATTACATTAAATAATAACATTTTCTCAAATTATTACTGGTGTCAATGTATCAGTGCCGTGTCCGATGTCTATGACGGTGCTTCATAGGTTTTAAAACACTGTTGGGCGATTTGTATAATTTAGCCTTATGGAGGCCACTGTCCTTGAAAATTATTTATGCCGTATTCATTTTAATATTTTCCAGTCAATGCGGTTAATGGAGGACTTTCTTGATCTTGCTAAAGAAAATACAGAAAAGGATCTGGAAACATGTGGTATTCTTGGTGCCTTTCTTGTAAGAATCATTTTAATGCCATGAAAATTGTTAAATTGGCTTGTGTGCTGAAGGATTTACCATGAAAGATATGAACTTTATCAGTTCATGGCCTTACTATCACAAAATTACTTCAAAAGAAAATAACTCATCTTTATTGTCTTCCTATAGATTCAGAATAAATGAGATTCACATCCTCAGCTAATCTTTGTTGCAATTGAATTGTTTTTCTCTTTTCCCCTCTCTTATGTATGTTCTTGTCATGTTTATTTCTTCTACTGCATTCGATGCTGCTAGGATTATTATTTATTTTTTTACTGTATGTCTTGTATGGTTGCTTTAAAGTACACATCATTGTATTATAGAGATTCAGCACATGTTTGGAATCATGACCAGTTTAACGAAATCACGGTGGAACCGTGATTTTGTTGAAGCTCCGAAGTGTAGCTTTTGGAAAATCATGGTAGCACACGTGATTCTGCCAATCTTGCCATCAATCAAAACATGTAGTCAATTCTTTCGCTGTCTTCTTTTGTGGAAGTGAAACAAAGAATTTGGTCTGTTAAGATGATTTACAGAAATTGAAATTTATTTGCGACGTGTCTTTCAATTATCCAGGAGAAGGGAACCCTCTATATGACCACACTAATCATACCGAAGCAGGAATCCGCATCTAATTCAGTTAGTATCTAGTTTGCAAACTTACATTCTTTTTGGCTTGGTTTTGCATTATTTTAGCACATGTTTTTAACAGGGCTTGGTTTTGTTACTGCTTGTTGCTAATTTGCTGCACTGTATTACAGTGTAATGCCACAAATGAGGAGGAAGTTTTCACAATTCTAAATGAAAGATCCCTTTATCCTGTTGGATGGATCCATGTATGTCCTAGTTTTTTTTCTTTCTATATTGCGAGTCTTGGGCAACATTAGAGCACAAATTATTTTGAAAAGGACAATATCCCCTATGTTAATCTGCATGAGCTTAGCAATAGTAGCTCGTACTGGTTTGACTTATGTCTAACCATTCGCCTTTTCTAAACATTTGTAGACGCACCCTTCTCAAAGTTGTTTCATGTCATCGGTGGATCTGCACACTCAATATTCCTACCAGGTGACTGATCCGACTTTATAAAAGCATTTATTTGTTCCACTATCATCAACTTCAAATCAGCATCTAAAGTGTTATCTCCTTTACGAAAACATATTATCCAGTGAATTAAATCGGAATTCTTATTGACACCATGGTTAAATTAGTTAGTAGTAGTTGATATCCTCAAAGGGAATTCATAAATAGGACAACATTTACGATTTTTATAGCTGATAATGATAATCAACCTAACGATTAAAACTGACATAAATTTGAACTAACAGTTTTATGTTATTTTTTCAGGCGATGATTCCTGAGGCATTTGCGATTGTGTTGGCACCAACTGATACCTCAAGGTCTATTACTTGTCTTTCTTTATTAAATAATTCCTTGTAGTTGCAACCAATTTTAATAATTGTTAAAAAAATGTCTCTGAATGTACACTGTTTTGAACAAAACCTGCTTATATTTTACTAGCTTAAATTTTACTAGCTTCTCTTGAACCACAATTTAAGCCGATTTCAAGATGCTATGGTAGTGCCATGTTAAGAAAGAGTTTAGATTCACAGATGCAACATATTTACTAGTTGTATGTTCTTTTCCCAGGAGCTGTGGTCTCTTTCGCCTAACCGAACCAGATGGTATGAATATTCTAAGAAATTGTCCGGAGAGGGGATTTCATCCACACAAAGAACCAGATAATGGCAACCCTGTGTATGAGCACTGCTCCAATGTGTACAGAAACTCCAATTTAAGGTTTGAAATCTTTGATTTACGCTAACATGGGTCTGATTCAGCACATACTGTCCCACAATGGATATAGCGCACATTTCTTTCCACGGTGATGTGACTCTCACCATTTGTCGATACAGAAGATCCAGGAGATAGCTTCTGAACTACCATGAGTCCAATTTGTATTCACCATTTGACCGTGAAAACAAACAGGCTTGTATATAAATGTATACTTACAAGAAACATGCAATTTTTACATGTAAGAATAATTCTGATATTAAGTTATTGTAACATTTGATTTAATGTAACAAGGTCAGTTTAGTACTTACCTCTTCGACGTTCATATTTATTTTGGATGGCAACTTTTCAAAATAAATTGAATGTTTAAGGAAATAAACTCAATAAAGATTTCTTTGACTAGCTCTGCTTGCATCATAATCTACTCATGAAATGCACTTTTAATCATAGAAAGTTGACATCATTGCTATCATAAGTTATCTGATGTTCGAAACAAGGAAATTGGCGCAATACGAACAATCTAAACTTTACGAATAAAATATTTGGAGTGTTAAGAAATCGTATAATATTGAGCTGCATGAAATCTTAAATGAACAAACAGAACTTGTTCAGGCTAATTTTAAAATTATCTGGAGAAAAGATTTCATCTACACAGAGAACCAGATAATGGAAACCCTGTGTATGAGCGCTGCTCCAATGTGTACAAAAACTAAAATCTGAGGTTTGAAATATTCGATTTGCGCTAAAGTGACTCTTACTCAGGACATACTATCGCACAACGGATGTAGAGCATAGTTAAAACTTATTAGTGACATTCGAAAAGTAAATGTGTGCAACTCTTTTGAACCTTAATATGTTACATTATGGGAATCTAACCCCTTCCGCTAGATCCAACTTCGCTAATATTTTTTTTTTTTTTTTACTAATGGTGGAAAACTTAATGGAGTGCAATGCCAATTAAGTAATTCATATACAATTTGTATCTTAATATACAAGGATACACAACTTTGCCAAACTAGAGCTACACACTGCAACAATGATAACTCATTGTTTGAAAACTTTAGAATACACTATTATTTTGGAAGAAAAAAAAAAATACAAGGATAATACAGCTAAAATTTGAATATCTGAATAGAAGCTCTCAACATGAGTTAAGTTTATCTTCCTTTAATTTGCTGGCCACTGTTGCTGCTATTTTCATTTATGTCGCTGAGAGTGGATCCACCGACGATTGGGACAGTTCATTCGTATTAATTATGTTTCTGGTTGAAGTTGTGAAACAAACAAACTAAATTTTCACACTACACCGCCTCATCAAGACATTCAATAGTCATTACTTATTGTGCCCATCAGCATCTTATCTTATAATAATCATATACTGTATTAATCAATGTTTATCACAATAATTGTATGTAATGTTTGATAGTAGATGCTGCAATTGGAACAGAATTGAGGAAGAAAAGTGGTTAACTGTCACAGTATCACAGCGTTACGTACGTACTACTGTGTTTAATTTTGAATGGCATATCTCGTGTCCCAAGTGGGCCAAGAAGAAGATATAGTTAAGATTTTTTATATTTGAATTCTAGAGGAATTGACTAATTCAGCGCCAACTCTGAAACACATTATCACATGTTTTGATCAACCAGTCATTTTTTTGTGACATTCTCCACATTAATACATGCGATTAACCGATAAACTTGTAATCTTTGTAGCACCAACACTTTTGATTAAAGATCTATTCACTATTTAACTAAACGAGGTCATGGCACATGCAATTACATATAATTATGTCATTTTGAAAATCAAATTATTATTGGTGTTAACATGTCAGTATCACATAAATGTCTGCATCGTTGTTGACTATAGTTGCAATTAGAAACATAAATATTTGCACAGCTCTTTGATATTGATCAAAAGAAGAAAAACATATATTCAATTGTTAATTCTTTATTCTAATCCTAAACATCCAAATATTCAAAACTATTATCAGTAAATTTACATCAAATCTCCAAGTTAGCTTGATATATTAATCAAACATTTACAACAAATAAAAGAACATGAATCTAATTACATGAAAACTCATCACATCATATCCAAAATCATCAATAAGGATGAACATTTCTACTCATTCCCAATCCATTTGTACTAGCAAAGAACCCAAACAACTCTTGCCTATACGGCAAATAAGATTTCCGTTTATCATTCTCCTTCCTCGCTTTACTCATCACATAATGCTTCTCATGTGCCGACGGCGCTGGGGCCGCCTTTTTCCCTTTCACCATTTTCACTTTCTTTACAACATCATTCTTCGTCTCGCCGGCGCTGGAACTCGTTTTCTCTACCTTCGACGGATTCAAAAACACGAAAGCGTCTTTTCCGTCACTGTTACTTCTCAGCTTTGGATCTCGTAACTTCCATAGTTTTGATGATCCTGTTGAATTACTCTTCACCGCTTTTTTTGGATTCCACTCGCAGTAAGTTCCTTCCACCGCCGCAGAACTCGTCGCTGTCTTCGACGAAGACGGTGATTCCACGAAAAATTTCCTCACCGGTGAACGGTTTCCAGATTCATTATCGTAATCGTCGGTGAAATGAAGATCCTGACCGAAAAAAGGAAAAATCGGACGAATCTGACCTTTATCGAACACATCGTCAGCGGAAATCGGTGAACCTTTAGGATCTGCGAAAACAAATGTAAACTCATCATCATCTTCATCTTCTTCTTCTACCTCGTGTTTATCTTCGTTTTCGTTTTCGATTTTCTCGTCTTCAATTTTAAGCTTTGAGAAGAAATCGTTCTCAAATTTTCTAGAAACCTCGCTAAGAGGTGAAGTTGAAACAGTTTGCATTGTGAGTGATTGCGTTTCTCTTTTCTTTTTTGTTTGGAGTAACTGAAATGAAATTGTTGTGTTTTTTGTTTTGGTTGTTGCTGAGAATTGGTGAAGAGTGAAATGAAGGTTGTTCAGTATTTATATATGTGTAAGGTGAGATGCCACGTGGCTATTCAAATATGGGTCACCGTTGATTTTTCATTTGGTCTTCTAGTGAAAAAAAGGGGATTTTCCTTTTTTTTGAATAGATTCACACGTTTTGTGTGTTCAAACTATTCACGCGGGGGAGGTTTCTTCTCACCTTCGGGCTTCGAGAATGAAAGAATGAAGTTCCTTGCTAATAACGGCTTGAACTTGAAGTCAAATATTTTTAAAAAGGATAGTGATTTTTTCTTGTAGAGCAAGGGATATAAAGATGATAAAAAAAAAAGTAATCTAGAACAATATAATTTTGACAGGAGTATTTTAATATGATTTGGTGTGAGATTAATACAAGCATGAGCAAAGTTAACGTCACGGGTTATCCAACACCGTGCGCTGATCTCATTCATGACTTAACTTGGGTAATAGGTGTGGGTGGCTGGGTGCATGCTTGTTAGTCAATCCTAGTTACTCCTCCGCAATAGCGGCGGAGCAATGAAGAATTTTTTAAATCAGAAATATCAATTATAATTATCCTCTACAACTTGCATTTTTTGAAAATATCTAATGACTTTTTCATTTTCAATCTCAATAAAAACCTCTGTTTTTATATAAGTAAAGTAGAATATACTTCATATATCCCTTTTTATAGGCGTGGTTTACAAAAACCACGGATATTAAGAAAAGTCGTTGAAGTAATTAAATTGTCTCAAATGCGTGTGACTATTACTAAATTATCTTTAATTAATTATATATTTAATAATAATTTTTCATATATCAAGACAAATTGATAGTATTAATAAGGGGTAAATTTGAAAAACAAGTAACCAATGCATCTAAGAATTTGTATATGAGTATTATATTTAGGGAACCAATGCATCTAAATTCCTACTTTAATCACTCTCAATTATTTTGATACCATTTTCTTAAAAAAATAACTGTTATTTTGAGACAGAATGAATACTTAAAAAAGAAGAAAAGAAAGACACGTATAAAGATGCTCATGCAAATCCTACAAATTTTAGTTCGAGCCATTTAGCATTACTCAAAATATACTCCCCCTTCCTTAAAAAAAAAAAAATACCCCCCTATAAGCTTTACTCCCCTTAAAAAAAAGTATGTTTTACTTGTGTACGTGGTTGTATTTGACTCCCATTTTTTATTAGCCAAGCCTAATGCTGACCTTTTAAACTTTAACGGCTCAACAGTTCTTCTCAACTTATTTCCATATTATGCAACTCTTAACTTTGTTGACTTTCCAAAAACAAAATTATACAAAAATAATATCTGCTTCTAGAATTGGACGTGGACAAGAAATGAACCCACAAACATTTTACCTCGTCAAGGCTTGGTTCATGACAAAATATAATCTTGTCTTGATTATTAAGCCATTAATTTAAGGTATCGTTATCGCTAATAGTACAAACAAAAAGGATAATTCTTAATTGCCAATGAAAAAGAGTAGGGTAGGCCAGTGCCAAAAACAAAAGTAACTCAAAAAATATCGGGCAGGAATCATGCGGGACCAACCATGTTCATTATTTCTATTTTTTTTTTTAAGCAAACAAATTTAAGGTGTCTCATTCATAATAATAGTAGCAATACAAAAAAGAATTACATCAAAAGTATTGTGTGAAGCATGAGATAAGGCTTCTCGTGCAAGAGCATGAGCGCTACCGTTTGCCTGACGCCTAGTAAAAACAACTACAAAGTTGTTATAGTGATCAAGTAAGGTTCTATAACTTTGGATAATTGAACCATACTCAGAGAGATTCTTCTTACGATCGTGCACATCATCCACAACCATTTTACAATCAAGCTCAAAAATGACATTGTGGTATCCTAATGAAGAAATCCACTGAATGCCTTGGTACAAACCCCAAGCTTCACCCTTCGCTATTGTCATCACAGCCTCACAATAAGTTGTCAAGGCAACAACAAATTTTTCTTTCTCATCACGAAGACACGCTCCCATACTTACCTTTTTTCCTGTTGTAAAAAATGTTGCATCAATGTTATACTTGAAATAATTTGGAGGAGGAGGTTGCAAATTTATTAAAATATCATCACGCACAAGCATAAAAAAATTTTGCGGTTACAATATGAAACTGTGTGCTTTTTTACAATACCAAATCCAATCCTATAAGAAGGTGTGCATGAATGAAGAACATCTAGGATATTAATAAAAGATAATCATATAAGATTTAGGAATTTTGTTTTTGTCTTTGATTTCGTTTGGGTTACTTTTTTTTCTGAACAAAAAAAATGGAATATATTAAGATCAAAGGAGAATCCTCATTAGTACAAGGTGCGCAAAAAAAAATTGGGTTACTTACATTTTGGTTTCTATGCCACGTAATTCATCCTTGTCAACCTAAAACAGTTGCCACATCACCTGGTAGCAAAAGTTTTTAACATCAACGACTAAACAGCTAACGGAGGTACACATCTAGGACTATTTTGTATTTTATTGAGTCTTGAACCAAACTAACAACAGGGTCCAAAGTTAGGGACCAAAGTGAACATTTACCCTTCACAAAAATAATCCCTTAATTCTAGTGACTAGAGGCACAAGCCTTAGATTCCCCGATAGCATAAAGGTATGACAAGGCATAACAATGCTTCTAAATAGAGGTATCAAATAGGTTGGTCAAACCCAGCCCGGGAGGCCCGACGACATAAATGCCACGTGGGACAATCATGTTCAGTCATTATGTGTCACATTTGCAAAAACCTGCCAAATCAGCAAGAAAGTGGGTCCAATGACTATTTTAAAAAACAAAATTTTTTGCAAGGATGGATTTCAAAATTTATTTCTACTAGGGACCAAAATCCAAATTCGCTATATTTGTAGGGATCAAAAACATATTTTAGGCTTATTTTTATTGACAAATGCAATTATAGATTTTTTCTTACTTGTCTCACTCAAATTTCAAAATTTAAAAGGAGCCAATTTTGTTAATTAAATTGTTTTTTTGGTAAAGGTGAATTAAATTGATTTATTTAACACTCTTTAGTAATGTCAACAAATTAACTTATAATTAACTGATTTAACTTAATTAGAAGTTTTTTTTGGTAGATAGACGAAATGGCAAAGCCATTATAAATCCACACACATAAGTGGAGATACCGGAGTTCGAACCCTGGTCATGGGATCCGGCCTAACAATTTTGGCATTTTGCCAGTTGAATTAGGACTTCTGGATAGAAGTTTGTTTAATTAACTGAAAAGTATTTGGATATAAAACGAGTTTATTTGACCATATCATAATTTTTTTTAAGGTACTACTGAATGAAGTTTATGGGTGTGTTAAAATGTTTAACTATGAAAACAAACATTAACTACTACATAAAGTATTTTTTGCATGTTATGCGCGAAGACAACCAAGCTGCTAATTTTTTAGTTAATTATGTTTATTACAATCTAGATTGCATATGAAACGAAGAGACTCCGCCTTGTATTTCTGCAGCCTTGACATTTGATTTCTTATCAGACATTCGTTAATGAAATTGTCTTTAACGTAAAAAAATAAAATTATGGGTGTCTTTAACGTAAAATTGTTTAAAAAAAACATAATTTGGAAACAATTTTTTTTTATTTTTTTTATATTTCTTTAAAGCTTTTTGATATTTTTATTAAAAAAAATAAACTGATTTTCGTTCATTTATAAAAATAATGTTCCAACCTTTTTGAATACAAAACGCTCATTGCTCTCATCCTCAAAACTAACCCTCTCGCCACCTTCAATGACTTGAGAATCATTTACCTTTGTAACATTATTTAAAAAATTATCACCAAAGTATTTGTGAACCGCCTTTGGCCTCTCTTTGATACTTCTATCTAACTCTATTAAAGTAGGTTTTTGCAAGGTTGGAAAACTTTAGACAATGCTATTATTTTTCAGGAAAGTCTAGGAAGAAGAAAGGAGATGTTGCATTCAAGCATCATTTCAAAAATGGCCCTTGACAATGTCAACCGATACTTCCTAAAATAACGTGTTACCGACTTTAGATTGGCGCCTTACCATAAAGCTTATTATGCATCGTGGTACCTCTTCATCCCTCACAGTCCTCTGGAAAGATAACAGGTTGCCTACCTTCAAGCCTACTCATGGCTTAAGAAAAGGTGACCTTCTCTCTGCATTTGTTCATCCTCTGCATGGAGAAGCTTTATATCACCATATGTGAATCAATCACAATGGTAGTTGGCATCCGATTCAAGCTCCGAAGAATTCTTCTACTTATCTCACATATTGTTTGTCAGTGAAGTTATTCTCTTCACCTAGGTTAAGAAATCCAAATTTTGATTCATTACTTACCAATCTCTTCGAGAGTTTTTGTTGTGCATCGAGGTTAAATATCTACCTTGCAAAGTCCATGGCTTTCTACTTTGCAGGTGACCCTCATGCCAAGATTCATCATCTCACTTCCATCACCTACATTCTCAACACCTCATATCTATACAAGTATCTCAGTTTCCTCTTCTTAAAAGGAAGCCTAAAGTAAAGTGATTTTAGTTTCATTGTACATAAGATGCAAACGAGACCAGCCTCTTAGAAACATATATTACTTAACAAACTTGGAAGGTTAGCTCTTGCCACTTATATTCTATCCTTCATCCCTACTTCTTGCTTGTAGTTTTTTTTGGCCTCCTCAGAATATTTGTGACTATATAGATGAACCACTAGGAACTTCATATGAAAAAGATCTAATAACATTGGTCTTAACTTGGTGAGTTGGGAAAAAATTGCTAGACCCAAAAATTAGGGCGACTTAGGTATTGTTATGGTACGAGATGCTAAAACTTCTCTTCTACAAGTAAATTGTCTTTCATATTTTGTCGCAAAAGTACACATTGTCACTCACATTTTCTCTCTCTCTCTCTCTCTCTCTCTCTCTCTCTCTCTCTCTCACACCAATACCACAAGCTGCACTACTTGAACTCCATTATCAAATCCAAAACATCCTTAAAGATGGATTTACTTAGAGAACATGTTCTAGCAACTCTTCTTTCTGGTATAGTCACTGAACTTCATATGATCCCTTACATATTGTTGTCCCCCCTTGTGCACATCATTGATGTTTGTGACTTATCTCCTCCTAGCCTATGAGTCCGCTACACTTAGTTGTCTCAAGCCATCGTTAACGAAATCAACGATCTCAATCTTCACTTTAACCCCAACAATGAAGATACTTTCATTTGGTCACATTAACGTGAAATGGTTAAAGATATTAAATAAAAATTATAAGCATCAATGCGATGTTTTTATTAATTTATTTTTTTTATTTTATATGCAAAAAATGTTAAATATTTGCACCGCGTTTGTTGCAGATTTTATTTACTTATATACGGTTATATTTTATTTTATTTTTGGTAAAAAAGTATATACTCGCGGAAGTAAATTTTTATGTACCGATATGGGAAGTAGATATGATAAAATTTTGAAAACTAATACTTATTTTCATCTCTCAAAAAAAATATATACTTATTTTCAAAATACCAACATTAATATATCGTTTCTATTCAATTTTATTTATTTATTTATATACCAACTAGTGAGATTAAAAGATAAAAAAGGATGTCTCTATGAACTTAGCTTAGTTGGTAGGAACATTGTGAAGTAAAATAATATCACAAGAAAGGGGGGTTTGAATTGTGATCTAATAAAAAATTACCAAATAAAAATTCTCAAGTAAATACTTGGAAATTGGTTAGTGCGTTAGATGATGAAATAATAATATTGTGAGGTGTGTGATATTGTTTTAAAGTAAAAGAGATAGAGAGAAAAAATAAATACACACAAGAAGTTATCCTGGTTCCCCCAATGTGGGTTAATCCAGTCCCCACAATGCTGTGAGATTATCCACTAGATAGTTGAGTTAAAACTTAACCTCAACTCCTCCTTTTCTTTTTAGATCACTTACTTGATCTATACAATATCTTTCTTTTCACCTCTTAGTCTTTCCACTAGTTTCACTAACTAGATTTTTACAAATGACGATCACTAAACACTTTTAGTGATTCTTTTCAATATCTTTGCTTTTGTTATACAATGTTTTTGTTGCCTTTGTAAAGAACTCAAGTAAAAGAGTTGCTGCTGGATTTTTGCTGTTTCTTGTGATGAAAGAGTCTTTGAAATATTCTTGATGCTTTGGAAATCAAGTATGATTATATTTGCTTAAAAACTCAATGTCTTTCCTCTTTGCAAGCCCTTGTATTTATAGATGAAAGGAGTCTCTTGCTGCAGTAAATAAAACACGCTCCTGAGGGCATAAGACGAAGAATTAATAAAGCTTGCCAACTCATCAATGTGAGAAATTCTTGTGAAAAATGCCTGGCAGCTTGTTCTCGAAATTCTGAGAACGTTCTCAAAAATCTGCTTTGGACAGCTTGCTTAAAGATGCGACGTCATGAATAGTAGCATGCAGAAATCTTGTTTGCTAGTTGGCAACCAAGATTGCTTTTGTTGGGCTGTCAAATTCTCACGCCTTGGAGAGAAAGAAAGCAAGTACAAGAGACTTGGATTTTATCTATTCCTTTGCTTTGATGTGTTGTCCATTTCTCATTTGCTTTGGAACTTCATTCTTGATGTGTTGTCTAATTCTTATGGGTTCCTTTTCTATTTTATTATAGGATCTATATTTATTTATTTTTCTTCATTCATTTGAAGATATATCACAATAAATATGTTTCTTTTGTAGTGTAGAACCTTTGATCCTTTTGTTCCATATTTCCACAAAGATCCTTAACACATAACTTCTTCTTAAAAGCCAAGATCTCTTATTTTGTCTTTGCTTGAGCTGACTTTGGCGTGGCATACCAAGATTATGTGATGAGCTTTGTTCCGAGAATGTTCTTGAAAAAAGTATTTGTTTGCTTTAAGTCTATCTTTAATAACACTCAAGAACACATGTTAAATAACAAATAATCTCAGAATTCTTTTAATATAATTTAAATGTTTTGTTATCATTAAAACAATTTAAAAAGAGATTCTTGGAATTTATCTCAACACATTGCATATAATTTATACAAGGGCTGAGGTTCGAACCCCGGACACCCCACTTCTCCACATTTAATTGTGTGAACTCTAGCCACTAAGCTACTACACAAAAAAAAAGATAAAAATTGATGAGAAGAAAATATTTTTCTATTTTTTTGAACAAACTAAAATGAGATATAAAAATAACAACAATGATTCACCCCGCACAAGGTGTCTAAGGGGCAAACCACCCAAGAGCATTTTCCTATATTTATGACATAAGAGAAATAAGAGCCAATATTTATTGATCACAATCCACTTGGGTTGGCCTAGTGTTATTGGTTTGGGATTTGTGAGTGTGTTCCTTCTCTAAGTCTTAGGTTCGATTCTCTCCAGTGCCAACTCAGGTGGGTTAATTTAGTTTCTTAAAAAAAAAAAAAAAATTCTTGATCACAAACACAAATAAAAAATATCTGTCCACACACTCATAAATGAAAAATAAATTAATCACATAATTTTTTATTATTTTTTCTTTTTATCTTTTAATTTTGTTTACCCATGTGTGTACCTAAATATTTTTGCCTTGTGTTTATGATCAAGAAAGAATTACTCGAGACATAAAAAGAATGAATTTTGCTCTTCACCCAGCACATTCCGCTTGCGCTCAACATGTTTTCTAAATATAACCCTGCGTGAGGAAAAAGACATCATCCCTTGAGGTAAAATTAGGTTTGCTTCCTTTTACTACCAAAATCTTATTACCGTGGGTAAAAAGAATCATCATGGGGGTATAAAAGGAACTAAATTTAAATTTAACTCAAGGGATCTTGGTGTCGTTTTTCCCAACAGGACGGATCACTATTTTCCCCAAGAGCTATTGGTATATACCAAAGACGGTAAAATATATGTATTAATTATTCTAATGTTTGAATGATATTAATAAAATGAGAGTTATATTTATTAATTTTGTTTTTTATTTGTATTTATTTTTGCATTTATTTTATGTTTATGATGATGTATTGAATAAATAAATATTGAATAATTAAAATCGAATTTATTTTCATATTTTGTATTTAATTAATAAATAAAATGGATGGCTGGGATTAGTAAAGAAATGGAGATGAGCTTAATTTATCGGTTTGACACATGGTAAAAATGAAATGGATGGCTGAGATTTTACCACTTCATTCCTTTTGCCGCCGTCCCTCCCCGATGCACTTCCATCCCACCCCAGCGTGTCTCACCCAACTGATGGAGCACCCTGAATCTACATCGGTTGGGGGTCCTTCTTTGTTGCTACTAATATCATAGTCAAAATAGGTCAAACATGGATTGTAAGATCCTTCTACTAAGCAATAGAAGCTGGGTGGGTCTTCTTTGTTCACAATTCATTAGTTATGCCAAATGTTTCTCTATGTTGCCTCATAATCATAAAACACAACTTCTTGAGGTTAGTTACCACTTCTTTAGTTGATGATATTTTGCTATTATGATGTTACGGACTAAATTTACGGATTTTATATACTATTGATGCTATTTTTTCTTCTTCATTTTCATGATTTGATCAGTGCCTTTTTTCCATATCTCAAATTTTGAGTCGGGGCTACTAGCCTTAACTAAACTGTGAATCTGATTTTTCAGAAGGAATTCGATGTTGATGGAAGGATGCTAAGCCAGCTATAGTTTATACTGCCAATGATTATTATAAGAATGGAAAGATTTTCCCAAAGGACTCAAGGTTCTTCTCCTTGAAAGAGATAACACTTCTGCTGTTGAGATACGAGCAAGCTCGAGGCGAGGCAATGGACTGTAATGGTAAGAGACTTTTTGGTTTCTTTCTTTCTATTTTGGCATTTCTTACTTATTCATCTGGTCTGCCAATTCGTTTATATTGTGTATGATCAAGAATGAAAAATAGGTAACCAAAACTCAAGTTATTTAACCGACTGGGTTATGAAATCTTAGAAAATCAATTTCCATTGTACTGTTCTTTTGTATTAGTTGTTGTAATTGTCTAACTTTTGGCATATCTCAGTTCTAGTGGTGACCTCATAATCCTTTATATAACTATATTAGTAGTACGTACATGATGCTAGGAAATCGATTGTATTGCGCTGCAATTTTTTTTTTCTTCTTATTGAACATGGGCCCGCTGATGCTAATAGTGGACACTAAAGTTTTAGTGTGGCTTTGACTGAGGCTGAATAGCATGGGCTGAGACGACACATCGTTAGTGTCGGCTGATAATGAGATGACATTAGCGTCTTATCTTGCACCGGCGTGGCCAACACTGAATATGGTTGGCTGCTGAGAGGCAGATGATAAAAGTTGCGCTAAATCAAGTTTGCTTTTTGCTTGGTTGTGTAGAATTATGGTCGGCACTAAAACCAAATTTTCTAGTAGTGTTATGTTTAGAAACATCAAGCAATCATAGCATGAAAATTTAGGACAAGTGTGACACAATAATAGCAGAAAGGTTAAGGGTGAAATTAGTTATTTTAAAATATCTTCTAAAAAAACTCTTAATAATTTTGTTTCAACCTCAAGTTCGCAATCTCAGATTTTCGAGGTATAGTCCGCTTTTGGATCTTGTGTATTCCTTCTGAGTTTTGTCCTTTGTAAAAAGATGCATATGCGAGTAGAGGAGTATGAGTGTTTATAAATTACCCTTAATCTAAATTTTCAAGCAATGTGAGCTAAACGGTCGGTCCCTCCACATACGTAGCTTAGGCCCTCAATTCTCACAAACAATGCCAATGTTCCAGCCTCAAGTCACATCCCCATTCTTCCGAGGTATTGTCCTCTTTTGGGTCTTGTGTAAACTCTCACATTTGTCATTTGTAAAAGCCTCTTCGTTGGTGGAGGAGTGTGGGTGTTTTATAAACTACTCCTGGCCTTGATTTTAAAAAAATGTGAACTTTTTGGTATACCAAAACAAGTTTTAAATTAAATAGATCTGACTGCATATTTTAACTGAAAAGGGTGGGGAATATAATATATCTATGTATATTTCAGAAAAGAGATATGTAATTACTAAGTTAATTAATTAAAGATGTTAATGTTTATGTAATCAAAGCACTATAGTGAAAAACAAAAGAAAAAGTGTCACTTAAATTGTTTCCGGCCACAGAAGTAGGCTGAGGCTAATTTTTGTAGAACAGGGCCAATTATAACTCACCCCAATTTTATTGATATGATAATATATTTTCATATAGACTAGTGTGGGCATGCTCATCTGTCCACTTTTCTTATTCTCATTCTTTTCTCGTAAATTATAAGGGAATAGTAAGATTGGTAGAAATAAGCTGCAAGTGAGGGTATGTTTTGAGTACCTACAACTTGATTTATTTTATGACATAAATATTTGCTTAGGTGTTTGAGTGCTTATTTGGACTAAGCCAAATCACGGTGAGCCATTGTGGTTTTGGCAAAAGTCATACTAGTTTAAACAGTTTCAACAAAATCATAGGTTCCACTTTGATTTTATCAAACTCAACGGCTTATCCAATATACATCCAAGTCAGCTTATAAAAATAACTATGACTTATTCATTAGTTGTTTATAACTTATTTCATTAAGGTCTCCAAAATGACTTGCGACTCAAGAATAATTTAACCTTACTTATTCAATAAAGACCCAATAAATTGTTACACCTCTATATTGAAGTTGAACAACTTTACTCCAGTAACGAATAGTTGCTGGAAGCTTGTATGTGTAAACTTAATTTTTATACAAGCAGCAATTTTGTTTTACTATTTTGGGGTTATAATTGAAATTTTCAGCAAAGACAAATATAGTATCATTCATTCTTGTTTTGTAGTACAAAGGATTTATCTATTGAAGACATGTCAAGAATTTCTTTTTTGATCAATAGTTTAATTTAAAGAAAACTTTATTAAAAGCATAACAAGGCTTTTAAAACCCATTTCCAATAGGTTGAGCCTATCTACCCTAATATATAAGACATCATAATTATGTGACGGACAAAAGGTTGTATAGTTAGTTGTTAGGTCTCATATTCGAACACATTAGGAATATCCAACATAGGGAATTTAGTTTGCATGGTAACCCCAAAATCTAGGAGAGAAGAGAGACAACAGAAAAAGAGTGACACTTGTTTCCTTAACAAACACAACAGAAAACGAACATAAATCTATGTATGCTTGAAACTAACTACCTAAAATAATGCTAACAAATAATGTTTAAGGAATTATAATGAGACTCATTTTCATCCATTTTCAGAATTATTATTATTATTATTATTATTAATCATAATAATAACAGTTACTATTATCATTATTTTCTCTTCCTCGAATTTCAGACACAACAACTTCTCTCACAATTTGTTTCATCGTGCTGGCAATTTCGTTATCCAAAATTAACGAATTCGCTGGCCACTTCATCATCGTAGTTAAGCTTCATTTTTTAAAACAAGAACAACAACATTGCATTATTTTTTCCTAAAAAAAACATTGCATCATTTTTGTTTGTTTCTCTGATTTGAATATTGGATCTCCAGCAAAAATAATCCTCAACCTCTACACAAATGGGCTGAAAATCAATATTGTTGGTTCTTGTTGCAGTTTCCTTGTTTATGTTTTACGATTTTCTAGCCATTTCTGAGAATTTATCAATTTTAAATATTTGATACATTCAGAAATGGCTAATGAAAATAAGACAAATGGAACGTCTACTCCTTTAGAAAAAGTTTCTGAAAAAGCTTCTGCTCCGTCTCCATCAAAATTATCAACAACAAAACAGTCGGATCCTCCAGAAGAAGCACCATCAAAGTCTCCACCGCCGCCTTTAGCACCGCCGCCTCATTCTCCACCACCACCTTCACCGTCTCCTTCTCCACCACCGCCTCAAGCACAACATCCACCGCCTCAAGCGCAACATCCACCGCCTCAAGCACAACATCCACCGCCTCAAGCGCAACATCCACCGCCACATTCTTCACCACCTCCATCAAAATTTTCACCTCCACATTCTGAATCGTCGCCGCCTCCAACACCACCTTCTGAATCGTCGCCGCCTCCAACACCACCTTCTGAATCGTCGACGCCTCCAACACCACCTTCATCTCCATCATCGTCACCACCATCACCACCACCACAACCATCCGATGCTGATTCTCCTCCTTCACAATCTAATTCCCCTCCATCTCCTCAAGTTCCATCTGCACCTTCCCCCTCTTCCCAAATTAGTCCCCCACTACAAAACGATCCCTCGCTGCCTCAGTCAGCATCCATTTCCCCCAGCTCCCATTCTAAACCAAGCTTTTCTCCTTCTAATAGCGACTCTCTATCCAAATCTTCCTCCTCCCATGAAAATACAGGACAATACATTGGTTTCGCTGTCGCAGGAATTTTTGTTCTCGCCGTTATGGCAATCATTTTTGTCATCGTAATAAAAAGGAAAGACAAGCGAGGGAATTTCCATGGTATGCCACCCCCTAAGAAATCTCAAATGAAAGGAGGTAATAAATTAATATTTTGTACATAAATTTATTGTCAATATTATAGTGTGTTATAATTCTATGAAATACCAATACAAACACGAACTCCAGGTATAACACTGATATCAACACATAGTCATCATTCATTAATAATATCGTGTTGATTTATGATATGGATACCTGTCAGACACGTCTTCTTTATGAAATGTCGATACTTCGTAGTTTTAAATAGTCTGTTGCTGACATTTCTATTATTTTAATTATTAATAATATTGACTTGAGCAATTAACTTTTTGCAGATGTGCATTACTATGTAGAATCACCAGGTTTTGGTTATAATCATATGAACAATGGAGGTTCAATACATCCTTTGAGAAGTCCTTCAGAAGCAACACCACCACAAATGAGTGGTGGTCAAATTCTTTTTAGTTATGACCAGATTCTCGAAATTACTAATGGGTTTTCAAGTGAAAACGTGATAGGCGAAGGGGGTTTTGGGCGTGTTTACAAGGCTTTAATGCCCGATGGTAGAGTCGGAGCACTTAAGTTGTTGAAGGCCGGTAGTGGTCAAGGAGAGAGGGAATTCAGAGCAGAGGTTGATACTATTAGTCGTGTTCATCATCGACATTTGGTATCGTTGATTGGCTATTGTATAGCTGAGCAACAAAGAGTCCTCATTTATGAGTTTGTTCCTAATGGGAATCTTGATCAACATTTGCATGGTAACGTGAGTTTCATTTTTCTTCTTCTTCTTCTCATTGGGTAAATTAAGAACGTAAATATATCCCTACAACAGTTGTATGGTGCAGCAGGTGTGGGGACTATTCGATCTAATGGTCCGTACAGCTGTTGTAAGGGATCCAAACATTAAGAAATGTGTTTCTTTTGTGAAGTGTTTCTCATATCTGTGTTGTTTGTGTGTGTCGTAATTTCAGAAAGTCAATGGAATGTTTTGGATTGGCCCAAGAGGATGAAGATAGCAATTGGTGCTGCAAGGGGTCTAGCATATCTGCACGAAGGCTGTACGTATATGTATATCTTGCACTGTGTCATGGTTTATGTTTTCTATGCCATGCTCCATATTTCAATTTTGTATTTTAATATTTGAAAGGTAATTTTGCATTTTATGAAATGCTAAAGTCTATATATTTATTTTTTCTAGGCAACCCAAAGATTATTCACAGAGATATTAAATCTTCGAATATACTTTTGGATGATTCTTATGAGGCACAAGTATGTTATGAATATACCAGTTAATTTCATTTTTTTCATGGTACCTTGTTTAAATTGAAGTCCGGGATCCTAATTTAACCTTGTTCTAACACAGGTTGCAGACTTTGGACTTGCCAGACTAACCGACGATACAAATACTCATGTATCCACTAGGGTAATGGGTACATTTGGGTAGGTTCCTATATGATTAAAAGCAGTACTCCCTTCATTCCGAAAATATACGACGTCAGATTAAATCACAAGAATTAAGAAAGTCGATATTAAATTTGTTAACAATTGATATTGTTTTTACAAATTTATCTTTTAAAAGAGAGAATTAGTTAATGTATTCATCATAATGTTTATTGTTCTTCGCAGAAAAGGATATACATTTATTAGGGGTGTGTTAAATAATCTGAAATGATAAACTAAAAGGCTCTCTAATTCATTTTATTCATCTCCAATTTGCAGCTATATGGCTCCAGAGTATGCAACAAGTGGAAAACTAACGGATAGATCAGATGTTTTCTCATTTGGAGTTGTTCTTCTTGAACTTGTTACTGGAAGGAAACCTGTTGATCCAACCCAGCCTGTGGGAGATGAGAGTTTGGTTGAGTGGGTATGTAATGAACCTTTTTATTATTTATTACAAGTGTTAGTTAATTGCATAGTAGAAACATTCATCAATCATCATCTTAATTGCAAGTAGAAATTACAATGCTAAATTACTAAAGTTCTATTGAACCCGATTCATCATATATTGGCCTAATTGCAATTTTGGGCTTCTATTTTCACTTACTCAGTCACAGAATTAGTTCTCGTTTCAAAATCAAGTTTTTGGTCTCTCACTCGTATTTTTGAATCCAAAAGTAGTATGTGGGGATTTTTTTTTATCGACGTGTTATAAAATCTGCTAATGTGAAATTAGTGAGGTAAATCGATATTTATACAAATGACTTTATAAACCCAATAAAGATTTGTCACGTCACCATTTTTGAATTAAAAAATTTGAGTGAGATAAAAAAATATCTAAATTTTAAAAAGGGGACCAATTTAGCCAGTGATAAAAGGGGTTACAAAACTTCAGTTGAGCCTTATATATTATAGTGTCTCATGACATGGATCAATAATATTATTTCCTGTGTTGACAGGCTCGTCCAATTCTCCTTCGTGCAATCGAGACAGGTGACTTTAGTGAACTAGCAGACCCAAGGCTTCACCGACAATATATTGACAGTGAAATGTTTAGAATGATTGAGGCAGCTGCAGCATGTATTCGCCATTCTGCCCCAAAACGACCCCGTATGGTTCAGGTAAAAGTTTATCTCTAAATCAAAACAGTCTTTATAGCTGCTGCACCATAAAGCAGCTGTAGAGGTTCCAATTTCGAATTTATAGGACTTGGATCCTCTACTACTGCAGTATGGTGTTGCATCAGCAGGAATCATTATATTTAGAGAGAGAAACAACTCTAGGGGTTTATGTCTAAACCTAACCGTTCCTACAACTGCAGCTGTAGAGGTTCGAAACCTGAATAAATTTAAGCCATTAAACATGGACTTTTATTCATCATAATTTAGTAATCATTTACTTGGTTTTTATCAGATTGCAAGGGCCTTGGACAGTGGAGATCAACTATATGATCTATCAAATGGGGTGAAATTTGGTCAGAGCACAATTTATGATTCTGGGCAATATAATGAAGACATTATGAGATTCAAAAGGATGGCTAATGGAAGTTTTGCTGACTCTGAATTTGATATGTACAGCTCAGAATACAGTTCAAGAGAAACGTCTGGATCTGCCCTTGTGCCAAAATCTTGAAGTGGTAATTCAGACATTAAAGATATCCAAAACCAGAACGGCACTGTAGAAAGCTTTAACTCCACTAATTTCACAAAAGTCCAATTCATGGAATTACATTGCCTATTTATACAATGCAACACCATTTGATTCACAGAGTTGGGAAATTGGAGCTATATATGACACTTCAGCCAAACTTGACAATCAACAACGTTAAACTCTTGTCAATCTCTCTTCAATTTTTGTTCTGTTTCTTTCCCCCATTTTTTAATAGCGGGGAACATTGAAAACTTGTACTATATATGTGTACTATATATATATATCTTATGTACATTTGCAATGATACATTTAGTTTGTATAAAACAACTAACATTGAGTTTGTATAAAGCAACTATGATTTTGTGTTTTCCATTTTGAATTTATGGCTGAATAATTTTTCTTTGGTCACAAAGTTGTTGATTTAGATTGTACATAGACCGTTCGATCTAAATCAGTAGTTGAGATTGGTTTAAATTGATTTAATGAATATGTAATTTGAGCCGTTTGATCTCAAACTAATGGTCAAGATTTAACTGTGAAATTGTGCGAAATAATAAACACAGGCAATTAGGGTCTTGTGGATCGCCAGCCAAATCAGTCTTTGTTGTACACCATATGTTAATCTAATGTACTTTTTGAACTTTAATTTAAACAAGAAAATCTAACTAGTTGTTGTTAGTAGGTGTATTTTTTTTTTTTTTTTTGTGATGCACTAATTCTTTCTTTCACTTAATTAAGAACCAAATCAAATGACATTAATTTTCTGAAATGCTAGAATACACCCACTTATTTTTTAGAAGGAGTATTTTAGCAAGTGAATAACTAAAAAGTGGTTAAATAAACCTTAAGGTGTAGCTTTGCTAAAACACTCCCACATAAAAACTAGTGAGTGTGTTCTAGCAAACCCCGTGTGTATATATATATATATATATATATATATATATATATATATATATATATATATATATATATTACTTTAATTTAAGACAACCATAATTTTCAATCCAATCAATCCATCAATTTTAATTTAATTATTTCTAAATGTTTACATTGTTTTTACTTTCACAATCCATAATAAAACATTGGTATGCAAAAAAGAAATAGAAAAGATAATTATACATTTCATCTTGCACTTGGAAATCTAAGAGACAGAGAAAAACAGAGAAGATAAATAGCAACAAAATGATTGATATAATTAAGAAGATGGATTATGTCTACATAATACTCTCTTGTAACTCCATTATGCACCTGGCCTATACTTTCCTTGAGGAGGACCAAGCTTTATTTCAAAACTCTTCATATCATGGTGACCTTGAGCAACTGGCTTCTGTACTCTAACACCTCCATGTCCATTATTTTTTGAAAAGCCACCATGTCCATTATTTTTTGGAAAGCCTCCATGTCCATTATTCATAGGCTTAGAAGCTGCAATCTTTTTGTCAAATCCAAATTCAATATCAACTTCTTTTGGACGTGAGTGTTGGTGATTCTGCTGCTTTTGATGCTTAACTGGTTTCTGACTGTGGCTTTTGCCGTTGCCGCGGCGGCTGCAAAACCTTCCAAGACAACAAGCAACAGCAGAGATTACTATTATGATGGCTAAGACAACAAATACTGACCCAAATGATCCATTGGATGAATGGTGGTCAGGTTCAGGTGGTGCATATTGGTATGTGACAGTGGTTGGATAGACTTGAACTGGTTGCTGCTGTTGTTGTTGCTGCATTGGTTGTTCTTGTAAAGACATCTTAGGTAATAGGAAATTTTGTTTGTGAGGGAATAAGGAGAATTGTTTGGTATTTGAGGTTGAAGTTGTTGTTCTTTAAGTGTAGACTAAGGTAAATTTAGAGTGACTCAATTACTCAAGTATATTTAGGTGTGTGAGGAGAGTAAATCGGGTGTGAAATAAATAGGAATATTTTTGAATTTAAAAAGGGGGAGGAGGGGAACTTGCTTTAATAAAGAAAGGAAAATAAAGATATTCTTTGTGCTCTTTACTCATTGATGAGTAATGTGATTGCTTTGTAAGGAGAGAAAGTGAAATCTTGGGGCATCAAGAGACATAGTACTCTCAAGGCCCTATGAAAGTGCAGCTTTTGTTTACTTGGAGTGTTCCCATTAATAATCATTTGAATGAGATGTTACACACTACATACAAAATAAGGTTTAAGATATCTTGTTACTTTTCTTGACTAAAATTATATGAATGGGGAGACATTTTCTAAAGATTTAAGGCAAATCATTCTCTGGTTTTTAGAGAATACTTATTTGAAAACATATATTTAAAAGTATGTATTGAAAATATAATACATTACCAGTTTTAGATTTTTTTTTTTTGAGGGAGAAAATATTTTTTATGAAGTGGATGTTTGGATTTGAGGCGAGATTAGTGGAATCGCCACGAGCTTTCACAATTTTGGTGCATGCTATACTTTGAAACTTTAACAAAATCATACTGTCATTTTGATTTTGTTAGGAAGATTTTTTTAAATAGTTTTTACTCCTCCGTTCCTTTTTAAATGTCTGTTTTGGAGAAATTTTTTGTTTCTATTTAAATGTTACTTTCAAAGTTCAATGCAACATTAAATGTTGTTTTATCAATATTATCCTTAGTTATTTATTGCGGAAAGAGAAATATATGAAATGAGATGTTAAATGAATAAGGTCATTATAGTAAAAGTATAACTTATTGCATCAAAAATAGTAATAATTATTGATTATATTGGTTTGTGTAAAATGTCAAAATGTGACAATTAAAAAGGAAGGGAGGTAGTAACAAAATTTTAAAAGATTAGTTTAGGGGAAGTTATAAGGCTCTTTAAAAAAAAAAGGAAGTTATAAGGTGATTTGGAGTGAAAAAAAAGTCACGAATCAAAAGTTATTTAAGTAAGAAATGAATTGAAGTGATAAAAAAAAAAAAAAAACTAGATTTGGAGAGAGAAAGACACTAAGAAGAGATTGATGAGATTCATGTTTATTCATGTTTAAAAATAATTCTCATTGTTATCTCTCCTAAATGGAATTTTGAATTTTTTTTGAAAAATAGAGGTTCTCGACCTAAATATTAGATAACAATTAACTTTGTCATTCTACAAAACTGAAAAATGCTCATTGAGGGCCTCCAGATAATGGTTGGATAAGACTTAATACTGATGGAGCTTCCAAAGGCGGCCTTAATGCCGGTTGTGGAGGAGTTATCAGGGGAGAAAATGGTGCTTGGATGTGCGGTTTTTTCGAAATATTTGGGTTGTTGCAGCGCTTATATTGCAGAATTATGGGGAGTCTTTGAAGGTTTGAAAATCTTTCGTTCTCATGATATTCAAAAATTGGAGCTTCACTTGAACAGCGACGGCTTGGAGTCTTTTGTAAAACATCAGGAAGATACTCAGTTTGAATTGGGAGGTCCGAATTCGGCACTCATACAAAGAAGCAAATGCTTGCGTAGACGCGTTGACAAATATGGCTTGTGAGTGAGATTTTTTCTTAATTTTATGAGCAATGTTATGCTTAGATTAGTTTGTTAATGTTAACCGATTCTATTGGTATTTCCACACAACGGTAGTTATCTTTTTTTTTTGGGTTTTAGTTCTCTTGTAATCCAAAAAAATAAAACATTTAAAAGTGTAAAAAATGTTATTTTTAATACAATATTTCTATTTTTTATTTCTTTAACAAATGCTCCAAAAACATATCTTCCTATTGCTTTATAAAATTTGATTTGTTAGTTGGTCATTATAAAAACACAAAAAGTGACCATTTTAGCAGGGGGGATGGTTTGTTTAAGTCTGAAATGTTAGGAGACACACCCGGTCAAGGATTTCATTGAAAACTGTGAAAGGGGAAACACTGAGAGAGACCAATATTTTTGGTTATTAACATAGGGATCTGTACAAAAGTATCAAGCACTAATAATTCCAAGCACCACCTTATCAGCTTAATGGGGTCACCCTTCCTTTATTCCTTTTGAAAGAGGGAATCTAGTTGGGAGTGTTGGGTTGGTATTGATGATATTAGTCCTCATACATCCCAATATATCTCACTGAGAAGTTGTTCATCATTTTAAGGGGAATATCAGATTCAAGTTTTAATCATGTTTTGAAAATTATTTTCGGTTACCAAGTACTTCAAAGTTTTTTTTTTATAAGAAAATAGTTTTGTACTTGCCTCAAGTTTATTGTTTTATCACTAGAGAATAAAACCCATCAATGTTATCAAAATTGAATTTTTACCTAAATAAATATAAATTACACAATCAATAATGAATTAGTCCAAATGATAAGAGACTTAAACTCCTTAAATAGATGGTCATGCGTTCAATCTCTATCTCCTGCGTGTAGAAAACATATGATTGAGGAAATAACTCACCTTATATGTCCTACGTGTTCCACAACCGAGATTAGTCATCGATAAGTAGAAAACTTTATACCGATAATATAGTAATCCAATACATACATATTGGGCTACAATATGAAAAAAAAAAAAAAAAAAGACACTTATTTCTATTCTATTGGTAAACTTCCCCAAAGTGCTAAATAAGGAATAATGAAATAGAGTTGTTATATTCAAACATTTTTATTTTCTCAACATTTCATTTTCTTTTTATCTCTCTTTCTATCATATATTACTTATATATCGCATCATTTTTTTTATTTCTTTCTCTTTTTCTATGCGTAGAATAAATTTTATGTACATTCAAATCCATTCTACACCTAGAGAGAAAGAAATAGAAAGAGATGTGATATATAAATAATAGGATAGAAAGAAAGATATAAAAAAAATGAGGTGTTGAGAAAACTGCAGAGTGTTCAAATATAAGGACTCTAATGTAAATATAAAGACTAAAGAGTGGAATTTTATGCTCTTCCTTTTATCGGTTTTGTTGTTGTATAGCTACATTCCTTCCTTAGCCTTAGCCAAGGAGTCCAAAATGTTCCAAAGAATCAATGACTGGTCATAAAAAAAAGACACATGTGGAGAAATTCGCCACATGCATGCACTAAAGGCAAAATAATTTCTATTTTTAGAAAAAGGGAAAATAGTTTGAGGCAAGTACTTGAAAAATATTTCATATCATGCATTAAGAGAGCAAAGGTCAAGTAAAAGGAGAATAATTCCACCACGTCCAGTAGTGAGAATATGATTTGTGATCAAAGCGTGGGTTCTGTTTCATCCAGCGATGCCAATGGCTGGCATAATGTGATCGTTCTTTCAAAAGTATACTAGTTATTTTAGTAGAGTTTTCTTAAACTTTCATTGCAATTATCCCTTTTATTTTACTATTGGATGTAAGTATGCTTATGTTAATTAGCATTCTGATTATGAACTCTTCCATCAATTGTCTTTACAACACATATTGTGTTGATAGGTAGAAGGGCTGTTCGCGATAATTTGGAGACTCAATTGTAATCTTGACAATTTTCGTTAAAAAGAATTGAAAATAAAAATCTAACACCATTTAAAGTGATAAATGATTAAGTTTTAGTTAAATATATAAGCATTGGTTCAAACACGACTTTTACTCTTTTACCAACCGACAAATAGACACTTACCTAACACTACTTATAGTGATAAATGATTAATTAGTCTATGATTGATATTACGATGGAGTAGATGAAATAGTGTTGGAGATAAATGATGAGAGAAAAGCTATGTGTCGAATCTTTTTGTTTTTATGGTGAAAAAACACGAACGCAAGAATGACTTGGCCACACGATAATTCTCAATTTGAAACTACTAGTTTTCTTACACAAGGTTAAGGTTAAGTTGGAGGCATGAAATAATCCAGCCTATTTTTTTTTTTTTCTAATAAAAAAATCATGTTATCAACTTTCCACAATTTGATTTTACACGTTATTTTAAGTTTTAACCTTTATATTTCACATCGGTTATGGTACTTATTAGCATGGTAGTATAATTTTGTTACAACAAGGAAATTACAAGGGAGAAATTGAGTCAAACAAGCAGCGTAGCCATCAAAGCATGGTCACTGCGAGCATATTTGTCTGCAAAAGGATTTCATACTTGTTTGTCTCTGAGAGTGCAAGAAGTCAGAAATTTCAGTGTAAGGTCTGTAGTGCAAAGCACTTTTTCTCATGGACCCCAAATGCTTCAATTCTTCTTTTACAACAAAAGAGTATTTAAGTGAGAAAAGAAAAACATATAAAACAACTAAGAATATGCATTTTAGTAAATGTTTTGGCATCATGCCAAAAAGAAATACGTATTTCATATCACATTGAATTTAGTCGCAGTGAACCACTGTCATTTTACAAAAGTTACATATATGTTTGAATTGTCAATTGGTTTGTTGAAATTAAGACGAGCCTTCTACAAATTTATCATGAATCTAAACATATACTTCAAAATATAATTTCTATAAAATAATAGTGATTTAATGTGATTCTGATTAACTCACCGTAATATCAAACATAGTTTTGTCCCATTTAATATGACAATTTTTAAAGTAAAAACAACTCATTCCTTCTCACAACTTGTTGCCTCACCATATTTTTTCAAAAAATTTCAACAATATTCTTTTCACTTTTCTCAACTTCACCATCTCACATTTTCTTCAGTTTTAAGAAATAGAAAGCAAGTGTATATGAGATTTATGACATATAATTCACATTTAATGAAATATAATTAATTAGTTCGTGAAACTCAAAATTTTGATTTTGCTGACTATTATTTAAAAATATTAAAAATATTAGGAATTAAGACCCTTCTGCTAAAATCACGGGAATTAAGAAAGTGGATCATTATATTAAAGTTGTTTGTAATCACTATTGTTTTTACAATTTTATCCTTAAGAGAGAGGGTTAATTTATGTTTTCTATATGCTATTTATTGCTGATTGAAGAAAAATATGTATAATAAATAGGGGCATGTATGTAAAAAAATAATTAATGTAATTGAAAATAGCAGAGAGGTCTTATAAAAAAGAACACAAAAAAATTCTCAAAAGGGTCTTATAATAAAGGACGGAGATAGTAGTTCGTAAAATTTATGATTATTATTTTTTTGATTTTAGTTATTTGATATAATTACTTTGGGAAAAACATGAATAAACAATCAATTATTCCCTAAACTATAACTCTCTTCATAAATTTAGTTCTTAAACGATCATGAAGATAAACAATTTTGCAGGGAAAGATTAAATAGTTAGACGAGAGAACGGTGACTTTTAATCCCTTAAATTTATTAGTAATTTTGCTAAAGAGTGAGTTTTTATCCTATAAGGAAATTATTTGGGATAAATAATGAGATGTGGTGTATGAAAAATATCTGTCAGAATGAGTTGTGGACTAGACTTAGTGTGTGTTTGTTTAATATATTTTTAGAAAAATATATATTTTCTTTATAAAAAAATCATTTTATTTTTATTTTTAAGTGTTTGTTTAGGATATTTTAAAAACCATTTCATAAAAAAAACATCATTTTTTTTTTTTTTTTAAAATGATTTGTATGGGCAGTAAACAACAAACATATATATATATATATATATATATATATATAAGTTCTCCAGATTTTTTTTAACATAATCTATATGTTTTTTAAGCGCTCAAACAAACACGCCCTTAGTGCTTAGTTGAATTGACTTATTTAAAATTATCTATTGACATAAGTTTTGGTGGATTGTTTTTTAAATAGCTTATGACAACTTTCATAAGCTTTTTTAATTTATTTTAATAAATTCTTAAATGTAACTTATAAAAATAAAAACAACTTACTGCGTTTGCTAAAACAAATGTTTGTGTTGGAAGCTGCAAATAAGCCATTTATCTAAACGAGCCCTTAATTATGGATCGACTGAAGCCAATTGGTAGGCCCACTTATTGGGTCCACCATTTTGATTCTGAGTATAAATAAATATTGAATTTCAAAACCGTAGTTTAGTTTTCAGCGCGCAAACGAGAAAGTGCTTAATTTGAAAATGGAGTTTTCCTCATCTCAGAAACTTTGCTTGCACGTGAGTTTCTTCTTCTTCTTAATCTCTTCGTAACAAAATTTTCACATACATTTATTTTTGTATGATTTCCTCGTTGATTTGGTTATATGAATCTGTTCAAATTCCGTTTCTACTATTTTCCGATTTGTTCATATACATTTGTGATTTCAATTTGCAATTGCAGTTAATTTCTTCAGCATATCAGCGATGCCGATTATCGGAGCAGATTTGCAGACTCTCAGTTATTCTCACTCGCTCTTCATCTTCCAGTCCTTCTCTTCGAATTTCCAGTAATCCTCTTTCCTTGCTCGTTAATTATTATCATTTTCGTGTTGAATTTCGTAATTGGATGAATTTGTAAAACTATGTTTGAAACTAAATTTAGATCTTGCTGTTTGTTTTGTATTTTAATTATATTTTTTTTAGAAACTATTTATAGCTATGTAATGCAATAATTTCAATTTTTAGGGAAATAATTTCTATGAGTAATGTTAGTGGAGTATTTTTGTTCAATTTTTTTGCAACATGCTTTATCGGTTATGTTGGAGGTATTTTCAGTCCAATTTTAGCGAATAGAAAATTTAAGAAAATGACACTGACACGACACATTGACACTAATAGACATAGTGATTTAAGAAAATGACACTGACATTGTTCACACTAATAGTAATTTAAGAAAATGATAGTGACACATTGTCACCGGAAGTAATTTAAGAAAACAATATAATTGAAGGTAATTACATATGTCAATATGAGACACAGGACACGTCTTCATTCAAAAGTGCTGGTGCTACAAAGGTTATAAGACAAATGTATCTTTTTATTTTTATTTTTGTAATAATAATATTCAATTTTTATTGTAAGCAGTCTCTGATACTGGCATTGGAAGCAGCTTAGAGGAATTTCAAAACTTGAGAGTTTCTTTCACAAATGCTGCTGACAATTGGGGTAACTGAACTAAGTCATGATTATCAGCAGAGTTGATGTTTTATTGTAGATATGTATTGATTGATGATTTTAATTTTGTGAAACAGATGGAATGCTTTCTATCAAAACCACCAGTAAGTTCAATGTTCTAATGGTAGTTCCGTTTTGATTACATTAAACATATACAGATCCATATCCCATGTGCACAAATTCGAAAAGAGATCATTATGTTTTGTATCTGGACAACTGAATTGTTCGTGTGTGATTGTAATGTGGGAGGTCATATATTGAGGAAGATGTTTCTAGGATATTATTTTAATGGTTATAGGTACTTATGATATGAAATTATGAACTTAGTTTTTATTAACCATGTGAAAATCTGACAAATGTTTAAGTATTTCTTTGGTGCCATTGTACTACTTCATGGTTTAAGAGTGACATAGATTTCAACTATTTAATATATGTTGCCATGTTAGTTTTGTTGTTATCACGATTCTTATCGCAGTCTATGGAAATGGTAGGTATCAATGATAGCGAGATACATAATTATCAGATAAATCTGAAAGAAAGTGGTTCCTCCAGAATAACAAGTCTAACTTCAGACTCAAAAAATGGTGCAAAATTCAGGCATGAAATTTACTTGAACTTCATTGATTTAAGAAGACTAGTTTGTTGGTTAAGTTTATTTTAAAAAACTGGGCGGTCGTCTTATTTTGCAGTGGTAGTGAAGTTTGCCTCTCTTCTTTTGTTAACTCTGATCTCTTACTGGCTGAAATTCATAGCCTCCTAGAGAAGGTATGTCGACTTAATTGTCTACTTGGTGGAATCTTTTTTTGTTGCAAAAAGTAAATCAATGGTGATTTATAGAACTTTTAAATTTTTGTATGCCAATAATTTTAATCAACATCTGATTTATCAAATGGTTCATTTGTCAGAGTGCCTACTGCCTTGTCATCCAGCATTTCTAGGGAAATAACTATCATTTCATATAGTCATCGATAAATTTTAAGCCTGAACAAAGATTGAATCTACCGGGGCATATTTCCTGGTTAGCACTTGGAATTACACCAAGAATACTTAGCTAAATGCTACAGAAAAAAAGGAATTTATATTATTCTTTAAACTAATATCGGTATGCGCTGTAACAAATGTTTCAATTATTAGAAAGCACTGGCAGTTCTAGACAGTGTGTAAGTACACATTAGAGGTTTGGGTATATATTTTGCATTTGTCCATTGGGGCAGTACGTAAAGCAATTTTGGCATATTAGATGTTGCTATATTGAGGAATCAAAGAATGTTAGTGCTTCTTCTATGCACTAAACCGACACTCTAAAAACAGGAAGTCGTTGTGGTAAATAAGAAATAAACGAACCATAACAAAGTGGTGATAAACACTCACAGGCACAAATATGAAGGTAGCTTTATTGAGCCTGACTGTACCAAGCTTGTGACAACTGAGTTCTTTAATGTATATTAATATTGAAGCTATATTGTTCAAAGGAACATCACTATTTATCTGCAAAACATTCTTCAATTTCCATGTTCTTTTTGTTTATATTTTATTTGTTGATTTTGCAGGTGCTGATTCTAAATATTCCTGTAAGTTGAACTGTCATTACTGCAGAATTCTTAAAGACTCTCATATTCTTTCAAACAAACAAACAAAAGTTGCAGTGTGTGTATGGTGCAGCTGGAGAGTATTTTTCTTCCATCACATATACTAACAACAGTTAACAAAATTCTGACAAATCAGATTGCCGAATTCCAAGTCTATACCATTGATATAATCTGAAGTAACCTTATAAATGTAATGCAGAACCTCATATTGAAACTTCAGCATGGTTTTAATGCTATCAACAGTTACTAATTCCACAAATCAGAGTGCAAATTGAACTTCTATATCACTTATACAATCTTGAGTCAAAAGAATATCGTTTATATAGTCCACAGTTTATACAAAATACTTGGTTGAGATTCTGACACAGTTTTAGCTATTAACTTTGATTTTCTGTCCAGAATGTTGCAATTCAACTAGTATCAGAAGATTTTGATGTACCTGAATCACGATATGAAAAGGTTTTTCTTGCAAATACGTGCAAACAGTTACCAATCTCAGCATCAAGTCTTGAACTTCTTAAGTTTGGTCTCGGAGACTACGTACTTAAGCACGGAAATAACTTAAGTATCAAATGTAACTCTTGCTTCACAAGTTGGTACATTCCCTATCTCAAGTCAGCTCCATGTTTATCATTTAGAAACATAAATGTTTTTGTTCTAGAATCTGTAGTTTGGTTTCTTTGCCAAAGCTAAATGCTCAAGATTTAGGAAGATATATTTTCTGCTTTGCTATACTTCAATTATGGTTGATTATTTGTAGACATAATCCGACAATTTTTGTGATATGTTGATTATTAGTTGAACCATAAATCTCCCTGTTTGCTGCACAATGTGCATGGTAAGTATAATGCATAGTAGTTTTTAATTCTTTGTAGAGGAACCCTTAACGTGAGATATGACCAGACACTTTTTGGTGTCTAGTATGCACAAAAGTTGACCCATTTACATGTGATTCATGACATGTTATTATTAACTGGGTCCATTTAAATTGATGGTTGTAACATTACATACATTGCATACAAATTGTAAAAGAAATTGTATCATGTCTAGAAGTAACTGTGAGAACTTGGTTTGCCTGGTAAATCTGAGCCTTCTTCAAATATTTACTTCATTGGTGGATATGGCACACTGAATTAAAACAGGGACCCAAGATTCTTAAAATATAACACTAAAGATTTTAAATTACCAACTTTTTGAACCGTTGGTAGGGAGGATCTCAAAGTTGGAGTGGCTTGCTGCACTGAAAACCGTCTGCACACCGAACTAGTGATGGAAGCGGTCATAGTAATAAGTAATATGTCAATTCAGAACACTACATGTTTCAGGGAATATGGTGACAAAACAGAGGTCCTTGAACTTGTCCCTCAAATTATATGCTTCGGTTTGATTTGTTGCATAGGTTTAACTTATCTGCCAATTAGTTTTGACGATTACTAACAATGTTTGGTATCAGGTTTTGTATTTCAAGGACTTTTCACCATGTGCAATGTCTCAATCTTCTATGAAGGCATTGAAAAGTATTGACTGGAAAAGATATGGTTTGCATTTAGGGGGTATAGTAGAGCTCGATGGCACTGCATTGCTAGAATGGGAAAACTTGCCTACTGATACTCACATTGATATTGTCCTCCACTCATATCTAAAACAATATCCAGCATTGGACAGATCCTTTTTTTCTTTATCTTGGACAGTTAAAACACATTTTGTTTTTACTTTTTCTTTGATGGTTTCTTGATGCTTTGTTGCAAGATATTTTTTGAAATTTTTTTATTATATCAATTAACTAAATAAGTGATAATATAGCAGTTCTTACTAAAATTTTAGGGGATCTAGTATATCATGAGAGATTTACCTTTTCTTTTGACAAAACCAGTGTACAACTCAAAATTTTAGTGTTTAAATTACATCTAACGTACTTCTAGGTAAATATAATACATATGCTAGTCAAAATAGTTTACTTGTTTCCCTACATGAATATATGAGTATGATATGACCATTTGGTCCGTGTAGTATGGTGGTATATATATCTATTAAAATTTCTTGTTCTGTATGTGAATTTTACTTCCTTGACGTATTGGTAAGATGGTGATACCCACACCAAGGAAAATGTCTCAACTTGAAAGAAGCATTGTTAAAAGAGCTGTTAAGCTTTCTCTGGATGACTTGAAGGCTAATCATTCTGGAGATTTTCTAAGTTCCCGTGCCCTCCAGGTAAATTCATATCTAATTATCTGTCATTCTCTCTCGCACATTTGTGATCTATGGCCCCTCGCAATGAGTTTTGTACACAATAAAACCTCCCTCTGTAAGGGGCAGACACCCTTCCTTTTCAAAAGAACAAAAGTATCAACAGAAAGGCAATAAACTGAAATGTCTTGACTCTTAATTTAACAGCTTGTTTTCCCATTCAATGAACTGAATTTTCATCGCATAATTCCTTTTATGTATTACTATCCAGTCTATATTTGAGTATGGCCAGGATCCTGCATTTGTAGCTGTTAGCGAAGTTTCCTGTCTCAGGTTGGATATGAGTGACAGATAGATCAAAGTAGCATTGCCCTATAAATTTTGCAATCTTGACCAAATTATATGGGCATGTGATGTGACCTGTTTTGCCTCTTCTCTACTAAGGATGTTGAGGATTGAGAGTCTGCTGCTAAAATCCCAAAACTTCCAAACTAAATTGGTCGGTTGATCTCGCTTTATTCTTTTTAAGTTAAAGTTAAAACGAAGAAAACAAACCCATCTTTGAGTAGGCCTTTTGCAGCCTGGTTTGGTGTAAAGTTTTTCATAACATGTACTCTTTGTGTGCATTATTATCTACAATATGTGTTTGTCTATTAATACCATGTAGTACAGCATTCACATTCGCTATATCATCTGCGTTTCTTTTTATAACATGTGCTATATCTATTGAATGATTCATATCCATCTTTGCATGAGTACCTGGGTTGTAAGATTGTTTTGCATTTTCTGTATTTTCTCGTTGGTTTCATTTAATTTATTGATCAACTTTGTAGCCTAATATTGGTCTATCACTTTCAGATTCGCAATTATGCCCCTGATCTCGCTCAATCAATTGCCGGACTTATCTTGTCTTCAAGTGACTTAGATTTCCAGAGAGAATGCTTTTCTCTACTTGGATTACAGTCTCAAGATGTTGGAACTGAAATAATGGAAAACAGTATCAAGGAAAAGATTGTTTCAGTTATAGAGACGAATGACAAGGATCCCGACAAATCTAAGGAAATTGCGCCTTTCCTTTTTGAGGAGGATGATCATATCCATGAACCAGATGTAGAGTTTCAAGAAAGCGATTTCACCTACTTGGACCCGGACTTGGATATGTTTTAAGGCTTTTTATAAATTCATATTTCAGATTGCCTCCATATAGCAAACAGAAATGATACTTGGCGCAAAAAATGTGACACATATGCGACACCACCATATTCCACTGTTTCTTAGTACCTACATTTTCTTTTAAAAAATGTGACCACTGAATGACTATATACACACACACACACTCATGGATGTTGCTAATCCACGATGTGGATGTAAATGTTTCCATGGTCCATTTATTTTGAGTTGAGATCTTCTCCATTAATTCTCAAAAGAAAATAGAGAATTTCAATCACTAAGAAGATCCTACGATCATTAATTATTTCTTTTTTTAACTTTTTCAAACTTATATGTGTCTATTTCTCTTTAAATGAAATTTTCCATTTTTTTTAAGAAATGTTGACAATCATAGTTCGATTGTTTTTGACCAGTTCATACTCTTGTTTTTTTTTTTATTTCCTTTAATTTTCTTGTTAGTTCAGTGGCTAAGCCCACTTGAGGAACAATAATAACCATTTAAACTCATTGTAAATAAAAATATATTTCGATATTCTTTTTTTTATATAAGTATTTAGATGCTATGACAACACACAATAAAATGTTTGAGACTCAAATCTTGCAAATTTCACAACACAAATAGCAACTACCACTAAAAATTCTGACACTTCTAGAACTTTTCCCGATCAAGAGGAACCTAATCCTATAAACTATCTAAATGTTATCGCTTGATCGAGAGGGAAGATTTAGACGAATCTAGTGATGAATGTAGCAACAAAAGGGAGGTGGAAAAGAACCTCGATTTTCAACAACCACAACTTGCACCCAAAAAATTAAGGATTTCATTAATATAATGTGTAGTGAATATTGCAATTTCATAAAAGTAGTTAACCAAATGCCAACTTTTTTTTTAAATTTCTCCAAGATAAGAAGAATAGATGACATTGAGCTAACAAAATCTTCAATGTAATTGAACGCTATAATACACAAAGAGATCCTCCCAAAACTTAAAGATTATGGTAATTTTTACATCCCTTGTCTGATAGGAGAGAGGAGCTTCATATATATTGAAAATGGTTTTTGTGATTTATGTCTAGTATCAATGTCTTACCCTTGTAAATTTATAAAAAAACTCGGGTTGGGTAAACTCAAACCAACTAATATGATCCTTGAACTTGTGGATCATTAAAATAAATTTTCTAATGGAATTGCGAAAAACATCATAGTCAAGGTTGGAAAAATCATAACACTCGTAGGCTTCATTAGGGCTGGACAGCGGTCGGACTCGGTCGGAATTCGGTCCAAAAACTCCAAACCGGGAGGCAACCGCGGTTTATAAATTAGAACCCATTTCCGTCCATTTGATTGTTCGGTTACGGCGGGTGACGGGTTGGTCGAAACACGGTTTAGCGGTTCGGTTTATGCGGATATGAAGGAACAAAAACGCTGAAAAGCCAAATTTCAAAGTCATAGACAAAAATTCTGAAATATACCATTGATAAAGATCATCAACCAGCAGTAGTATTATACAAAAATTACAAACAAAAAGAAACTTTAAAACATCAAATTTTAAGTTGTACAACAAACAAGAACATCAAAATTGGAAAACTCATGTCAGATCTACTTTGTGGAGGAAGATTATCTTATTATTTGAGTCAAATGATAAGAGTTTTGAAACTCATGTCACACATATGATGGGGTTTGGAGAAGAAATAGAAGAATTGTGAAGAAGAAAATGAGGAAAGAATTTGGAAGAGAGAAAAGAGAGATGGGTAGTGTAGAAGTAGAAGCTTGAAAGGAAGGAGGGATAGTTGTTGGTAACAGGTTGTGGTTCTTGAGAGAGAGGGGTGGGTGGCGGCTTCAATTTAGAGAGAGAAAGGAGATTTAGAAATGAGAAGAAAAAAAGGTTTTATATCAACCCTAGTATACTAAAATGCTGAAGAAAAAAATAATAATAAAAGCTATTATCGGTCGGTGATGGGTTCCGCTGGATTGGATATCCCCACCCGAACCGTCCAACACTATCCACCTTTAACCGTGTCTCTTTAAACTGCTTAAACCGAGTTGCCCGCGGAACCGACCCGTCTACCCGCGGGCCTATCGGACCGGACGGATTGGGCCGGATTCGGTTTTTTTGTCCAGCCCTAGGCTTCATGGTTATGGACATCAAAGCAACGACATGTCACCTAAATAATTCATCTAAAACCTATTTATATAAGAGAAATGATATTTGTACATCTACTTTTTGACAACTTTTGAAATAACTCTCTCTCATACTCACATGTCATCTAAAACCTTTTATTTTAAGAATTTTTTTTGAGACGGTGAACATGAGCTCTGAGTTTATCTTCTCTGCCCATGGTGACTCTAACACACAACACACAAAAAAACCACCTGATCCACACAAGTCATCTACCCCGAAGCCATCTTTTCGTGATAAACTATTGGGTTCCAACCATGAAGTCCCTCTCCAAGCAAAGGAAGATATGATTGAAAAGAAACTTGTCCGCATTGAACTCGAAGATGGCAATCGTCTTCTTCCAAAGGTTTACTTAGAACCACAAGTTTTCCAAGATTTGTGTACTGTTTAGAATAGAATGACGTGGAACAAAAGTTGATTGATTATCAGAAATGCACTTATGTTGTACATTCTTTAACATGTTACCTAAAAACTTTTAAAGCAACTTATACCTAACATTGCAAAGAGCTACGGGTCTCCAATCCTTCATAGTCGTGAGTTTGACCCTTGAGCAATATTTTTAAAAATAAGTGAGGGAGGGACTTCCGTCATTAAGCCAAGAGCAACATTCTTGAAAAATATTTGGGCTACACACTTCCCAAAAATTGTGATAGAAGCCTGAATTGAAACCATCTGGACTTGGACATTTATCTAGTTGCATAGAAATAATGTAATCTTTGAATTCATCAATACATAAAGGGATATTAAGGTGCATATTTGTTCATCATCGATCACCGGCGCAATGACACCGACTCCCTAGTGCTAGCTTATTCCTAAAACATATCATCAAAATAATCTTTTGCAAGTAGGCGCATCCCCAGGTCATCTGTTACCCGGACACCATCCAAGTTTTAAAGAGAAACTACGCGATTCACTTTCCTCCTTGAGGTAGCAGAAGCATAAAAAAAATTGGTGTTCAAGTCCCCATCACGATACCAGTGATTTTTAGCCCTCTGCCTCCAATAGATATCGTCTTGTACCAACAGATGTGTCACCGATTTCTAAGAGTTTCAAGGTGTCTAGCATCTACGAAAGAACCTTGATCAAAACACCTCATAAGATCCTTCACACAATTCCAACCGTGTGACTATTCCAACCTTTATCGTATACACTCGTTGAAACCAGTTTTCAACTTGTTACAGTTTTCCCTACTCCAGTGGGATAATTCATCCGCACACAATTCCAAATGTGGGACTATTCTTCGGTCAGAATTACCAATCCAGCTATTAACCACATCGCGGATACTAGGCTCAACACATCAAGCATTTTCAAACTTAAACTTGCGCTGCTGTCCACTTGTTCTCACCATGGGTTCTCTATCAAGAAGAATGGGATAGTGATATGAAGCTGGTGCCACCAAGTTCTTGGTTTAGCGGGGGGAAGTTGAAACCAAGCGTCATTTGTCATAGCTCCATCAAGCCTCTCCACCACACGAGGCTTCGAAGTTGAAACCATTGATCAACCAATTCATACACTCGTTCTTCCTCTTTTCCCGTGTTAAAAAAGAATGTCATAAAAGTTCCTCATAATGCACAAATGGAGTGTGTTGTTGATTACGAATAAAATTCCAGTATTGTCATCTTCAACTACCATCCAGAAAACCACAACATTTCTCTATCTGTCCTATATTATCAAATCACCCATAAAATCCTGGGCTATTTATATTGGGATGAGACGAGAAAGTGTCACCATATGTTGAGAGAAAATGGGAAACAACAACAAGACTAAAAAGGGATATGATAGAAACCGGTACCACAGTTATATAATTAATGGCAAAAACTGTCATTTATGGATGATAAAATAGGATTATAATAGAAACAAAATGGTAAACTAACTAAAGAATGAGGAATACGAAAATACGAGTTAATTACAATGGATTCCCTTCCAAGAATTGATAATCTTGATAATTTGCTTTGTTGATCATTGCTTGTTGAATTAAGATTTGAGAACTGAACTAGTCAGTGTAAGTTCTGTCTACAACTTTCTCAATTGTTGTTTTTTTTTTTTTTTTTTTTGAGGCATTGTTGTTTATTTACTTATATTTCATCTTCTTTCCCATTAGCTTTATAGTTTATAGTTTCTACTATTGCCAATTTACTTGAGGATGAGATACATGATTCCCTTGGTCTTCACATTCTGTCCATGAAGCATATATGTATTAAATCATATATCATATATAAAGGGAAAATTACATTACAAAGGTTTCATTTATGTTGACAACTAAATAATCAATCATTTGTTTCATTATTTTTATCATAGTTGATTCTCTTCTATGTGCATGGTTTGTAGGGTTTATCTCGTTTTACTTTTGTTGTTAGTTATATGAAGTTGTAATTATATTCTTGCACTTAGTAGAAACCATTGATCTATGTTTTTATTCTTTGTTGGATACATGGAAATAGTGCTATATTGTGACACATGCTTATCCTATTTTTTTGTGTATGCTAATTTGGTCTCGCTCTTTATAACTGTATTAAATTGGTACGTGAAGTGATTCGTTACTACAATAAAATTTTCACATTCTAATAGCTATTTCTATTTTTTGCATGAGCATACAATTAAACAAGTGTTTTCCTCCAATGATGCAAGCAAAGAGAAACAGATTAGGTGAAGAGAAGTTTGCTCTGAAGATGATAAAGGAAAAGATTCATCAATGTTGTCATTTCCTTACCCGATGATTCATCAAGTGTTTTGTTATTGTTACGTTGTGTGGTTGATAGGATATGCTATATGGTTGTGTTGATTATTAAAATGTTTGAATGTTGTTTAAAATAATAACAATTATCCCGATTAGAGAAGGGACACGTGTCCTTAGAAAGTGAGGAAGCCTGGAAATTTTCTGAATAACTTTCTTGGTAAAGTAGATTAATAGCTAGAAAATAAGGCTTGTGTGAAAAAGAAGTTGCCACCTATATTTTTAGTTTGATGCAAGATTTTTGTTTAGAATATTTTTGTCTATATTCAATGAATATAGCGCAATTGACCAATTTAATTTGGAAGTTTTAGACCTTTAGAAGAAGACTCTCACAATCCTCAACTTCCTTAGTAGAGAAGAGGGAAAGCAGGTCACAAGCCCATAAAATTTGGTGAAGAATGCAAAATTTATAGGGCAATGCTACTTTGAACTATCTGTCACTCATATTCATCCTGAGACACGAAACTTTGCTAACGGCTAAGAATTGCCATACTAGAATATAGACTGAACAATTATACATAAGAGGAATTCTATGATGAAAATTCAGTTCATTGAATGGTAAATCAAGATGTTAAATTAAGAGCTAAAACATTTCAATTTATTTCCTTTGTTGTGGATGCTTTTGTTCTTTTGAAAAAGGATGGTGGCTGCCCCTTACAGAGGAAGGTTCTATTGTGTACAAAACTCAGTGCGAGAGGCCACATACCACAAATGTGCAAGAGAGAGAACGACAGATAATTAAATATGAAATTACCTGGAGCGCACGGGAACTTAGAAAATCTCCAGAATGATTAGCCTTAAAGTCATCTAGAGAAAGTTTAACAGCTCTTTTAATCGAGTTGAGACGTTTTCCTTGATGTGGATATCACGGTCTTACCAATACGTCAAGGAAGTAAAATTCACATACATAACAAGACATTTTAATAGACATACACTACCATACTACACAATTGAAAATACCCTATCATACTCATATTCAAACGACGGTGATATCATACTACACAATGCAAATGGTCATATCATACTCAATATTTTCATGGAGGGAGACAAGTATGTAATTTTGACTGGCATATGTATTACTATTTACTTAGATGTAAATTAGATGTAATTTTAACACTAAAATTTAGATATTTACTTAGCACAGAAGAATGCCCTTTATCCCTTAGCTCCTTTATTTGATAAGGAGTCACAGACACTAAAACCTCCATTTGTGCGGGCTTTGAAGCGGATTTTTATCCTCTGTGATCGTGACAGAGATGGTGCCCTTAGCGATGATGAACTAAATATTTATCAGGTTTTTTATTTTTTTCTTCTCGTATTAAATTTCAAAACTGTGGATTGTTTATTATCCCAGTATATAATAGTCTGACACCTTGTAGATTGAATACAAGTTTGTTCACAACGTGTTTAGCTATGCTCAAAAAACCGGTAAACTATAGCCATTTTGAAAAATCCGGTGAACTTATTTAAAAAATCCAAACTATTTTGCTAAAAAAACGGAAACTTATTCGTTATAAAAATAGAAACCCAGTATTCACCTTTAAAAACCAGTTAATCATGTCACTTTCGCTCTGCTGCTTTAATCACACGTATCTCTACTATTTTGTACCAATCTCCTAAAAAAATTAAAATAAGTAAAAAGTAAAGTTCACAAAAGAAATGCAGAGCGAGAATGAGAAATTGCAAGAGTGTTCAAGAAAGAGAAAAACAATTGTGTGTTGTTTAAAAGAAGAAAATAGGAGAAAGTGACCAGGAAAATAAAAAAAGAGGAGCACTGTACATGGAGAAAACAACGATGCAAGTGGTCTCTCTGCAGCTATCACGTTTTTCGTTGAGATAATATCAGCCAAATATGCTGAATTCGCTTTTGATTGAACAAGAACAGGTACATTTGAGAAAATCTCTCCCAAATTGATTTACTCCTTTGCTTGTTGGTTTCTCAACAAGAGATAGGATTTGTTACAGCAACAATAGAGAGTTTCCACCCCTTGCAAGAAACCAGTTTTAATGAAAAATTCAGTTTTAGGCAGAAAAAACGGTTCTAAACCAGTTTTGAACTGGACCAGATTTACAAAAAAAAATAAAAAATCTTTTCGAAGAAAGAAGTTTAAGAACTGAACCAAACCAAAATTTTTGTTTATTTTGGTTTGGTTCATGAACCATGCATACCCCTACGTATTATGAGTGTGGTAGATTAAATTGTGTATTTTGTACCAAAAAATAATAATTGTTTATTGTGTAAAAGATTTGTGAAAAATCTAACTAAACTCTCTACAGGTTAAATGTTTTAATGCTCCTTTTCAACCATCCGAAATTTTGGTTGTAAAGAAGGTTGTGCGAAAAAAATTGCCTGAAGGTGTGAATGAGCGGGGACTTTCTTTGGCAGGATTTATATCTCTTCACGCCCTCTTCTTAGAAAAAATGCCCCGTGAGAAAACATGGACCGTGCTCAGGAAGTTTGGATATAATGATGATATCAAGCTTGCTGATAATTTGATTCCACCTTTGAAACGTGCACCTGATCAGGTGTTTCTTTTCAGATGAATTGTGACCTTATTTTTTTATGTTCTTTATATGTTATACATGTTTGTATTCATTTGTTGAGTATAAGAAACTTATCTTATTCTATTCTCATCGGATTTAATGTCTGCAGAGTGTTGAGTTAACAAATGAAGCAATTTGTTTCTTGGAGAAAATCTTTGATGGACTTGATGGTGATTTTGTGAGTTATTTGTGCAAATGACCCTGACTAATTTCACATTTTCATGCTGCTTCCCAATCATTTTTGGGTATTATCTCTTTTAACCATATATTTTCCTTCCTCTAGGATAAGGTGCTGCGGCCCCATGAAATTGAAGAATTGTTTTCCACCGCTCCGGAAAGGTAGATAGATTTCTTGTAATCTTTCTTATGTCGTGCAATTATTCAAATGTACATACATGCTTGAAGGATGTGGTATACTTGTGACTTTTCTTCATTGTTTTTTACAAAGTCAAGCTACGACATTTATATGTATGCCTTTCCCAAATCTGAATGTCAATTAGGACTCTTGGCAATGTTATTTGATATTTTATGACTTTTAATTGCAGTCCCTGGATTGAATATCCATACAAGGATGCTGTAGAAAGGAATGCATTTGGAGGACTATCACTTGATGCATTTTTGTCAGAGGTGCACAAGTCTTTTATCTTTGTCTCTCTCTAGTCCCTCTTCCTTGTATTTTGTTGAGCAATGTTTGAAGAAAAGTGGTGGCCTTCTATGCATAGTTTTATCACTCAATTTGAAAAGTATTCTGAGAATCAAATTTGCCTCAGTTTTACATGATGTATTGTCTGGTCTGTGTATCTTTTCAATGCATATAGGATTTAATTTGCATCACCGTTGATTTATATTATGTGTTTTCTGAACAGTGGGCACTCATGACACTTCTAAACCCAATCTTTAGTGTGGAGAACTTGGTATACATGGGTTTTCATGGTAATCCGTCATCTGCTATCTGTGTGACTAGGAGGCGACATGTGGATCGCAAAAAACAACATTCAGAAAGAAATGTCTTGCAGTGCTTCATCTTTGGACCTATGAAGGCTGGAAAATCTGCATTATTGAATTACTTTATTGGCAGGTATTTTAGTTGTTACCTTGAGATTCCTGGTAACACGTCTTTAATTATTGAGCATCATCTTATTGTTGTTGAAATTCATAATGCAGGCCATATTCCAAAGCTTACAATCCAACCAATAAGGATCGTTATGCTGTAAATGTTGTTGATATTTCTAGGGTAATTGATAATTTTTATTGTGACAGTGAAAGACATTTCATTTCTTTCACCTTTTCTCACACCAAAGTCTTAATTCCATGTATTCATTTTGTGTTTTGGCATTTATTTCTTCCAATTCATGATTCATCGTTTTATTTGTAGGAAAACAAAAAATATCTTGTGTTGAGAGAGATTTCTGAATGTGGAGTCACAGAGCTGCTGGCCAACAAGGAGTCTTTGGCCTCATGTGACATGCAGTTTTTGTTCATGACAGGTGACCACTTATATTAAAGTTCATAATACCAGCATATGATAGAAACTATGGATTACCTTTTTTAACATTATAAGGATAGGTTTCCCTATTAAATTATTACTTGGTGCCTTTGTTGTATATAAAATAAAAAATTATAACTCGTTTTCGTGGATTTTTAGCTCATAAGCAACTTTTCAACATTTGATATCAAAAGCATTTAGAAAAACTCAATTGTGCATTTGGATGATTCCTAAAACAACTAATAGGCCGAAGATCACAGATTATGGGTTGATTTTTCAACCTAATTATTTTAAATTACTCCCTCGGTGTCTAGAGCTCAGCTGACTAAAATTATTGGTTGCATAGAGCTCAGCTGACTAAATATTAATTTTAGGTCTGATGAGACTTCAAGGAAGGCATCATCTGAACTCTTGTTAAAAATTGCTCGTCATGGAGAAGACACTGGTTTTCAGGTACCCTGTCTTATAGTTGTAGCTAAAGATGATCAAGATTCATTTACAATGGCTATCCAAGAGGCAACTATGGTATTTTTCATTATTTTATCTATCTGCATTGTCATATACGTAATTGTACATGCATATTGATGTACTTCATTGTTTGATGGGTTAGATAAATAGATATTTTATGTGGTATGATAGAACCTATAAAATAAAGACAAGAAACGGTATATTATTTGACGAAAAGTGATGAGCTCAAGCGCTCTCTACAATGGTGTCAACTTTGATTGCTGTTATAAGCTTTATATATTAGACAACTTTCACACTTATTACAACACGTTCACCTTCATGCGCATTTTAATATAGGTTCGTGTTCTGTCTTATATATGTTCAATTGATACGTCAGTTGCAGATTGTAGCGAGAAACTTTATATCGATGTAGTTCATTTTATGACTCTTTTTGCATTTGATTTGATTATATTTGGAAGGCATGTTTACTTAGTAAGGGAAAAAAAAAGTTTTCACATTATAGAATATGTTCATTTTAACTTTCTAATAAGATGAGAGACTTGTGCTATGGGTTATTGTGATGGAGAGAAGATAAAATGCTAGCAAAGTACACCAGCCGGTCACTATTATAAGCAAAACTTTATATTTTAGATTAATTCAATTAATGATGTATATAGTCTTTATTATAGACCACACATCATTTAATGAATGAACCTAAAATGTTGATTTTTGCTTATAATAGTGACCGGAGGGTGTATGATGTATTTCCGAAAATAATTCTTTCTTTAAAAATGTAAATGAGCATACATTTTAGAAAATGTTTTCCCAAAGGAAATGGCCAATGGGGCCTTATATTTGTCACCCTTCTATACAAACTCGCAGAAGAATGCAGAAAGTGAAGAGCATACTGTTATCTTTTTCATTTATGGGTATAGCTGAACATGGCGTATGTACTTTCTTGATGCTGAGAAATTTTCATGCAAATGCTTTACTGCATCAAATGTTGACATGCCAACGTGTTTTGTAGCTTAGTCAGAACATAGGAGTAGAGGCTCCCATTCCAGTCGGTGTGAAGTTAGGGGACTCGAACAATATATTTCACCGAATTGTAACTGCTGCTGAGCAACCTCATTTAAGCATTCCAAAAACTGAAGCTGAAACAACCTGCAAGCAGTACCACAGACTCATAGGTCGATCTCTTATGTATGCTTCAGGTATATCATTTTCCAGGTTAACTTGTTAATTGTTCGTTAAGTTCCTTTTAACTTTGTATATTAAAGTTGTTAAATCTATTATGGTAACTTAATCCATTATACACCTGTATTGCAGTTGGAGTTGCCATGACGATTGGGATGGTTCTGCGACTGCAAGGAAGAATGCGTCAAGGAAGAATAACAAAGAAACAGACAATAACATCACTCAAAAATTCAAAATCTAAACAGTGCAAAAGTATCTACCCAGAAAGAATGGATGCAGCCTGCTTTTGGCTAAGCTACATTCTCTTTTAACAATAAAGGCTTTTTTTACGCCATCTATTCTAGAGTTTAGCACAAACCCCCATAGCAGTATCGTGAAAAATTGGATTGGATTGCTGCCGATTCTCATTATAGAGGAAAAAATAATTAAGAATTATGTTGTGATTGATGATTGAGATTGGCGAGGAAAAAAACACATGCCTTCGTTCTTGGCAGTAAACCGTTTAACACTTGTGTCAACGAATCCTGACTTAAAAAAATAATCAAGTTTAACATACATACAAATTAATATAACATTAAAAATATAAAATGTCATAAATGATCCTTCTTCACATAAAAAAAATAAAAATATTATAATCATAAACTGTCTTGCTCTCATAAAAAAGAACAACTATAAAATTCAGATAATGAGCAAATAAAACTGTGACTCCAGTCAACAATATTAATTCTTCTTTGTAGCTTTTCTTTGAACCTTTCTTTGTGAAGTAGTTGAAATATCTTACTTGACCTGCAATTTCAACACAATTGAGTTATTAGTTTAGTGCGTCTTTTTCTCTACAATTAATGAATGAAACAGCAACAAAAAACAAGTATCATCTAGCCTATGTTCCGAATGTGTCTGTCAAATTAATAAAACCTAAAAAATCAATCACAAGTTGAAGCAACAATCCACCCACTTTAGCATATCTTATATTATGTCTTTTAATCAATCCAAACTTAAACTCATTCAGAAAGCAAAACCCAATGAGACAGAGATTATGGGAATGATCCTAAGCCACATATAAACGACATAAGTTTGAAACTCGATAAAATTTGAATCAGTTTAAAACTCGACTCAAGTTTGTCACAAATTTTGAAGACTCAAACTCGACTCAATCAATTCAAGCTCACAAAAAATTTGGTTCATCTTAATAGCTCGAATTAAATGAAACAAAGACCAAAAGATTTTTAAAAAAAAAAAATGAAAGAAACTAAAGTGTTTCTTCAATTTTAAACTCAAATATCAATAAAAGAAAAATAAACTAAGGGCCATGTATACATATAAACTAAGTGTGAGATTTCATATCCTCCTATAATTTGTAGACATTGTTTTTATCCTATCTTAATTCAAGAAATCATATATATATATATGAAACACCAAATGGAACGCCCCTCAAATCAAAAGTAGAAATCAAACTGCTTTGTACTAAATAAATGTCAAGGTTTAATACTTTATCACACATGAAAGCTTTGTAAAAAAAACTAAAGATTCGGATTTTAGTACTTGCTTATGCAGTGTTAAATTCAAGACACATAAACCTGAGCCCTTGATTTCAGTATTTGTTGGCAAAATTAAGAATGAATAGGCTTTTTATACTGTCAAAAACAAAAGGCAAAGGAGTTTTTTTTCCAGCATGGATAGCAGAATAGAAATACAGGAAATTGCTAGGGAATTGAAGACACTGAAATTGATCAAAGGAAAAATGCATTCAACCACTTTGCCAAAATTGATCAAAGAAAAAATGCAGCATATAAACGATTCATGAAACTAACCTGAGGAAGAAATTCGAATGTTGAATCTGAAAGAAATTTGAATGCTAACTCTGAATGTGCAAGAAATTGAAAGAGATTCAAAGGTTAATGATTCAATTTCCTCTAGCATTGCTCTGTCTCTCTCGTTACCTCCAATGTGCAGGATTTAATACTTTTACTCGAGAGAAGATGGATATATGTTTCAAGTCTACATGGCTTAGTACCGGTGTGTTCAGATTTTCAAAAAAAGAAGATAAAGGGTATCGGTTACAACTAATAGTTAGTTAACAGCAACTACTCAAGGTTAAATTAACTTAACATGAGAATTTTCTTAAGGGAAAACTCACTTTTCTCATTGTTAGCGGCCAACACTCGAGTGGATTTAGTCTCACATCGGATAGATAGGATTCTTGAGAAGAGTTTATAAAGACGAGACACTCCTCACCGTACAAGCCGGTTTTGAAAGGATGAGTTAGGCCTCAATATTCTACTCATGGCTAACATAGATATAGCTTCACGTTCATACTCATGTCCAAGAGCTTCCACTATTCTCAAGTCCCGTCAAGTTTCATATTTCTTCCATGCTAAATATTCCGCGTCAATCTTTAGGTTCAGTTCCTTCAATCTCCTTATCTCCTTCCAAATTTCTTTTTTCTGTGCCACTAATGAAGCTCCAGTACTTCTCATTCCAATCCGAACACTATAACAAAAATTATAACACGAGCATTTCATTCCACATCAGTGCAGATTTTTTAATTCAAAAGATGAAACTTGTAATCCAGTTTTCTCCATCATAATATGTACAGGAAATTATGATAGTTTTTACGTACAGGAGAGGCTTGATCCTTCCCTTAACTCATCCATGGATTCTTGGATGCAAATCTTGAATTCAACCATAATACAATCTTAGAATGATGGTTTATAGGTCAAGGGATGGAATCAATGAAGGTTTGGTGGGGAATGGTGATAGAGTGAGAGCACAGGTTAGGAGTGTAAATGAGGAGCGAAAACGTGTTCCTTTGCTTCAAACAACTTGGCCTAAGCCTAATTAGTAATTAGTAATTACATGGATGATAGTAAATGGCTATCCTATCCTTGCTATTTTTAGCCAGTTACAGCTTTACCCCTAATTTCACTAAAAAATCTCATACAATCCTTTATACACAAGTAATTGATAGAATTCTAAAGTGAGGGGGGATTATGATAAATGGGTAGTACTCATTAGGTTGAATCTTGAGATGTTACATTTTTGGCAAAATCTAAATTTAGAGTGATAAATTAATATATTAATTTTAAGAAGCAACTATGTTGGTATGTAAGTGTATGGTGGTGTCAACCTCAACAAGACAAAATACTGAAAATTAAGAGAAGCATTCTTGCATACAACAAGGTACCATTTTTACAATTCAAGGTGAATCAACTAAACAAGAAAATGTCAATCCTGAAAAAAATATTTATGTATTACCAACCAGTCAAATTAACCATAAAATCCGGATTCACGTGACGCACAAAGTTGAAAACATGAGCACCAAAAACCATATGAATATCGTATTATCCTTGGTACCTTAAAAAAAACAAAATCTCCATCCAGCACATAATAGGAACGGTATATATGAGCATAACAAAGGTATAAATCAGAAGCTGAAACTGATGGCGCATAGAATTAGTATCTCCATTACAATTAGGGCAACGCATCCAAACACAATAGAAAGCTCAAAAAGTATTAAACATCCCATGAAATAAATTCCTACTACAATGGTAGCCACCATTACGTCCTAAACCACAATACATGAAACACAGATTTAAGTTGTTTCGGAAGAGGACCCAGAAATAAAAGCTAGATAATATTCACCCCTGCATCCAAAAATACCGACCCAAAACAAAATACTCCCAAAAAGTATTATGCCTGCAATGATAGAAAACCAGGGAAATAATAAGCGACGTCAATTCTTTCTCGTGTTTTCTAGCCAAGAACTAAGAAGGCTGGCAAACAATAGTTAGAATAATGTAATTAAAAAAATGTAAAATTTTGAATGAAGACGAAATAGAAGCAAGTAGAATATATTTAGGTGCTCAGAAGGGGGAAAGTCTCCCACAAAAAGACTACTAAGTAAACAAACCCCTAATAAGTATTGCATAAGTAGGGATGATGTGAAAATAACGATGCATCTAGATGCCTAGAGTATATGGGTGAGCTTAACTTCTCTACCATGTCTATCAAACTACAAATTTACATTTAAAAAAACATTTATTGTGCATCTCAAAAAGGTTTAGATTCTAAACCACAAGATATATTTCTAGTTCTTGTAAAATTGGAAATATATTAACTTTGGTCCCATATACACATTTATACAATTTCATACTTGCATTTAACCAAAAAGTAAATAAATTAGTCTCACTAGTCCCAAATCAGGGACTAAAAGCACTCAATTATTGCATCTTGGATAAAATCAACATTTTTCTGGGACAAACATTTTTAAGTGTTAAAAAATAAAAATAGAGGAGGGAGAAAACCAATAGCTACCTTATTGGCAATGTTGTTGGAAAGCCAGTCCAGACCTTCATAAAGACCCTCCCCAGAGGTGGCACAAGTGCTCTGTATGTACCTAGAAGACCCAGAAGCGTTTGTTAGAACACAGTAGGATGTCTATTAACACCAAATGCTACATGTAGCATTATCAAATCATTTACCAGTGGCGCTGTCTGAGAGAGTGGAGACCCAGCTTGTCAGTAATCTCAGCTGCATTCATTGCATTGGGAAGATCTTGTTTGTTGGCAAACACAAGCAACACTGCATCTCTCAGTTCATCCTGAAATTATAATTAAAATAATGGTTTAAAACATTGTCATTTTACAAGAACACAAAAAAGAGAACAAGAACTCAAGGACACTGATAGTTGTTTTCATGAACATTTTATACATTGAAGTAGACACAGAACTACATTCAATCAGAAGCAGTAAATTCATAGGGTATTTGACTATGAAAAACTGATCATTCAACTACCAAAAGACAGATTAATATACAGCAGTCATCAGAAAATATGATCCAGCAAAAACATGGATTAATTAACAGCAACAATGAAGGGATATGCTTCCCATGAGAAGCTCGACAGAAATTCATTTTCATCCACAGAGATATGCATTGAACCAGTGAACATTATGATCGAGAATCATGTATCAGTATCTCTACCCAAATCAGAGTTGTACAAGCAACGCATCTTCATAAACCAATTTGATTCCTATATCTTTCTATCTCAATTCTCAACAAATTTGTGGATGAAAAGGAAAAAAAAAAATAACGAAGAAAATATAGCACAACATGCCAAACTGAATATAAGAAAAGTACCTCATTCAACATCCTATGTAGCTCATCTCTGGCCTCAACAACTCTATCCCTGTCATTGCTGTCAACAACAAATATAAGACCCTGAGTGTTCTGGAAGTAGTGCCTCCACAAGGGACGAATCTGTCGAAGAAAGCACAAGTCTTTAGCAGTGAAAGAAAGAAAGGAGGGGGGGGGGGGGGTGCTAAAATATCTTGTGAGGTACACTATTTTCAAAATGAATTTGAATAAAATACCTTGTCCTGGCCTCCGACATCCCAAACAGTGAAGCTAATGTTCTTGTATTCCACAGTCTCCACATTGAACCCTAAATTAAAATATAAAATAAATAAATTAATGAATACAAATAACAGCATTTCAACCTTTCCACGAAGCACTCTTGCAAAAATAAAATTAGAATAATCTTTTGATCATAATGAGTATTTTAAATAAAGTTTCCCATCAAGTTTAAAATAAACATGAATGAAATTAAATGTTAAGGGTAACTACTCCATAAACACGAATGAACTTAACAAAAATTATGTTCTACAAACCAAATGCATATTTCAATTGAGAAGCTCTCGTAAGGTAGAACATAATCCAAACAAAGTCATTAGAGTTGTTTAACAATATTTACACGTCTAACATCAAGCACACATGTTAAAGAATATATGAAAAAGTTTGGGATTTCATTGTTAAATATAAAGGCAAATTTCTTCACAGATTTAACAATGTGTTGACCACTTGATCAAGTTTAATGTGAAACAATCATTGAGTTAACATGCAAAGAAGTTGGTTATATAGCAAAATACCAAAACAATCAATACATACAGATGATTTTACAAATGCCAACTAGGATAAAATCCATAGTGAACTACATAGCACCGACAATTCAGAGCACACGTGTGTCCAATATCTGAACAAAACACATGTGATTACGTACAATTATGTAATTTTTTTCAAATAATTATCGGACAATTGTGATATATGAATCGAGCTAACAACAAACATCGAACTGAGAAACTTACCGATAGTAGGGATAGTGGTGACAATTTCTCCAAGCTTGAGCTTGTAGAGAATGGTGGTCTTACCAGCTGCATCGAGACCAACCATCAGAATTCGCATTTCCTTCTTCGCAAATAACCGACTGAACAGCTTCGTGAATGTTAACCCCATTTCTCCTTCACTTCTTGATCAAATCTAATTTTCAATCAAAATTTCAATAACATATCTCCAAAACATAAACATTAATCATAATTTCTTCACGCAAATCAATTAAATCCTAAATCAAAACGCTAATACATTAATAAAGTGCATCGATATCATGAGATTCAACCAGATCTCACGCTGAACCAGATCTCACGCTGAAAGCAACATGCAAGATCGATTTTCACTGTTGATCGGATCGCACAGATAAAATTACAAGATCAAATGAAAAAATCAATAAAAAGAAGAAAATTAACTGAACGATGAAAAAACAGAAGGATCTGAACAGATCGAAGAAAATAGAAAAAGGATCGGTTTGAATGAAGAGATTGGATCTGAGATTTGAATTTACCTTGGAAGAAGAAAAGTTGATGTAGCAGAAATCGCAGAGACAGAGACAGAGAGAGAGAAGGGTGAAGAATGCTTTGCAGCAACGCGGAATAGGAATTGAGTAGTGTGCGAGATTTGATTTTATTACGTCAAAAAGGTACCACAATTTTTGATTTTTTGCTCAAAATAAAATAAAATAATGGATTGCATTTTGTGACATAATGTCGCATCACATTAACCAATCCAATTCTGTTAAACATACTTTTTTTTTTACAAAGTAATTTTTTTTTAAATATAAAATTAGTTGAATTCACGTATGTGTTATATTTGAATTGGGTCAATGTATGTCATATGATTCCACCTTAATGTTGTTGAAGTGCTACAATACATCATTCTTTTGCCGTCCTTCTCAATTTTATCTCCTTCATTTAAGCTACTGTTGTCTTTTTACAGTGCCGTTCATGTTGCATATAAAACATGATTTATATAAATCAAATAGTAATGTTATAGATTTAAATAAATTTGGTGTAGTTTGTTGATATGTTTTTTCTAGATAAAAAATAATAATTTTGTAAAATAAATTATGAAAATTAACGAGAGAAGCCAGGTACATAAAAAACAAAACAAAGTATAATTTTTTATATTTGAATTAAGAGTAAATAATTAAATTCGTTGAAAACATATGTTAAAACAAATGTAATTTATTAAAATCTTGATTAAATATAAAAAAACTTATGTGTATTTTATTTAGATTTTTAGGCTACCTAAAATTTTAGACAAAGTAATAACATCAAATGAAATATTTATCCTAATCAGAAAATAAATTTAAAAAAATAGAAAAGAGTTAAACAAAAACATAATTGGAGTGACACGTGTACAGAAAAGATAAAACAAAAATATAATATTTTTTAAAATTGATGATGAAATAATTATATTTATTAAAAAAATATGTTAAAATAAAATTTGAAAATATTAAAATTTAATAAGTAGTTTGTTGAGTTACTTATGCTACATAAAATATTAAAAATTAATTAAAAACTAAATAAAATATTAATGGTTAAAATCAGAGTAATTGTATTTAAAAAAATTAGAGTAATATATAAAGTTTGTTGAGATATTTGTGTCAAATAAAATACCAATTTTAAAAACTATATATTCCTTCTTCAAAAAAAGTAATATATATATATTCTATATAAAAAAAAAAAGTTTTGGGTTGACTGTCCCTCTTTTCAATTATACACTTAAGTAAATTTAACATGCTATTTTGTTAGTGTCATGAAAAAAGATAACAATTTGTATCATATTTGTTATGATGCATGTAAATTTGATAAGACGAGATGACTTAAATTCGAATATACATTTCTCTCTGCGAATTTAATCGTTAGGCACTTTAAACAAAATATCTCCATAGACAGACAATGAGTGGTACAAAAGGAGGATCCACAAGAGGGCATTATCATACCTAAATATGAAGTCTAATGGTCAAATTAAATACCTCCATAGACAGACGATGAGCGGGACAAAAGGAGGATCAACAATTTTACTTCTACAAGAGCGGTTTGACTATAAGTGGTCTCAAATTTAGCTAACTTTGCCATGTTTTTTGAAGTCATTTGAAGGGTGGAGTCTTCAACAACTCTCATTGGTTCAAAATTAATACAAACTAAACTTGAACACAACAAAAAACAATTACACAAAATGTAAAGCTTAAATAGGATAATACGGGAAATGTCAAACTGCAAATCATCGGTTGTGGGCAACACATTCAGATTTGTGGTTGCAGTAGCCATGATATTTGTAAGGGTGAGGGTAGAGGTTGCAGGGCGCTTTTTTAGTTCCTATTGCACTTTTTGTTTATCAACGACTCTTGATGCCAGATTACCAGTTATACAATCTTAGTAGAAGGTTGACCTTTCCCAGCATTTGTGAAAGTTCAATATATACTGGACTTTTTTTTCAAATCCAATCTTGCATAACCGTATAACTAAATGCACAATTTCAACGGCAGGAAACATTACCCAGTTGGCCAGTTCCATCTAAACAAACATTGCATAAAGTGGCTACAAGGAAACCACAAAATGTATTCTTTCCAAATAAATCCAGTGATGCCCTATGCATTATACCCCATCCCATCCACAGATCAAACATTAACGTGTTAAGTAATCAAAGTTTAGATAACCACAGAAGGTATTACTTTTCTAATAATTCATCTATAGCATCTAAACTCACCTACTCACCAAGAGTTGATTGCATACTGCTTAAAAAAAATACCCTGGTAATCTTGCAAACAATATAATATAAACAAATTCCCCATCAAAAAGTCATTATATAATATAGATGAAAGGTCATACAACCGAAATAAAACTATAAAGCAGAACTTGAGGCATATTTAATTGTATCTCAACTACAACTATGGGCATTGCATCGAAAACCAATAGAAGGCGCAGAAGTATTACAAAGCCCATGAAACAAATTTCTACTAAATTTTAGGCACCATCCTATACCACAATACATAAAGTCATAAACACAAATTCAAGTTGTTTCAGAAGACGACCAAGAAATAAAAGCTAGATAATATTTTCCTCTGCATCCAGAATTACCGATCCACAAGACTCAAGAAGCAAAGCTAGATAATATTCACCCCTGCATCCAGAATCACCAATCCACAATACTCCCGATAAGCATTAAGCCTGTAAGGTAAAAAGAATTAGGAAAAAGCGATTCCAAAGATCACACTCTTGCTTTTTCTGGAATGAATTAGAGGAACTAGCAAGGACAAGTACTATTTATGCTTTTTTTGTTTTTGTTTTGAAGAATGCAAGAATAGGGTAAGCACCACAAAGACACATTGCACAGTGCACTTTTGCATACACTTTCAATGAGCTAAAGCTTTACATTTTTCATTTGGTAAGCATTATATTCAAATCAACATTTGTACAAAAAGGGAGTAAACCGATTATTACCTTGTTGGCTATGTTGTTGGAAAGCCAGTCCAAACCTTCATAGAGACCCTCCCCAGAGGTTGCACAGGTGCTCTGGATGTACCTGGAAGAACCAGAAGAGTATTTTAGATCTCAAGATTCCAATCAATACTGGACACGAAGCGCTTCATCATCAAAATACTTACCAGTGGCGCTGTCTCAGCGAGTGAAGACCCAACTTGTCAGTAATTTCGGCAGCATTCATTGCATTTGGAAGATCTTGTTTGTTGGCGAACACAAGCAAAACTGCATCTCTCAGTTCATCCTGAAAAGATAATTAAAATAGAAGTTTTCAAAAAGTCTCGTTTCATCTCATTCACAAACATAAAGAAAACAGAAAGCAATAGAGCAAAGAGACTGATGATTCTTTCCGTGATACTTCTACACATTAAAGTTGAGATAGAAACTCATTCAATTAGAAGCACTAAACATCCTAGGAAATTTACAAGAACTGGTGATTCAACTCCTAATATGTACAACAAAATACAACAGAGAAGAGTTATCAGAAATTATGATCCAGCAGCAGATAGCATCTTGTATTAAACCCGTGAGTGTCAAAGTAACAGTGGTAGTAGATACAGGAAAATGTTTGACATTTCCTTATTAAAACAGAGTATTGCTTACACAAAACCCAAAAAGAAATCTTTGAATATGTTGAGACTACATAAACAAATATTCTTCATAGGTCAATATGATTCTTTGACCAGTCAATCTTAACTACTCTGGTTAAAGGTGCTATCTTTCAGCCGCATGTGATCCCAAACATTGTCTATAAGAATGAGTTCCCTAAATTTGTCATAGGAGCATCTAACATAAACAAAAATGAATGTGAAGACATGGCATCAAAGGCCAAAATAGGTCAAATAAAGTTAAAGTACCTCATTCAACATCCTATGTAACTCATCTCTGGCCTCAACAACTCTATCCCTGTCATTGCTGTCTACGACAAATATAAGACCCTGAGTGTTCTGGAAGTAGTGCCTCCACAGTGGACGAATCTGTAAAAGAAAACAAAAGTATTCAGCCACTGACTTCAAAGACAATTATCAGAGATATGTTCGGTTGTTTGCACTACAATCTTGTAAATTGCATCTAAACATAAGGTATTGCAAAAATTTACACCTTGTCTTGGCCTCCAACATCCCAAACGGTGAAGCTAATGTTCTTGTACTCCACAGTCTCAACATTGAACCCTAAACCAAATCAATAAATAAATGTTCAAGCATCTACATAACAGCATCACAATAGTTCAGCAATCTGACACAATGCACAATAGTGTTATAATAATGACCAATAATCCATCATAGAAAGCATTGTCAAAAGTAATATTGCAGTTGTTGAGGAGTATTTGGAAAGTGTAGTCAATAGTGGATTGTTAAAATTCCACTACACACTAGTGCTATAGCACAAGTGTAACCGCTATTTGACAACATTTTATACTAAATAGGGTATCAACCGTAGAACAATAGTGGTTTGCTCAAATTCCATTACACTATAGCAGTATAGCGCTGCTAATGCTATAGCTGCTATTTAACAACATAGTATAGACATCAGGTCTCAAAGCATCACACATTACTTCCTCCATTCCTTTTTTATGGTTAGTTTTTTTAAAGGAAAAAATAGTTCTTATTTATCTACCATTTTTAAATTTAAAAATTACATAACTGCTTTTTGTTGATCATACCATTATCTTATCAATGAAATTCCACTTACATTAATGAAAAATAGACAAAACACTAAATGAATGGGTGAGCCAATAAAATTTAATGAAATTTGAAAGTTGCTTATTAAATTATAAATTAAAGTTATATCTTGGTTTTTGTAAAAGACAAACCAAGAACTAAAAGGGAGTCTATGGTATTGGCATCTAATATGACCAACATACTTTGGGATCTCAGAGTTAAAAACAACAAATTTAAAGGTTTCTTCTTATGTACAATCGCAATATGTTGATTAAACTCCATTTCAAAGATCACTGAGGTAACTGGCCTAGAACTCAATTATACATAGCATGTACTAAATCATTAAAACATGAAGATAATTTTAGTCTATGTTTGGTGTAATAGTTGGTATGCCAGAATCACAGCAAGCCAGTGATTTTGACAAACATACTATGACACCAAACATGCATGGATATGCTGTGATTCTGGCCTGACATTCCAACTATGATATCAAACATGTGGATCAAACTGATATCAAACAAACACATATTTTCACATCTTATATATAAAAAGCATATAGTAACAGAAACTTACCAATGGTAGGGATGGTGGTGACGATCTCTCCAAGCTTGAGCTTGTAAAGGATGGTGGTCTTACCAGCCGCATCGAGACCAACCATCAGAATTCGCATTTCCTTCTTCGCGAATAACCGACTGAACAGCTTTGTGAATGTTAACCCCATTTCTCTTCACTTCCTTGATCCGACCTAATTACACAGTCCAATCAAAACTTCAATAACAAAAAAAAAGGAGATCTAAAAAAATTATTCACGCAAATCTACTAAGCTAGATAAAATATTTGAAAGAAAGAAAAAGGCACGCAAATCGATCGCATGGTAAATTTGGAAACGGATCGCAATGAATGAAATGAAATTAGAACAAAACACAAAATGAGAATGGATCGGAAAAAGTATAAAAACGGAAGGATCTAAACGGTTTGATCCGAAAACCCTCAGATCGAAGCATTAAGAATAAAATACCGATTTCGTTTGAAATTGAAGTGCGATTGAAAAAGAAAAGAGAAAATCTGAAACCAATTTGAATGACGAGAATGAATCTGAGATTTGAATTTACCTTTGGAGATGAAAGCTTCGGAGTACGTAAAGAGATGAAGGAAGCTTTGCTCCAACGCGTAATATGGGAAAAGAAAGTTATAAAATTGATTTTTATTAGAGGAAAAAGGAAGGGTAGCACCGGGATTATTTCATTCCTTGGTTGAAAATAACGAGAAGGACCCTTCATCAAGATTCTGCTTTCGAACCTTCTAAAGCTAAATTGGAGTGACTACTTTACTGTTTTGCAGTAATTAGGATTTTTTTTTTTTGTGTAAAGCTTGATTATACAAAATATTAGGATGTTTTTTGTTTTAATTAAAAAATTGGTTGCAATTTTTTTTTTTTAGGGATTGGACGGTTGCAATATTTATTTGTTAATCAACTGTACCTTTCCGTCAGTATTATAAACAAAAATATACTTTTTAAATTTATTAATTGATGTATGTAGTCTATAGATAGACCACATGCATCATTTATGAAATGGACATGAAAATAAATTATTGCTTATAATAGTGATGGGAGAGTATATTTATCTTGATTTTATTTATTATACAAAATAGTTCATTAATCAATTAAGATTGAGTTTGAGAAGAGGTTAGACTTTTTCAATGTGACAAACTAAAATTTGAATATGACACTTAATCATTCGTGTAACGCATCTCAAATCATATTAAAGTCAAAGTCTTCTCCATTGAAAATGATTTTACAATTGTAACTATTGTCATTTAATTATATTCATAAGTTAAAAATGTGATAGATTGTCAAGTTGAACTGTTTTTTTTTAAAAGCCTATACTATATCTAAATATGTGTTATTTCGAAACGAAGTTTGAAAGCAATTTAACAAATGTTTGGAAATTCAGTGAGAGATTCTAAATTTACGACGGAGATTCACATTGAAGCTGAAGCTACAAATAGGAGCTTTTGTGAGAAGGGATGCAATCTTACATAGTTTTAAATGAATAGTTTACGCAGATGTTTACATTGTGAGAAGGGATTCACTGCATTCCCCATTTTCCTAGTCCAGATGGGTAAATAAAAAGAATGGTTTTTTTTTCTTTCTGTCTGGATGGATAAACTCAGACGGGAGCTGTTTTTAAGAACCATAGAGATGGAAAAAGAAGCTCTCTAACCTACATTGCAAGTTTCCCAGTGTTAATAAATGTTCCCCTTATCCCCATATACTCTATAGCCCATATAAATTTCCTTCAATTCAAGTGCATGATGTATCAAATCAAAGCATACAGAATGTACATTAATTAAAAAGAGTCGCACTTTTCAATACTCACAATCCAAACAGATGCAATTTTGGTAATTTATCTCTGGCCTATTTGGCAAAAAGTATGGGATCATAGCTGAAGTTATTTACATAATATATGTTGGTTAATGACTAGGTAGGTAAGTGGGATTCTATACGAATGGCAAAAGGCTAGTTTACCCTAAACGACCATTAGTTTGTACAGGATAAAAGTTTTACAAGTTATGCTGTATCTTAATTTATCTAAACATTTGCAGACAACCTCACTGCCACCAGGATAATTAGTTGTGCAAACAGCTGACATCACAGCTGCGACTCGTGTCTGATGTCTCACTCTCCTTATGTACTTCCAAGAGAAGATAAAGCTGCACACGTTATATAACTGCTTCAGAAGCCTCCAGACAGCATCAGATGCTGTAAAGTGGAAAAAGGTGAGAAAATATGAGGAAGATGCCTGAGGGAAACATCCATTTTCAATTTGTTAAGCATTGAGAGATTTTCAGTAGACAATATCGTTCTGTTTTAAGGAAACAACTATAAAGAAAATAAAATGCTGTTGATCCACTCAAATAGGAATGAAAAATGCACAGTACTATTATGTTCCAATTAGTGCCAATGATCATGTCAGTATCTTGTTTTCAAAAAGCAAGGACAATCAGTGATTAAGTTTTAATTTGAAGTTCAAAGTCATGCCATACAATTGCCAGAAAAGCAATGAAATCCATCAAAATTATAGGTGTATACTGAATGTAACTAGAGCTTACCTGGTTAATGACAATAACGTAATGAAACCCAACAGATACAGATATCAGGGTTATCTCCAATATTGAGCCCAACGATGAATGGTCTCAACCATCTGAGGGAACAATGCACTCACGCTCTCGTTGATAAGATCCTGGAAGAAATGTATACAGGCTTCATCATCCAAGTCCAACCGAAACTTTTCCTGGAGCTGTACAACAAGAAATTCTTGGTATAAGAACAAAAGCACAGTTGTAACCTATTTACAGAAACAGGAGGGAACTCACTTTAAGAATCCCTTTTTCAGGATCAGAAGCTATGTCCGGAATATTGGAACCCGCCATTAAGTAAAATAGATTTAAAATTAGGTTACTGGATTTCCGAAGAATGTTGTATGCTTCACAACAATAGGACTTGAATCTTGTATAATATTGGCTGCAAGAGCACAGGGGGAAAAAAACACCGTCTCATAATTTAAGCCGCAAATCACACAACCAATGTGTTGAAAACTGAAGTGAATCATCCAATGGAAACTTTACCTTTCAGCTCCACCCATAGCCTCAACCATTTCCTTGCAAAGCTTCATTGGTGGCGGAAATGGCTTAGGATCTCGCCCAAGAATAAAACCAAAATCAACATGGAAAAGACTTCCATCGTCTCTTAGGAGGAGGTTGTCTAAGTGCCTAGCAATAGAAAACTATCACTTCAAATTGGGAGAAATTATAGATTTAGTGAACAATGTAACATGCCAATTTCATAAAAATATAAAGTATATCATAAAATATAGAATAACATGCCAATTTCTTAACTAAAAGTTGGGGGAAAAAACTTGGATGCCTTTTACGAGTTACATACTTTATAAATTTAAGGAAAAATTACACTCACCTTCCATGAGGTATATTTTTATAAAACACAGTCTTTCTATTTTTTAAATGAACACTCACCAACTTTATGTGTTGGAGAAATTGCACACACCTCTCCTCAATTCTGTTTAGCGACACCCCTTCTACTTTTACATGGTATTTTACTTAGTAGAGAGAATGTTTGTGTAATTGAGTGGAGGTCATTATCTTTTACAATATCTAGGGTGTGTCACTTCAACATACTCTGAGGAGGTGAATGCAATTTTCCTTAAATTTAACAACTCAATTTCAGAAAAACTCAACAGTTGAGATAATTTTTTCTTAAAGTATTAAGTGACATTACCAACCTAAGTTTATGTATCTATTTTTAATTTTGTGATAACCTAGCCATTCCTAATAACCAACTACACTCCCATTTTACAGGAGGTGGGGGCCTTGGAAGATATTGGTGTAACTGTGCAAGTAACACAGCATCACATCACCAACGCAAAACTAGAAGCACCAAAAACAAAATGTCAAGATCACAATTTAGACAAAAAATATGAATAAAATTAACAATCACCTGTCTCCAATACCAAGTATATATGTGATAACGGAGTAGCCAGCACAGCTTTTTATAAACGTTTCAAGACAGTTGGCTGTGATTCCAAAAGGCCCATGATCATCAGGATGAAAATTCTGCAAATAGCTTATGATGCTGCGATGCTCTGATAAAATCTAGACACGAGAGGATTACGTGTTAGTCAAGCAACTGGAAGATTAAATATCCTACAATCAACGTGATCATTTATGGATCATCAAAATAATTGTCCTATAAAGGGAGGAAAAGAGAGTTGAGGATACAACTAAAAGAAACTACCAACTGACATGTATTCGTATTCAGTAAGGCTCTTTTTCTTTTCTTGAAAAAGAAATGTAAAATCATTTGTAAACACCATCTGAATAGAGAAAGTAAAAGATAAAAATAAAATCTTTCATAAAAATACTAGTAACTAAACTTGAAACTTTCTCCAACAAAATTGTGCTATTACATTTAATCAACTATACATTTGAAAAACACTGGCATACAAAATTCCGGAGGTTTTACCATTTTCTGTAAGTGATAAGTTAAATGCTTAAAGATAATGAATAATTTTTCATTCCATCTAATAATCTCAAAATTTTTACAAAAGTAAGCAGGTACGAAATAAAGGGGGAAAAAAATAAGATTCATTATTCATGACATGCAGACCGAGACATCAGCTTCTAAGCCTTTGAAAGTTATCAAAGTAAATAGATTTACTACTGTATATCAAATATTTCACATTCAAAGTATACAACAAGAATAACAAACAAGTCTTTGACAAGAAATATCAATATAGAAGAAACTAAAACACTTAAAACTAAAAAACAACAACATAGAAGAAAATCCAAGATACAAAAAGATGAAGCAGTGACTACATACTAATACAGAAAAAGTGTTAAAAAAATGACCCTACCTGTGCTAATGAACGGGATGGAATGAATTCCAACATGCCTTCATCTTGCCCAGTTGCTAGAACCTTGTATGGAGTTAAATGCAGGTCTAGATTTTCTAACTTTAGCAGTCGATCCATTAACGATACCATTTGAACAACCTACAAAAAGACAAATACTTATGTAAACAAACTCGTTTTTCCTGAACATCCATCTCCAAATTCATAAGATAGAGTTTGTGTGTATGTCAAAGCACATGGCAGGTATGTGTTTTGGTGCGCCAGTGCCCACACGTACACAGATATCCAATTGCAAGCATACACACAGAATGTAAGAAGGTTTTGCAGGAATACCAACTGGTCCTGGCGAAGATCATCCCCCTTCTTAAAAATGATTTTACAGGTTCCACCATTTGCTGTTTTAAAAGTAAGGCGCAAAGGATGCAATGCACTTTTAAATATTGATGACTCTGAGGGCACAATCCCAGTGATGAGCACATCTGGTGTCAGAGGTGATCGTATTGGCTACAGAAGAAACATAGCATCAAGTATACATCTTAGAAACTTTCTAAAAATTCATGACATGTAATTGTTGGAAATTAAACAGTTTCTTTCAGATGTATCATTCATTTAAGCTAGGAAAAAAAAGAACATAAGACAATAAATTACTTCACAGCATCATCTTAGACCAATACCTCATCAAAATAGGTAAGTTCACTAAGAAGACCAGAAAGTAGCTGTCTAAGCTTTTCAATCTTCTTCTGTGTATTACCTCGGACATTCCTGACATCTCTAGTGATTGAACACAACTGAGCAGTTAATTCTGTCTGTCGTACCAAACTCTGCCACCGTTTAAATCCATCTTCCTCTCCGTTTGCACCAGCTCCCATCTGAGATTTTGGGGTGGGGGTAGAGTTGTTAGATTCTATAATGAATTAACTATTCTATGCTGCAAGATTGGTTTTAGCACTTTCACTGCCTTTAATTCATTAATAAAGCTTAATATGTTGCAAGATTGGTGTTAATTATTAAATTACTTGTAAAAAATACACTCAAGACTTCTATGCTGCACAAATGAAATCAAGATGTGAAAGTACATAAGCCAGGTTACATACGCAACTTTTCTAGTTCAAGAATGAATCTCTTATGTTAAAATATGAAAATATTTCTGCTGTGGCTATACATATAAAAGCAGAAATGGCTTAGCTATATTGACAGCCTTGCAACATTAAAGGAGCACATAATATCACATCAAACATATTTTCCAAATACAGTTAACAGGTAAAACAGTTATCATCATAATAAGCAATAGAAGTATTAAATTTTTTTGTAAGTTCACACCTTCATCATATACTCCTCCAGAATTTCATATGTGCAGTAAAACCTTTTTGCATATGTAGGGTCATAAAGTTCAACAGCCACATACCAGCGAAGAAAGCTTGCCAATTCAATATTGCTTAATGCTGTAAAAAGTTATAAGTTTCTTTCAGACAAAGAGCCAAATACAATCAGAAACAGAACCTGAGCTAGCACTTACTACCCCATGCACATACCACGCTGGACAAGAAAAAGAGAAAGGCGAGATTTGTCAGATCGCTCAAACCGAAGAGCCTGAACCAATTGGAGCAAGTAACATTGAAGCTCTTCATCATCAGCTCTTTCAAGAACACTCACTGCATAAGCACGGACCTGAAAACAGGTGTACAAATTTCTCCTTGTGAAAAACAAGTTGCAAGTGATACATTTATACCAACTCTAAGGCTGAGACTTGAGTGTGCATTGGCAGTTTGGCATCTTTGCCCCTACATTTTCTATGGGATATAGGGTTATGTTTATGACCCTTATGGTGTTAACTCGTAGCAATATCAAGGGACCTGCACCTTATAACTTACAGACAAATAGGGTTGATTTGCTATTCCTTGTTGAATCTAGTTGTAACTGCAGTGCAAATATCTTATTCAATCCTCGCCTCAGTCCTTCATAATTTTCCTCTTTGTCTTGTCTATCTGATGATCTTTTTCAGTATTTATATTTAAGACTATATGTAGTAAAATTTACAAGAAACCTGCTTCTCTATATGTCTGCTGAGAGTAAAATGTGTTACACATATGATTAATGTGCAGAGAAAATTATGATCATGATTGATGTGTGGAAGGTGTTGATGTCTTCTGAACTATATGATAATTTGCACTGCTAGCCTAACTTACTGAATATAAATAAATAAAAGACCTACACCCACACTGGTACAGATTCTCAAAATATTTCTCTACTCTGCAATTACCTCTTCACTTTCAAAAACTGGAGACAAAAGTTCCAGTGCATCACAAACGTCAATCATTTCCCACTTGCCCATCAATTCTAGTGCTTGTTTCGCTTCCTGTTATGAAACCAGCATTATAAAATATTGAGATTTCTACAGCTGTTATTAAGTAAAAAGAACTAAAGGATATGGAGAAAACCAGAGAGATAACAAGATAATTATTCAAGAAACAAAAAAATTCAATGAACAACAACAATAAGAAAAGTCTTTTCTCGTTATTGGAGATAAAAGCATTTGATTATATGAAACCCCTAAAAAGATACCACTCAATGCCCTAAATTCACGTTTATAAGGAAATGGTTAGAAGGGTTCCTCCCTGATTTCTCCTAACTAACTATCGGATATGCACTCGGATTTCCAATTCACTTATAAAACATTGGCCAATGCATAATTTATTTCACTAAATTACAGAATTCCTTTTTTCCCATTAATGAATAAAAGAATACCTCATTAAACTTTAAGTACCACGTCTATAACACACCCAAAGCCTTCTTTTTTTTTGAAAAACCCAAAGCGGTATATCATAATATCTATTAATATTTTCCATCATAACAATAGGCTAACCTGTACATCACTCCATTCAACACAACGAAGAAATTTTGTTAGAGCCCTCTTCTCAGACATCAAAGAAAAACGGAATTTCCACAAGAGTTGCCTATCATCTCCACTCAAAGTCCTTGTTGGTGGATACTTCAATATTCTCTGGATGGACCTTGACACAAAAGAGCAAACAAAACAGTTAAATGAATTTATATTTATATGTTAAACATGATTAAAAAAGTGCAATATTAAAATACTAACATAAGTAAGAAAAGTTGCTCGACAAAAGATCAAAGCAGAAAACAATTAGGGGAAAAAGGTTTATGTCGGAAAGAGAACAGGTAACACTTCACACTTTTCTGGTTTGGCAACTAAGACAAATGAAGAATCGGTCCCAATATTTTCTTTGGCATTTTGATGGCTTATTAAATTTTCATTAATACACGGTCTAAATCACTTCGAAAATTACTGACCATGGTCCTATAAGAAGGTACAATACGGAAATTCTTTCACATTAATAGATTATCCTCTGCAATGCTAAACTCCAGAGATAAATCTTGACAATGTTTTATTGAAATTATACATGCAGTTTAGAAACTTCAAAAAAATACCCGTTAAATCTAAAACCATTTAGTTTGATAATTTAACCAACTGGAATCAGAATTGTGGCAATCTATGAAGCATGATCTCAACAAGCGTCCAACTTCATAAGTGGAAATGAATGCTTATTACTTCATAGTTTATGATATGCCACTTAACAATTTAACCATTTGAAGCACTGTAAGGTAAATTCTTCGCAACATTGATCTGATCATAGATATAATAGGGAAACCATATTTGGACGTGGAAGTTGAAGCTTACTTTCTCTCATTTGAGCTTGGCTTCAGATCTCTGTCTATGACACCACGGGTTAAACTCCTGGCCAGCTTTAACTGTTTATGCTCAGAGGGATTAATTTTTCCCACCTCTGGGTCCCAGACAATAACGATATCATTGGTCGAAGCTATAGGAGATGGCAACAAAAAGTTGGCACCAGATTCCTATATTTTTTAACAGAGAAGAGTTAATGATGTGTAGGATCTATATCAGTGTTAATTATACTATCGACAAAGGAAAACAAATAAACAAAAACATCAGTACCAATAACTTCAGGGTTGTTCGTTAAATGGGCATCTAGACACTAGTATGTAGGATAGGATACCTCAATTACTGTGATGGTCTATGCATGGAATGTTAGCATTCTTAGAAATGTACTCCCTCCGGTCACATTTATAAGCAAAAAACAACTTTTTAGGTACATTGAATAGTTGATGTATCTAACCTATAAATGTAACTGGATACATTAATTATTCAATGCACCTAAAAAGTCATTTTGCTTATACATGTGACCGGAGGGAGTAGGATGCTTGCAAATTCAAGGTCGCATTCCAGGGATCCCACACACATTTGGATTTATTTTTAATAGGTAAACTAGATATGGAGATCTTACATACTAGTGAATTTGATGTGGGAGTATTCATATACTGCTGTGAAAAATAACAATAGGAGAACAACGTCAAGATTGGCAGTAGAACATAATTTTTTCTAACATACAAACTGCGCACAATTTATTTAGTCATGTCATTGAAGAATAGCAATTAGTCTCAACTCAAAAATTATTTTGGAAGCACCTAAGTGATACAGTGTTTTGTAAGCAAAGTAGAAAACTGAAAGAAAACAAAAATTGAAGTTCTTTAGAAATTAAGAATCTATGTGATAGCGGTCACTGAAAAGGCACTTGTAGACTAAGACACATAAGTAAACTTATTTTGGGGGGATGGAGGGATATGTCATGTGAACAAAGGCATTACTGTCAAACTAGTCCTTTAGGAAGTGTCACAACTGGGAGGTAAGAATACCTGAAAAACAACTCGATGCTCAAAACTACAGAAGTCTACAACCACATACAAATGAGCACTTCCATTTTTCAAACTTTCACGTTCCTTGATTTTCTCCATAGTTTTGAATGTGAGGCGATCTAGCCAGTCCACTCGTTGAATTTGGCCTCGCTCATACTTATTCAAAAGCTTTTCCAAACGCTCCAACTCCCCCCGTTCATGCCTAGGGACCTAATGAGGACACATCAGAGTATTGTATGCTCGTTTAAAAAGGTTTTATAAAAATAAACATAAAACAAAATGTGACACCAATAAATACGATCACTTAAAATGCACATTATTAACCTTTCCAGGTGTAGAAGTAGGGAATGTTCCATCTGCTTCTTTTCCTGCCCAAAGCCTAAGCTTTTGCTTCCCAGTCTTGAGCTGCTTTTTGTTGTTAAAGAGAAGAATTGTGGCTCCTCCAATCAATCCTTCACCATGAGAAAGATCCCAAACCTGTTCACACAAGATTGCAAAAATTACACTTCAAAAATTGTATATTCATTTAAAAATAAATAAATGTACACATGATTTCATGAAGTTAAAACAAAAACAAGAATACTTTTATTCTTGCTTTAATTCATTGATGGACAAAAAATGTCCAGTAGAAACTTCAAGATAAATGACCTAACACATATTGAAGGATGCACAAATAAGCTAGTAAGCTGCCATTGCAACTTACAGTGAAAGTGAGTTGTGACTGAGCAGTCAAATCCCGATATTTAGCTGTTAACGTGATGAGCTCATTCCAACAATACGAGGGTCCCGTGGACTCCAACCTTCACCAGGAGATTTAAAAATATGAAAATCCATAAATACAATAATTAGTCGTTATAATATCATCGCATTTCTGATTGGTTAATGAATATGAGCTATCTATGAAGATAAAACATCATGGTTAATAAATCTTTATTTTAATAAGCTCTTAGATATAGCTTACAGAAACAGTTGATGTTGGGCATACCCCTTCGGCCCTTCCCCTGTTTCATTTATCTACGAAGGTAGTTTCGTTATTTGTGAGAAGAACATAGGGCTTGGAGATATAAGGCCATAGTGTTCTATCAAATGACGCCATAGTGTTCTATCAAAAACCATATTTCTATCCAACTCGTTAATCTCTAGATCCTTCTTGATAGTTTCTCTTATAGTTTTTCTAGGTCTTCCTCTGCCTTTAGTGATTTGACTCCCCTCCATCTGATCGACTCTCCTTACAACAGAATCCACAGGTCTTCTCTCTACATGTCCAAACCATCTAAGTCTAGTTTCTACCAATTTTTCTACTATAGGTGCTACACCAACTCTCTCTCTAATGTTTTCATTTCTAATCCTATCTCATTTAAGTCTTATGGTGCTACATCATAGGCACATTGGGAACGTAGGTAATTGTAACCATATACATACATATAAAATAACAGCAATTGAATGCCAATCCTCGGGCTTTATTTGTAAAGTCTATTCCTTGGTAATCAAAACCCAAAGATCTGTAAACTATTCCGTGTTTGATTAGCCAAGCAGACAAATTACCTTGCATTTGTTTACTTCTCCTGCTTCTTTTTATATAAGTTTGGCTTACCACACATCCAATGCAACATCCTCATCTCTGTTGCGCTTAACTTATGTTTGTGTTGGTTCTTTAACGCCCAACATTTTGTCTCGTAAAATATCATAGGTCTTATAACTGTCCGATATATAAGCAAACGAAATATAATCCAGTAACAATTATTCCTTCAATATGTCGGTTGAAATTGGTCGGGCAACATTGATTTAGTAGGCTTATCACATGATACAAGGACTTGTCTGAGTGTTTAAAAGAACTCATAATAACAATAACTTATGCTATATCCATAAGTCGCTTTAGTTTATTTTAATAAGCTCTTAGATATAGCTTATAGAAACAGTTTATGTTGAGCTTACCCCTTCGGCCCTTCCACTCTTTGATTTAAATCCACCAAAATTTTATTTTTCACAGTCAAAACAAATGTAGAGTAAACCAATTCCTAATGCATAATTTATCGAATTTAAGCACAAATGACAAAAACTATTGAGACGTTTGATCAAACAAATTCCCTAATCATCCCTAAAACTAAAATCGTACAGCTGTCTTAAAAGTTCTGTGAAATATAAACAGCACAAAATTTCAACGATGACAAGATGATATAACCTTGTTCTGGTGGGAAGTCCAAACGGTGCACCATCAATGTGCAACGCACACTCCACATATAACTCTGCAGTTCCATCATCATTTTCTACAACAAGAAAAAAAATATGAACATATGTCTAAGCAAAATAGATCGTTCAACATAAGCAAAAACCGAAACCATGAAAATCTCAGTAGCACTGACACCTCTGATCAATGGCGTGTCTGGAGCCCAACACTAACACATAGGATTACATTCAATTAATTTATTTTATAAAATCATTAACCTTTCAGTATCGTAGTGTCCGTGTCGGTGCTTCATATATAATAATCATTTACACCAATCACATAATATAACATTCTAAGGAATCAAAACTGCACAATGATCAAGTCAAAGTGATGAACATTTACAAATTGATTCATCACATAACACATTAAGTCAATTTAAAATTCCAAAATTAGAAATATAGATGAATTTAAACAAGATAAAAAGAAATAGACCTGAATTAAGGGAATTGGGAAAGGGTAAATTGCCTTCAAGGCGTTCGATACGGAAAGTGACGGGAAGATTGATATCGCAGGACAAGAAGAAGCGAAACTCGTTTCCAGTCATGTGAAATTGTTAGGGTTCTACGCGATCGTTGAAGAACTTGAGATTGAGGAAACTGTTGCAAACGGAATTGGAGTTCACGCTTCTCAGTTTTACACGAGCTGAAGTAAGATCACACTCTTTTCTTCGACCACGCAACTCAACAATACTCTGTTTTTGTTTTTTTCTCTTTTGCTTTTGAAAAAAAAATAAAAATTGTATGTGTTTGGTTTTTTTTTTTTTTTTTTTTTTTTTTAAGAATGTTTGTATTTACTTTTAAAATGTCAAAATTGATTTTAGAGGTGAATTATTTATGTTTTTTAGGTTTTCATATTTTTTATTAGGTGTTTTAAGTCCTTATTTATGAGGTCTTTATTTAAAGTCTTTACTTATGTTTTTTTAAAGAGATTGCAACTTTTTTTCATATTTATTAAATAACTTATGTATTTGGACAATAATATAATTTAGATACAACAATTATTTAATAAATTTTTAAAAAATAAGAGTTACTTATGCATGTGATCGGGGAAAATATTGATTAGGAAATTCATAATTATAGGAATTGATTTATGAATTGTTTATTTAATTTTAGAGTTCTTAAACAATTCATAAATAATTATTCACTCATTTAAAATTTCATAAATAATTCTCTCCCGTGTCTATAAAATTTTAGGGAACGAAATTTGATATGCATCAGTATATGCTTGAACGTAATAAAATTGTGATTTTGCATGTTTAGGTTAAAAATCAAAATAAATTGAGGCGTTGTTAGAATGCTACAAAACTTTGCAGATCATTTCCACGTACTTTTTAAGAGGTGTCTTAAAAAAAACAACTCAAAATTGATTTCTTGGTCGAGATTTTCGTTGTTTTATTTTTAGAGTTTTCAACGCTTTTAAAATTCATAATTAATTTGTCTTTGGTGTATCAATACACTTAAATTGTTGAGTGTACCATAGAACTTGCCCTTATTCATATGTATACAAAACACAGTAGCAGAGAGCTAAGAAGAAAAACTCTTAAATAAAGAACATTTGAATTTGAAAAACTCCCATTCCAAACAAACAAAGCATATACACATACAAACATGTCTCTCTTCTCTGGCGTTTTCGGCGACGGAATTCATCCGGTGGCTAGCATTGTGATCAACAACATCGTAAGCAAGAGGTTTGGCCTGACGAAAGCGGAGGTATCCGGCCTGACCATCGAGGAGAAGGCTTGCCTGATCAAATCAACCTTCTCTGAAGCAGAGATTACTCGCCTCATCGAAGAAGAGATGACTCACCTATTTGCTCCCTTCAAAACTCTCTTATATCTCTGAATACGAAAAAGAGACTGCTCGTCATGATTCTGCTCCTCCCACCTTTGATTACTTCTATCTCATCTTCCTCCCTGTACCTTGTACTTCCCTACCTTTCACACGCATTTACTTACTTTTTCCCATCCATTTTACTATTATCTTATTCTTCTTCTTCTTCTTCATCTTGTTCTTTCCTAAATTATTTAGGTATCTTTGCCTATCATGCCCTCGATACCTTAGCAAAACGCTGCTCCACTTCCGCGAAGGTATATTATTAGCGGTTTACAACATTCCTTTTTAATTCATTTATTGTTGTATTGTCTCACTAGTTTGATAACTTTCTTTATTATCTCTGTTTTGGTATGATGTTACTTAATATATATTCAGCTGGAGCCACATAACCTTTTAGAGAGGTGCTTTTGTTTCTCTAAATCTAAATATTCAAGAATTCCAAAACTTAAGGTGTTCTTCTTTCTTGTACTTTGTTCTCTATTTGTTAGTTTCTCACTTTCTCTAATGTAACAAGTTTGCCTGTCATCATATGTTAAGGTCGAGTTTAAGATAGTATTTATCTCTATATGATATGGTATCCTACTTTTCTAATTAGTAATTTGAAATTTAATGCATATCTTATGCTAAATGATATTGTTTTCACCTGCAGTGTCTTAAAGGCATCGCAGAAACCTACATTCAAGAACTGACACAGACTTCAGACAGGTTAGCTTCTGATTCTATCACATCAAATGGTATACATAAACCTGAGCCAAATCAAAGACGGTTGTTGAGGTGTTAATTGGCTTAATTTTGGTTATTCGAGTGTTTTGAATAGTGGTTTATAGCACCGAAGTGTGGCTGAGCGGCTATGTAGCTCATGCCATGTAAAAATATATGTCTTTCGTCCCTACAAATATAGGCCATTTGAATTTTCGTCGCTGAAGTTACTAATCCTTCCAATCTGCCCTTGCAAATATTAATCATTTGACTTTTGGTCCTAAGTTACTAATCAGATGTAATTAGGACCAAAAGTCAAATGATTAATATTTGCAGGGGCAGATTGGAAGGATTAGTAACTTCAGGGATGAAAATTCAAATGACCTATATTTGCAGGGACGAAAGACCTATTTAAGCCTATAGTGGTTTTGTTGCAACTTGAAATGTTCAAGTCGAAGATCAATAGTAGTTTGTTCTTCTAAATCAGTCGCCATCCTTTCTATACAAAACAGTAGACTCTTTCTAAATCACTCAGGAACCTAAAAGCTTAGATCTACTTTAAATGAAGAAATACCAGAGGGAGAGGCATATCGTCATATGTCCCCTCTGTTTTGCAAAGCATCAGATACCTCCCCTCCAGTTACATTCAGTCAAATCGCCGTTAGAATACAAAACATGTTTGTCATGAAAACTCTGTACTTATTCTCTCTCAAAACACAGCCAAAAAGAACCCTTACGTCTTTATTCTTCTTCTTGGTCACTCAATGCCTTCTTAACTCATCTTTACCTTCACTCGTTGTTGTCGTCGTTTCTGATCATCTCCCCTTACCACTCATCATTGTTTTTGCCCAAGTGCATTCCAGCTATCATTATATTCGTCATTCTTGCCGTTTTTTTAGCATCGTTCTCTTTGTTGTGTTGTTACTGTTTGCCTTTCTCATTGTTCATGTTGCCGTTCTTGTCATTGTTTGCCTTTCACATGAATTTCATTGGTTTATACCAGTTGTTGTCATTTTGCTGTTATTATTTCTAAAAGGCTTAAATATGCATTTCATCCCTGCAATTATATGTCATTTGATTTTTCATCCCTGAACTTACTAATCCTCCCATTTTGCCCCTGCAAATATTAATCATTTGAATTTTCGTCCTAATTAAAAAAATTTGCTTAGGTGGACGGCAAAGACCATTTTACCCTTATCTTCTTCCCTCATTCTCCTTCTCTTCTTCTCTCACTCCCTCTCCCTATCCTTTTGTTTCACCACCAGCACCCACTCACTCCCTCTCCTTCAACAAGGACTTGAAGCTTTTAAACATTAACAAATTAAAGATGCTACCATTATCATATAATTAGTTTGTGCTTGTTTTTGTGCTTTTCGTCAAAATCAAAGTGTGTGGCTTATGTTCATCACTTGAACAAAACCATTTTTACTCTCTGTTGTTCATCATCTTCAAAGTCCCTTCAAATAGAACAACCATATCTTCTTCATATAGTGCTTCTCCATGATCTCTAGTTTAGATTATTCAAATACGCGAAAAGTAAGTAACCATTCTTGGTCTATCTGGTTTACCAATATCTTTCGGTATCCCTCCTAACCTATGTATCAATTTCTAATTTTTTTAATATAAATTGAGAATCGATTCTCTCTTTCTTTATTTGTAATTTGGAAATTTGTTTTTTCCTTTAATTTGGAAAGATCCATGTCTAATTGTTAAAGACCTCAACATATTAAGAAATATAAGGACTTCTATTGAATTGGATGGATAAAAAAAGGATATGTTAATTATCAACTATACAATAACTCTCTGTTCAACAACTAAGAAGTTTCACAATAAAAAGAAAAATAAAAATTGGTCTTCCCATATAAAACTTTTTTAATTTACTGTTTTTTTAGGGTTTTTTTTTTTTTTTTTTTTAGTTTACTGTTATTCTTCATTGAATGGATTATTTGAATTTGAAAAACCTACCATTTCAAACAAACAAAGCATATAATACAGACATGTCTCTCTTTGGCGTTCCCGCCGCCGACGACGGACTTAATCCGGTGGTTCGCATTGTGATCAACAACATCGTAAGCAAGAGGTTTGGCCTGACGAAAGCGGAAGTATCTGGCCTGACTATCGAGGAGAAGGCTCGCCTGATCAAATCAACCTTCTCCGAAGCAGAGATAAAACGCCTCCTGGAAGAAGAGGTTAATCGTTTCTTCGCTCCCTTCAAATCCCTCTTACATCTCTTTTTTCCTGCTCTCGCTGAATGCGAAAAAAAGTTGGCAACATCGATGACACCGTTGAATTTTACTTCAATCTCATCTTCTTCTCTGTTGGTGGTTCGTACTTCCCTATCTCTCACTTTTCCATCCAAATATATTATTATTCTTCATCTCATTCGTAAATTATTTAGGTGTATTTTCCCTCTTTGGCTTCTATGTCATATCAATTGCCCTAGCAAGACGCTGCCACACTTCCGCGAAGGTGTATTATTAGGGTTTTACAACATTCCTTTTTTATTCATTTCTTATCTCACCATTTTCATTATTTTCTTTATTATCTCTGTTTGTTTTGGTCGTAGTGGTTGTGGAACAAAGTATTTCCATCATCTCAACACGGTGTTGCTCGGTTAACAAACAATGCTGCTCAGGTAACATAGTATTGATGTTATCTCTTGTATTTACCTTTTTAGATAATCATATGATGTTAATTAATAAATATTTATTCAGCAGGAGCGACATGAGAGGTGCTTTTGTTTCTCTAAATCTAAATATTCAAAATCTCCAAAACTTAAGGTGTTTCTTATTTCTTGTACTTTGTTCTCTATTTTGAATTAGTAATTAATTTGAAATTTAATACATATCTTATGCTAAATGATATTGTTTTCGCCTACAGGGTCTTAAAGGCATTGCAGAAGAAACCTACATTCAAGAAACTGACACGGACTTTAGACAGGTTAGCTTCCGATTCAATCACATCAAATGGTATGCATAAACGTGAGAGTTGAGACAAAGCAAAGACAGTTGTTGAGGTTTGAATTGGCTTAATTTTGGTTATTCGAGTATTTTGAATAGTGGTTTATAGCACCGAAGTGTGGCTGAGTGGCTATGCAGCCCATGCCATGTAATGTACTGGTTTTGTTGCAACTTGACATGTTCAAGTCGAAGATCAATAGTAGTTTGTTCTTCTAAATCACTCACCATCCTTTCTATACAAAACAGTAGACCTATGTTTTTTACGTCTTCGATATGAGTCCAATTGTTTCCTAAGCTCTTAGCACTACTCAGGAACCTAAAAGCTTAGCACTAATTTAAATGAAGAAATACTAGAGGGAGAGACATATCAATCCAACATGAATATTGCAAGAGAAGACCAGGATTGGCATTAATGTTACTACTGTCAACACAAATCATTTTTTCTTTTGTCTCTGCATGAAAAAGTCTCTATAATTGCTTGGTCAAGGAAAGAAGGGAAAGCCATACTCGTTATAGTTGGTTTTAACAATAGCTAAAATCGATAACATCCTTATCTGAGGCACAAACTTTAGTAGAATTCTTGCATCATGTTTTGTACATTGGATCTGCCGCAACCAAGCCATGGATCTGCCGATTATACAAATTAACCTTCACTTATGTCATTCAAGCAGGAAGTAAAGCAGCATCAGGAAGGCACATCTGGAGCATTTGATCCAAGCAGTAGATCTACTGGTATGCACACATCCTATTTTTAATTGAGTTTCTTTATGGAGTTGAGGTGCAGATTTGGATCCCTTTAAGGAATAAATTTTGCAAAAGCGAAGTGTTTCAATTATTGTATTTTCGACTCCAGAAATGATAGAAAATGGCAATATAAACATGTAACCCTTTTGCTGTTTATAAATTAAAGGCTTATTGCATGTGTGATTTTAATACTCTGCTAGTAGTATGAGTCTTTTACTTTGCCATGTTTCTAGCTGGAGTTGATTATCAATCTTGAACAATATAACTGAACTGACGATGATGATATTTTTGTCTACGTTGCTGTTGTTATTGTTGATTTGTTCAGCCTTCACTATACATACAATACATATACAGATGAAAATAAATAAGTTTGAAGCTATGAGTTTTGTATCCTGCTTCATGTTGTTACCATGCTGTAATGAATTATCTCTGTTGTGTTGTGTGAAGGAGAGAATGAATGCATAATAGAAACGAATGAAAAAGGTTCAAAACTTGTAAGTATTTATATTGGGAAGTGAAGAGAAAATATCATAATATGTTGAGAGAAAATGAGAAACAACAACAAGACTACGAAGAAAGAATATGGCTGACACCTTTGATTTGACTGCGGAATTAAATGTCATTTTGAATTGGAATTTGGTTCATTCTTAGCCTTATTATATTAACTTAAACAAGTGTTGATACTACGATGATTTAAACAAGTTTTACACTATGGAAAGATAATATCGAAAAACATTTCGTTTGCTGCATAATGTTTATCGTGGCCTCTGGAATCAACTCTAATGCATTGCTAATAATGTGCTTTGCCAATTTTCCCAAATAACCTAGAAGAGTTTAGATGACATTTACATCCTATAGATGGAGTGTAAAGTTTCTTTCCCTAAATAATTTAAGAAATGGTAACAGTCACCTAATTTGTTTTTTCAACTTTCAAACAAAGGCTATGTCGAGATGGTGAATCAGTTCGATCAAGCCATTTTCTATCCTAAGTAATTATGTTTGTATCTTGTTGATCATTGTCTTTGGAATTAAGATTTGAGAACTACAATAGCCAACGATAATTGAATGCTAATAGAAAATACGGTGACTGCTTAATATAAACCAGAGAGTGACCCTGTCACAAGGTTAAGGGTAGGGTCTTACTCATATGACATATAGTGAAGAGCTACACAAGGAATACTCATTGTCACACTTGCTCTATTTGTACTTGGAGTTGTTTATCTTTAATGTTGTCTCCAATAACTTTTCTACCAATATCTGTTATTTATGCTGAAATTGAAACAGGTCTATTGTGAATGCGAGTCTTTCTCCTTGCTGGCAAATAGTAGCTGTAAGTTGTGGCTACAAGTTCCTCATTACAAACTCTCGTTGCATATTTACTTTTTTTTGGGATTGTTGCTTATTTCCTTATATTTCATCTTCTTCCCGTTAGCTTTTAGAATTTCTACTTTTACCTTTTACTTGAGGGTGAGATACATGATTCCCTCAGTCTTCACATTCTGTCCATGAAGCACAGAGTGAAGGGGAAATTACATTATAAAGGTTTCATTTGTGTTGACAACTAAATAACCAATCATTTGTTCAGTTGTTTATATCATAGTTGATTCTCTTCTATGTGCTTGCTTTGCAGAGTTTTATCTCTTTTGCCTTTTCTCATCTATAATTATATGTGGATTTAATTCATATACACTATCAATTTCAAGATTTATTACATGGTCAATGAATCATTATCAACAATTTAACTTTTATCATAATAACTATTTTATTACTCTAAAAAAATATATATAACTTTTTTTACACTCAGATTGTATACAAATGAAACTCTATCTATAATGCCTAAAAAAAAAGTTACATAATTATTTGATTGGATTATTGTATTTAACCATCTTCAACTGGAACAAAACTCTGATGTCAAAAATAAAGAGGTAATTGAGGATATGACTTATGAGCCTCAATCTCATAACACAAACTTTCAAATCGGTTTCAATACGATAACACAGGAAAACCTCTGAATGAATATCAGATTAGATCTCAATCTTGCTCTACTTCTTTACCAATGAGTTATGAACAAGATCTAGAGGCTCCTTACCCTTCAAAAAACATCACTTTTTTGACAGATTTTTTGTTGTTCCAACCATTTTTGGCCGTTGTTAAAGTACATTTCTCTTAAGAGTGAAACGGCATAAATGTTTTCTTTTTCTGGAAGAGACTGCATAATTGTAAGTAATGTTCTTTGTTTTGTCCTTCGATTTGAATTCCATAATTCTGAAACTGTCGTGAAGATGTCAATGTTTTTATTGCACACATATATGCTATCATCCTAGCACTTCTGTAATAAATAATATATCACACACAATGACAATTTTAGCTGCAAGGCTACATTTTATCACAAATAAAAGATATACTCTTAGCCTCTTGCATAAAGTAGGGCTGATAATTATAATATAGTATATAATAACATTCTCATTAATAAAATTTAAAATTCCCTATAGAACTAGGACTCTGGAATATACATTCTACCTATAATTAATAGCATATCTTCGTTGATGTGAGACTTGCCTTTTTTCGAATAATAGCAACATCAACAACCATATGAATTTAGGCCTTTGTTCCGTCATGCAGTGTGTTTAGGAAAACCACATCGACGTGGAACTTTAGTTTTATAGGTTGGTTGTGGGCAAGATTGCCTTCGGACGCGAGAAGAAATTTTCACTGCAGGTCCAAACATACGCCACATCAACGATTCAACATATATCGTGATCAGTTTGAATTCGATTATTCGACGGTTTCCCAATCTGTAAACAACCAATTGGTGGGACAGTTGGAGTTCTTAATTCACCAAAAGTCTGCCAGCAAAATGGATCATATAGATGATATTTTTCTTGAATTGGTTTTAACTCAACAGTGGTTAAAGAAACATCTACACATGGCAGGCTATCACTGCAAGCAAAGTGTACTGGTTTAACTGTGTATGTTCCTTTTATTCTTTCGTAGTTGATTCCTGCTAGAGACACTGCTGATGTGTGATTTGTGCATACCCTTTTATCACAATAGAATTGGTCTATTACAATTGGAAGTTGAACTTCTGAAACTTGTATGTTTGAGAATAATACTCCCTGTACTGAACCAGATCCACCCTGCAGATGTTTTAACTTTTGTGAGATGTATCTAACTTAATGCATCAAACTCTTAAATTATGGAAGCATTGGGTTTCACTCATCGTAATTTACATGCTAACAACTCTAAAATGTTTTACTATCAGTTTATTTTCTATACTCCTTCTAGTCTTAAATATACCCAAAAAAGTACATGTATTGGGTGAGTTATACTATGTACTCAATCCATTTAGCTAACTAACAATGCCATTGCAGTATCTAATCATTTTTGTATTAATACTGTAACCTTCAACTTAGGGTTGTAACCATTGTATTGAATGAATTTACCTGCCATGTTTTGATTCTAACACCATTCATTGAGTCGTGTATGTTGACATCTCTGACAGTAATGTTTGAGACACAGGCTCTGGTGTTATCTTTTCCTAAACTTCCAATGCTGATTCCATGTCCCGGACCACAGTTGACATTGTGTACATATACATTTGAGCATCCAGTTTGTATAGAAATGCAATCATCTCCTGCATATCATAGTTGAAATCTTTTAAATTTGAAATAAAACTTAACCAACATAAACTGCTTAATTGAATTCTATTAGTCTACATTATATTCCCTAGTTTTTGTTTTATATAAGTCCTATGTTCTGCTATGTAGGGCCTTAATTAATAAATGGTTGGTAAGTAAGAACAAAAATAAGAAGCTCCATTTTCTGATGAAACAAGAATAGTGGAAAAAGTACTAAAAGAAGAGCTTGTGCTTGGGGATACAGATTATAGGATAACATTGGATGATGCATCATGGGTTTGACACCTGTCATGTAACCTATGGTGTTTTTATTATCAAATATAATCTATGGCTATGATTTGCAAAGCATTGAGACACTATTAGCTGCAATGCTCCAAGGGATGGTCCCTAAAAAAAATGTTCGAAGTGATGGGATAAGATAATGTCACGCTCTTTTAATGACTAGATTCACATGCCAGTATTAGATATCAACTTTTACATTACTTTTGCATGCCATCACAAATTATCATATAAATTATTTTGGAGAGTCCGACAGCAACATCAGACTAATGATCAAGACCATGAAGAGAACATGACACAATATGTCCGCCTAATGTAAGACTAATCACCGTCACACTTAAACGAGTTAAACCATGATTTGGAGGTCTCATCGATTTTTATGATCGTATGAATGTGCAATACTTATGAAGAATTGAAAAATTACCACATGCTAACTTGCTGCTGTGAATCAACACATCTTTGGAATTCTGAAGGTGAATTCCATCGGTATTAGGGCTATCACCAGGAGATGAAATACTCACATCATGAACAAGGACCCCATTGCAATTGTCAAACTTTAGATGACACTGAGGACTATTCTGAATTGTTATACCCGTGACAGTTGGACCATAGCTACCATAAAACCTTAGTGCCTGTCCAAAAAATTAAATTACAAAACCATTAGATTAGAAAAACCATATAAACATGAATCCAAATTAATTAATTATAAAGTTTCAAAGTAGTCCTCACCGTTGGCTTGTTGCTTGGCATTTTTCTTCCCATCTCATTTTGTACCTATTGTTATAAATTTAGAGAATTAATTTAATGTGAGTAATATAAATTAACAAAATCCTAGGTAGTAATTGATTGTGAATATACCGGCATTGGAGGCTTCTGAGTTTGATTTAAAGGAACTATAAGCTTTTCTTCATCATCAATTGGATTGTCATATGGGAAATCTTGCCACCAAACTGAGCCTCTTCCATCAATGACACCATTTCCTTGAATGGTAATTCCTTCTAGTTTTGTGAATTCCAGCCACTGTAGTGTTACTCCACTCCAAGCATTTGGGTTTGTTGGAGCAATAATTGTACCATCAAGCTGACAAAAAATCACTTTATTATTAGCCTGATACAAAACTCAAATGCGACAATCAAACTCTTAAATAGATCTCAATTATTTCGAAGAATTAGTCTTCACAACTGATACCTTGTTTACCAAAAATGCATAAAATCCTACATTTAAATTATATAAACATTTCACTAGTGAAAGAAAAAAAAAGTGATGGTGGTTGAAGCAAGGTAACAATGACAAAATACACATTTAACTGTTGTATGTTGTTTAATATTCTGAACTGTGGCGAAAAAGACAGGCACATGTTAATGTCATGTTTTGGTTATTGGCTTAGCGATTTGTGAATATTGGGATGATGTGTGTTATTGTTTTCACGTGTTACCTACTTACTTCCTAGTCTTGTTTTTTTCTTCCTTTTATTTATTTATGTAGTTAAGAATAATATTATGTTACTGTTGATTCCTACTTTTATTTTTGGTTGTTGCATTTACCTGAAAAACAATGTTGGCCTTACAATATGGGCCAGAGAATGAAATTGGTCCCACGTAGAAGATGTAATTTGCTGGAATCACCATTGTTGATGCTTCTACTTTACATGTAGCTGCCCATGTTGCTTGGAATGCCTGCATTGCAATTTTGATTTCAATTCAAGTATGTAACATAACCAGATCAAAGTAACATAACATTAAATAATGTTCTTTTGTTCCTCTACATTTAAGATTACAAAAGACCGCATAAATATTTGATATGTCTAGCGCGAATTCAAACTCGAAATTTCTAAACACTTAGTATTGAGTTTCGCCGCTAGAATCTTTAAAAGAAAAATATTTTAACGATTTTCTTTTATACTTGATGAAAAAAGGGGAGGAAAAATAAGTCTAATTAAGGTTAGGTGCTAGTTTGTGCATGTGTGTGTTATACAATTATTGTAGGAATCGTGACCTAGTAACTGCTGTAACGAGAATCAATCGTAAAGAGGTCCCACTCTTTGGTTTTTTCTCGTGGTTTTTTCACTGTTCCGTTTCCAATTTTATATTATTCAATTTTTGTTCACATTAATATTTCTATAGTTAATTAATTCCTAAGTAGTTCATCCCAAACAGAGAAGACAAAAGGAAATAACTTATTTATATACTCTTCTACTATTAAATTGGGTTACTTCAAAAAACTACTCCTCAAAATTAGGTAGATGAAACCTCATCATTCATGGTTAGGAAAAGAAAATGGAATTTGTTTATTCTAGCTTGACTCTTGTGAAATGGAAGCCCAGTTTAGAACAAATGTAAAAAAATAATATTCGTTTATTTTACTAAAAACAATAATATTTAATTTCTTAATATAATATAGTACAATTCAATGATGTGTGTCTTACTTATTAGACTACTAGTATTTGTTGTGACTTTTTTTTTTGTGTACAAGCTAATGTTATTTTTTTATTCACTTAAAAGTGAATCTTTATAAACTTTGTAGAAGAAGAAACATTGAAATAAAAATCATGATTTTGTGATTTTCAAACACCCCTTTCAATCAATTAAAAAAAAATTAAAAAGCCTTTACCATGTTTCTTTTTACCGGTGGGTTAAAAAAGATGGTACAATTACCAAATTATAACACAAGCTTTCTTAGGCAAAGCAAGAGCATAGTAGTTTCAAGTGACCTTCCTTGAATCCTAATAGTCATAAGGAATAATGTATAATGTAGCAAAAAGAAAATGTAAGCATATAGTAAGGAACATGAACAATTCCTTATGAAAAATTCATAACATTCTCATAAAATTACCATGCATGTTCCATATTTTCACTTAGAACACTGAATTTTGTGATACATTAAAGCCATATGCAGAATGTAATGAAATTCAAAAGAGTTACTTACCTTTGTGTCATCGGTGTTACCATCTCCTTTAGCTCCATAATCTAGCACATTGAAGAAAGTTGAATGCACACCATTGTTAGCTTTAGGTGGTGGAATTGAAGGAGAGTATTTTGGTTTAGAAATTGGTGGAGAAGATGGAACACTTTTATGTGATGGAGGAGATTTTGGTAATGGTGGAGTACTTTTATGTGGTGGAGACTTTGGTTTTGAATTTGATCCTCCACTATGGTGATTTTTATTATGACTATTTCCATTATAACTCTTACCTTTCTTCTTAAACAAAGAGGATGAGAAAGTTCTACTTTGTCTCAAATGCTTACCTCTTCTTGCAATGCAGCACTCAAAATTGGAAGACCAGATGAGAAATGCAATGAGTAACATGTATGTGAAGCCTCTTAAGCTAAAACCACTCATTTTTAGTGGTTAATGTGGAAATGTGAGTGAAGAGGCAGAGAGAAACAGAGGGTTCTTTTTATTGCCAAAAACTAGGTGACGGCTATGTTTATATAATGAGAGGCATTTTGAAAGCTTATAATAATTTCGATAGTACGGTACAACCAACACTTCTGATTGAAAGTGTGTTTGGCGTTTGACATGTGTCAGTATCTAACACTTCAAGAGTGATTAAATTTAATTCCATCATTCTCTCAAAAATTATTACTAACTAGTGTGGAAGTACCGGTGTGAATGTCGTATCGTGTGTCTATGTCGATGTTTTCGTATATAATAATTGAGAAGGCCGATAAAAAGTGCAAAATATTCTTGATAATTCCAGCCATTTATGATTTATCCTTTATTATTCTTTCTTCCTTCTTTTTCATCTTTCATTGATTATTTTGTTTTCTTTTTTGTGAACTTTGGTTATAGTTTGTTTGCTCTGAGTGAGCAATAGGACCACTATTTCTATTTGCCACATATCCCACATGTCATTACATGTGACTAAATTACTTTAGGTTTTGTCTAACCTACATCATAAGTAAAATCTTTTTGCATCATGTATAAGTGTCTTTTTCATCGTTTGATAAAAAAATTACCTTATATTTCATTTAATTTAACAATGAAATTTATTATCCTATAATAAAAATTAATTAATATATGATGCAAGACTTTTTTCACTTATATATTATAGAATTTTTTTTAATATTTTATTCTAGGAGTGGTCCCATTGGACCTAATGGGAATGAAAACCGGGATATGGAAAATGAATCTTCACCACATAACAAAATCACAGTAACTCCTAAAAAAAATCACAGTAAGATTATGGAAAATACTATACCGTGACTAAACCAATTGGCTGTTTTTGTTAAATTCAAGTATCCCTAAATATTGTCATCTATTTAAGAGATTGATCTATCTCATCTTATGTATTATGTATTAGTCTCAAATTATTAACCACATGTTTAAATTAACTTATTTAAGATTACCTATTGATATAAGCACTTGTAAAATTGTTTGAAAGAGATTATGAAATCATTTTATGACATGTTGATAAACTGCTTTCAGTTTATTTTTGTAAAGTCGCTCGGATAACTTATGAAATCAATAAACACTTATGTCATAAGTGCTTAATTAAACAGTTTAACCTTATGTCATGCTTGAATACATGCAAAGCATAATTGTACTATTGGACGAGTTTGATTAGTTATGAGTTGAGATCCTCTCCATTTATAAAAATAAATGAAGATTGTCATTAGGAAAGAGATAGACACAAAAATAAGCGGTGGGTCTTATTATTAAATGAGTCCCACCATCGTTAATTATTTAAAAAAAAATTGTGTCTTTATCTTTCTAAATGGAAGAAATGGAGAAAAAAATTAAATGAAGAGGATCTTGACTCGTTAGTTATTTGCTTAATACCAAATTACATAATTGTCAAAACATTGTTGTCTTGTCTTACTTTCTTTTCATTTCTTAGCTAATCTTGATTAGTTATTTGCTTAATACCAAATTGTCAATTATATATAAAACTCATTTGAATAATGGCAATGGAGATACGATATTCCCTCAACGATTGGCCTATTTTATCATACAGATTGAAACCAAATATGATCGGTCCTAAAACATTTTATGTAGATACAAGAGCTGTTTCAAAGAATAACAAGAGCATGAAACAAGTTACCATTTTCATAACCAAGAAAAAGTTCAGGCTTAAGAGAGGGATTAGTGCACATTATTACATAAACATACATCAAATTGTATATATTAAAAAATGTTAAACATGAATTTGTATTAGCAATAATATAATAATGAATGAAGATTTGATGCAAAAGACAAATGATGATACACGTGAGTGGGTCTATAATGTGCAAGGGCACTGATTATAACAGCTCTTAATGATCACATGCAAACTTCACGGGCCAAAACTTTTTGTGTACTTTGTCTTCTTAAGCCATGACTCTTTCTTATATCATCAAAACAAAAACCATTCCTTAGGCTATTTCCTCCAATTCTGGTCTTTCTGTTCCTCTTTTACTTGTTACATCAAAAAAGTTCTATTTTGCTAGCGACATTATTAAAGAATTTGAGATAATAAAAATGCATGAACCTGATTATTTCTTTACTTGAAAAAGAAGATATCAATCTATAATAGTACAATCCGAATGCATGGCTGGTGAATATACGTCTGTTTGGTTTTATAGTAGAGAGAACTAAAAGTAATTTTAGACATGTAAAATTAATTTCCATTCGTTCAATTTATCATCATATCACTAATCTATCACATTCCGTACGCTCGCATATTATTAAAGGTGTCTATCAAATATTTGCCAGTTTTTTTGGACAGGAAAACAAACCCTCTTCATGCCCATAGTTTTGTAGCATTTTTATTTCAATATGGTTTTGGTAGACAACTTTTTCTGTGCATGTGAATAAAACAAAAGAAAAAGTACAACTTCATGCCAGTGCTAACTGCTTACAAAATTTCTGTGCATATGCTTATCAAATCTATTGAGATCCCTAAAATAGGAAAATAAAATGTGCAATATTAGTAACCAAACAAATGAACAAAAAAAAATTACTTTCCCAAGATCATGTCAAAATCCCTATGTGGTGAGTAATGCTTAATGCATTAATTTAATGGAAGATTAAGAGGCAAAGTACAATCATTATGCAGCTACAGATTCAGGCCTGAGGGCTTGATTTGGGCAATCATTCTGAAATCATTGTAGGCGCACAACTTGAAGGACCATCTAACACATTTCTTTTATTTCTTATCGCATAAATAGTTGCTCTGAAAATTGTAAAGCGTTAATCAAAATCGTTACTCACATTATACATTCTCTTAGTTTTAAATTTATTCACGTCACACTACAAACTTATGTTATTCTAGTTCATACAATCTTAAGAGCAATTTGAAGATAGAGAGACGAATTTGATTAAAATTTTATAATTTAAAAGATATTTTGGAATATCGATAATGTAAGGGACTAAATTGACACAATCTTACAATTTCAAAAACCAATTTGAGGATATAATCTTTCATATTTTACCAAACCCTCCAACCTCCATGTGTAGCTACGTATACATTGCCATAGAAAAATCTATCTCTTTTTCTTTTATTAAAACACAATGAATCATAAACCAATATACTTCATTTACTACCTAGTTAATTAATTTATTTTTTATTTTTCTTCTCATTTAGTTACCTAGTTTTTTTTGTTTTTTTTATTTTAGTTTTCTATAGATTTTATCCACTAGAGGTAATTCTATTTGAGGTGTGTCAGACATCTCGCAACTAGAATTTAAACATTAGTTCGTCACATTGTGAGAGATTTATCCATTCCGCTAAACTCAACCTCATTGATGACTAGTAAAGTATTTCATTGAGGGATTATATGTGCGTTTACCAATCAAAGTTTAAGATTAAAAAAATATTTGGTGTGATCTCTGATAATTTGCTTAAAATGAATTTTGATGCATTGTGGATATAAAAAATTGTCAATGAATCATAAATCATTTGTGAAGTTTAATGTAGTGATATCAACATGAATACAAAACCATAGAAACTTGAATATAAATGTCAATGTCATCTTCAATAATGAAATATGGATTTATTGTTGTTTCCATATTGTTCACTATAGTCACTCAGTGTTCTCTTCTCGATCTCGAGTACACAAGGTGCTGGTTAAATGTCAGCTGTGGCAGTGGACTATTAACATAAATGTCACTGCCTGAAAACAACTCATCATTCTCCTTAGTTATAATGCGTATCTCTCTAATAGCATTCCATTATGGAGACCCTCAATTTTGAATATTTAAACGGGTTTCACGTGTATACGTCACTCATTTATAATTTTTTAATAACAGTACTTAACAAGCAGTCGATCACTATAATGCAGCACCTCTTACAAAAGTTCAAAATGGGTCTCATCAATAAACAAAGAATGTCAAACAAACAATGCAAAATGATTAATTAATTTAATGAAAAATATTGTGGGTTCACTTAAGAATGATATGCTTAAGTGAGCCCTTGGGTCCTGTAAAACCTCTGGAAAAATTCTCTCCAATAGAGATACCAATAGTGAATCTTAAATGGTTTAGACCTCACTATTGAAGATGGTCTAAGTCCCTTCAAAATGACATTTTGCCATAATAACTATCTCATGTTAGACATTGGGTCAAACACTTTTTGTCATATTGCAATTCATTTTTCCATTTTTTATATGCAAAATCATGTGATACTTATGTAATAATTTTTTTTTTTTGAGCAAATGTAATAATTAAATCTATGTAACATATCAGCATTTCAAACCGAAGGTTGTTTGATGTTTGTCCGACTTTAAAACGATATCAACACATGTAGTTGCATTCAATAATCTCATTATCATAAATTATTATTAAAGATGACGTGTTAACCTGAGTGTCATGTTCTCTGTCTTTGTAAATGGCTTTAAATTGTGTTAACATTTTGTGATTATATTTACAATGACCAAGAAGATCCTTTGGCCTAAACATACACTAAAGTGAGATGCAAAAATGTATAATATTCAACAATTATATATGTATTTCTATTATTACAAAGATTGATTTTCCTCTCTTTTCATATTGATCACCATTTTAGCAAACTTCACAATAAATAAATTACTCCTATTATTATTTTTGGAAGAAACAATACGATCATGAATTGACCTATTTTAATCAAGCCCAGCTGCCTATTATGTTGCATATTATATGCACAACTTGATCATGCATACGTACAAATTGGAGACATGTTTCCTGTAACTGAGGACATGCATATGAAAAACCCACATATGCATGTATACTTTCTAATACTAAATCTTATTATCTTTTACACCTTTATTTAATTCCAACATGTTTTAGTTTGCAACCTCCTTATTATATGCTGACCATAAAAATAAAATATGGTCTAATTCAAAGAAAAGGGAGACAAATAAGGAGTACGGTTCGTCCTTACCAACCGTCTTTTTGTGCTAGTGTTCGTCTCGTGAACATTTTAATTTGCCTCGTGAACTAATGCACACAAAGATTATTATTAGGGTTGCTTCTTCTCCATTATTAATGTGAGAAAATGTTTGTGACCAATAAGGTGATAAATTATTGGCAAAATTAAATTTTTAGTCCCTTAACTTAATTTTAAGTAACAGTTTGGTCCTTTATCTTTTTTTCATTTCAATTTGGTCTTTTTTGTCCATTTTCATATACATTTTCAAGCTTCAAATTAAATATTCTTATGCAAACATAGACAAGGATCATAGATTTAAAGACTAAAAGACCATAAGAAATAAAGTTAAGGGATCAAAATGGATCAAAATTCATATGTAAATGGATCAAAATGACAAAATTGAAATGAAAAGATAAAAGACTAAACTGTTACCTAAAATAAAGTTAAAGGACTAAAAGTGTAATTTTGATTAAATTATTTCATGCTTATTTGACTTGGCCAACTGTGCACCAAAATATGGCCCACACAATTAACTATAGACAACAAGCATAAGACAGTGTCCCTAAAAAAAACAAGAGAATTCACTCCTTTAACTCTTCTCTCCAAGATACCAACTCCAAAATTATAAGCAAAATTGATCAAATTATGCATATTAAAAAAATGTGTTTGTTTACGTTTAATCTAAGCAATTGCAATAAAAATTTAAGTCTATCGCCTAAGTTACCCTTTAGTAGCACAACAATGATAACTTGCAATGTAAGTTATTTGTGTTTGAGAGAGAGAAGAAGAGAATGCTCTTTATGATTGTAAACTTATAATTCTCATTAGCTACGAAACTGAGTTTACATCATTACTTGCTATACAAGTAATCATCCAAAACCTACTAACTTGCACAAAAGTAGCAAACAATTTTAACTACATTATTATATCAACTAACTTGAATTAAAAATTAACACCCTTTATGATTAATAAGTATGGGTATTGAAAATATAAAAAGTTAAAAAGACTAAATTATACTTTTGGTCTCTTAAATTAATTTTATGTCTCACTTTATTCCTTTAAATTCTTTTGCGTTTCATTTTGTTCCCTTAAATTACAAACTTTGGATAGTTTTATCTTTTGAAGTTTTTTTACTTTTATTTTGGTAACTAAACTTACATCAAATAGATATTTTGATCATTTAAGTTACAAACTTTAAACACTTTAGATCTTTCTATCAAGGACCAAACATCTTAATATTTGTAAAAGGGGACCAAAGTGTCCAATAACTTAAGAGATTTTTTTTTGGTTACTAATAACAATAACTTAAGAGATGATAATGTATAACGTTTGTAACTTAAAAGAATCAAAATAAAATGAAACATACTTATAGAATAAAAACAAATTCTAAAAATAACTCAAGGGACCAAAAGTACAATTTACCCTAAAAAATGAGAATATTTTAGAGATATTATATTATAACACATATAAATTGTTAAATTCTATTATGTTTTACTTTGAAAAACATAAGTTAATTTTTCTCATATTTCATTTTTTTAAAATCAGGTTTTCTCCGCGCAACTTGCTGAGACTAATCCCTAGAGTATAGTAGGATTCAAATGAGTGACAACTCTCTCTAAGAGTTTTAACGTTGACGCATGTCCTAGGCTGTGTTTGAACCCAAAACTTTAATTAAGCTAAAAGAGACATGTGACAGCGCTAATGAGTTTCTTATGTTTTTTTTTTGCTTTCGCACCGGTTTCCGACCCATCAAAGGTGAGCAACTAATCCGGCTCATGCGTAGAGGCATGCGCACTGACCAAGCGTTGTCCCCCCCTGAAAATCGAATCCGGTATTTCCCAAAAATGACCTTGGAATGAGCTCATTGCCACTGGAGCCCAAACAACTTGGTTTCTTATGTTTTATTTAGAATGGGGTAAATTATATACTTTCGGCTTGTTAGATAAATTGCATTAAGTTTCTGCATTAAATTATCGACATGAATTTGGTTTAATTAAATTTTATCCTACACCATATCAATTGGTTCAAATGATCAAGAATTTGTTTCCCTTAAGTTTTGTCTCCATGAAAAAACTAGGATCGTGATACTTAAACACCTCAACCACCCCATTTACATCTCACGATGTTCTCACATTTCCACCCACCAAAACACAAAACAAGTGCGAGTTGGATGGATTGGTCCGGTTTAATAAGACTTTCAAATACAGAGGGGTTTATACCTTTTATATAATTGAATATGTGAAGGTTTGGTTTGACAAAAAGAATTGACAATATATTATCAACAAAAAAATTGAGTGTTATAGTGAATCACCACCATTTGGTAAAAACTGTATTTTTTAGCTTTAGAAAAAATGCAACTTTTGTCAAAAGCTTAACGTTAATTCAAACACACAGTTAAATAATTTGAGGAGTCCCTCAAGACAACTCGATTAATATAAAAACCTTTTCATTTTGGAAACATTATATAAATGTTTCTAGCTATGCTAATCAATTATATGCTTTTGGACTCATTCTCTTCACTAATCAACTAATCAACAGAAAATAATTGAAAGAATCAGTCACTTTAACAAGATTCCACGTCACCCTCAACAATGCAAATGTTGGTAATGATAGAAAATTTGTTACACGTCTAGAAGTGGTTCTACTCTATTTCTAGATAGTAACAGCTTTTTTGTTCACGGATCACAATCTAGAAATTTGAATCTGAATTTCAGTAAATATAATAATACGTGTATTCAAAACAAGCAATGCAGATTCCATATTCATCCATGGCTTCTTATGCATGTGAAATTTTCACTCTGAAGAAGAGCCATTTGTAAACGTGTTACTTCTTTTGTTGTCATGATTCCATAGGATATTTTTAGTAGAATCTCAGCTCTAAACAATATTTTTATTGGGAGAAGATTCCCTCTTGTGAAATTATCTATCGTTATCTCTCTTAATTATAACATTTAATTGTTCATGTGTATTTATTATTTAATGGTTATGATTTTATTATTCAATGGTTATGATTTTACTGGACCCTCACTCGAGAGGATCCATTCAACAAAATTTGAATACAAACTTCTAGGAAATAAAAATTGAATAAACAATTAATTTAGTGTCTAAGCAACATATGTTAATTGTGGATGCCGGCCCTAGTTTTCTAGTGAGAGAAACTTTAACTTCTCTCTAAACATCTTTTTCTAGTGAGAGCAACACATGTTAATTGTGGACGTCGGCCCTAGTTTTGACCTAGAATCACCCATTTACATCTTTTTTTCTCTTTTTCTTTCAATCTAACTAAGTGGTTTTCATATATATCAAGTTTTTTCTTATGTGTTTTTTTGTGATTTCGTCGTCTAAGTGCGGTGTTGTGTTGTTCGTCGTCTTGTGCGATGTTTGATTTCGCGTCTTGTCACGGTGTTAGTTTATTTCTTATTGAAAGATCGGCATCAGTCAATCACAAATTCAACCAATGATTTGGGTGTCAACGTTGAAGATCCGGAAGCATGTGAATTTTGGTGACTTAGGTTTTATCATATTATTTGTAGGCATTTTGTCGTTTTATAATATTAACTTGGATGCTGTGAGTTTGTTCACAGATTCACCCTTTACGTTTTTAGTGATGTTTGTATCTGATGTAATCTATCGATTTGAATGAATGAATATCGTTTTGTTTTTGTCAACAAAAAAATTAGTGTATAAACTATTACTCTTTTTTCAACTTAGGGTTCGTTTAAATTGACATATTTGAGTTTATCTAATAACATAAATTTTGTTTTAAAATTATTCGGCAGAACTTGTGAATATACTTATGGCATTGCTCATGAGTTGTTTTTAGTTTATTTTCATAAACTCGTCAAGATAGCATATGAATATTTTATGGCTCATACAAAAACAAATTTTATTTTATCTTTTGCTATATATAAATAGTTTACACATAAGTATTTATCATGGTATGAGTTTATGCTGCAAGATGTAAATAAGTTGCTTATCCGTTCCACAGAAAATAGCTCTCTATCAAATTAAATAGGGATTTTTTTTCTTCTCAAGATGAAGTTGTTTAGTGGTTAAAATTTCACCATTTAAGATGAATAAGTGCGGATAGGGACTTTTTTTTAAATCAACAAGAACAACAACAACAACAAAGTCTTATCATATTAAGTGTGGATGACTGCATAGATCGAATTATGTCGTATTGTTCGATCATAAACCATATTTTGATCCAACTCATTAACCTTTAAATCTTTTATAATAGTTTATCTTATAATTTTTCTAGCTTTTCCTCTACCTCTTCTAATCCGACTCTCTTTCTTATCTACTTCATCTGATCTAATAGTTTTTCTCTTATAATTTCATTTTTAGTTCCGATTTTTCTCTTATAGTTTCTAAATCATATAAACATGATAAATATTCCATGCTACATAGTATATATTATAATAATACTGGCAATATTATAAGCAATTTTTTTTATTTTTTTTATGAAATTTGAATTTTGGTTAAAATTATATGTATAGATGTTTGTGACTTTTAAATGGTAACAAACTTATTTTTAAAAAAAATGGTAACAGATTTTGTTTATCATTTACCAATAATATAATAAAAATTCTTATATTTTTCAATAACACCAGCAATATAACATTCTTACACACAAATTTGATAAAAGTATAACTGAAATAGAAAATTCAGAAAGAAAAAAACCATGACTCCCTTTATATATTGTTGTATACAATATCATACCAATACTGTTGTAGATAAAAATTTCTTTAAGATATTATACCAATATTTTTATAGGATTTGTTTATGTGTTATTTTATTTAAATCATGGTGTTGGACATAAAAAATGATCTCCACGGCCACGTGACATTTATCTAAAAATATGTGTGATTGTCCTCATCTTTATGTGTGTATCCTAACTTCTTTACAGAAAGACATATTAGCAATACAAATTCACGGATCACTTTTGAGTACCTAGATCATTTAATTCTTCAATAATTCTTTGGAGGAAGAGACCCTTAATCCCATGGCAAATAAGGATGCGACACATTCACAATGAGACAATAACCTCATTTTGGCTATTGGAGTGTGTAATTTCCTCACCCATGTGATATTTTTAATTAGTTTTTGTCACTATGGAATGTTCATTGTGTCTTTTAGATCAGAGCTGCATGCCAAATAAGTACTATATCCACAAGTACTAAATTTATGCAGGAGAAAAGGATCGATGCTGTACATTTTCAACAAGCTAAACACGATTTAAAACTATATATGTCATTGTTTATTCACTTTATAATTTCCTTTATATGAGAGACTCAAAATATTAGTTTTTATTTTTATACTACTGAACAACCTATCAATCGATATATAAGTAGGACTAACCAATACATATTATAGCATGATGTCTTTTTGTAGTCCATAGTTATATTTTAGTAATTTTGTTTTAAAGAAATAGACTTATAGCATTTCATTATAGTTATATTTTAGTAATTTTTTTTAAAGAAATAGACTTATAGCATTTCATTATAGTTATACTTTAGTAATTTTTTTAAAGAAATAGACTTATAGCATTTCATTATAGTTATATTTTAGTAATTTTTTTTAAAGAAATAGACTTATAGCATTTCATTATTTAAAATGTGTTCAATATAATCTGGTATGTTAACCAATATATCGAAACTAACTGATAATAAGCCGCCTTAGTTAATTCATGGGCAACCTCATTTGCTTGTCTCCGAATAAACTAGTTTTCATAAAATAAATTGAAAAGAGCTTTACATCTATGGATAATACTACCAGACTCTGTAGCATCATGTTGTGCAGATAGAAAGCTGTCAACAACTCTTTTCGCGTCAAGCTCGAAATCAATAGGTCCAAGTTAAAGATCATGAACCCATTCTAAAGCAGATAGTAAACCAAGAGTTCTCCCACATGAACATCACAAAGAGGACTAATCCATTCAGTTTTAGCCAACAAAAAGGAACCCAAATCATCCCTGATACACATTCTGATTCCCACCCTGTTTAACTGTTTGAAGGAAGCATCAATGTTACATTTGAATCTACCTTCCATAGGTTTCTGCCATCTTGGGTATTGAACAGGTCTTTGCATACTAGAAAGTGGTTGGTGAAAATCCTTGGCTGCCTTCGAGTCATCCAATAAGGTCTTTGCACGCTCAAAAACGAGACGTTGTGCGTCAGTCACCTCATTCCAAACCTTGTTGTTCCTTTGTTTTCAAATGCTCCACAAAGTACAACAAAACAAGGCCGCATCACTATCATTCAGCGCCTGCAACATATTGAAAATAATTCCAGCACTATCTTGTCCTTGATTTATAACCCACTCAATAGATTGAAATGCATCAAACATAGTCCATATGTTACAACTGCTAGGACAATTGAAAAATAGATGGTAACTGTCCTCCTCATTTGAATTGCATAAAGCACATTGAGTAGGACAATAATGTATTTGGTCTATATTCTAGATTAGATATATCAATTACTCAATGAATTTAAAAAGTTAATTTTTTTTTTTTATAAATATGACCGGAGGGAGTATGATATTGTTATGCATGACATTTTGAACTTTAAGTATAAGGTCAACAACCTCTGATGCTAAAAAACCAAAAGTGTAAAAAACAAATGATATAAAAGCATGTTGATTGTCAGAAGAAAAAAAATTATAACCCGAATTGGTAGAATAATAAATAATTTATAACACAAATAATCTTCAATAGTTGGTGATTGATGGGAGTAACTAATTATCTGCTTCAATTCAAATAAGTAAAATCCGTAGCATTCAAGATTATTTTTGTTTTGTTACTATGCTGGACCAATTATGCTCAGGTAACACGAGAGTATGCTAGAATCTAGAGATTAAGATGGTCCAAGTCACATGGCTTCATATGCATTGCAAATTACAAACTCCAGAGATGCAGATGGATCGTGTGGTTCCGGTTTTGGAGGATGAGCGATAGCAGCATTTGGATGCGTAGCAAGGAAGAGCTTAGTGATATTAATTATTAAGGATGCAGTTGAATAAACATAGCAAAGTAACGAATAAAAGGAAAAGGTTGATAATATACCAATTCCAGAACTTAGGGAGTAGAATCCAAAGAATAATCAATCTCACATCCAACATCACCAGAAAAGTGGAATACGATTCTAGTAGTTGGGAAGGTCCACATGTTAGTACACAAAAATGAGGATGATATGTCCTTTTGAGGGTTGACCTTACAAACAACTGCATGTTGAATAATGATTTAGTCTTTATAGTCACATGCATAGATCCAATGTGATCCTAAGCTAAGATGCTAAAATCTTATAGATCATACACACTTTATTCAATGCTAGAACCCATGTGATATGGATATTGGAGCATGGCCACCCTTGTTTGGTGTGAAGTTATACCAAGTCACTCATAAGTTGAATAAACCTAATCAACGTTGTGTTGTGATCGTAGAAACATCAAAAACCTTGATACCATGGTTTAAAGTTTCATCAAATTTACCTTTTTTTAAATAGCAAGGGTTTAAATATATATTTTTGACGCAACAAAATTTAAAATATTAATTGGTCAAATTTTGGTACATTCAATCATGGTCAAATGCGAAGGATACAACTTTTAAACAAAGTTTTGTAGCGGTCGAAGAAACATCACAAACGAATTAACAAACTTCACTCAGACAAAACTAACCAATTAACAAACTGTTGTCCTCTTTGTTATTTTTCCTTTTCAAATGTTGGTTAGCATGTTTTTGTCCAAATGGTCCAATTGATTACATATGGTGGTGGACCACGCTGTCAATGTCTTGTAGTAGGTTTATATAAACTGGTCTGTCTCTTTTACCACACAAAGTCAAATAAGAAGTTAAGAACATCATATTAACTAATATCCCATCACAAACTTCAATTGAATTTAGCGCCAAAATATAGTGAATTAATTATTATAGTCGTTGTAAAAAACCGGACCGGCCCGGTTCAATCGAACTGGCTCACCATACTTGTTAATTACTTATCAGAAAATCATGTGTTTCCATACAAATTACCACTGTCTGAATACTCAATCCTCCTACTTTATTTTGAAAATAAAAGGTTTGTAATGATAAAATACCTGTTAATAAATTTATACTTTGGAAATTCCTCTCACGGATGATTATTACAAATTTACCCCATGCATTATTAATAAATAAAAATACATGTTATGGAAAGTTTGTAGGTTTATGTGTGATTATGACATTCACCCCAACTGTTTTATTTATTATTATAGATCCACCACAATAGTTTTGATTATTACACATCTATCCCCATGTATTATTAAAATCTTCTATTGTACAATTTTTTAACTTTAAATAATAATTGTACTTTGTTCTTCATCTTTTTCGTGGTGCTCGTCCCAAAATACCAGGAGGCTTCAACTCAAATCAAAATAAAAAGAGTTTGGCAACCAAACTCATAAATTAACAATGGATTAACTCTTAGGAGTTTTTACGGTACACCCTTCAATTAAGGTGTACTAGTATACCTATTTCATAAATCTATAAGTTAAAGATAATTTTTATGTGATAAAGAGATATTTATCGACTTTTATATTTTAGAAAATATTATCCCATAAGAAAAAACATCATTTCATTTTTTATAAAGAATTATACTAAATTTTTAACATTTTATTGAAAAAAATAATCAATATTCACTATTATGAGTAATGAAAATTAAAAAAAATTGAATTTTGCTTTGCCGACACTTTTGAAAAATAAAATATAATTATTATAATTATAAATGATAGAAAATATTTTTTTCTAAAGAAAATAAATCATTAAACTATTCATTTAAATACACGGGTGTACGGTACACTCAAAATTATCGAGTGTACCATAGAAATTGCCTTAACTCTTAACTTTTAACTTTTTTTTATTTCGACCTACCGAGTGAGCGTGAGTTTACTCACTTACTCACCCTCACTCAGTAGTTCGAAATAAAAAAACGTAGCAAATAAACATTGTTAATAATAAAAAAACTTGTCAAATTATAAATGAAAAAAAAAATCTTATTTTGTAGAGTATAGACATAGCATGAACAATAAATACAAACTAAATAATATAAAATAAAATAAAAAGAATTGTTGAGTGGCGAAGACATCACAGTGTCAGCAAGGACATCTTATTGTGTCTGCGCGCATGCACATGCATGCGTGCGTATAGTACGTATTAAGGAGTTGTGGCCTCAGATACATTTTTCCCCAAAAACAATCAAAACTTTCACAACCATAGAGAGAGAGTTTTACAAATGACTCAAACAAATCCCTAAAACGTGAGAAAAAACCAAAAATCATATTTTTCCCAGAAACAAGTAGAAGTATTTAACCTTGGAATTTCATGTTTCACTTCAGCACTATCTTAACACTTATATGCCTTTTTTGGATCACCTGGTTTTTGGTACACCCAGTTCAGCCAAGATAAAACCAACCAAATTTTGAAACTGCAAATTTATCTGTTGTCGTATGGTTTCTATTCATAAATCAAACATAAATATGTCACAAAATAGACAAGAACATATCAAATACCAAGTAGTGGTTTCTATTTTGACCTGCCTTTTTTTACGGTCTAAAAACTACTTTAAAACAAAGTTAAAATTAAGGGTTTTAAGATAGAAGTTAAAGTTTTTTGGTTACTTTAATTTTTTAAAAAAGTTTTAAAGCTATTTTTAAGATAGAAGTTGTTTGGGAAAATATTGTACAAAACTTTGAATTTATTATGAATTAACATAATAAATAAAAAATGTTTAAAATATTTTATTTTTATTCAATAAGTACTTAATTGATATTGTGTTTGACCTACCTTCTTCTTAAAATTGTAGAGAAGTGGAAAAAAAAGTCGGGTCAAACAGTACCTAAGTTTGTTTAATATTGTATACCACTTTTGAGTTTAGAGACATCCTTCAATGTCATAGAGGTTGCATCGTAAACAAATTTCTGCTCAAGCTTATACTGGAACAACCTCACCGTTGTGACCTTCATTGAGTACATTGAGTTAGCTTCTCATTATGCTCAGACATACGTAACTAGTGAAATTCAAGAATTGTAAGATTAATATAATCAATTTTAGCCTAAGTATTATATTGTATAACATGGAACCCAAAAACAATCAAAACTTTCATAAACAAATTCCTAAAGCTTGAGAAAAATCCAAAATCATATTTTTCCCAAAAACAATCAAAACTTTCACAGCCCAGGAGAGAGAGAGAGAGAGAGAGAGAGAGAGAGAGAGAGAGAGATTTATATTAAAAAGGTAGTGGAAACATTTCTGAAAATGATTGGAAGATTATACCACTTGTCGGATATTTTTCTAGTTACATTGTTGTTGGTACGAAGTTTTCAACTCTGTTTAGCATTAATCTCTGTTGAGGAATCTACGAGTTAGGGATCAAACCAAATCATTGTTAAAATAAACTTTATTGGTTAGCTTACAAACCATGCACTTATATGCGAGTTATAAAATGAACTTAAGATATTATCTATTAATCTTGGACAATATGATGGAAACCCTTTATATAAAAAAGATTACGTAAAAACAACTTGAAACCCCTTCGTTAAAATGTTTAGTTCAGTATCGTATATAAATTGACAATAGAATATAAGAATAAAAGAATAGATTGAATAGATTGAAATGCATTAATTCTGCTTTTGCTCAAAAAAAAAAAAATTTTGAAATCGAGTAAAGAAATCACGACTGTATAATGAGTAAAAAATATATTTTTCTTTTTCTTCCGCAGTAGCACAACAACAAAAAATCTTCTTCTTTTTCTTCATTAACTCCATACATATGTGGATCTAATCTCATTTATTATTCAAGACTACCAGAAAAAGTTGCTTGTCGAATAAGATTATGTGCAACTAACTTTTATATTATATTAAAGTCTGATTTGATTATCTAACATGTCTAAATTTGAGGTGAATATGATATCAATTCATAACATTGACATCTTGACCTTTGAGATTTAATCATAACTTGAGAAACATAGTCAAATTGAGAAGGAACCAACACTATGACCTAGCTAACACCCCATAAGATACATGTCATTGGAAGAAAAATAAACCTAATCCGATCATTTACTCGCATTTTTTTGAGACAATTTTGCAAGTGAATATATTCTTTCCACTTGTAATTGATTCATAGAAGCTAAATGTGTCATCTAGGATATATGAGATTTGAATTGATTCAAGACACCTTTAGATGATAAATATGTTGAAATTTATCTCTTCCCTACTCACATATAGGGGTGTTTGTGGTACGGTTTGTAACGGTTTTTAGATAAAATGTCATCTGATCAAAAATAAAAATCACATACAATTTGGATGACTATTCTAAAAAAATACAAACCGATTCGATCTAAATATATCCAAAATGCAATATATATATTATTTACTTTTTGTTGAAGAATATTTTTTTTTTCATTATTATTAATAATACACAAACACGGCAAAGTTATAGGTTTGATACAAAATATATTAAAATATTAAAATTACAATATGACAATTATCGATTATTTTTTAAACATATGAAGTAATAATATAGATTAAATTAGTAGAATATATAATATTAAAAACCAACAATCAACATAATAATGCAATATGTAATACTAATAAAAGAATAAATAAGTATTAATATTTACTTTTGCGGTTCGGTTTTAAGAAAGTGGTCCAAAATCCAAACCAATCATAGCGGTTTTTACAAAAACAACATCCAAACACATGCATTAAGTCTAGGGAATTAAGTCATGATTTGGTTCTACTTAACTTTTCATCGATTTATTTATGTGTTCTCATGATTTAAGCATTGTTCGTCTAAACCGAAAATCCTACCTCAAGATCTGTATGTTATCCTCATTCTCCTTGACAAGCTCATTATACGAGAAATTCATCTTTCAAAAAAAAAATGTATGAGACATTCCATCCGAAAAATCTTGCATCTACAACCAAACTCACCAATCACCATATTACCCATGATTATAATTGTAACTCCCCATTTTCAGTGTTTCATTGTGTTTACGTGATTATGAGTAACCAAAAACGTGTTTAGTTAGTCAATTAGTATATTTTAGGTCAAATGCATCTAAAAGTCCTTTAAGTTTTTCATTTTTTTCAAAGTGGTCCTTCAAGTTTCAAAAAGTTCCAAACAAGTCATTTTAGTTTTTGAATCGTTTCAAACAAGTCCTATTGTAGATAGCATAGTTGGTAATTGCTTCCTTGAACTCATCTTTGGTACCAAATCTGGCTCCTAACACCCACTTAAAATTAGTCATCTTTTTAGGCATGACAAATGGTGGATAATGTTCTTTGTTGCTATCATCTGAATCATCACCATCATCCTCTAAAAAGACTTGTTTGAAACGATTCAAAAACTAAAAGGACTTGTTTGAGACTTTTGAAACTTAAAGGAACACTTTGGGACTTTTGAAACTTAAAGGACCACTTTGGGAAAAACGAAAAAACTTAAAGGACCTTTAGATGCATTTGACCTATATTTTAACTAGGAACTTAACCTATAATTATTTTACACATGCATCTAATGATGTGTTGTCACATCAATTAATGAATATGAAAACACGTGAGTTGCCATATTTATTAATTGACGCAACAACATATTTATGTGTGAAATAATTAGACACTAACATAAAATACTAATTAAATTATTTACCATTTTATCCTTTGTTACCAATCAAACAACTTAAAAAAATAGAAAGGCTAGAACTTTAAATTTAGTGGGGTGAGAAAAGCAAATACAAAAAGTGACTATTGTTTTTAAGCCCAACAAGTCATCACCATTAAATATTTAAGCCGAACTCATTTTAATAATTTCAAGCCAAACGCTAAATATTTGAAAGGTTTCTACTGTTGTGCGGCGTGAGCAGAGAGGAAGATGATTATCCCAGTTCGTTGTTTCACCTGCGGAAAGGTTTCTAATCTTTCTAATATTCTCCATTTCATGCACTTTTTGTTGCATTTCATAGATTAAAGTTATAAAGTTTCACAATTTTTAACGATTTTGAAATTTAGGGTTTATGATTATAATTTATGCTAAATTTGATCTGTTTCTTCTAATTAGGTCATTGGAAACAAATGGGATTCTTACCTTGACTTTCTTCAAGCTGATTACACTGAAGGGTTAGTACCCTAATTGCTTTCTCTTCGTATTTCTGTTTCTAGGGTTTTTCATTTTTTTTATGCGAAAATAGCTATGATACTTGCTTTCTGTGAATTTGTTCGTCAAATACCTATATCTGTTTGGATATACAGCTTAATTAAGTGCTTATAGCATAAGGATTTGTCATATAAGTGCTTATGTATAAGTTGTTTCTATAGTAAAAGAAATAATACAGTTGACCTGTTTCTATATAAGCTATAAACTGTTTTCATAAGTTATCCCGTAGAGTTTATGGAGATAAATTGAAAACAGCTTATAGAAGTAATTTTCATAGACTATCCCAAATAATCTTACGGGTGCTTGTGCTAGTAGTTAATCTCAAACAGGCCAGGTTGTTAGTTTCACAAGTTCTTTTTACGGGGCATTATTTTGTACTAAATATGTCCCTGGTATTCATTCTTTGGATATGAACATAATTTTGTATCCAATTTCCTTATGAAGTAGCTTGATTAGTTTCCTCTTTTCAATGTTGTTGTATGAACACATAACCAGTTGATGTATACCTTAAGAGAAATGATATTTGTACAGCCATTTTGGGACAACTCTCTATCTCTCTTGTTTTTCTCCCTAAAGAAGAGGGAAGAAGAAGGTTGTCCCAAAATAGTTGTACAAATATCATTACTCATACCTTAAAATTGCATTTGTGTAATAGATGTTCTGAATTCTAGAAAATTGCACTTTGTGTGTTTATGTTTTGTCTGTTTTGAAATAGTTGGCCATTGCTGTTAAATATTGAAGTTGTAACCCATTGGTCGTAAGTCATAAATATAATAGCTGGCTACTATATGGATTACTTGAGTGGTGGAGTTCACACTCATTACTACCTTTTCATATCATTAACTCCACCACGATAACAAAAAAACATTGTCTGGCCGTAGAAGAAAACTTGGTGTAGACTACTAGGCTCTGTTAATTGTAGCAGTTTTAAGATTAAATAATGGCCAGAAATTAAGAATTTGTTTGCATTTGACATGAATTTTTAAAAAATGATCATAGTTTAAGATCAAAATGAAATCAGTGTGTTTTAGTTTTTAGAAATCACTAGTCTTGTTTAATTTCTGTTCTAAAATCCAACAATTGGCATCACAGCTTAAGTTTAGCTTGTAAGGTACGATTGAAGGTGCTTTACAAGCTAAATTGAAGCTCTGATACCAATTGTTAGATTTTAGAACAGGAATTGAACAACTTATGATTTTTAAAAAGTGACCATAGTTTAAGATCAAAATGAAATCAGTGTGTTTCAGTTTTTAGAAATCACAAGTCTTGTTTAATTTCTGTTCTAAAATCCAGCAATTGGTATCACAGCTCCAGTTTAGCTTGTATGGAACGATTGAAGGTGCCTTACAAGCTTAACCGAAGTTCTGATACCACTTGATGAAAATTAGAACAGAAATTGAACAACTTATGATTTCTAAAAACTGAAAAACATTAATTTCATTCCTTCTAACAACCTTTAAATACAGGAAATTCATAATCAGAAATCAATCAAATAAAACTGCCTATAAATTTCTAACAGCCCAATATAAATTTGTAATCTCCCATAATTCCTATAATTAAATCATCAACAGTCATAACTATAGGAATACTACAATAATAAAGTGGAACAACTTTCACTAAAACTGCCAGTTCATTTATCTGAATAGATTTTTTTTATGCTGAAATAATTATGATACTTGGAAACTTTTATGTGGTTTCTGTTTGTTGCTTGTGAAGTTGTTCATTAATGTCTTAAGTGCTTATGGCATAAACGCTTCTCGTATAAGTGATTATGTATAAGCTATTTCTATAACAAAACATAAACAAAGTTAAGCTGTTTTCATATAAGCTAGAATCTGTTTCCACAAACTAACCTGGAGATATGGAAATACGAGAAAAATTATTAACAACATATAGACATGTCATTTTCATAATCTCTCCCAAATAGTTTCACAAGTGCTTATGTCAGTGGATAAGCTCAAATGAGCCAATTCAAACATGCCCTTTAGTTTCACAACTTTTTTTTTTTGGTGCCATTATTTTTTACTAAATTTGTTTCCGGCATACTTTGGCTATGAAAATAAGTCTATTCTGTTTCAATGGTTCTGGTATGAACGCAAAATCAGTTGATTACTTGATGTTTTTCCTTAAAATTGCATTTTGTAATAGATGTCGCAGATTAGCACAGTAACTTGTAAATTATTGTTTATTAACTTATCGAAAGGATGAGAGTAAAACAAATGTGTTTATGTTTGATCTCTTCAGAAGTTATTATTGGCTTATAACTCAGCGGTCTTAAGTTATAGTTGTAATTTGGCTGCTACATACATTATTTGAGTGGTGAAGTTCACTCTCATTATCTTTTCAATCTTTTCTTTAGTTTAATATGGATTTTCATGCATGCAACATGTCTGATTTAGCTGCAAATAAACTTGTTGAAACTTTTAAATGAGCTGATAACCTAGGGTCCTTCCCTAGTTCTCATGTCTAAAAAGCTTCATATTGAAAAACAACTACGAAAAAACTTGTTTGTCAGTATGAAATTTGGATCGAATGCAGGGCTTTCTTTTTGCAGCATTTTTAAGATTAAACAATGGTCATAAATTAAGAGTTTATTTTTATTATGCAAAACCTTTTTAAAAGTTACCATTATATTGTTATACCCGACTTCATCTCTAAAGGAATATAAGGAATCATTGTGTATATACTACAGGGATATTAGGTTAATCATTGTGTATATACTAATTTTCTTGAGAGCATTTTAATGTCATTCTCTTGGCTAATATCAGTTTAAATATTGTAGTATTTATTATTTAACATAATGGTGGATTGATTATAGAGATGCACTGGATGCTTTGGGGTTGGTCCGATATTGCTGCAGGCGTATGCTTATGACCCATGTTGACCTTATCGAGAAGCTACTGAATTACAATAGTAATTTCTGATCTCTATATCATTCTATGTATGTGTGTCAATTTTCTATATCACTGGGTTTGTAATGATCAAACATTCATTTGGTTGCAGCTATGGAAAAGCATGAAGCCAATTAAGGAGTCTTAAGGAACTGCAGACGACCGAAATGTGTCAGTTGCGTGCTAGTCCTGTGGCCACATGTCAATTTTTTTTTTTTTGGGGTCCTTTTCCTTTAAATTGTTCTAGCAAGCAGTTTTAGCTGTGTTTTGGTGTTAATGTATGCTATGATAGACAAAACTGTAGAATGACAGGTTTTTATAAAAACGGGATTATTTGTGAAATGTCAGAATTTATACTAATGCTTAGGAATATTGATACCTTGCATACTCTGCATGTTATGTTTTAACATGCATATAATGTGTGTAGTGATAACTAAGGGATAATCAAATCATTTTGGCCTCTGGTTATGAGACACTGTCATTATTTACAGTTCCAAGTGTTTATATTGTTAGTCATTTTGAGGACCAAATTGATCAGCAAAAAACTGATGTGAAAATTAAACTGATTAACTAAAGATACATTTAAGAGTCAAAATGACCAACAAGGCAACATCCCCAAGTTTCTAATTGATTGATTAGTAATATGTAATAGAGTAACATATATGGTATAATTGATTAAATCTATACACAAATTCAAGCAGAATACTTAAGAGCCACAAACATTTATCCACATACTCTGTATTCACAAAGTGATCAAACATCTTTCTCATTGTTGTATAACAATATTTTATTTTTTATAGAAGAATATTTAATTAATATACAACTGTGATGAATCATACTTAATTATTAGAGGACTATTACTTTTTCCACCCTATGGTATTCTTGCACGCTATATTTTTTTCTTCCGAAAATGCCCTTTGTTTAGATTGTATAATCGTTACTTTTTTTTTATATTATAAATTCCAAACAGAGTAAAAAACTGAAGCCCATCATGTCCAGACTTATGGTTGCCTAGAATTGTTTGAAAAAATTATTTGGAATATATAACCCCGACTTTTCCCTAATTTGGAAAGCGTTGTGAAGAGTTGAAGAAAACTATGTTGGGTGTGGAAGAAGAATCAGAGGGAGAGGAAGGCTCTGACAAAGATGTCCAGTGTAGATTTTGAAGAAGCTGGTCATCTTAAAATCCATCTTGAGCGAGGTCAAGAGATGGAATTGTGCATTATGCTCCTAGAATGTTGCAGCCAAGAAAGAACTTACCTCCTGTATCTTCTTGGGTAGCGTTTTTGTATGATCAACAAAGTGCATCAAGAAAATTTTGAGAAGTGTTTTGTGCAGCAGTATTCTATGATCCACAGGTTTGAACTTTGAAACAAATAAGTTGCGATTAAAAACATCTCATGGTAATGGTCAATAATTAAAAAAAAAAAAAAAAAAAAAAGAGATCTCTATGCTTCTTCTATTAGCGGTTTCATCAGAGGGTTTTTATATTTGTGTTGATTTTGGTGGGTTTGATACCACTTATACTCTTTCTCATATTTAGATTAGATATAGTATACTTTTTTTTTTTTTTTTGAGGGATAGATATAGTATACCTATACTCTCGAATTATTACTAAAAGGTTAATTAAGTTTTTGGTTCCTATAAATATCTGCAGTTTTGTTTTTAGTCCTTATAAAAATAAATCACACTTTTTAGTCCCTACAAAATTTTCTGTTAGTGTTTTTAGTCCCTGTTAAATTAAAATTTGTTTAATTATGCTTAAACTTCTAAATTTTTGAAAGATTTTTTACATACATGTTCATAACATCGTAAGACACTCTTTTATAAAAAAATTTAGTTTTTTAACATGTAATGAATTAAATATGAATTTTTCTAAAAGCCAAATTTTCAAGATTATATTAATGAAAATTTGGACATAATAATAAAATTTTAAGTTACTTTTTTGCGGGAGAACTTTGTATAATATTCTAAGTAAGTATGTGAAAAATATGTTACAAATTTAAAAGTTTAAGCACAATTAAGCAAATTTTAATTTTACAAGGACTAAAAGTATGTGTTGGTCCCTATTAAATTGAAATATGTTTAATTATACTTAAACTTTTATATTTTTAAATGATTTTTAACAGACATGTTAAGAACATTATAATAATCTCTTTTATAAAAAATTAGAATTTTTTAACATGTAATGAATTAAATATAATTTTTTTAAAACGCCAAAAATTTAAGATAAAACTAACGAAAATTTGGACCTAAAAATAAAATTTTGAGCTAATTTATTATGGCGGAACCTTTTATAATGTTTTAAACAAGTGTGTAAAAAATCATTAAAAAATTTAAAATTTTAAGCATAATTAAACAAATTTTAATTTAACAGGGATTAAAAACACTAACGGAAAATTTTGTAAGGACTAAAAAATGTGATTTATTTTTATAGGAACTAAAAACAAAACTGCAGATATTTATAGGGACCAAAAACTTAATTAACCCTTACTAAAAATATTCATTTCTGTTGAAAAAATTAAAGAAAAAACAGTTTATTCAAGTCAGATCATATGTAAATAGAACAATTTACTCACTAGTATCTCATTCTTGATAGGGTTCTATGTAAACAGTTTTAGGTTGCCATTAATTATTATCCTTTAACAATCCTCAGACACCTAAGTTTATTCTTAGAATGTACTCACTTATTAGGGGGGAAAAATAGAGTACACACACTAATTTCATAAAACTACTATTTGACTTTTACAAAAATACATTTTACCTTCAGTAAAAGTGAAATTGAAGTTTTACGAAAAGTTTTAGGAAAGTTGCAAACAATTGATAAATTTAATTTTTATAGAATTTCATAAAAAAAAGTGTTATAGAAGGTAATATAGTATGTAAATCTCATATTGAATCAAATTTGAGCTCAAGTATAGTTAATGAATTTTACATTTTTAATAACGACGAATCGTCATATTCTAGATCAGATCACTAGGATCCTATTCGTCTAGAAATTAGAGGTTAACACAAATAAAATATAAAATTAAGTTACACCATAATACCATTTTTATAGATTAATTTCTAAAATATTTCAAAAAAAATTACATGACATGATTTGGATTGATACATGCGTAATTTGTTTTTACTTTAAAAAGGTTATACATTTTCTAGACACTATTATAAACAAAAATCAACTTATTCATTGAGTAAATGATGAATGTGGTTATAATATAGACCACATGCATCACTTATTCAATAAACCTAACAACTTATAAGTGAAATATATGACCGAATGATGTATGTAAAAAGTAACAAATTAAATTATCTTCATGTATAATTTATCTTCACAAGGAGGAACATCACATATATAAGAAAATAACACTAATTTCATAATTTATAAACAAAAATCAACTTATTCATTGTGAAGATATAATTTATTTTCGAAGATAAATTATGTAAAAAGAAAATAACACTAATTTCATGAAGATTTTTGCTTATAATTATGACCGAATGATGTATGTAAAAAGTGTATACAAATTAAAGACTTTTTTTTTCATCAGTACAGCTAAAGAAAACGTGAGGTGAAAGAAATTTAAAAAAGGAAAAATAGTATTGGTGGAAATTTGAAAAACCGTGACGGTGAGAGAATCAATTGTTGTAAAATTTACGCATAATATTATCTCAAAATATTAATTGCATATAATATAAGAATCACTAAAGGTTAATGAGAATAAACAATATATTGATTAATAAACTTATTTGTCCTTTCATTAAAAAAAAAAAAAACTTATTTGTCCTTAGTATTGTTGTATAATTTGACATCGACACAACTCTATCATTATTGTCCTTAACAACAACTCATATAAAACCTGCAAATTAATAAATTTATCTGCATCATAAACATAAATATTTAGATACAAGAGACACTTCTTCGAAAATAAATTATATACAAGGTTACAGAACAACTTGAGTTTATCTTATAATCAATGAGATGTAAAAAAACATTAGTTGACGGTGTGCCTTTTCTCTTTTGGTGCGTGTGGATATTTTCTGTCGTGATAGAGTCCTGCCCAAACCCTCAATATATGCACCTAATGGTAAGTAACATATTTCGATTTCAACCACTAAAAAGACGGAAGTTTAACATTTTCATTTAAAGCAATGTTCCTCCTTGTGTTGAAAAAGTCGTTTATTTCCCTTTTTTAGAATGATCCAAACCACGAAAAACCAAATAATATTAAGAGCCAAACAAACAATTTTAGATTAGCCCCCTAACCCATCAAATTGAGTGAGTTGAACCAATAAATTGCCCTAAGATGTCACTAGAAACCTAACCAACTTGAATTTAGAGGCAAGATTCTACCATAAAAATCACATTTAAAAAATAAGTGATCAATGTCTTCATTCAAAACACAATTTACTAAACAATTTTGATTATTTAGAGCAATAATTAGCCGCCTATGCAAATTATCCTTTGTTGGAACACGGTTAAGAAGCAAACACCAAACAAAAATATTAACTTTTAGTGGAACCGTTTTTAACCACAAAACATGATTGTTATTCTGATAGGTGTTGTCTTCAACTTCAGTCAAGTTGTTATAAGCATTGTCGACTGTATAACATTGGGAGGAATGTAACTTCCAAACCCATCAGTCCCACACCTCAACCTGCAAAACAACTTAAGTTAATCGCTCAACAAACTCCTCCACCAACTCCTCCTTCTAAGCAAACAATCTCCTTCACCACTTTCACGCCTCACCGTTCACTCCCCAACCTAAAGCATTCATATCAAGTACAATTGTCATTTTGTTTCCTGCTAAGTCATAAAAAGCCTATTATATCTAACATTAAAAGGAATTTCATTGAGCCATGAATCTCTCTAGAACAGGGTAGAAGACCCATCATCCACCTAATGATAACATTAAAAGTAATATTTTACTAACTTCGTAATTATAAAATTTAATACTATTTTTTATGGAAAAATTTAATACTTCTAACACCATAGAGCATCTTCAATGAGGTAAACTAAAGTGGTTAAATTATGTTGATTTTTGCAGGATCAAATTACTATGTAGGATTTAACCAATCTATAACTGATCTAAATAATTTTTACTTTAATGATGGTTATTTATAAAGAACTAAAACTTGACTGTACATATTTATATTTTATTATTTGTAATTAAGATACATAAAAATATTAATTATTAAAGTTGTAGAAAAATTATTTTAATAAACTTTACCTAAACAAATTATATATAATAATAAATATATAAATTATATAACTAAAAGTTATACAAAGCGCACAACAATAATCCATAAAAATGACATTTTTAATGGTATAATTATAGAAGATTGAAAGAAAACAAAAGAATAAAATTATAGAAGGTGAAATTGTCTGTAAAAAAAAAGTTTTTTTTTTGACAAAAAAATTTCGTACTACAATATTTATCGGAAGAGAAAATTGTTCATATTAGTTTTTATTAAGGAATACATCCATTGTTTTCTTAATGATATAGTCATTGGCTATATAAAAAAACAATGATATAAAATAATAATAATAGTAATATTTAATGCTTAAGATTTTTTTTTATTAATGATTTCATGCTTGAGATTTTTTTTTAGGTTGGTTCTACAGTTGTTGTGCACTAACTTTTAGTTCACCCAATGTCATGCCATGCTTATTCCAATTTAAGTTTTATATAATTCTCATCATCTATAAAAAAAATTGGGCGTCATCGCGCACTAAGGTTGCTCTTAGTCAAAAGTCTATATAAATATGAAATAGTAAAGTTTATTACAACTACTTTCTTGACCAATATCTTTAGGAATATTTTTGATATGAAAAAATTAATAAGAAATAATTTTTTATAAAATAATAATCTTTAATTTATCTTTATCTATAAGTAAAAAGTATAATATCACTGTTTTTATCTCAACCAATATTTTTATATAAAATATTAAAAAAAAAAAATTCTATAAATTAACACTGTTTAATTTATCTTTTCACTTTTTTGTTTCTTTTTATTTATTTATTTTCATCTTGTTGAGTTAGCTTCATGTCCAATTATATTTTTCCCTTTATTTGAACCAATAAAAAATAAATTAAAGTTAAAAAAAACATGATTCTAAGATTTGCACGTAATAAATGGAAATATATGTAATTATCAACATTCTCAAATTTGTATAAATAAGTACACATCACTAGTCTATCATATCATAACAAGTTAATTACATCTTTGATTTTATTTGTCGAACAAGTTAAGTTGAAATGGAAGCTTCTTTGAAGATGGTGTTGAAGATGGTTGTAATGCTTTTTGCTGTTGGGAGCACAATGTTGCTCCCCATCTCCTCCTGCAAAGGCTACAAATCCTTAACTTTTTCAATAATAGATGTGAGCTTGAGAATGGTCTATTATATGAATAAATGAGAAACTATAATTTCATCTTCTATATTGTAGTTTTCATATTTGGTTGAACTTTTACCACGAGTATTATTTGTATGTTTAGGAAGAAAAAAAATTATGTTTGCAAATACTCACCTACATAGACTCAAACTCACACACAAAATCAACTAGGGATTTACTTCCTCTCAAAGTAAATCTACCAATAATCGATCATCTTCTTACACCGTATAAATTATAAGTTTTTGTAATTTATATCCTAAACTGGGTGTTTACAAAACGGTATACTCCAACCACTTGCACTAAATTCTGGTGGTAAAATTTATTTTTTAAATATGTAATATATTTAGCATCTAATTAGCAAAATAAATGGATTAACGTGGTCCAATTTGATCGTGAGTGGGATTGTGTGTATTGGTTGTTCCTAATAAGAAGCTCTTAAAGGCATAATAATAGGCAAAATAAAACCAAGGTGTATTTAAAAGATCATGGTTAGGACTAACTAAACATCACGTGGTCAAAACTCTATGAAGTGTGGTTTTGTAAAATCAAAAAGTTTCTGATATATAATAAAAGCATTAATGAAACCATGAAATCACTAAACCTTAATCCCAGAGAAAGATGATTATCCCTGTTCGCTGTTTCACCTGTGGAAAGGTTTCTACTCTTCCTTGCCCTTTTTGCTTCACCTCACATACTATACTATAGTGTTATAAAGTTTGGACCTTTTAAAATTTAGGGTTTATGATTAATTGATGCTAAATTCGTTTTGGTTTCTAATTAGGTCGTTGGAGACAAATGGGATACATATCTTGAACTTCTGCAAAGTGGTTACACTGAAGGGTCAGTACCCTTATCCCTCTCTTTTGCTATTTGTGTTTCTAGGGTTTTTCCTCTTTTGATTAATCAAAGTATATTTATTATTTATCTATCTGAGTATGGTGTTGTAGTGAATGAAAATTTGAATGGTTTTTTTTTTACCTGTTTATCATTCTTCTCAATAGCCTTTTCTTGCTGCTTGGAAAGTGGAAACTTTTTTTGTGGTTTCTGTTAGGCCCTATTTCGTTAAACAACTTAATTATTAGGCGTTTATAGCATAAGTGCTTATGTATAAGTCAATATATTATACTGTTTTCGTAAGTTATCCCTATGAGTTTATGGAGATAATTAAGTTGAAAAGAGCTTATACAACTCTTCAAATAGTTTCACATCTCACAAGTGTTTATGTCAGTAGGTAAGCTCAAATAAGTCAATCCAAATAGGTCTTTAGTTTCACAATTTGTTTTGGGTGCCATTATTTTGTAGTAATTGGTCTCCGGAATGCTTTGGCTATGACCATAATTTTGTATTCAATTTCGTCTTGTAGTAGCATGATTATATTTGTTTCAATGTTGATGTTTTCCTTAAAATTGCACTTTTGTGTAGTATATGACTATATGTTGTGGATGAGCACGGTAACTTGAAGCAGTTTTAAGATTAAACAATGATCATAATTTATGAATTTGTTTGCTTTTGGCTTAACTTTTTAAGAAGTGATTATATATAATAATGATATAGTCGTGTATATACTAGATTTCTCAACAGCATTTCAGTGTTTATCTCATGGCAAATTTTAGTTTAAAGTTTATAACACTGTAGTACAAAGTAATGAGGTGGATGGATTGCAGAGATGCACTGGATTCTTTAGGGCTGGTTCGATATTGCTGCAGGCGCATGCTTATGACCCATGTTGAACTTATTGATAAGCTACTGAATTACAATCGTAATTTCTGAACCCTATACTTTTCTTTGCGATTGTGTGTCAATTTTATGATATCATTGGGTTTGTAATGATCGTACATTCATTTGGTTGCAGCTCTGGAAAAGCACGGTGCCAACTAAGGGTTCTAAGGAACTAAAGACGACCAAGATGTGTCAGTTGCGTCACAAGTCCTGTGGCCATATGTCAATGGTTTTTTTGGTCCTTTTCCTTCATTAAATTGTGTTATAACAAGCAGTTTTAGTTTTAGTTTCTGTTCTGGATCAATTATGGTGTAAGGTGCAACTTATGTTAATAACTTTTTAGTTTAGTTTGTGTGATGCAAAGCTGTGTCAAAGGGCAATGTCCCTAAAAAAAAACTATAATTGACTTAAAAAAATTCTTGGTACTCCTATTTTTCTTCATTCATGATTTTAAGTCTCTCGTATTAAGATTTGGGCTTCTATTTTTGTTTGATTACATTATTTTGATTCTTCTGTTAAATTCGACGTCCAACTTATGACACTATAAAACAGAAAGTATTGACGTAGCACTGGTAGGTCACTCTTATTTGGGATCCACAAGATGAAGTAAAATGTAATAGATTATTAATTCTATTTGATTAAATCTACATAAATTCAAGCATAATACATTAGAATCACAAACAGACAATTATCCACATATATATTGTAATCACATCCCTAGAGCTCACTTTCAACGTACACATAATAAAGAAAGAATAGTGATCAAATATTTTTCACTAATGATTGATTGATTACCAAATGAGGCACAATGCCTTTTTAAAAGAGTAAAATTGACTTAAAGTAAGACTAATACTTAAAATAAGCTAATACTTTAAGAGAGTTCAACAAAAAGTCTTTTTTTTTTTTGACAAGACAAAAAGTCATTTGTTGTCTTGGAGGATTTTATTCTTCCTCATTCTTTTTGATACTATATATAGATACAACTCAATGCAATATATATTTTTTAAGGTAATTATGCCTATCAAATCTACTATCTGTAAATGAATCTTGCTTTAATTTTTTTTTTTTTTTATAACTCATGAAATATTTAATTATGGTAAAGAATTGTGCAGTAGCTCTTGCTGGTACGGGTACCTATATTTTGGCATGTATTCCAAAAGGTGAACAAACTTTGTGTCGTGGAAGAAAACTTTGAACCAACCACCAATGTGATGTGCTGTTATTTTTTATATGAAATTTACATTTAAAAAATATTCATCATAGCCAACGACTAAAGAAATTTTTAAAAAAACTATTCAGAATATTCCAGTGAACTCAAACTATTATAATATTTTTTAAATGTTTAAAAACATATATGTTCTTTTAAAAAAATCTTTCTATTTTTACTATTTATTCATGTGTAATTTGCTAAAAATAAATAAATTAAATATAGCCCCACACATTTTTGATTGTTTAGTAAGTATGTTATTGATGCGAAGTAATCATCAACTTATCCTTTTTAAAAAAGTATTTATCAATTTTATTTATGATTAAAATATGAGGGAATACTTGACGGACCACTAATGAAGTCTCCTCTCTCAATTACATTTTTTCCAAACCACAAGACTTGAAACCAAAATTTGTTTAAGAGATATATGGCCTTCACTTATAACAACCCTGGACGGTCTCTTAATTTTTTTTTTCTAGTCAAAATGATTGTAGAGGTTTGGCTTATATTTAATTTCTTATTATAGTTTTTCTTTTTTTTGTAATTATAATTTCTTATTATAGTTTAAGACATGAGAACTTGGTAAACATTTCTTTGACCCTGAATACTACTAATTCATGGAGTTGATAACAGATAAAAGGTGTCAGATAAAATAGTCAATTATTAAACAAACTCTAAAGTGTCACAAATTGTTATCTCTAGATTGAACCTACTTAATTCATGTTTCATTACCAAGACAAGAGCATCTCTTTTTTTCAGAAGGAAAATGACTTCATTAGATGCATGCAGCTTTCTTCCTTGTCATATATGCAGAAGAGTGAGCTTTCTTATTCATTCATTCACTCAAATGGTGTCCTTTCCAAGATGGAATTTCTTGGTACCTTTCTTCCACGGAATCCTTGTTCTTCTTCATTCACCTGAAAAGTGATATTGATGCAGTCATTAAAATTGTCAAGTACTGCTAGATTACAAAAACAGGTAGGGTTTTCTATGGAAATTACATGTCATGAAAGTGACTTGCTAGACATAACAAGATTATTTTGTGTCATTTTATATTAGTATTATCCTGTTGTACGTATTTATTTATTTATTGAAGTGTCATATTGCTACTTTAGCCTCTCTTATTCAAATGTACTCTTGTTGACTCATTGCTTCTAGTACATAATACATAAAATTTTTTGACTAATTTTGACTTATATTTAAAACTATATATATATATTAGTTTATAATTCTTGGTAATTTTTGACAGTCAATAATATAATATAATGTATTTAGAATCTGCAAGAAGTTTCTAGTTTGGTGGATCAATGTCATGGTGAATGGAAACCAACAACATGAGGGTATAAAGTCTTTACCATTGAATGCATGGACTATACCTTTACTATTCACCATGTGATATAAAGAAAGGGACAAGTACCACTATAAATGCACACAGTGCCAAACCTAAAGAATCTCCTACTTATAGCAAGTTTTAATAAGCTAAAATAATTCTTAAATGTGAATTATAAGAAAACAACTTAGATAATTAATCTTCAAATAATTATGTTTTTACCTCTGCTTCATTGGGGTCCACTTGGGAGTCAAGATCCACAAATTGATCTGTCTGGCTACAGCTCTCTTCATCTCCTTTGCACTGAGTTGGGGGGCAATTAGCCCACTGAAAATATATATAAAAAAAAAATCCAAGATTATGAATAATTCACCAATCTTATAAAATTTCCTATAGTTTTAAATGAGTGGAACTAATAGCTAGTTAGTTTTGAACATGGTTCTGCAATATATAATCATGTGATTTTGAAAATTAGACCTTACATTTTTTGCAGCTGTACTAAAAGCTTCCTTGTGAGCCATATCAGGGTTTTTAGCCTTTAGCCTTTTAATCTCTTCTCTGCATTAAAATTATACTCAAAATATTAGAATTAAAAAATTTACAAGTTTATGATAAGTGTAACTTTTGTTAATGTGACATATTAATTACTTGATGAAGCGGTTATAAGCTGATGGTGTTCTTTGTCTCTTCTCTGGTGCTGCATAGAACAATGATTCATTCATCAAATAAATAATTTTTTTTTATTGTATATACTATATACTAAACTTGCTTCAAACTCAATAAGTTATCTTCTTGTTACATACGTTTGTTGACAACATTGCTGATTGGAATTACATCATCTTCCTCACAATCAGAATAAGTCATCATGGATGCACTAGTATTACTGTTCAAAGTCTTGTTTGCATCTTCATCTGGACTACTACTTTCTTTTTGCTGCATAGTGAAAATATTCACAAATAGTTTTTTAAGTTAATATCTAGTATATAATACAAATACCTAACTATAAGAAAATAAACAAAGTATTGGAAATGTGACTTTAACTTATGACCTCAAGATGAGTAAGAGATGCTAAAAGGTGGAAAGGGACAAAAGAAGCTTTCATCATGTTAACAGATAAGAGACTTGTGCAGTGACCACATCTTACTGTCACCACCATTGTCAAACTGCTGCATGGAACACTTACCTGCATCACACAATTGAAATGAAAACAGTTAAAAAACAAAAGAAGAAAATGAAAACAAAAAATAGGTATTGAAAGTAAATATCATGAACTTAAGAAGTGCAATTAGAAAACTCATGGTTACCATTAAAATGGTATTGCAGAATCCACATTGTACATAGCATATTTGTTCCGGAAGATCAAAAAGATGGTTTAGTGTTGACATGAGTGTGTTAATGTGTAGCTAGGTGAGTCGGTGTTGGTGTGAAGAGAAAAGGAAGAGAAATAAGGGATATAAGATATGAAGATGTAATGTAACTCTTTTGACACAATGAAGCATTTATAGTTGAAGTTGAACACTCATAATCAATCATCTTCTCACTTTAATGATTTTTGAGATAATGCTGATTTTCATTCCCGGAAACCACTCCAACATTGCTAAGGATGTACGTGGTTTGTTTGTATTTTTTATTTTTGAGGTCTACTAATCCTACAAAACCGGCTTGTAAGGTGACGACTACCCATATCCACAGGTGACGATTGTCCACCGCTTATAAACTCATTTTTAGACTTTATCTTATCCAATGTGCACTCTTAATACACACTCCTCACACCGACAACAGGACGTCTGAAGCGTAACTCGGGTGATTTGGTAGCGGTGACCTAATAATAAGTGGCCTGGTGAATTTTGGATAGACTCCGATGCCATATTAGAATTTGGGATACTATAAACATGTTTTTCAAGCCTTAGCTCATTCACGGACGAACCCAAGAATAAATTGTTAGTGAGGCTAAAATTTTTGGCAAAGTAAATTATACTAAAAATAACAAACACTTATGTATTAGTAGTAAGTAACAATTAAATTTACAAAGAAAATAGTCTATCACCCATTTGATGAAAATGAGCTAAAATAACACCTTCATCTATAAAAGTTACAATACGATCATTTAACTATTAACCATTCATTCTCTCAAAAAAAAAAAAAACTATTAATCATTCATGTTTTTAGATAGTTACACTCTTAACATATTTCATAACTCATAAAACACGGTCAACACTTGCAGTTGCCACTGGAAAAACCAAAGCTAATTTCATAAGATTATACACCACATCAAATGCAGTGCACTTGTTTATTTTTACAAACTTTGCACAAAGGTCTGAAAGTCCTTTCAACTTTGTAAAATTGAGGCCACCTCGAACATTTCTAACATAATTCTGAAACTAATGGTGCACCACCACTTCCAGCACGTCCATAAAATCATTTTGATAAAGCTCAATCATTCTTAATAAATTGTACATATCAAAAGTTATAAATAATGATACTTGACTCAAGCATACAACACATTGTAAAAATTCAATACTCTCTTCATTAAATCTAGCGTTGAACTCCTACTATTGTAAAAGTTTAATATTTTTTAAAATAAATTTGAGTTGGACTAGTGTTGCTATAGTCAGACCATACCATAACGTAGGTCCTCCCATAAGCTCATTCAAATTAGGGCTCTTAACAAATTTAGGAGTAAAATTACAATCACACCCTTGAGAAGAGAGTTTATGTTAATTTCACCTATTTGGTTGAATGTTATTATTATAATAACTGGCAAACTTCTCCATTGGTTGCAGTGGCTCAAAGTTCTATGGTACTTCGCAGAATGAGTTAAAGTACTTGTTTGTTTCATGTGTTGTTTTCTCTTTTATTGACACTTATAACTCTCCAAGCCTTTTCTCTGTCCTAGAAGAAAATGAAAGTGCAGAAATTTTTTCTATAATAGAAAGAGGTGTAAGTTTCCACAAGGGCACGTAGGAGAAGGTAAAGAAGCATCTTATTAGGATTTGTCTTTCATGAAAGACAGCAAAACAAATTGACCAATGAAAAAAAGGATCCTCCCCACTTTCTGTGCTCTCTTTAGGCATGTGTCACTTCTCATCTATTTTTGCTTCACATTTGAGTTATAGGATTCTGCATTAACCATGTATTATCCATATCATTCAAAACCTATTTCTGTTGTTTCCTTAACTCTCTCCCATGTGATTGCCCATGAGTTAGATTTTGGAGGGTCAATAATATTCATTCAACAAAATATGAAAACCAAGAGCAAAAGTTCTTTGATTATATATGATTTATGAAAATATATTTTGTGAATCAGCCGATCCTTTTATTGATAGTTTTTTTTTTTATATATATTAAGAATTCCGTACACATGAATAGAAGGCAAGCCGACAACAAACTGCGCTGCTAGGCAGAGTTAAAAATGTCTTTTATATTTCTTGTGTTTTAAAGAGTTACTGATCAATTCAATTGTTTTTAGAAAAAGTGCAAGCAACGCTCTATCTTTTATGGAATAAACCATCAATTTGATCCCTATATTATCACACTTTTGTCAACTTAATCCACAAACTATAAAAATATATTAAATAATCCCTAAATTATTATTAATCCTTCAAATTAGTCCCTAGTTTCCTTGAGAAATAAAAGAGAATGATAATTCAAGCGAAGGAATTAGTCCATCATTTCCTTGTGTTATAAGATTGACAAAGAGGTTTAGCTTCTAACATATCTTAAAGTGGATTAGATTTTGTTGCATGAGGTCATTGAATTAAAGGGGGGTGGGGTTTATAATATGAAAATTGCCCTTGCTTCTTTAATGCAAACAACTAACATTTGCAATCTTATTCCTATAAACCTAGGGCCTACTTTATAGGGTGACTAGGACTAAGTTTTTCTCTCACAAAGAACCACATTTGTGAAACTTCTTTACGTGTTATGATAAATAGCTATGTCCCACAAACAAAATGAACGAAAGTTGTGAGGTAGGTAGGAATCAAAAACCGTGAATATACCTCTCTTATTGCTGCATTATTATTTTTAAGTCAATTTTTGTAGCCTATTATAAAGATAAAGATGTTATTGGCTTCTTGCAATTATAATCTCATTTATTTGTAAGCTCCCTCTCCATTGTTTATTTTGGACTTTTCTGTTTTGAAAATTTTGTCACAGCCCTAAAAGATTGTGTGTTTGTTCCCTTGTGCATTAATTATAACCACTCCTACTTTAGAGCTTATTTATAACTCGTTAGAGGAGTTTTGGAAATCACTTTCATGGAAATTGCAAAATCACATAATGATACAATTCTTATGAAAATTATTGGGCTCTGATTTTCCTGAAAAAACAGCAATATTAGGGTGAATATGATATTTGTCAAAATCAAAGTGATTTCCTCTTTATTTGAATAAGCTTATATAAGGTCATGATTATCATGAAATATATTGTGTATATATCACAACTCACAAGAGTTAGCCACATTTTCAAACAAGAAAACAATTGTGTTGATCACATAGTCAATAATGTATTCTCTCTATCTAATTTTACTTGGTGAGATTCGCTATCTCGTTGTATTAAACAATTCGTAAATGAGGTAGTCAATTCTGGAGATAAATAAAAAAAGAAATCTTTATCGGTTCTACCTCCTTTTTTTACAAAGAGAATGAACCTTTTTATCCAAATAATACCTATGGATACATAAGAAACCTATGGAATCGGTTCAATCGCAACTTGAAATATGTAATTCAAAAGTAGAAAGAAAAAATAAATTATCTTAATCATAGACCTATAAGAAAATACACGATCAAAGGAGAATTTATTTCTTAATCGTCAGAATCTTCTTTGTTTTAGATTTCGTTCATATGTTTTTATTTTTGCTTGCTTTTGTTATGACGCACTCTTTTTCTCTTCACCAATGTTTTATCTCACTGGATTTTCTAAAGTTTTTGGGAGGCAATTGTATTGGCACATCTTTGATTTTTGGGTTTTTGTCTAGTATCCCAAGAACTATTTTTCTTTTGTTTATTTTAATATACTTAACATTTCCCATTTAAAAATGTGACTTATATTATATTTTTGTTTAGAGGATATTGCTTATATTTATAAGCACTTTTTCTGCAAAGAAATCTTATATTTAGTAAAAAGGAGAATGTTTTTATATTATCTTTGAGAATCAAAGGGAAATATAAGAAGCTTTTTCGCAGATACATGGTAGCATCATTCTATCCAAAGATAGCAAATTTTGCTCATGCTCTAAAAGAAATAAAATTTGTCTTCTTTCAATATATATTACCATATATACACCTCAATTCCAATCTGTTATTTCACAATAGGAATGCCTTGGTGTCTTTGACTCACTGAAACTTTTGCTATGTACATGAACCTGAGAAAACTATAAAGTGCAAAGGTATGCACCGATTTCATGGCATGAATTACTAAAATGAGAAAGAGTAAATTGAGTTAGCTTTTAAGGCACATATCAGAATTGAATAGACTATCTCATAATTGTGAGATGTAGTAGTTCAACCTCATGGAAAGTGACTAAAAATATTTGAAAGTTTTTTGAAGTTTGAACTAAAATTGGTGAGTCAAATTTCAGATCATTAAACCTTGTAGAGTGACACATTGAGGTGTCACTGTTGTCAATTCAAAATGAATCAAAAGTTTCCAACTACTCAGTTGTCAATGCATGCACCTTACTTTGTCAGATGCATACTATTTGGATTGGATTATAAAGATAAAATTAAAGAGGTTGTATACTATTTGGCCTCAATTAGATTTAGTTAAATTGCAGTGTCCATTCAAAAAAATTAATGTTAAGTTGTGATGTAATGGAGTTGACAAAAAGGTTGTTGGTTTTGTTTATTCCTTCTAATTCATGTTTTTGTTTGCATGTGTTTCTTTTTCAATAACAAAAAATTTATACTATTAAAACCAGCATTTTATACAAACACAAGCAAAATCACAAACTTAAATAATTTATATTATTAAACTTCACTATCTATTTTTTAAATTGTTAAACCCAATCAATTTTAATGGTGACGTAGTGAACTGTAATAAAAAAAAAAAAAAAAAAAAGGTGAGATGGTTAATATAGCCGAATAACATTCGTTCAATGACCAAGTTTCTAATTCAAACCTAGATCACAACTAGTACTAGTAAATAATTAGGTTATGAAAACTACTTCTAGTCATGTTTTGTTGTGGTAAATGTTATGGTCATTTTGATGGTTCGGTGGCCGGATGATCCAATGTAATCTCAACCACACATCTTAATCTATCGCATGTGGTCAATGACGTTGATTGTCGATGAACGGTTGAGATCAATGTATGATGAAAAACATGAGAAAGATGGTACGAGACGATTTGTTTCACATTTTGAGAGAGATGTTTTACTTTTTAGAGGAGGGAGGGAGGGAGGGAGGGAGGGAGAGGGAGAGGGAGAGGGAGAGGGAGAGAGAGATGTTTTACTATACTCATAGTCGTGTCTAAGATTTTTTGGGCCTTAAGCAATTATTTTTGAAAAAACTTAATATTATATAAAGTATCACCATTCGTATTAGTCTCTTGTGTTTTCAACTTGTGATATCGTTAATCAAAATTTTATAACAAACAGTTATAACATTTCACTTGTAAGGCACATTGAGGCGTTTGACTGTTACAGATTCGTACGAATCGTAACCGTCGAGCGAGAATCGTAGGCATGTTTGGGAGACGTTCTCCATTCGATTTGAATGGGGCCCGAAGTGCTATTAACACCCTCCTGCGGGGAGAGATGTGTTAGGAGTAATTGAACGAAATGCGGAATTGGCCTTGTTTTGGTTTGGGCCTATGTAAATGAGCCTTAATCTACTGCTCGGTCCAGAACAAATTCCATCTCAAATTAGGAGACACTTAGGTGTCATGAAGTTTATAGAGTCATACATTACTTCAATTTCAAGCAATGACATGGTGAGGGTGATTTGTTACCACATGTTGGATGATACACCTAGTTAGACGAGAGATTTTTTGAGAAAGAAGAGTTACACTTGATTACATTTAGTTAATTCCCTTTCCTAATTTTATAGTTTGGTTTATTTTCTTTCCTAAATTTAAGATTCTGTTATTTTCTTTTCTTTAGATTATGCAAGTTGTTGTGCCAAGAGTAATGATATATGATGTAAGGGGAACCAATTCTGATATGTCGAATAATAACAAGTTTTCACTTTCTTCCTTCAAAAAAAAAAAAAAAACAAGGTTTCACTTTCTTCCCTAATTTCTCATCTATTTCCTCTATAGGAGTTTACACTCACTTAAAGAGTGCCATTTTCTTCATCTATTTTCTCTCTAGGAGTTAGCACTCACTCGAAGAGTGCCTTTTTCTTCACTCTAAAATAATTAAGGTGTATCATTGGACTACACAGTTCAGTTACTAAGAGTATAAAGAACCCACCAACAACTCCATTTGACGAGTTAACAACCCGCTATTATCTAGGGTGTTAGAACAACAATATGTAACAAAAGATAAAAGACATGGTAAAGCAAAAAAAAAAAAACATGATCTTTGGTAACAAAAGTTTGTTCAATTACGCCACATCTTCAACCGTAAAGCAATTGTAGTTCCAACTTATTGGCAGTGAATTAATTAGAGTTTATAGTGTTACAACTTATGAAGCATATATACGTTTAAATGGTCATCAAATTGTATCTAATATGTACTGATGCGTAGAGATGCTTTGATACACCATCCATAAGTATCGAAGAAGTGTCGGAATTTTTTTAATTAAAAAAATAAAATAAAAAATTCTGATACGTCGCTGACACTGTGATACCTCGTCGACACACCTCTCACGCCTTAGATACATCTCATGACGATTCAATTTTAAGTTTTTGATATGTCGCCGACACGCTCCGATACGCCGTTGACACACCTTCCACACGCCTCAGGTACATCTCATGATTGTTCAATTTTCAATTTTTCCCTCTTTAATTACTATTCTCCAACTTTAATTACCTCCTCTCTCTAATTTAATTGATGCATGTAAATTTGGATGCACCCATTTACAAGTTCTAATGTAAACTTATTTTTTTAAACTTCTTAACATGTGCGAATTTTCACATGATATAAAAACCCTTAATTTATTAGCATTTTTCAAGATTTGTTTATTTTCAAGAATGTGTCGTGTCTTCTGAGTTTGGTTTATGTAAGATCTTGATTCACAATTCCCATTTTATTATAATTAGCCAGAGTTTTGAGTTTAGTTTAAAATTCACCACTTCTCTTGAGTTTGTGTTCTGATTTTAGTTTAAATTTTTTAACTAATGTTTAGAGCTTTATTTGAAATTTATATATGTATCTTAAACATACCGTATCCTATATTTTTCAATGACGGGCATATCACATCCTATATTTTAGTTGTAACATATGTTTGTACTTCATTCGGTAAAAAAAAAAATATGTTTGTACTTCATAGGTTACAACTCATATATAAACACTACAATTCAAAAGACAAGTATACCCTTGAATTGTACCTCGCTCGTCCCTACCCATCTAACACTGTCTATGAGCCATACTTGATTGCACTTGTGTTTGTCATTATTGATTGACTTGATCAACATATGAGGTGCATTCTCTAAAGCACGTACGAATCTTTTAAAGTAATATTTGTCCAAATGCAATTAACTCTTTAGTCTTGTAAAACCTCATATCAATATGTTTGATCATGGCATGATACACTTGACTATTTATCAAATAAATGGCACTCGAACTATCACAATGTGTGTGAACTCCGTCTTGCCCAACATCAAATCCCTCCACCAATCATGTAAGCCAAAAGAGGCCTCTTTGGCAACATCGTCTATAGCCATGTACTCTTCAATGATTGCTTCTAAAAAAGTGTCATCACCCGTTCAAACTTAGAGATGGATAGTTACAGTTGTTTCAGGATTTCACAACCATGCATTAGTTAATACTTTGGAGGATATTTCATTTATAGGACATTTATGAGAAAAAAAGCAAACATTGATGCATGATATGACCAAGTATAATGTGTTGGTTCATTAATCCAACATCTGACTTAAATAGGACTTAAATAGGCCTGCTACTACTAGAACAATATAATTCACAACTTTAACTTATAGTATATGGCACCACAACCATTTTAGTATACTGAGAAATGCCACACCTGATAACCACACCAATTGAAGTTCCATAATATAACCATCCCACCACAATCTGCAACATTTTGCAGACCACAAAACCCCATTTTGTTAATTGATTATATCGAAAGCAAACAAAGTAATTAATAGGATAGGTCAGTGTTAATCAAAAGATGTGAAAAATGACAGGGCAAATCTTCTTTAGCAAACTAGAAACCTTCATGTTCAAGTTCTCTACTCCTCTCTACCTCTTGTTAGATTCCTTATTCGGGTTATTCTTGCACCTCTTAAAATGTTTTGCCATCGAAGTCGTCCCATGATAGTTGATCTTCCTACCACAATAGTTGCAGATACCTGTCTTTTCTGAGTTAGGATCTAACGTGAAGTGATTCCAAACAGAAGATCGTTTTTGACGGACTCTAGTGCTAGGCGGTATCATAACAGCCGCGTTCTGGCCATCTGGTGGAGGCAAAGCAAACAAATTTGTTGGCTCAGATTGATCACCCATTTTGTTATAAGCTGCAAAATAAAATAAACTAGTTTATAGTTCAGATAAATATTAATAGATATGATTGAGAAAAGGAAAATGGAAAATATACAAGAGTAAGTTACAACTTAGATGATCGAATCAATACAATGCAAATACTGATACAATACGCAGATGCTAGTGATGCTAGCCTTGTTTTCATGTATTCAGAATATAATATATCCAATATTTATATTGAATATTAGCTCTCTTTTTACAATTAGATTTAGATTACCATGTACCATGCCTTCGTCGTATATGCCTCCCTGGATTGTTTTCCCTGAGAGGTTATTTTCCTTACCCCTTTATCATTCAGAATGGAGCTAACTATTATACTTCAATTTCAACTCTAGACATTTCCTATCAATATAGAGACAAATACTCTAATCATGAATAAAAGGATGTAGTAATAACATCACTCCATGAGATATTCATGTAACAAATACTTCGATAAAATTATCAGAAAGCACTTGCAGAAAAATAAGGCACAAAAGACTTGAATTAAGAAGCTTATAAACATGAGCTCAAAAGACTAGTTTAAAAGTCACTGTGGTGTATCATAAATAGAACGGGTTAAATATGTTATTTGTCCCTATAAATATACTAACTTTTCGTTTTAGTCCCTCTAAAATTTTCTTTCAACTTTTAGTCCCTAAAAAATTTTCCATCTTCACTTTTGGTACCTCTTTTAAAGTAAACTCATATGTAGAATTCATATTTTTGAATCAAATTTTCCAGAAAAATTCATAATATTATAAGAATCTTTCCCAAAAAAAATTAGAATTTTTTAACAAAACATGAATTTAATATGAATTTTTATATTATTTATGGTTAAAAATTCATATATAATTTATGTTTACTTAAAAAATTATAATTTTTTCTTGGAAATGTTTTTACAATATTCTACACATTTCTGTACAATTTCATTAAAATAATACTAAAATTTACTTTGAAATAGGGACCAAAAGTAGTGACTCAAAATTTTATAGGGACTAAAAGTTGAAGGAAAATTTTAGAGGGACTAAAACGAAAAGTTGGTATATTTATAGGGACCAAAAACATATTTAACCCTAAATAGAACATGGTTAGCACAAAAGACTTAAACTAATAAACATGAGCTGAACTATGGTTCCATACAGACAAAAGAAAATTTCACATCAGACAAAGACAAGTAAAAGTGTATACAAGCATATGGTTTTGCAAAGAAATGAAATGAAAAGTGAAAATATTGCAAAGAAATGAAAATGAGCATATGATTATGATACATGATCAACTCAACATAGAATTATTTTCAGCATTACATTAACATCGCTATTATTATTACAAAATCCTCGTACTCCCAAAAAAACACACAAAAAACAAAGTAATCCCAAAAACAACAAGAACAAGAAAATAAAAACAACAATGATGAACGTTGCAGCTTCGAGTGTTGGTGATTTCATTCATTAATGGTATTACAAGAGCAAAAAGCCAAATGAAATAGACATTAACAATGCTAATCTAATCAATAGGAACCAACAATTAGGAGTATAAAACAGAAGACTGTTCTATTGTATTCTTTCTAGGTAATATCCAAAGTATATAAAACTATAAATTATTTCAGGAGAAAAAGAAAGAAAGAAAAAAAAAACAGAATTATGAAAAACTACTATATACTAAGCAATTGTTTGGTGACACATTTGAGCCATTTTTCTCACGTCCCAATGCGCTCTTACCGTGATAATTGTGGAGTTAGATAAACGCACGGTGGGTGGAAAATTCAATGTGGAAACAAACACACTATAACACTTTCTCATAAAAGCTCCAAAATGTATTTCTTCGCTATGCTTTATTGCTGAACTAGAGAATAATCACTAACACCCTCTCTTCTCTAATTAACCTTTAAATAACCATTATCATAGTGCACCTTCAACCACTTTCTTGAGCCTTCTTTCCAACCCTTGACATCTTAAGTATGATTCATGACACAATTGGTCTACAATCTGTCCTCTAGAATTAATGTAAACATGCTTCAGTATGAAAACTCGTTCTTCTCTAGTATAGGAATGGTAATTGATTTCAACCTTATATAAATATTGGAAATTAACACGAGTTCATCTTCCGATTTTGTTACTAAATTTTTTATTCCTATTCAAATGGTAATTCCATACTATTAATTAAATCATCGATTTCTTGTGAGAGACTAATTTGGATATTAATTTTGTCCGAAAGTAATTTGAGTATTACTTTTTGTCATAAACTACATCGAGTCGCGTCCAATTTGTTACGAACTAATTCGGTATTCAGTCTATTTATAAAGCAACATCGAAACAATGAGACATGTATGCAGAATTTTCATACCTGATTATGCACCTTGATCATCCTTGCTCCTTTTCATGGGAGGCTCAATTATTTGCAAAGGAGTAGCATCCACAATCTCTTTTTCTTGAAAAGCAGTAATCCCAGCATCAGCCAGAGCCTCACAAATCTTCAATGATTTCTCCAATTCACTATTTTTCACCTCAGATGCATTTTTCTCATTCTCTGAAACTTCCAACTCCAATTCATTATTATTCATTTTTAGCTCAACGATGCTTTCTCTTTCACCTAAACTATTTTTCTTAATTTCCATCAACGATTTTTCATAATTATTCTGTGCCATTTTAGCTCTCTCACACAGTTCCTCACTCTTCTTCAAATCTTCCTCAGCTTGTAACCTAGCTTGTCTCTCCATATCAAACTTCTCTTAAAGATTTTGAATCTCTGTTTTGAGTTTCTTGTCTCTGCTAACTAAAATTTCTTCAACACTATCAAATTGTTCTGTTTGATACGCTGTACGCAAAACTGAAACCAAGTCATGAATGCTCATGTTTTCCAATTTCATTTCATGGTTTGAACAAAACCCAGGTTCGGTTTTGGGTTGAAGTTCCATAAGAAACACCAAAAAATTGAAACTTTTGAAGAAATGGGTTTAGGGGAGAATGAATTTTGCTAAAGGTGGTGGCTTTTTGTCGTGCAAGTATGTGAAGCTGTATCCATTTTATGTGACAAATGACGTCGTGTTTTGCATTTTATATGGTTGATCACACTAGTATTTAAAAATTATATAAATAACAAAAAAATTGATGGACGAATTGTTAAATGCCCAAATCGCAAGAAAGTAATAAGTTATCGTCTCCATGTATATTGATGTTCAACTTAGCAATCAACAGAATTTAATTGTTTATAAGAGCAGTAAAAGTGAGTTTATGGTTTTACAAGTTTTTAATTGTCTTGCGCAATGCGAGATTAGGTTTTGGATTCAAATGTTTAACGGTGATTATGGTATCTTGAATCCTCACGAACTTCTTTGTTGAAATTAATTCGTTTTAATATTAGTTATGACCTATCTTGATAAAGATCGTGCAACAACATGTGTTGATCTATGTTGAAATTTGTATCAAAATTGATGATTGAAGGTTCGACGAAAATCGTAGCATGATCTTGGTTCAGAATTTGAAGTTTGTCTCGAAAAAAATCATGGCACGATTTTGTATAATGTTAAGTATTGTACGGTGTACTGAAGTGAAATCGTTACACGATTGGTGCAAATCATGGCACAATTTGACATGCTCTGAAACACTATTTAAGCATTCCTTACCCATTTGTTGAGTAGGCTTGGTGAATCTCATGGAAACTAAAGGAGAAAACTTTTAGGGCATTTAGATAGTGAAGGTTAAGGGTCTTTGAGTGATGTTCAAAGTTTCAAGATGTGAATTTTGGAGAACCAAAAGAAGGGGTTCTTGTGAAAGGGTTGGTGCCTTTTGGAGAGATTCGTGAGAATGGGAAACACATAAAAGGAGAGTATTTGTGAGCAACTTAGATAAGTCTTGGGACACCAAAAGAAAAGATCCTTAGAAAATCAAAGGCTAGGGGTTGGTTCTCTTTTGGGGATAGATTCTAGAGTTGTGAAACAATTGGGAAACACTAAATGAAAATGATGGAGTCTTTTGTTCTTGAAAAATTGGTAGAAATTATGTTTGTTCATGGAGTGCTTGTTGAAGCTAATTTTTTGTAATATTTTTGTATCTCTTTGTAAATAATTTATTGTTAGTGAATTTGATAGATCTCTCTTCCTCAGGGTATGTCATTGTTGGACTGAACTAGGTAAACAATTCTTTGTTGTTACTCTCTTTTCTCTACTTTAGTTGTTAGATTAGACCTAGATCTGATGTTGTTGGTGGTGGTTATTTTGGTTATTGATTGTTATTAATACTTGTCCTACATATCTAAATTTCATTCATGTGAGAATTGAAGTTTCGGAATTCACAACAATCTAGAAGTTTGAATTGCATCATTAGTTTGGTCATCATAAATTAAGTCGCGGATCTAAATTTCATTGATGAGTGATTGGAGTTCTCAAATTCAAAACAATCTAAAAGTTATTGTGTTGGAAGTTGTGTAATCACTCTTTTAAAACTTTAAACAATGCTTTTTACTTGCTCAAAAAAAAAAACTCTTTACATGATAAAACTTCTTTTTTTATTCATATTCTTTAGGAGCACTTGTTAATACGACCTTTTCTTACGTACAAAATTCGAGTAAAGCATTTTTGGTAAAAGAAATTCGAGTTAGAGATTTTTATCATCAGGCATCAGAAGTTAAAAAAAAACTAAAATTTTCAAAGAACAACATTGAAGAAATTCAAAGCATCCAGATGTACTTGAAAATTTTAGTTTTTTGTCAAAATAAATATATACACTTGTTAAGATTTAAAAATAAAAATAATTTATAAGTTTTATGTAAAAAAAATTAGTTTTTAAACTTTCAATGTGTTGAATGAATCATTTCTAAGACAAAATGCACTAAAGTCATCGATATCACCAAAAATTATGTGACTCAAGTGAACCCATACTGGGATATGCCACCCGAGTAAGGATCCTCTCCAAATACAATTTAGAGAGATCGACACATAAAATAGATATTGGATTCTACCATTAAGTGGATTCCACCATCATTAGATATTTTTGACTTTTTTTAAATTTTTGTATGTCTTTATCTCTCCAAATGGAAGAAATAGAGATGATCTTAACTCACGCCACCCCTAATAACCACACCAATTTCAGTTTGATTATATAACCAACCCCCAGATTTAGCAGACCAATAAAATCATTTTGATAACAAATTGCTACCTCAATGATTTCTACATAACAATGAAGTAAATAGTTAACAAATTGGGAAATTACACTCATCTTCTCTTAGGTATATTAAAATGGAGATGCCACTTACACCCGCCATAGTTTTAAAACATTTTGCAAGTTCTCATCAAATAAGCTCTACAAAATACTAGCATCTAAATAAACCCATAAAGCTAGTATAAACCAATGGAATTTGAGCAACTAACTGCATAAGCCAATTAATAAGCCTCCCAAAGTAAATAGACCAATAAGCTCTACAAAATACTAGTATCTAAATAAAACAATAGCTCCAAAATACTATTATCCAAAACACTATTGTCAAAAAAAGAAGGAAAAAAGTAGCTATTAATTACAGCAGCTATATAAAACACTAAATATTTCTAGAATCCTCCAAAATAAACCACTAAACATCATTTCCATCAGAGCAATAGCTATATACTTTGAGTGACTTGTCTAGAACAAGCTGCATTCCCATCCGAGCTACGTCGCACATTTAGCTTTTCCTGCAAATATAACAAACATTTTAGAATTCATGTCATCAATGTGTGGTAAATAATTAAGGGAAATGCTAACAAGTGCCCTTGATAAGAAATCCAAAAAAGAAACTTCATCTTGGAAATGATGCATTTAACACCTCTAAACTTTAAAAGTTGACTTTTTTACCTTGAATTTATCACTTATTTCCATTTTTAGTTTCTTAACAAGTGCCCTAAGGGAAGGGCACTTGTTAGCATGACCCAATAATTAAATATGTACTCATACCTGTATCTTACTTTTATCTCTCTGACATCCTAGTATGTTATGTCCAAACTCCTTACAGTTCCCGCACCTAACTGTGTTTGATCTTCTCGCTACCTGCGAACCGCCTGGACCTTCAATCACACTTCTCTTCCTATTAACTTTTGGTCTATCTGGAAGCTTACTCAATACAGGAGGATCAATTTGTCCATTAGAGCCTCTATGCTTTATAACAGATCCAGGATTTGTCTCCAAAGCAAGGTTAGCCCAAGATGGTAAATCATTATATGAAAGTGGGTGAAATTCTTTTGCGTCTTGTCTCACCTTTTTTCTTGCACGATAAAGTTGACCTACATTACTTGGTTCTATGCCATAGCTATCCAACAGCTCTTGTTTCATACCCGCATAACTCATATTTGGATCAGCCTTTAACTTGCTTTCTAACTTCCTTGCAATCCAAGTAGATGTGGCATTTGAGTTCTTTGTTGTTCGTGTACAGGAATGACCTGGGTTGTATGACTTAATCATATATGTTATCCCATCTGGTGCAGGAGATGCATGAATACGCCAACAACAACCATCTGCAGCACATCTAGCAGTTACTCTTGCCTTTTCGTTTTTTATCCTCTTAATCTCAAACCCTTCTTGTATAACAAAATCTCTAAGAGCAGTTCTAAACTCATTCACATCACTAAACAATAGACCAACTTCTAGTTTCACTTTCCCTTCAAATTCATGAGCAGATATTTTTCCTTTGATACCTCTATTAGAATAAATTGACACTTTATCTTCGGCAGAATTTTCAGAAGCAATACGATCATGTTTTTCTTCATAATCACTATGCTCGTCAATATTAATCTCATTATCCCTTTTTTCTTCATCTATGTAACTAGAACCTGAGAGAATTTCATCACTTTCATTTCGAGGAGGCTCACCACTCACTCTCCAGTCATCATCAAACTCACTAAGTATAATATCAGGGACTTGACTAACAACTTCATCACCTTCGTGGTTAAGTAATGTTGTATAAACATGGATACAACTACACATGTTATAAAGCTTGAACATCTCAAGAACATGACTATCAGTTTTGATGGGAATTGTTGACTTACTAGTGGGATGACAGAAAGAAATAGCAAAAGACAAACCTCCATTATTGAGTCCATCAGTGATAGCCAATCCACTAATGCCATCAACCAAATCCAAATAAGAGTACCGACCAGGATCAACTTTCAACAAAAGTGTACTTCTTTCTCCACCAAAATGCACCAACAAATGTACACATCCCATGTTAGGTGTATCATAGCCATTGTTCTCCATTAGTGAGCTCTCTTCTATAATACAATAACATTAAAAATTGAGTAAATGTATCAGTTCATAACCTAATAGAATAAAAGAGACTGTTAACAATGATAGGGAAAACAAAGTAATCAATAGAATGTGTTAGTGTTGATCAAAAGCTGTAAAAAATGACAGGGTAAATCTCCTTTTGCAAACTTGAAGCTTGCATGTTCAAGCTCTCTACTCCTCTCTACCTCTTGTTAGATTTGTTATTCAGGTTATTCTAGCAAATCTTATAATGTGCTGCCATTAAACTCGTCGCCCAATTATACGTGAATTCTTACGCGGTAGTTGCATATAGTTGTCTTTTTCGAGTTAGGGTCTAATGTGAAGTCAATCCAAACAGCAGATTGGTTTTTACGGTCTCTAGTGCTAAGTGGTAGCATAGTAGCTGTGTCCCGGCCAACTGGTGGAGGGGAAGCAAACAAATCTGTTGGCTCAGATTGATCACCCATTTTTATATAAATTGCAAAATAAAATAAACAAGTATAATATACTTCAAATGAATGGTAATAGATATGATTGAGTAAAAGAAAATATAACAATATACTAGAGTTAAGTTACAACTAGATGATCTAATCAATACAATACAAATATTGATACAATACTTAAATGCAGACGCCATATAAGATGCTTGGATATATGACAATGATGATGGTCTTGTTTTCATGTGTTCAGAATATAATATATCCAATAGTTAGTATTGAATATTAGATCTCTTTTTACTCAAGGATTATATTACCATGTACAATACCTTAGAAACCATCGGATATGCCTCCCTGGATTTTTTTTTCCCCAAGAGATTATTTTCCCTACCCCTTTATCATTGAGGGTGGAGCTAACTATTACACTATTTCAAATCTAACGTTTCCTATCAATATAGAGACAAATACTCAAATCATAAACAAAAGGATGTAGTAATAACATCACTCCATAAGATATTCTTTTTTTTAATAAAACTCCATAAGATATTCATGTAAGAGACAGCTTGGATAAAATTTTCAGAAAGCACTTACAAATAAATAAGAGCATATGGTACATACATGGTTAGTACAAAAGGCTTAAATTAAGAACCTTAGAAGCATGGTTAGCACGAGACTTAAAGAACGTTATAACATGAGCTCAGTTATGGTTCTATGCAGACAAAAGAAAATCTCACATCAAACAAACAAAGACATGTAAAAGTGTATATAAGCATATGGTTTTGCAAAGAAATGAAAAGTGAAGTGCAAATATTGCAAAGAAATAAAAATGAGCAACACAACATAGAAATAACTTTCAGCATTACATTAGCATCACAATTATTATTACCAAATCCTCGTAATCCTAAGAAAAACACCGAAAACAACAAGAACAAGAAAACACAAACAACAATGATGAACATTTCAGCTTTGAGTGTTAGTAACTTCACTCATTAATGATATTACAAAAGCAAAAAATAAAATGAAACAGACATTAACAATGCTAATCTAATCAATAGGAACCAACAATGTGGAGTATAAAACAGAAGAATGTTCTATTGTATACTTTGTAGGTAATATCCAAAGTATATAAAACTATAAATTATTCCAGAAGAGGAAAAAAAAACTGAAATATAGGGTGTGTTTGGATTTAGGGTTTAGGAGGGGCAGAGAGAGGAGGGCTTACTTTTCTTTTTTTAATTACGGGCAATATAAAATGTTTTTTTTTTAAATAAATTAAGTGTGATTGAAATATTATATACTTATTTATCATGTTGTTGATTCAAATTTTAAAAAAAACATTGTATAGTGCATGCAATTTTCCATCCATCCCAAACACCCTAAAAGAACTACTATTATATATCAACACTTCCTCAGAAAAGCTCCAAATTGTATAGTGCATGCAATTTTCCATCCATCCCAAACACCCTAAAAGAACTACTATTATATATCAACACTTCCTCAGAAAAGCTCCAAAACATACAATTTCTTCCCTAAGCTTACTGCTGAAAAAGAGAATAATCACTAACACCCTCTCTTCTCTCATTAACCTTTAAATAACTGTCCCAATCAAGTGCACCTTCAACCACTTTCTTGAGCCTTCTTGTGTGTACCTTCCAACCCTTGACATCTTAATCATGACTCATGACACAATTGGTCTACAATCTGTCCTCTAGGGTAAATGTATGAATGCTTGAGTATGAAAACTCCTCTAGGATAGGAATGGTTATTGATTTCAACCTTACATAAATTGATTGGAAATTAATGTGATTTCATCTTCCAAATTGGTTATTGAATTTTCAATTCCTATTGAAATAGTAATTCCTTAATATTAATTAAATCATTGATTTCTTAGGTAACCTTAAATAAGAACAACCATTAAGAAGCATGGGTTTTCATATTCAAGCAATCAACACATGAATTAAACAAGACAACAACATTGATTGGATTAACAAGAAAAGTAGAGAAAACAATATTTTTTTAGTTTAGATTATAAAAGGAACAAGAACATAAAGATGCTTACTTTTTGGTAACACAATGATGGTTCATTAATGATAAGTGATGGGGATGGGTGAATATTGATGTATACTCTATATATTTGATTTGAATCTCTTATATATTAGTTATTTCATGAGTTTGTGTTTTCATCTCTTCTGTTAATGCTTTGTAAGTTATGATTTGTAATTAAGCATTTAATTATGATTAAAAGCTCTCTTGCCTAAGGAAGGACCATAACAACCCAATGCTAAATGAGTTTATGTTCTTAATTTATGTCAGATTACAGTTTCTAATTAGATGATGAGTGATGGTACTTTCATGATATCTAGTTCAACTTCAAGCACCAGCTGAACAAATTGGCCCATCATTCAATAGGAGATAATTACACACCCATACCCACAGCAGAGAAGTTGAGAGGAAGAGTTTTTAACACCAACACACTATCATTCAACTCAATTTGATATATGAATTCATGGTACAACTACAGCCCATGAAGTAAATAATTTTTGTCGAAGGAAAAACATTCTTAGTAGTCAACATTCATGGCTCACAGTTCCCTACACCTTGTCTTTATACAGCAGGAAAATCACATTCTCAGGCTAAACTACCTAGAAATCTACCAAATCATTAACCCTAATCCTATCATCTGTATTGAATTCAATATTTATACGACTAAGTACCCAAATTAGCCGCTGACAATTTGGGCTCGCCCAACTTAGTCTCTGACAAAATATAGTACCCAAATTACTCCCTAACAATCATATACAAGGAACACGTTAGTCCCTCCGTTAAATTTCACTTGACTCATTAGTTGTTGACAATATTACATATCACCTAAGGGACGTGTTTTAAATCAAACATGTTGCAAAGGCAGCCGCCAGGGGATCTGTTGGACTAATGTGCTACAATTGTCAGAGACTAATTTGGATGTTAACTTCAGCATTATGTTTTGTCAGAAACAAAATTGTCAAGGATTAATTCAGATATTAGTCTATTAATTAAGAAACATTTTGTAAAAAAATGTATATCATTATACAAATAACATGTATGCATAATTTTCATACCTAATGATGCACCTTGATCACCCTTCCTCCTTTTCATGGGAGGATCAATTCTTTGCAAAGGAGCAGCATCCACAATCTCTTTTTCTTGAAAAGCTGTAATCCCAGCATCAACCTGAGCCTCACAATTCTTCTTCATTGATTTCTCCAACTCACTATTTTTCACCCCAAATGCATTTTTCTCATTTTCCAAAACACCAACTCTTTTTCTAAGCTCAGAAACTTCCAACTCCAAATCACTGTTCTTCTTTTCTAACTCAGAAATTGTTTCTCTAAACCCTGAAGTAGTTTTCTTAACTTCCTTCAACAATTTTTCATAATTATTCTGTGCTTTTTTCCCTCTCTCACACATTTCCTCCCTCTTCCTCAATTCTTCCTCAGATTGAAACTTCTGTTGAAGATGTTGATTCTCTGCTCGGAGTTTCTCATATCTACTCACTAAAATTTCTTCAACACTATCAAATTGTTCTGTCAGAAACGCTGTACGCAAAACTGAAACCAAATCTTGAATGCTCATGTTTTCCATGTTCATATGGTCGTTTGAACGAGACCCGGGTTCGGTTTTTCGTTTATTTTCCACGAGAAGCAGGAAAAATCGAAACTTTTGAAGAAAGGGGGTTTAGTGGAGAATGGGTAATTGTTCAGACGAAGATCATGAAGAAGAAAAGTGATCACTAATGTAAAATTTAGGGATTTGAACCCTTTTGGGCCAAAAAAATATAGGGTTAATTAATTAATCAAATGGTTCATGTAAATATTCAGAATTTTTTAATTCCTCCGAAATAAAATTATATTTTTTAATTTCTATAAAATTTTCCATTTACATTTTTAGTTCATATAAAAAAAATTTATCAATATTTTTAGTTTCTGTCAAAAATTTTATCAATATTTTTGGTCCTTAAAGGCTTAAGGAAAATGTCACATGACTAAAAAGTATGATTTTATTTTATAAGGATTAAAAACAAAACTGTGAATATTTGTAGGGACTAAAACATTAATTAACCCAAAAATATATATGGGATAAAAATGTAAAATTTAATTTAATTTTCACATATGAAGCGATCCAAAAGAGTGTTGGGATCCTAAAATCTAATACTATGGTGTGTTTGGATCAAAGGTTTCGGAGAGGAAGGGGAGGATTTCCTTTTTATTTTTAAATTACAAACCCTGTAAAATATTTTTAAAAAGTTATATATTAACATGATAAACAGTCATATATTCCTTCAATCACATTTAATTTATTTTAAAAAAACATGTTATATAATCTGTAATTTAAAAAAGAAAATTTAACCATCACTTCCTTCCCCTCCTAAACCCTCAATCCAAACACACACTTAAGGTTTTTTTGACAAGGTTAATAAGCAAATTATACTACTTCTCCAATCTTATTTATAAAAAAATAAAAAATAAAAAATAAAAATAAAAAAAAATACTCAAAAGTTGATAGATCTGATCCAATTTTTTAACTAAATGTCTTTTATTTGTCATCGTGAGTTTAACTTAGTTGGTAAAGATAATGCATAATATATAGAAGGTTCGGGGTTCAAACTTCGTCCACAAAAAAAAAAGGTGTCTCTTGTAAATAACGCTTAAGTTTGTAGCTCATAATTTATAATTATTTTATTTCATATTTACTCTTATTATTTTATTTAAAATTCGATTTTACCCTTTATAATTTTTTTGATAAATTGACTAAAAATTCACATAGATCAATAAATGAAATATTCGAAGTTAGAGCTCCCAAACCATATATATATATATATATATATATATATATATATTATGCAACATCATTATCAACTGAATTAAAATTACGAATTACGATCTTTTATAATTTGATAAAATAAATATGTATTAAATGACAATGTTTGAAAATAATTAATAGTAGTGAGACTCATAATTACATACAGGTTACATATCCAAATTAGTCTCTCATAATTACATACAGGTTACACATTATTCCGAATGTTAGAGCCTCGATACTGCAGTGTTCTTGAACACTCTGCAACATGTATGATTTAAAATACGTGTCTTTAACAGATAAGTAAAATTGTCACCAACTAATAAGTGAAGTTTAATTGAGGGGCTAATGTGTCGCCCATATACAATTGTTAGGGACTAATTTGGGATTTAGTCATACAAATATTGAATTCAATACAAATGATAGGATTAATGCTTTGGTAGATTTCTTGGCAGCTTAGCCTGAGATGTGATTTTCCTGCTCTATAAAGAGAAGATGTAGGGAACTGAGAGCCATGAATGTTGACTGCTATGAATGTTTTCCATTGGACCAAAACAATTTACTTCATGGGCTGTAGTTGTACCATGAATTCATAAATCAAATTGAGTTGAATGAAGTATAGTAATGTGTTTGTTCAACTGGTGATTGAGCTACATCACATTAAAATACCATTGCTTATCATCATAATTAGCACCTGTAATATGACATAACTTAAGAACATAAACTTATTTAGAATTGGGTTATTATGGTCCTTAGGCAAGAGAGCCTTTGATCATAATGAAATCCCTAATTGTATATCATAAATTATTTTAAGAATGATCAAAGTTCATGCATCCCCAACACTTATCATTAAGTTACCATGTATGTGTTACCAAAAAAAGTAACCACCTTTGTATTCTTGTTCCATTTAAAATATAAACTCAAAAATCATTCTGTTGTTTTCTCTACTTTTCTTGTTAAACCAAATCTATGGTGTTGTCCTGTCAATTCACTGTTTAATTAGTGAATTGATTGCTTGAATATGAATCCCCATGCTTCTCTAATCTAGAAATAATCATTTACAATCAAAAGCTACGATACCCACATTTCCTCTTTGATGGGTTTTGATCTTGAGAGATAGTGAAATTGAAGTTGAGGTTTATGAAGTGTATGGAAATCTGACAAGTTATCGAAGAGGATGGGAACAAGTGTTTCAAAGCGAGGGAGAGAATTTCCGACAAAGAATGTAGGTTCCCGCCAGCGGGTGATGGAGACAGAAGAGATAAAAAGTGTTAAGGGAGAGAGAAATAGGGTACACTCGCAATCACGATACACCCGCAAAATAGTCACAAATGCACCGTGCGTGACATCCTCAGATAATGCACCCCAGAAGGCACCGCAGACATTCGGCCTATTTCAAAACTTTACTTTAATTCCTTGTTAATACAAAACCAAGAAAATTTTGCCACTTACATAACCAATAAAAAACATTTCTGAAGGAAAGATGTTACTCAGAAATGAGCTATCGAAATATCTTATAAAACTGAAACAGCATTTCATACTACTCTGATTCTCAGACAACTGAAGAGAGCAACACGAGCATTTAACTCAAAATATAATGATATCAACCAGCTGTTGTTGGAAAAACACAGCTGAAAGAACCAACTTGTGTAAAAATGAATTTAACTTTGAGAACTTTATCTCTACAATAAAATATCAGTGGTTGTTTTACACAACATAGCTAAATTGAGCAATAAAAGGCCACAAAAGCTGCGAAGCTTTACAACTTTACCCATGCATTGCATCAGAAACAACCAAACAAGAGAACCAAATCAAATGCAAAACCATAACCAACAGAAAAAAAATACAGATCCTAAATCATAATCAAAATACTCATCTCCAACTCAAAAACAATCGCAGCTTAAAAAACCAATAAAATCAAAAATAAACTCTGTTTGAAAGTGGTAAAATAACAAAACATAGCATCACAATAAAGACATGACAACAAGCCAACAAAACAGGACAAGAATTGCCAGGAGCCATTATTTCCTACATTCAGCAAGTCAGTCAAATCATCATTTAAGTAAATATCAAACCAGTTGTATCCAATTTTAACAAATCTTGGATCTCAATTTCAACAGTTCAATTTATATCATCAGCCTAAAATTTATCTCCAATCACAATAAAACTGCATGAAATTTAACTCATTTGTAGATGAGAATACTATTGGTCACCAGCTAAAGATATTTTTCTAACAAGACACTAGCAAAACTTCATTTTTCAAAGTAATAAAAATCATTAAACTTTATTCAAAAATATAACAGTGCAAAAGGGATCTGATTCTCAGAGGTCTGATCCAAAAATACAGTAACACAAGACACTATAATCCAAGGCACTCTACTCCCTCATTAAAAATTGATAAATAAAAATGTCACAGAAATTAGGCTAATTTCTAACACTTTTTCATTGAAAAATATTACTGAGCAAGATAAACACCAAAATTGAAAACCTCTCTTAACAGGCAAAAATATTCAGTTCAGTATAAATTCTAAAAAGTTCAGCTACTTATCACATTAAACTGTAACTACTACTGCAATCATAAGCACTAAGCAGCTTAATCTGAAGACAATGCCTTAACTATTCTTAGACTGCTTAAGAGAGCAAATGGAATTGTTACCTTCAAAAATAAGGCAATTATTCAAAAATAAGGCAATATATAAAGAATCACAGAAACCAAGCCCAAAAATTCAATGGTGCAAAATTAACTTAAAAACACTTCCTTTTGACATAGCAGAAAACTTGGATAGCTTGGATTAAAAAAAAAAATCAACAAAAGCACAGGAATTCTTATGCTGCATTGCTTCAGAATCAACAGGGAAATAATATTTCTATATCATAATCAAATAAAACATGCCTGCCTATAAAAATAAGTTGAGACTGAAAAAACCAACGGAATTACAAATGTACTCCCTTACCAAAAGGGAGAAACTACTATAACAGATCATAATCACAATGCACACAAAATATATGCTGACAACAAAAATACACTAGGTGATTCTTAAATTTACAATTTGTTCTAATCATAATCCTCATTAATTTAAGATAAAATTACTCATATATAACTTCAACAAATCTGGATCCCAGTTTCACCTGCCCATTTTGATTTGCTTATTTTTTTAGCTTAAAAATTGTGCAATTAACAAGCTTTTATGTTAATCCATGAGTTGTTTTTTCATAAACTACCTTGAAAACCTTGTTAATTGGGACAAGTTGTTTTGCATCTAAACATGCCTAATAAGCTAAGAATATTATGTAATATTTAACTACAGGCAACAAACCAGTCTAATTAGATATAGCAATTAGACAAACAACAATAGTACCACAATCAACAAATCAACCACAAAAACCAGCAATATAAAACAAAATAATAACAATATTCCGCAGCAATAACAATATCAAATTAAAGTAACACAATAATGTATTAAAATGAAACCATTCATTCAGTCATAACAATAATTGTCATAAATTATCCAAAATTTAAAATACTAGGGTAGTGACAAAAACATAAACCAAAATCAAGCATCAGCTTTCTGATAAACATAGGTCAAACCACACTTCCCACAATAATGACGATCAAAGTGATTCGCCATGAACGTTCCAGCACCACACTCTGCATTAGGACACTCCTTCCTCAGCCTCTGCACCTTCCCAGAATCATCAACCTTATAAAACTGCAACACCGCAAGTTTCACCTTCCTATGCTTATGCTTAATCTTCTTTGGCTTAGTGTAGGTCTTCTTCTTCCTCTTCTTCGCGCCACCACGGAGACGGAGAACAAGGTGAAGAGTGGATTCCTTCTGGATGTTGTAGTCGGCGAGAGTGCGGCCGTCTTCCAGCTGTTTTCCGGCGAAGATGAGACGTTGTTGGTCCGGTGGGATTCCTTCTTTGTCTTGGATCTTGGCTTTCACATTGTCGATGGTGTCTGAAGATTCAACTTCGAGGGTTATTGTCTTCCCGGTTAGGGTTTTCACGAAGATCTGCATCTTCGCGGATTAGGGTTTGCGCCGGTGGAGAATGAAATGGGTGGAAGATGATGAAATGCGTTTGTTTCAGGAATTTATATTGTGTGAAATTAGGGTTTCGGGTTTTTTGGTTGTTGGGTTTTGGGCTTTTTACTAAGCCCATTGAACGTTTTATAGAATATTGTAATTTTTATTGACACCCCACCAAATTTTTGAAATAGTAAGTGTAATATTCAGAGCAAAAAATTATATTCTAACATTTGAATGGGTTTAACAAAAAAAATTCAAAGTAATATATATATTTGAAATTAACTTGTAACTATAAACCTAGAATGAAATATCAAATCAAACATCAAACGTATAGTAGAAAGAGAAAGTTAGAGAGAGAAGATTTGTTAGGGTTTCTTCGTTTTATTGTTCTCTTTAGAAAAATACACAAAACAATTAAGGGGTTTTGTTAGGGGTATATCTTGTGTATAGTGAGAGTAGGATTTTTTCTTCTTTGTGAAGAGAGTGTTGATATTTGTTTGCAAACAACCGATATTGTTTTTATTGTTGAGACAATATCCATGGCGAATGAAGAATGGCAAAAGGAAGGAATAGTTCTTGAAAATGATGATTTTGATCGGGATGAAGCGGGAGACTTAAGTCTTTGTCTCATTGCTTGTTTCTTATCCATGCATGCAATTTGAATCAAGGTGATGAATGAGAAACTTGGTGAAGTATTGTCGTCTGGTAAGGGCATAGTTATCAAACTAGTGGTGCTTATTGCTTATGGGATTTCTGTTATAGTTCTATCACAACTTTGAAAAAGAAAGAATCGAATATGATGGTCAGTCGAAACTATAAAAAGAGTTATATATTAACGATATTTGTCAAAATAAAAAATTGAAAGATTGTCAAAAATATATGATCATAACATATGTCAAATTTAATATCTCTTCATTTTTTTTCTTCTAAGTTTACCATTCATAGAATTTTTATCAATTAAATAACTTAATTTTTTAAAATAATTGGATAAAACTTATAACTTGAATTATTTTGATCGATAAAAGCAAAAAGACGACTCTACCCTAATATAAATAGCTATAGTTTAATAAGAGTTTGAGTTTTTTCCTCGTGACAACTAGCATTTTCTAAATAACTCAGCTTAATTTAGTTTTTGTAACAAACAAAACCAATTTATCCTTTTTAAAATTGTCAATCATTTTAACAAATTTTCATTATAATTAGGAAAACAATATTAGTTGATGTATAATTTATCATTCATGCTACAAAAGTAAAACTTAAACCTTCCAAACCCTTATTGCCGAGTTTTCTATAATCACTCAGTCGAAAATTAGCTCTTCAATTTTGGTAATTTGTGTTCAACACGGACGCACCATAATCTAAAAGGATTCTTCTAGAATCTGTAACTTGGCAGTAAATCATTGATCAATCAAAATAACCAATCACTTTTCTTTTCCCACAGATAATAACACCAAATAACTTTACTATAATAATTTATTCTTCATTATTATTGGTTGGTGGATTCATTCATCACATCTTCATATTGCATACGTTTCTATCTCTCTCTCTCTGTCATGCAGAAAGAAGCAAACCAAAGCATCTTCTTTCTGTTTTTGCATTGACGTTTCAACCTTCTTAAATCTTAATTTCACTTTTCAACTGTAAGTGCTTCTACTCCTCTGTTTTTCATATTCATCAAGTTTTCAGCTTTTTTGAATTTTCATCAAACTCATCTTAAGTAAGCAAATTGGGTTCAACTGGCTTATCATATTTTACATATTAGATGGTTTTGAATATTCTAGACAGCCTTAATTTTTGCAAAATTCTGTTTTTTTTTTTTGTTGTTTTTTCTTTTCTTCTAATTTTGTGCCATAAGTTTTGTAAAGAGCTTAATCAATTGATAATTTAGGGCAGCCTTTGAATTAAATTCTCTTTATTTGGATTACTAGCTATATTATAGCCCTGTTTGGACAAACAACTTAATTTGCAGCTTATGGCATAAATAGTTATCATGATAAGTGCTTATGTAGAAGCTATTTCTATAACAAGTGATAAATAAAGTTAAATTGATTCCGTATAAAGCTATAAGTTGTTCTCATAAGATATCCTGTAGAACTTATGAAAATATGTTTAAAACAGTTTATAAACATGTCATAAGCTGGTTTTTAAATTTTTCCAAACGGCCTCACGATTGTTTATATCATAAATAAGTTCAAATAAGTCAATCCAAGTAGGTCTATATATTTCTCAAACCATGTATTAGGAACTCATGAATTTCAGCTTTAATTAACAGGATTCTCAAGGTCACATTTGGCTTCTATCATGACACCAGATACTAATACCTTGAGTTATTGGTTGAATTGGAGATTCTTCATATGTGCAATATTTCTTTTATTAACTATGGGCTTAGGATCATTTTTGATATGGAAGTATGAAGAATTCAATAAATCAAGAAATGAGAGGGTAGAAGAAGGACGGCGAGAAACGGTTGGGTTGCTATATGAAGATGAAGCATGGAATACATGTGTTAAAGGAATTCATCCTAATTGGTTGCTTTCTTACAGAATAATTTCTTTTTTTGTGCTTTTGGGTTTGCTCACTGCTAATGTAGTTGTTGACGGAGGCGGCATTTTTTACTTCTACACTCAGTAAGTTAAATTCTATATATCCTATATAATATATTATCTATGAAGCACAGACACTCCTCGGATTAGGTGTGTCTCGGCCTGTCCGACACTTGTAATTACACTAAATTATGTGATTTTTTCAAATTATTAGCTGTGTCGGCGTGTCAGTGTCCGTGTCTGTATCCGTGCTTCATAGCATATTATTGTCTTGCATGATAGTTGAAACAAAAACATGAAATTAGATTAAACTTATTACTTGAAGTAAGTAACTAAACTTCCAAGGTTCATAAATTTGTATGCAATGATATCAATTTCAGAATGCGGACGGTTTGTTCAAATTCCGCTACGCTAAAGTACTATAGCGCCACAATGCCATGAAATAATAGTACAAGACAATACCACGAACACGTGATTGAGAATGTGGCACAAAATTACAGCTATTCACTTACCGTGTTTTCCAGCCTGTAAACAATTCCATTGGTTAACTATAGTGCGTGAGCTTTTTGTGAAGAAATCTTGTTTTGACGAAACACTGCTATCCTGAGCATCCCTTTTTGTTATAATATGCTGATTCTCTTTCTTCTTTTTTTTCGCTCCTGAACAGATGGACATTTACTCTGGTCACTATTTACTTTGCGGTACCCACTTCGCTTCTCTAACTCTCCTTGTATTGTAGTAGTTTTGCATTTTTTTTTCTTCATCTTTTTGGGGGGTAGGGTGGAATTTGGTCTAGTCAGATTATTGAAATTCTGTTCTTATATGTTCATACGCTCCATAGAAGAAACTGATTAACCTAATCATCGACTTTGTTTATTTATGTTATCATTTCAATCTTCTCTAAGTGACTTCCTCTCTTAATTTGAATTTCAGCTCGCATCTTGTTTTTCCTTCTATAGAAGTTGCTTTAACCACAACGAGTTTGAGGGAAACACATTAGATAGAGAACGAGGCACTTATGTGGCTCCAACACTTGATGGGATTTCTGATATACCTGTCTTATCTAAGAGTTCGTACTCCAATCGGGAATCTCTCAATCGGAATACTGCTGGTGTGTGGGGTTATATTATTCAAATATTATTTCAGGTAATTTACACTTTAATGATTTTATTGGTGTTTATTTGCTTAGTGCATGACATTTATTTTAACAAATCTGTGTCCAACTTTGAGTTTTTGTCAACAACTAAAGATTCACTTTCAAGTATTACTTTTGTTTAGGAAGAACATGCAACTATCGTTTTTTCATTATAATATTGGTTTTGTGAAAGAGATTGGATATAATTGAAGATAGTAAACCTGAAGGAGATAAAAGATGATAGGAACCCAAATTAAAGAAAATAAGAAATTGTTTTATTAATTGAAAAAGAGATATGTTACAGAAAGGAAAATACCGTGTTCCCTAGAGCACAACTCCTCAGAGAGAGACGATTATCTCTCTGCCCAAATCTCTTAGGTTCTAACTGAAAAGGATTCTGAATGTCATCCCTTTACCACATCCTCTCCATATATTGACGGCTCCTTCTTTAACAAACTGGCCAGCTTAGCAAATGTAACCGATTCCTTATCTAGCACACTTGTTGCGCTTAGGCCCAAACTGGGTTTCTAACAAAAGATATGTAGATTGAAAAAAAATTGGGAAGTTTGGTTTTGTCAAATACTCAAATCAATGTTTAGCTTGAAAAAGTTTATTTGAGATGGAAAACTTTACTCTGTTAGAAAAAGTGGGTTTCTATATAATATAACACATTAAAGGTTTTAACTAGCTTTTCAAGGATTGATAGGAACCCGAATTAAAGAGAAACAGAATAAATAGTATTATAGATTGAATAGAAAATATTACCGAAGATTATCCCTCTGTAATCCCAAAGCAAAAGCTCCTCAGAGAAGAGACATCTCTCTCTCTCTCTCTGCCCAAAACCAATAAGTTTCCTAATTAAATAATTATGAATTCCCCTACTGTTGTGGCCAAATGGCCTTATTTATACAAAGAAAGGGCATAAACTGCCTGTAACCGCTCCTAATCAATACAAATTATATATTAAAATAACTGACTATATATTAAAATAACTGACTGCATCAGCAGTCACCCTATCAATACCACCGGATACCTAACAAGGATTCAGAATTTATCATCGACGAATCCAGTTGTTACAATACTGGTAGATGTTGTCGTTGTCGTTGTTGTTGCATTACGACATTGGTAGACATCTGATTTATTTATTGACTGTTTCACTGACTCAAACTTATCAAGGGACAAAATTATATATATACTCTATCTGTAGATGTGATACTCTGCTAGTAGTTTCTTTGGAGACTGACCAGCTTCATTGAATTTCTTGGAGGCTGAAACAATGTTGTCAAATAGCAGCTATAATGACACTACTAAAGCATAGCCTAATTTTAGCAAACCATTATTGTTCTGCAATATGCGATTTGGTACAAAGTGTTGTCAAATGACGACTATAATAACATTATAACAACACTTGGCTGAAAAAGGATTTTGCTAAATGCTTAGATTGGATTAGTTGTTATGCTATCCTTACCAAGAAATTTAATTGGTCACAATCTTCTGGATCAAAAAGTCCTGGTTTACTATTTGAGTAAAGAGTAAAATGTTCAAAACTTTAATTGACATCCAAAGCTCATTATTTTTAACTATGGGATTGCTGATGAACAATTGTGCAATGATCAGAAGTTTGCAGAAGGATGTGATGCAGTCTCTCTGTTACAGTCATATATAATTTTTCAATGTTTTCTTCTTGTTCGTCTTGTTCTCATTCAGCTTATCAATGAAAAACACTAATAGTATTTAGAATTTATTGTGTTATTACCTGGTTAAACTCAGAAGGAGATTTATCAATTTGTTTTAATTTTCTTTTAAATATGTAGACTTGTGCAGGTGCTGCAATGCTCACCGACCTTGTATTCTGGCTCGTTATTTATCCGTTTATGACATCCAAAGATTTCCGTCTGGATATTGTAAGTACAACTGATCTTGTCCCTGGCCTGTAATGTCTTCATTTGATTGGGAAAGTTATTCTAATATACTGATAGATAAAGTTTTTGGGTACTGTTTGGCATTTTTGCTACATAAGATAAGAAAGAAAAAATAATCAACAGAAAAAGAACTGGAAATAAAATCCTAATCCCTAATGAAATGTATCCACATAGTTTTTGGGGACTGTTGGCATATGCTTAGTGGATTCATTCTTGTTTGGTTTTGCATTGACAAAAAATGATTTTGAATGAATTGATTTTGTGAAATTGATTATGGCTAAAAGTGAATTGAATGTGAAGTATTTATGTTTGGATGCATTCATGTAAAAGTGAGTTGTATGATAAATTCGAGCTTTTTGTCAAAAAATAAATAAATTCGAGCCTATAGGTCAATTGTAGAGGCAAAATCTTCAAATTGTAGAGACTAAGTGAATACTACTTGAGAGTATCCAAACATGTTAAAATCAATTCTATACCTCTTGAATCAATTTTATTACCTCCCCCAAAAGTGGAATCAAACATACGACAAAACTGTTTTGAGATTTTGATTGAATATTGATGTTACTAGTGTGTAACCAACATGAAAGCATTTGTGCTTCGCGCGCATGTGCTAGACATTGACTACCTCATGAAATTTGTAATTAATGGGTAGTTGTTTCTTGAAATACCTTAATGATGAAAAAGTTAATGAAGATGTAGAAAGGTGAATAGGAGTTTATAAATTTAAATACTGATACTTTCAGTTCTAAAAGAACATTTCAGTCTTTCACCACTCATATCTTTTTTTATTTGAAAATGTTTTCACTTTTCAATTTGCAGTTCACCGTTGGTATGCACTCTGTTAACGCTGTGCTCCTCCTTGGTGAAACATCACTGAACTGCATGGTGAGTTTATTTTTCCTCGCTTTACTTATACTTCTCCTTAATTATCATACTTAAAATTTACAACAACTATTTCTTCTTAACAAATGCAGAGCTTTCCGGTGTTCCGATTTGCATATTTTATCTTGTGGACGGCTACATTTGTGATTTTTCAGTGGATCGTCCATGCCGTTGTTTCGCTTTGGTAAAACTGCGTATCCCATCTTCTTTCTATTGATTTTCAATCGGTACAGTTCTGTTCATAATTTTCTAACCTTTTGTTACAGGTGGCCTTATCCTTTCCTTGATTTATCATCACCATATGCACCCTTATGGTATGTTCTTAAATTCCATTGGTCACCAATACTCAAATACACCATGCAAAAGGAAAAAAATTACCTCTAATATTTGACATATATTTCAACAGAGAATAATTTTTAGACTAGCACATTGAAACTTTTTTGACTGGTAGTACATATGTTATGGTCTAGGTCTTCAATTATAACACATAAAATAAAATTGCAAGCAGGGAACAATTTATAGCGTCACATCACATGTTTATCTTATCTATTGCTGATTCGGGTATGTTTGGATTTGTGGTATAGGGTGGAATGAAATGGAATAGGCCAGTTAGATTTTAAAACAAAATGAATGTTATGTTGTTCCATTTCATTCCACCATATACCAGAAAATCCGAAGTTCCGAACACACCCGAAGGCAAGAATTGGATAATAATTCAATCTCATTGATTGAGATGAGCTGTTTGAATTGATACAAGTTTGTTGCCATCTTGTTGAACTTTTAGGTACTTGGCTGTTGGTATAATGCACATTCCATGTTATGGCTTCTTTGCCTTAATAGTGAAGTTGAAGCACTTGTGGTTGTCAAGATTGTTCTCTGGTTCTTGTCAGTTTCTACGGTGATAATACATTCCACAACACTAATCATTCTACAAACGGGGAGAAACACGGATAGTTGTTATTTTTAAGCATCGGTCTACCTTAGACCGTGAAACAATAGAAGCCACCAAGATTTAGATCCTCTTCTCCTCAAATGAAGTGCTGAGAGGGTTGTCATTTTTATGTGGGGGGTAATTTTGGGGATGCATATTTGTATCTATTATTTGATTGTTTAATATTAACCTCAAAAGTTATCTGACCTGTTATTGAAAGTTGATGTCTGTGATGTCTTCCATCCTAGTTAAATTTGTCAAAATACCATACATTGATAAAATAATCTTACGTAAATTAAAAGAGATATATATTAAGTAATACTTGGAGTTGTTGTAAGCAGGATATTAAAGGGAAACAAACAGAGCATCAAAGTGTAAGAACAGGAGGTAGGTATAGTTTTACAAACAAAACTGGTGTTAATATAATTGGCACCAACTCCAGTAGAGATCGGTGTAGTTATCACCAAGTGCTTTAATGAAATAAACACCACAATAACAAATAATTTGAATCCTAAACGTTTCTGACATGTCTTCAAGAAGATTATAATAAATGATTATTCAATAATGTGAAATCCATATTCGGTCACCAATCTTCTATTGAGACAATGCATGCCCCATAATCATGAATGACCAGCGTGTTTACATCATCCACAGCACATGGTGCAAGGTGTCGCCGCCACCACCGAGCCATTGAATTTAAGTTGGATTGAAATTCAGAATTTCTCTTTTAGATTTAACGGCCATATAGTGACTGCATGGCGCAGCTACAACTTATAAAAACTATTAGACATTGAACAGAAAGAAAAGGAATCATTATTGGGTGTACTATTAGCTGCCAATCGTTACGTGATGAGAAAGGTCAAAATGATTGCAAGATTAGGGAAATGATGTTCGAAGCTGCACCTTGCTGGTAAAACACATTCATATTTTTCTCGATTACGACATCCAATGAAAAACAGCAGCCGAAACGTTATGAAAATAAAGCTGAGGTCGGGACGAACAAATGCCCGGACAATGGTTGATATTTAAGAATATATAAAGCAAATGCAAGTACTGGGACAAATAATAGTTGAATCATTATAATCCAATCAACATTCCAGGGCTTCCAATGAATTCTATCCTCATTGATCCCAACATAGTGATTCCTACCCTGAACATGCCCTTCCTAGTTTCTTAGTCCAACCTGTGTTGAGTTTTAAGATGTAAAAACCAAAAGGAACAACCCCATTCATAATGGATTTAGTTTAAGAAAAATTTGTTTAAACATCCAGCTATGGCTTCACGTGTGCTCTGATAAACTCTTCTAGCTGAGATATCTCCCCAGTTAAACCAGAAGCATCTGCAGTTGTAACTGTGTTAGAGCACTGTGTAAAGGAAAATGGCTCGCCGGGCACCCCCAAAGTAAACTCATTTGTAACATCAGCATCTGAAACTGCACTTCTCGATGCCCGTAATTTTTCGCTGAAAAAGTAACAAGGGTTAATAAAGCTGAGTATCCGACAGATGAAATCATGAAAATAATCAGACTGCTATACGTTGCATAGTATGTGCATTTTGAAGATAACAACAACTACAACCAAGTCTTATCCCACTAAGTGGGGTCGGTTACATGGATCAAATTACACCATAATGTTCTATCATAAACCATACTTGGATCCAACTCATTAATCTCTAGATCTTTCTTAGTAGCTTCTCTTATAGTTTTTCTAGGATTTCCGCTGCCTCTAGTGATATAACTATAATCCATCTGATCTACTCTCCTTACTACATAATGTACATGTCTTCTCTCTACATGCCCAAAGCCCCAAACCACCTAAGTCTATTTTCCACCATCTTTTCTACTATAGGTGCTACCCCAACTCTCTCTCTCTCTCTAATATTGTCATTTCTAATTCTACCTCATCTAGTCTTATCACACATCCAACACAACTTCCTCAACCAATCATTTGACTGGGTGTTAAGACCATTAGCCATGAGAGAAGGTAGAAGGATTTGAGTGGTTGAAAAAAAGTATAATACGTTTCTTCAATAAAAGCCAATCAACAGCAACAGCAAATGAATGTGCATCATATATAATAAAATGAAAGGATGAAGTAGTTGCTGCGTGATCAAATGAGTAAAGGTAAACAAATTTAAGGACTTGAAGCCATACATTTCTTTCTCGATTTGTTTGCGGATAAATTCTTTGGTGTGAGCAGTGACTTTGTCGGTTTTGTTGCAGAGAATAAGCAGTGGAATCTTCTTCCTCACAACACTTCCCTTGGTCAACAGATCATATAGGTACCTTAACAGGTATAAAAAAATGTCAGTATCTTAGTAATTACTGATATCCTTTCTTTCTAAGGAAAAGTGAGAAATGGTGACTTATTAAATTAATAATGCTATAATGTCTTAAAGAGTTTTTAACACTCCCCACCATGGCTTACAGCTAATATTGACAAAGTGTTGCTTTATAAAAAGATGATAACTAGCAACATAATGGAGAAAGGAATTACTCTGAGGCAGCACGGCAATTTGGTAAGAAGTCCAAAGCATCAACAACAAAGACTATGCCAGCTGCTTGAGGCAAGTATTCATCCAACTTGGGTCGAAGACGAGAATGTCCAGGAACATCAACAATATGAACTGGTTTTATCTTTCCCTTCTGTCAAAAAAATAAAAATAAATAATACATGAGACAATATTTGGCCTATTGTTTGGTCTGATTCCAAATCATTAAACAATCATAAGAATACTGCATATAATTTCAACTAATTTGACAAGTCAAAAGTGTTTCTTCAATTAACAACAAAACATGAAAATTCTCATTTAATATAGATGAGAGGAACAATTCCTGAATGCCTAAACCTGTACATTCATGCAAGTATTTGAGTGCAAGAGACTAACACTACCTTCGTTGTTTCCCCATGAAGAACAAAAGTGTCTTCATTAGGTTCCATTGATGTAACAGTACCCTGATGAGTAGAGCCATCCCTAAGCTGACACAGGCATAAGAAAATGAGCCAAGAACATTATGTCAGCACAGGAAATATGAACAGAAGAAAAATAATACTAGTATAACATACAGAATTGGATTATATCCCACCATGCAACACTAGCTAATGTAATAACATGCTCTCAGTTTATTATCAACGACCTAACCTTGACTCCTTTTTTTCCTCACATACAACGAATAGACAAGCAATATTTGGTCTTAATTAATTACAATTGTGTTTTCTTTTTGCTGTAATATTACAGACTAAACTAGGCTATGCAGTTCAAAAACTTGTCAGCAATGACTGAAAGCTACTAGCCTACTACAAATTAAACCTAAAAAAATAAATTTATTTCTTGTTATCAGATTGCAAAGCAAATATCGCAGTCGTAGTCAAGACCATAATTGTTAAATACCAGAAACAACCAACACAATCCTGCATCACAATTCATTCACTGTACCTAGTATCACGTCATTTCATGCATATAATGTTTATTTCACAAATAAAAACAAAATTAAGCACATTGTGAACGTGAACTCAACAACATTGTAACCATTACAGCAACATGGACACACACACACAAAAAAAAGCAGGTGCAGTAACTCATCAATTCACCAACTAAACCAAAAGAATTTAGGTATACAACAACAACAACAACAACCAAGCCTTATCCCACTAAGTGGGGTCGGCTACATAGATCAAATTACGCCAGAGTTCTATCATAAACCATATTTGGATCCAACTCATTGACTTCTAAATTCTTCCTAATGGTTTCTCTAATAGTTTTCCTAGGTCTCCCTCTACCTCTTTTAACCTGACTCTGCTCCATTTGATCTACTCTTCTTACGACGGCATCTACGGGTCTTCTCTCTACATGTCCAAACCATCTAAGCCTATTTTCTATCAACTTCTCTACTATAGGTGCTACCCCCACTCTCTCTCTCTCTAATGGTGTCATTTCTAATCCTATCATGTCTAGGCTTACCATAAAATAAAATAAAACATTATCACTGGCTTACCTGATAGAAGATAACGGTTTTCCCGCTCCCACTAAGTCCCGTCAACACAATGGTGTTAGACTTGGTGCGCTTCAAAAACCGCACTACAAAAAACAAAAACCATAAATGAAAAACTCAGAATCGATCAAAAGAGTGGAAACTCAACAACAGGGCAAACTCACTCACATAAAAGAAGTAGAGTTGTGAAAACAGCAATAGCAGCAGCGGCATAGAGCTGATTGGGGGGAACCTCGCGAAGATAATCATTAGCCACATTCAACAGGTGAGAAGCTTGTTCCTTCCATTGCTCTAACTCTTGCATTGTGAAATGGAGCGGTTTTTGTCTTCAAAGTGTTGACAAAGCAAAGGAAAGGTTTTCTGCCTTACACGGTGGCTGCTGACGGTGCTCTGAATCGGCAGATCTAGTGTGTCGAAAAAGTTACGCGAAACTGCAAAAAGGTGTGTCATTTAGTATATATTTCGTAGTCACTTAAATATGATTTTGGCTAGGACTGTTCATTGTTGAGTTCAGAAAGGAAATAAAAACCGAAATGAATTGCAAAAACAGTTCGTAAAACCAAACCAAACTCAGCTGTTCATGTTTATCTTGAACCCGACTGAGCTAATTTGAAGGTTAGCTCCACCTGGTTCTGAATTTTGGAACCAAACTTAACTCAACTAACCAATTTTTTTTTATATGCTAACCAGCTGGTATTTTAACTATAATTTCTACCCTAAAGTTACACTATTTTATCAATTCTTTTCTAAATGCAACAATTGAGCATCAAAATCATCACAGTGAACAGTAGAATTCAACCTCCATAAAGCAATCAGAAGCTAATTACCATTCAATTATATTTCAAGCAACTTTAAACCAACAAAACTGAAAATTATTTCATTTTGTCCTATGATTCTGCTACAGAAAATGCAGAGATATTTTATCAAATAAAAAAATTAAAATATCACAAGAAAAATGAAGAATGAATTAAACGCAGAAACAAGGGTTTATGAATTTTGTACCTTAGTTTGTTCCCTTTGTGACAGGCGCGGTAGAAGAAACAACGATTTCGTGAAGCTATGATGAATTTGCGGATACAAACAAAGGTTCTGTTTGTTTGATAAAACAAAATATAACAAACAATGGTTACTTCAGTTTTTTCTTCTCTGATTTGCTTTCATGGAATTGGAAAGTGAGGAGAAACAAGAGTGTATTTTTTTACATGAGACATTTTATAAAATATTTTGTACTATCAAAACACGCTGCACAAAAAGATGAACAACACAGTACCGCACTCAATCAGAAGACGAAATTACAAACAGAAAATAACAAAAGATGAAATTTGATATGTGTGGAAATCATTTATTTAAATTGAAAGCATGGAAAAAAGATGCAGATGGTGATTCTAGATCAAAAATGACCTAAAACCACTAATAATGAGTGAAAAAGAAAGATAATTTAGAGAGAAGATGAAGTTTCTCTCACTAAAAAACTAGGATCGGCTTCGCTAAAAGTGGAGAAAAATTTTAAGAGTGTTATGAATATTATAAGTGGATGTCCATATAGCAATTGGGTTATTGCTCTCAAGTCATTGTATTTCTCTATAAATAGAGCTCAAACCTAATTAGAGATACCAAGAGAATAATATAATCTTCTTTCTTCTCTCTCTATTCTCTCTTCTTCTCTTTAATCTTGTTCTTCTTATTCTAATAGTTTCATAACAAAGAGATACTTGTAGTATTCTAAATATGACTGCGAAAGAAAATTCAAAGCTTCAAATAATACATATGACCTGACTTAAATATAAGGAAAATGATGTGATGATGAAAGAATTAGACTTAAATATAAGTCTAACTCTTTGATACTTTTCTAAACTACGTTGAAGTGTATCAAAGAGTTAGACTTATTCATCAAGGAAGTAACGTTGAAACCCGTGGGTTTTAAATTAACCATATATAGCACCATATAATCAGTTTTTTTATTGGCATTTAAAATTTTCAAAACTTCCATAGCACAAAAAGATTGTCAATGGGAACTTTAGAAATGTTGGGAAGAACATATTAATTAAATGCCCCATACATAAAACCCAAACGTAATTTTTTTTCTCTGAAGAAGCCAAATAAATCGTCTTTTGGGGATCAAATAAATCGTTTATTTGGCATGTGTAAGTCTCTTTGGCTTTGAGTCTCAATTCCAAAAGGCATTTACCAATGCAAAGTTCAAAGAGCTCCAATTAGAAATTGTTTCTATGATGTATTGTAATACATGTTTCAACAAATTGGAGGGTTTGGATTCAATATTTTTTATTACAAAAAGTAAGAAAGTATATGACAAGATGAAATACATTGTGTTCATGGCAGTCTTCAATGAAAAAGACTTCATGCTAATTATATTTTGGCACGGCGGAGGAAAGATATAATGCATTCGCTACGCAACGGTAAATTACTTTTTTTAAAGTATAAAAGAACCTAATCTTGCTCAACTTCTTTACTGTTTACGGCTATAATTCTAAAACATGTATTATATTTTGACTTAAAGTATATATTCACCATTCGTGGTAATTTACCGTTTACGGCTATAATCCTAAAACATATTGTGCGGTTATAACTTCAACAAGTGTTTGACTTATATTTTTAATGCATAATTTTTTTTTATGAGTTCCTTAAACAATGCACTTAAAACACCTCCAATGATGAACTCCACGAATGGTTATTTTGTGGGTCCCATTGTGACAACTCATCTTAAAGTAACTCATTCAATTTTTGACTCCAATGGTGCACTCTAAGAAAACACATATTAGGTCCCACAAATTTACCTCACATATTAATGTTATATTGATTGTAACAAAAAGTAATATTAAAAATTCATACTGGTGCATGCCCATTCTTAGGAACTGTACAATTGTTATTATTTTTTATTGGCTTAAATGTTTATTTGATCCTTTAAATATTTATTTGGTATCGCTTTGGTCCCATAAGTAATAAAAAAACCGTTTAGGTCCCTTAACTTTATTTAAAGTATCGGTTTGGTCCTTTCTGTTAATTTAATTCAAAAAAACGTTAAGTTTAGGGACCAAACTAATACTAATTAAATAAGTTAAGTAACCAAACTAATACTAATTAAATAAGTTAAGGGGCCAAAATTTAACGTTTTTTTGAATTAAATTAATAGAAGGGACCAAACCGTTACTTTAAATAAAGTTAAGGACCAAAACGAACCTTTTATTACTTAAGGGACCAAAGCGATGCCAAATAAATACTTAAGGGACCAAAAGAGCATTTGACCCTTTTTTATTTAAAGTAATGTTACTTTCTGAAGTAACGATTACTACACCTGTCCAACTATTTGCATGAATTTTGCATAAAAAAACTCATATTTGATGTTATACCTGGCGGACGAACTTGAAAAAAAGTCACTGAAGGTGTTCTTAAGGCACTTGTTAACAAGACCCTTTATCTAATTACAATATTGTTAAAAATTCTAAATTGTTCATGGAGAGAGTGTTAACAAGACACTTGAATTCATTTGACATCTTCAAAAAAAATGTCCTTTGAAGTAGACCACCAATTGCAGGAAATTACACTAAATTTTTATTTAAAAAAATGCTTATAAATATTGTCAAATTGAATATATATTAGATTCACCAACTCATTTTTTTCACCATTCTATAAAGGTGGCTAAAACTTGAGAAAAAAAAATATATCTTTTTAAAAATTTTATTCTTATAAGAAGCTATTTTAACCCTAACACATGCAAGTAAATGTTGAAAGTTGAAAATATATGGTAATGGGTAGGTACCCCACATGTACATTGTTTTGTTTTGTTAGTTACCAAATTCTTCTTAGCCATCATCTTCACCAACCCAACAACCTCATCATTTTCTTTTCTTTGTTTTCTTTCTCTTCAAACAATAAAATAATTCAAAGCTTTCAACTATATAAATAGAGCCATCACACAAAACCAAATCGTTCGTTCATCAATTCAGATCCAACCACTCATCTCACCAACCTCATCCATTCTCCTTCCGGTAATTCCCAGATCTCCACTCTCTTCCATTTTTCAATTTGTTGAATTCAATTTACTGAATCATAAAGTTCCAATTTTGATCTTAGTTTTGATCACCCATTAAGCTAATTTGAAATGGGTATCTTTGAATTGAATCCCTGAATGAAATTGCATATTATATAGTAGTGAGGATCTGTTAAAATGAATTAGTTATGTGATAATTGATAGTTAGTTGGTTGATTATTGATTAATTTTAGATTAAGAAGAAATGGCACGCAAGAAGATCAGAGAGTATGATTCTAAGAGACTGTTGAAGGAGCACTTTAAGAGACTTTCTGGCAAGGACTTACCTATCAAGTCTGCACAAGTAAGTACTCTTAATCATGATTTAGCAAGTTTAAACATTTACTTTGTTATAATATACTCTTATTTGTGTAGAGAAATAATTTTTGTATAACTGAATTTAAACAACTTTCGTGATAACTTTTTAAGTGGTTAGCGTAGTTCAAATAAGTGGTTAACTATGTCTGAATTCATGGTTAGGGAAGATATGTCGATTTTTAATGAGTTTTGACTCTCGTATATCTACTAATCATCCACTGAATGTAATTAACCATTTAAAATATTGTCGTGAAAGTTATCAAATTTTAGTTGTAGAAATAACACAATTGATTAGTTAATAAGCATGAGTTTATATATGAAATCTATTGACTAAAATTTGTATAGCCATTCAAGACTATTTCACTTTTACTAAAAGTAGGAAAGTTTGTAGAAGCAGTTGAATTAATTGCTTATATGATAATTGCATGTCACATAAGAATTTATGTATAAGTTGTTTCTGTAACTGAAGAAGTTTTAGAGATAATTATCACACAAAGCTCTGTGTAAGCTATCATGATCAGCTTATAAAAATAAGCTGAAAAATATCTTATGGGAACTTCATGAGCTATTTAATAAGCTCTTGCTTGCATTGTGCTTAATATGCTCCTTTGCAAGTGCTTATGCCATAAGATAAGTTCAAAATAAATGCGACGTGTATGCAAGTTTAATAAAGGTCCATTTTTTCAGAAATCAACAAGATTTCACAATGTTCTTGATTCACTGTAGCGTGCATATTAGACTTGAGTAATGAATTTGTTTTGGTTTGTGCCTTAAGGTTACAGAAGCCACTGATTTCACTGAGCTGCAAGACAAGGAACAATGGCTTTCTTCTTCTAAATTGGTTGTGAAACCTGACATGTTATTTGGGAAGCGTGGTAAAAGTGGTTTGGTTGCCTTGAATTTGGATTTGGCACAAGTTGCTTCATTTGTGAAAGAGCGTCTTGGTAAAGAGGTGTGCTTTTTCCCTCCCTGGCTTCATCCATCCTTCAAACCTTACATTCATTCTCTTGTATTTTATGTTTTTTAGTTGTTTTACTTTTAAATATTTTCTTTTCAACCATTGATGTATTTTAGTCACGTGCTTATTGAAAATATAGGTTGAAATGGGTGGATGCAAGGGACCAATAACAACTTTCATTGTTGAACCTTTCATCCCACATAATGAAGAGTATTACCTTAACATTGTCTCTGACAGACTTGGAAACAGTATAAGCTTTTCAGAATGTGGAGGAATCGATATTGAAGAGAATTGGGATAAGGTACCGCAATACATACTTTTTGTCTTGTATATTGAACACTATCTATTTCCTGCTCATACAAAATTTTCCTTTATTATCCATAACCTACAAATTGGTTTGTTCATATTTCAGGTTAAGACCGTATTTATTCCAACGGGAGTATCTCTTACATCAGAAATCATTGCCCCACTTGTTGCAACCCTTCCCTTGGAGGTAAATTCAATTTAACTGCCAATTTGTTATTTTACGAACAGACTAACTTTGGACTTTTTATGTATATATTTATAATGCATATAGCTCAATGTGATTGATTACAATGCACTGTTTTTATAGATCAAGGGAGAAATTGAGGAATTTCTCAAGGTGATTTTCACTCTGTTTCAAGGTATACAACGTAACAAAATATATATTAACACGCCACTGGATGTACTTGTGCAATCTGCTTTATGAACTATAGTTACATTTGAACCGTACTGTTTTCTTTTAAGATTTACATATTTATTTGTTTACTTTACTTTTGTGTCAGATCTGGATTTCACTTTCTTAGAGATGAATCCTTTCACATTGGTTGATGGAAAGCCTTATCCTTTGGATATGAGAGGCGAGCTAGATGACACTGCTGCTTTCAAGAACTTCAAAAAGTGGGTTATTTCTTTTTAACAAATGTTAAGTGTTATTTTCAAGGAGTCGTGTTAGTTCATACTAATGGACAGTTTTCAGTAAATACTTTTAAATGAACAGACGTTGTCGTACTGGTTGCAGGTGGGGTAACATTGAATTTCCATTGCCATTTGGAAGGGTTATGAGTGCCACTGAGTCTTTCATTCATGGATTAGATGAAAAGGTAAACTAATATAACTTTGGCCTAAATGTACAATTTTATTCAATTCAGTCAAGACTATGTATGTCCAAAAAATGTGTGCGCGCCTGTAAGTACATATTTTTTGTTTTTTTAACTTCTTACTTGGGGGTAGTATTTTGAATACCCCTGCCCCTTAGAGGAATCTGGCGTAATTTAAAATGTTGCAAGGCTTTATCCTTTTTTCTTAGTATACAATGTTAAATGAGTGCTTATCATATCTTCAAGTTCAATTAAATTTTCACAAGTTATGAAACTGATAGAACCCGTAAAATGAAGACAATGAAACTGTGTATTATTGAATGTAAATGAATGAGCGTGCAAGCTCTACAATGGTGGCAAAACAGAAAATGAAATGATAATCAGAGTCTAAGACCCTGCCCAGAGCTAAGCTCCTACTAGAGAGATATTCTCTCCTAACACATTTGCTAACAAACTTCTCAATGAATATCAGTACACAACCTCATTCCTTCATATAGCAAACCTGTAACTGAACTCTTTAAATTCTAGGGATTTCACTAACCAACTCATTTTCTCTCATATGGCCCCACTTTCTTCTAGGATATGTTAGGTGTCCTATCAGATATTGAAGACGTGCCTAGTGTCCGACATGTGTCGGTGTCAGACACGGATATGAACCCAAACATGTAGTTGCATTCAATCACTTCTATTTCTTAAATTATTATTGGTGTCTATGTTCGTATCAATGACTTATTGATGAATACAATAATACTATTACGTACAGTTATGATTTGATGATATTAGTTAATTTATACACTTGTTTAATTTTTGCAGACAAGTGCATCTCTAAAATTCACTGTGTTGAACCCAAAGGGCCGGATTTGGACAATGGTTGCTGGAGGAGGCGCTAGTGTCATCTACGCTGATACGGTGGGTTTCTCTTATATTTTTAAAACATAGTTCATACTTAATCTCCATATTTGCAGCATGAAGTGACAACTTCTATGCTAAATATTAATTAATACAGGTAGGCGATCTTGGCTTTGCAAATGAGCTTGGAAACTATGCAGAATATAGTGGTGCACCCAATGAAGAGGAAGTTTTGCAGTATGCCAGAGTTGTAATTGATGTAAGTAATTTTTATTTCTGCGTTATTTTTGTTGTACCTATCAATTTAAAGATTTAATTATGGTGCTAACGTGAACAACGGGTCGTTGCTTGATGTGCCTAAAGATACTATAGGTATTCTGTAGGAGTAAACAATAATTTTGGTCCCTAAATGCGTGAAGCGGGCGTCATAGATTGATGGTCACAAGTTTATCTAAAATACAAAAACATCCTTGAGTATATCTTTTGCCAATAATTTATTGGACCAAATTGACTAATGGAAGACACATTCAAGGGGACCAAATTAACCAACTTATAACACATTTGAGAACCAAACCTACTACAATGGACAGACATATTCAAGGATTTTTTTTGTAATTTTGGTTAATTCAGGGACTATAGCGATATCGCTTGACATATTCAAGGACCAAAATAAGTGTTTACTCTATTTTATAGCTAAAATAATCTTTTTATTTCTTTCCATGTGCAACTGCTGACCCTGATGGCCGAAAAAGGGCTCTTGTTACTCTATTTTATAGCTAAAATAATCTTTTTATTTCTTTCCAGTGTGCAACTGCCAACCCCGATGGCCAAAAAAGGGCTCTTGTTATAGGCGGAGGCATAGCCAACTTCACTGATGTTGCTGCTACTTTTAGTGGGATAATTCGGGCACTAAAGGAGAAGGTAATCCCACAACAGTAGAGTTTTGCTTAATTGTATAATGAGAGTCTTATTGTAGTAGAGCTAATTGATTTTTGAACTATTGTGATCCAGGAATCAAAGTTAAAGGCAGCAAGAATGCACCTTTATGTGAGGCGAGGGGGTCCAAACTACCAAAAGGGTCTAGAAAAAATGCGAGCACTTGGAGAGGAAATTGGCATCCCGATTGAGGTTAGCTAATTGAAATTCATGCCTTTGTTTGTAGTATAGAACAATCAAATGGTGTGCTTAATAGGAAAAATTGTGTTGAGGAGCAGTTTATTAATTCTTTTTGGATATCTTTGTTACAGGTTTATGGACCTGAAGCAACAATGACTGGTATATGCAAACAGGCAATACAGTGCATTACTGCTTCCGCTTAACTATTCATTTCAGGTCAATGCTTTCTTATGTTCATGTCATCTGCAAGTTTGAAGTGAACGTTGATGGTTGATTCTTAATTTCCTTTCCCGTTCCTGGAATTTGTAAATTTAGTTACACCGTGTGTTTACAAAATGAAGTCATCCAAAAAGAGTGGTTGAAAATGTTGTCTCAGTTTTTGTAGAATTTGATGGTACTGTCTTGATACAATAAATATAGTTTTTTTTTTTGTTTGTTTGACTGATACTTGTTATTGTGTGTTGATATACTTCTGCCTTTTCTTCTCTCCATATCCACAACCCCACTAGGGTTGACCTGGTTGTGTTGGCTTGAGACCTTGGAGTTTGCTCCTCTCAAGGTCTCAGGTTCGATTGTTTCTGATGCCAATTATGGTGGGATAGCTTGGCTTCTTAAAAAAAAAAACAGAAAAAAACTGCAACTAAAATGTGAGTGGAAAAATTGGGAGAAATGGGCAAAGGGTTTCTATAGTTCTAGTATAAATAGAAAAGATCACACTTTCATATCTTTTTCTTCCGAACATTAGAGATCCACTTGTTTTTATATATCTTCCTCTACCACTAACAAAGTGGTACTATTAGAGCTTGATAGAAACACTTTGAGAGTTGAAAGATGATTATCAATAGTTTTAGCATATGTTTGGGGACCCAAGTGGGTCACCGCCAACACGTCCATTTGAAGCTTGAAAGAGTAGCTTCTTCCTCAACGTGACCTCTAGACGTGAGAAATGCTAGTTTTTCCGCAAATCCAAACACTACATAAGTTTGTTTCAATTCCCTCGTCTTACCAAAAGGGATAATGATAATTGGTGCTGGCGTATGAAAGTCTAGCTAGGATCTCAAGATGTTTGGGGTATTGAAAGAAATGTTATACCCAACTTCAAAATGAGGCTACGTTGTCACCACTTCAGAAAACGACTTTGTTGTAATTAGGGGTGTTCAAAATTTCTCCTAACCGAATCACTAAACATACCGTTTTAGATTTTTAAAACCCAATCCATATCTAAAGAAACTGAACCAGTCCATTTGACGGCAAACCAAAAAAAACCGGAACTTGTTTCATGACTCTCCGGTTACCCAGTTCTTTCCTTCAACCGCCTTCAAGATAGAGAAGACAGGTGTAGCACAAGAAAGCCAACAAAGAAAGTGAAAAATTGAAAATCGAATAATAATGAAAGTACGGGTCGGACAAGAATTGTTCTATGTAGAAATTGAACTCAAATTCATTATTAGTATTTTAATAAAACTCGTTAACCACTTGAATCAATTTTTTTATAAGTTACTCTTCCTTAACCTTTGATCAATTGTAATAAATGTGATCAAAAAATAATGGTAAAGATGAGACTTTAAATCCTCTAAAAAAAGATTAGTAATAAACGTGAGCAAAAAATAATGTTAAGGATTTGACTTTAAATTCTCTAAAAGTAACAAACGTGAGCAAAAAATAATGTTGAAGATTGGATTTTAAATCCTCTAAAAAATGATTATGCCTCAATATTTTAGAAAAAGATTTATTAGCACTATATTAAATACTCTCTCTGTTCCTTTTTAAATGTCATTTTAGAGTTTTTAACACAAAAATAGCGAAGTGTATTTTTGCACACTTTTTTCCTATTATATTTATACCCTCATTTTAATCCATTAATAATTTCCTTTTTTTTTTTGCACACACTTTATCTTTCCAATAATTTAATATGTAACAAACAATTGTTAGTTACTCTCTCTCCAACAACTTCCTATTTTTTTGCGCACTTAATCTTTCTCTCATAACAAACAATTTTCAATTTTCTAAATATTGTGCATATCTCTTGAAATTTTTATTAAGTACTACTCATGTTATTTATAGAATTTTAACTCATTTTTATTAAGTACTACTCATTTTTATGAAGTTCATGGAACTATTGTCATAGCTAACAATTTTTTTTCAATTTGAAGATAACAAGAAACAAATTTTGTTTTAACACAAAACAAACAAAATTTGTTTAAAAAAACAAACTTTAGTTTTCCAAATATATAGCATTAATTAGTTTTATTGAAAAATATAAGAATAATTGACAAATCATACCCTTAAAATACCAAAGCGACAATTAAATAAGAACGAAAAATTGACGCTAAAAAGACACTTAAAAAGGAACGGATGAAGTATTACTAAGTAGGGTTCTCATAGTTCATTTTTGCATTGTTTAGTTTTTCTCAACTTCTCTCAGCCCTCTGCATCAGAATTCAAAATTATATACAAACAAACATAATAAAATAATCACATTCCTTACCGCAGTAGGAAAATCGGATAGACGGGCACCTGCTAGTAACAATAATGAAGGGACAAACTTTTAACCGATTAGAGGTTGTGGAAGAGAAAGAGGTAGATGGAATTATGATATATCATACGAAAAGATGTATGAGAAATCTAATGTTGAATGTTATAAACATCACAAATATGGTCATTACTCTTGGGAGTGTAGAACTAATGCTAAAGATAAGGTCATTTTTGTTGATGATGGAGAAGTTTTTGAGAGAACATTGTTGCTAGCACTTAAAAATGATGAGAAGGATGACAAAGGTTTATGGTATCTTGCCCCATCTTGGTAATAGATCAATCAATTGCATGTGTGGATCGAAAGATAATTTTTTGGAGTTTGATGAGGAGGTGAAATGAAATGTTTCTTTCCGAGATTCCTCCAAGGTGCAAATTCAAGGATGATGCTCACAAATAAAAAATCTTCAGTAATATTTTGAGTTTGGGGCAATTCGTGAAATTCACATGAAAGATTGTTACTTGTGGTTTCGAGATCAATATTCTAATTTGATCGTCAATATGTCCATGTTAAAGAATATAATGATCATCTTAAACATCAAGACCAATGAAGCAAAACGTTTGAAGACTGGCATAAAAGATGAATCACGGTGCTGACATATAAGATGTGGATTTTTTTTTTTTTTTTAAGAATTTAAAATGGAAATGGAATATATAACCAAAACTTAGTCTCTTAAACACAAAGAGGTGTCGGAGGAGAATTAAGAAAGAAAAGTATTTGTTACAACAATTTATCAAAAAAGCTAAGCCTTAAGCCATAATGCAGGCTCGCTTAGAATAAAAAAATAATAATAAAAGAGACAAAAAGTATATGAAACTAAAGATTAATTCTCAAACATAAGAGGAGATTAAGCCATCATATGTGCTGATTAAAATTAAAATTAGGATGATTTGTCTTCAACCGTCAAAAAGATTGGAACTTAATTTTATCTATAAACTGATTAATAGAGTCCCCTTTTTGTTGGAAGATTTTAGAGAGCCAAATCAAATAAAAAGCAGAAAAAATAATTTTTGAGAAGCCACCCAACAATTTAAATTGAAGAATGTGGTCATGAACATGAGTTGGCTTGACCGAAACCAATCCGAGCCAAGAATAATTTTTGTGCCAAATTTATCCAATAAAATTACAATACAACAACAAATGATCAATATCCTCGTGAGAGCCACACCAATCAAAACAAAAGAAAATATTTAGTTTAAATATAACTTGAGTGCTCCAAAGTTCAAGATGCGGAAAACTGAAGTTATGGAAAGAGAGAGAGAGTATAGTAACACCACCACTTTTAAATTGAACATTGGCCAGCCTAACCTATTTGAGTGGGTGGCTTCCATCAATTAAAAAGTTGAGTTTGAAAGTGGATATTAGCATTATTTGGACACACTCTTGAAAAAAAGACATTATTTGGACACAGAAAATAAGAAATTAAAATATGAATTATTGTCTTGACTAAAAAAAAAAAGAATTATTGAGGAAAAAAATCTGATCTATATGTTTTTTTATTGGAAAAAAGAAAATGAATTATTGATGCTACGATCCTCTTATTCTTACAAAATGAGAAATATTGTGAATGAGTTCCACATCAAATAAAATTAGGGATGTTCAAAATCGAACCAACTCAATAGAAAAACCGCAAACCAAATCAATCCAAACCGAAACCGCAAAAACCACATTTTATTCAGATGTAATCGGATCATTTTCTTGCTCAACCACATGGTTTGGTTTGGTTTGGTTTGCGGTTTTCATTTTACCAACCAAACCTCAACATAAGAAAAATGTTAACTAAACATGTCTCACGGACCAATGCTTATAGAAACGCAATGAAAACTTTTATAAAATGACTTTTTTTTTTCTTGTTAAATTCTTTCTTTACTTTTTATTTAAAAAACATATTTTTGTGTTACTTGAAATTTTAGAGAATGATAAAATCTTAATCTTTTGAATTTCTTACAAAATAGGATTACATATTGTCCATGTTTTTAAGTTGGTCTATGTTGTTCGAAACATTGTAAAATGAAAATAAAATTGTAATATTTGATGAAATTTAAAACATTGCTGAAAATATGTTGTGTTTAAGCTTTTTTAACTTGATTTTAATGTTGAAAACAAAAAATTGCATCGTCTCGAAAAAAACTGCACCAACCGATCCAACCCAAATCGCATTGGTTTGGTTTGGTTCAGATTTTATTTTTAAAGTCAACTGAACCAAATCAAATCGCATGTTTTTTTATCTTATGGTTCGAATGATTTTTACACTTAAAATCGAACTAAACCGCACCACAAACATCCCTAGATATAACTACGCATAAATGAATTAAATTTTAATTAAATTTTTTACATTCAATTAATATTATTGCTATTAGAGAAGAGAAAATTTCGATAGCTATTAGACATTAGTTTCTTTTCCTCCTCTCTAGTACTAGTAGTATTTATTTTTTCTAAACCAATTATACACTTTATTCTCATTTCCTCTATTTTCTTTTCCTTTCTCCCTCTACAATGGACAGGGCCGGTCCTAGGCATAGGCCACGAGTGCGATGGCCTAGGGCCCATGCCGGTAGGGGCCCTAAAAAAAAATTATTGGTGGGGATGTATATAGTAAGAATTGGTTTTTTGGGGGTTTATATAGTAAAATATACTAACAGGCCCGAAACATTGATATGAAAATCTGAGCTGGAGTCTGTTATTGTTTTGGCCTTTTTGATGCAATTTGCTATATATACCCCATATAAACAAAGCCTTCTATATACACCCTTCCGAAAAAAATTGGCCATTTGTTTCTAATAATGTGCCGATTTTTTAAATATTTTTTTGGGCTCTTTTTTCCTAATAATGTGTTTTACTGATATTAAAAATATATAATATATGTGATATTTGTTATCCAGAAAATTGGAAGAATCTTCATAACAAAACGAATAATATTTTAGTTGAAAATGGGCCTATTAGAAAAATTAATCTTAATATTGCCTTTAAAGTATCCAAAATAAATTAATTATATCAATATAGTAATATAAACTTGGTACTTGTAGCATATAAAAAGAGGAATGATTTATTTGTAGTATACAAATGAGTTATTGTATCTTAGATTACTCTAAAAAATTTAACACATTTTTTTTATCAAGTATTATTGTTGTTATGGGTTTAAAATTGGAGAATTTTGTATCCAAATGTCTAAAATTTAATTAATTACGTGTTGATATACTTTTATTTTTTTGGTTTTACTATCATTAGATGTCACAAATTCACTGTCTACTATTTAGGTGCTAAAATTTCAGTCTACTTTGCATAAGCTATTGTTCTCTAATCCTATGGTATTTTGTTTAGTTTTGATTTATATGGATTATTTGATTTATTTAAAGATGTTGCCTAAAAAAACCTTTTATCCTATAGTGAAAAGCGAAGAAAAAAAATGAAGCGTTAGTAAAATCATAACAAGAAACTAAAAAATGTTTTGATGTATTGCATAAGAGTCCATTTTTCAAACTATGTCTAAAGCCCCTGAAACGCTAGAAACGGCCCTGACAATGGAATCAAACAAAGCATTTTTCTAGAAGCTTGAGTGCTTGTTTACGTCCCATACTCCTTTAATTATTAGACAAGAAATTTTTAATTATCATTTTAGTTTCCTTTCATATACTTAGTTTTCTAGAAGCTTGAGTGTTTGTTTACGTCACATAACGCCTTAAACAACAAAAAAGCGGTGGGAAAGTCCTGACTCCTTATGCCATTGGGACCCTTGTCCTCCCCTATTCTTTCTACCATGGTACTATTTTTAGTTGAATTTTGGCAACTTGGGTCACTCCTAGCATACATAAAGATAGGAGTTGAAAATTTTCATAATTTAGTTGAATGTAGGCAATCTATCTAAAAGTGGAAGATCCCTCCTATGTTGAATGTAGGCAACTTTGGGACACTCCTAGATAAAATGATACTCTATATAGATGTGTTTAAATAATAAAATAAAGATATGTTTTAGTCTCTCATAATTTTTTTAGTGATTCTATCTAATCCTTAATGAAAACTAATATCTAATTAACCCATATCATTTTTATAGGGAGGATAAATTAGTCTTCGACTTATTATTAGTACTAATTTGTTGTGCACCACCTTCTCGATATATATATCATGAATTGGAATCCAAAATGGATTTTCTTTTTACCCCCATAAACATTATGTCTGAGGATAAAAATTGAAAGAAAATTCCTTAACTTCAACCTTGATCGAAGACCAGACCATAAGTTTAACTAGAAAAATAGAGGTACATGTTAAACTATATATCATGACGTTTAACTAGATCAATAACACTGTATTTGGCATTTTTGAAGGAACGCTGTATTTAGCATATCATTTGAGACCAACATATTCTCTAATTTACTTCTTAAAAAAATATATACACTAATTTAATTCGTCAAAAAAAAAATATTTTAGTTAATATTCCACCTTTGAATTTATAAAATACAGACACCATTCTTTTTTACGATTATTTCTACTTCTTATTTTTTATCTTGTATGGCTTACTTGCATTTTCAAAATAAACTGATAGATATTTCGGCTACTACTAAGGCTAGGCTACCTAAAGAACTAATTTGTGAAAATTCATTGCTTTATAACAAAGACCTATCAAACAGAAAGATGAGAGTTATGAAGATCAACATGGTCCTTAAACATATTTGTTACAAACAAACTTAGAATTTGTGCTGAATAAGGATGTTTAGGGGGTGTTCGGATTCTATAATCCAAAAAAAAAACAAGTAACACACCATATTTTTTGGGGTGTTTGGGTTATAAAATCCAAATCGGTAAAAACTCTTTTTTCCATATCCAAAACAAATGGAAAACTCAATTCGGATAATAAATTCGAAAATCACATGACATTTTTGTAAAAAAAAAATAGGACACACAAGAAATGAATAAGGTGGAAAAAAATAATAGTCAAGTGACACAGTCATTCAACTTCACCAACCTGGAGGTAATGTGTTTGGGTCCGCCCATGAATGTGTCATTTTTATCATAAACACAAATTAAAAAGATGTATTTGATATTAAAATTTGAGAAATGCTAACAAGTTCTCTTAAAGTATCGTTCAAACAATTAAAAATTATAACTTTTGTATAAAGATATTTTTTTGCTTTAATACACTTTGTGTTGGAGGGACTATTGATTAGGTTTATTAATATATCCTTTTTAGTCTTTTTCAAAACAAATACTACCTCATCCCTAATTATAGGACTCTTTTGAAAAAATAACGGGAATTAAGATAGTGGATATTTGTATTAAATATGTTTATAATTACTATTGTTTTTACAATTTTATCCTTTAAGAGAGAGTGTTGGTTTATGTTTTCAACATGTTATTTATTGCTGATTGAATAAAAAGATGTATAATAAATAGGGGCATGTATGTAAAGAAATAATTAATGTAGTTGGAAATAGCAAAGGGGTCTTATAAAAAGAGAAAAAAAATCACAAAAGGATCTTATAATTAGGGACGGAGGTAGTATTATTTTTACATGTGTTTCACTTATATTTGTAAGATAATTTTTTTATAATATATTTATTATACAACGTCTTTAAAATATATTTTTAAAGAACTTCCTTAATACATTTATTAGCAAAAACCTTAAAATTTTAATCCAAAAATTATGTTACTGGATGATGATGACGAGGATAATGAAGTAGGTAATTGTCGGTGTTGTTTTCCCAAAGAAAATGACATTGATACCTCGGTAGGTCTATCCTAGTGATTTTTATTTTTAGGAGAGGTCTATCAATGATTACATAGCCATTTTCATCGACAAAGTCATTTTCATCAACAAAAATATACATTAATTAGAGTCAATATTTTTGTATTCCACTAATAATGACTCAAATATTTACATTAATATTTTTTTAATGAGATTTACTTTCGTATTTTGTTTGGGTGCTGAAATGAATAACGAGTCATATATTTTTTAGGGCAATAATGGGTCATATTCTAGTACACTATTATGTTTATTTCAAATTATCTTTGTAAATTTCTAAGAATAAAATAGTAAAATTTTTGCATTCTTATGTGTTATAAGTTTTTTTTGAAGGATGTGTGTTATAACTTATACGTTTGTTAAATTTTCTGTTTGATATATAAAAGATTCATGAGAAACAGACAATTTATCGAGAAAAAAAGGGTGAAAACTATTTCTCATTAAGATAAGAATAATTCATGTACAACTACACATAAATTTTTCTCTTAAAAATAAATGTTAACTAATTTTTCAAGCCAACTAATATTTTAAAAAGCACCTAAATTTAAAACTCATCCTTATATATTCATGAGAAAAATTATGTTTTTAGAGTAAAAATAATGAACTTGAAACAAAACCCTTGTAACTTTCATCTATCTTACCAACTCCTACAGAATGTGTACACAAATCAACGTGAGATTGATTAATTAGTCGTTTCTAACCTATATTTATCCATCTTTAAAGAAAAACTATATTAAACCATTTCTAATTTCGTTGATCTTCCTTTTCGGTACCTTGATCTACTCAACCCTACAAAACCACTACATAATACTTTTTCTAGTATAGTGTTTGTTAGATCTACTCTTTCTAATGTTTTGAAACCTTTGGTAAAAGGTCTTTTGTAAAGAGTAGTGATATATGAACATCCATTTGAAGACAACTTTGATGATAATCTTATTTTTTTTTGGCTTAATTGTACTTTTGGACCCCTATCTTTTCAAAAGTCGCGGTTATGGACCCCTAACTAATTTAAATACAAAACAGCCCCCTATGTTTTGATTCTTTGGCAGCTTTGGACCCCAAGGCAAAAAAAAATATGACACGTGACACCTCACTTAAGATGCCACGTCAGCGTTGACCGAGTCAACAATGGATTGGGGGTCCAAAACTGCCAAAGAATCAAAACATAGGGGGCTGTTGTGTATTTAAATTAGTTAGGGGTCCATAACCGCAACTTTTAAAAAGATAGGGGTCCAAAAGTGCAATTAAGCCTTTTTTTTTCACTTTTTATTGGTTAAAAATAATGGAGAGAGAAAAAGGAAGAGAGATGAAAAGAAGATAATGTGAGTATGAGAAAAAAATTATAAAAAATTTGTCATAGAATGGTTGTACAAATATCATTTCTCTTTTGTAAATTATTAACATATTTGAGTTAACCTAGGGTCTGTTTGGTTAACCTAAAAAAGAGCTTTTAGCTTTTAGCTTATAGCTTATAAGCTCGTTTGACAAAAAAAGCTCTGTTTGGTAACACTTTTTCACCATGAGCTTATAGCTTATTTCACGAGCTTATAAGCTATTTTTCAGAAGCTATTCCAAGTAGCGTTTGAGCTTATAGCTTATAGCTTCTCACTTTTTCTTCCAATTTTACCCTTATTATTTCATTTAAATTGTATTTTTATAATAAGCTACGTAATAAAGACTACTATCCCTTTATTCCAATTTTTGTATATATATCAGCTGGCCTTTTTTCTTTTTTTTTTTATAAAAATATATACCTTCGTTTTTTTTTTTTTACGAAACAAAATACTATTATTCTATTAGTGTTACTTTTTTTTTTTTTTTGAGGTAAGTGTTATTTTCTTCATTCTCTGTTATTAGTATTACTCTATTAGTGCTACCTTTTTTTTTTGTTTTTGAGGTAAATGTTATTTTTTTTATAAAGTGGAAACACTTAAATGATAATAAATATAAGATAAAATTTTAGTGAATAAAATTTAATTTAATTTATAATACATAGGATATATTAAATTAATAAATTTAAAGTATTTTTTTAAAATAAAAATTAGTTTACAAAATTACAAATACTTGAATTAATAATATAATTTTTATTATGAATTAAGAATACCCTTTATGTCATTTTACATTTATCAGCTAGTTGAACCGCTATTTTTACCAAACACTTCAGTTAGTTTATCAGCTAAAAGCTATCAGCTAACTTATCAGCTATCCGCTATTTTTACCAAACAGAGCCCTAAAGTATGCAACTTTTTGACCCCTAGTCATGATAAAATGTGACATATTGTTTTTATGTAGAAATCAAGTCAGAATTGAGTTACGGAATTTCAAGCTAGACATAGTCAATCCCACTTTACCAAATAGCAAGTAGCATTGAGACTTTGTGAGTTAAGTGTACGTTAAGTCCACAACACATTGTACACAAGTTAACTAGAGCAACAAGGTTTATTTTGAGAGATATAGTTACGAAATATTCTCTCCGTCCCAAAATATAAGCGAAAATTGATAAATAAAAATTAATGTATATGATTCAAAATTTGTACTAAATACATTAATTTATATTGACTTATTTTTACTTATATTTTAGAACGGAAGGGATAATTCATATTTATTTGGCTTTTTTCTTAAAATAAAACATTACTCCACACATACAAACACAAATTGTGTTTCAATATATTTATCTACCGCATCTCTCGTTGTAAAAAGAATAATATTATTTTTTTTAGGTTAGGGTCTATGGAGTGATCTCGAACTCCAAGAACTTATCTAAGTCGAGGTATATCTTAAACTTTGGTGAGAGCTATGGGTAGGGTAAAATCCCATTTTCATGGGTCCGGGCTTGGGTATGGGTAATTACCCGCAAATTTATATGGATATGGGCACTGTACTACCCAGCCCCGCAACCCGCATATATGCATTTATATAATATTATAAATAATTTATTTATTTTTGGTGTACAATTAATTAATAAATTTAACTATTTAAGCCTAACATTAAACCTAAAACATATTAATAAAAACTTTAGTAACAATTTATTATGATTTTAACATGCAACTACAACTTTTTAACGTATAACTGATGTCATCATTCAATAAAAAGGTTCTCATATTGATAGCGGAAGTTAGGGATGGCAATTGGACCCAGACCCAATGGATACCCGCAAAAAATACCCACAATGGGTAGGGTAAAACCCCGCTTTTATGGATCTGGGCACGGGTACGGGTAATACCCACAAAATTAAATGGATATGGGCACGGGTAAGGGTACTATACTGCCCAGACCCACAGACCCGCATATACATATTTATATAATATCATAAATTATTTATTTATTTTTTATGTATAATTAATTAATTAATTTAGCTATTTGAGCCTAAACCTAAACTTAAACCAAACAACTGCTTAATACAATAACAACTCCATCATGCCGGTGTATAATTTTTTAGGAATATTTCGGATGTTTTCTATTTGACTAAATATCACGGTTCATGTTATTTTATGAGTTAATTTTAAAAAATTGAGATCGTAGTTTTATTTCATTTGTGATGTTTTTTTTTGTTTTTCCATAGTTAAAGTGCGGGTAATGGGTGCGGGTATGGACACTTAAGTACCCATAGGGTATGGGGGAGGGGACTAAAGTTGTTGCCCACGAGGGTACGGGCACGGGTACGGGTATTTTTTATAAATGCGGGTATGGGACGGGCATTGTAGTACCCTACCCATTGGGTACCCATTGCCATCCCTAGCGGAAGTTAAACTCATGATCTTGCAGGTGAATAATTCTTTAACAAGTGAACCGACTTTCTTTAATGATATTAAATTAATATTATTATTATTTTACGAAATAATATTGTTAGTTATTACTCCCTTCATAAATTATTATTAGTTATCCCATCCCTTCCCATTGCTATATAATCTAATTAGTTGTGTGAGGGATGGGCCAATGCCGCTGCTTGTCCACCCCTTCGTCCGTCCCTATGCTATTTTGAAACACGGTAAGCTCCTCTAATGAGTAGGGCAGACCCTCTCCATTTTATTTTGTTTGTTCTCTCTGTTAGTAAAGTTTTAAAATATTATTAGGATATACAAAAATGATTTGAACTTGTTTAATATCACATTTTTTAATTTATATTCTAAAACTATAATAATAGAGAAAAAGACAAAGTGAATCACCTCTTTCATTTTTCTCTTATTCTCTCTCCAAAATCTCTATCTTTATTTTAATTTCACTCTCTCTTGATTTTATTTAAATTTAAAAGAGAAACGAGAATCAGAATAGAGGATAAAGAGAAAAAACTTATGAGTTTATTATATAAAAATTGAAGAATTCTCAAGTTATAATCGGAAAATGTTTGCTTTCGGTCTCCGCTATGATTTGGTACATGTTGAAATGATGGAGAATTGATAGAAAATGGAAGAAAACAGTAGAAAACAAGAGAAAAATAAAGAGAATTGGATCTATGAACCATTATTTTTCATTAACTTGCAAGCAATTACACGTGTTTATATAATTTCCTTTAGAGATCAAGATAAGCTAGTGTGATCTTCACCTCACCTCAATGAAGGCCGCGTCCCAATCAATGTGGAGGCATGATTCTCATAGAGAATTGATAGAAAATGGGAGAAAACAGTAGAAAACAAGATAAAAATAAAGAGAATTGGATCTATTAACCATTATTTCTCATTAACTTGCAAGCAATTACACATGTTTATATAATTTCCTTTAGAGATCAAGATAAGCTAGTGTGATCTTCACCTCAACTAAATGAAGGCCGCGTCCCAATCAATGTGGAGGCATGATTCTCATAGAGAATTGATAGAAAATGAGAGAAAACAGTAGAAAACAAGAGAAAAATAAAGAGAATTGGATATATGAACCATTATTTCTCATTAACTTGCATGCAATTACACGTGTTTATATAATTTCCTTTAGAGATCAAGATAAGCTAGTGTGATCTTCACCTCACCTAAATGAAGGCCGCGTCCCAATCAATGTGGAGGCATGATTCTCATAGATAATTGATAGAAAATAGGAGAAAACAGTAGAAAACAAGAGAAAAATAAAGAGAATTGGATATATGAACCATTATTTCTCATTAACTTGGAAGCAATTACATGTGTTTATATAATTTTCTTTAGAGATCAAGATAAGCTAGTGTGATCTTCACCTCACCTCAATGAAGGCCGCGTCCCAATCAATGTGGAGGCATGATTCTCATAGTAAAAATGGACCCTTAATAAAATAAAATTGTAATTTTTTTTAAAAGAACAATCTTATATTTATATTGTAAATAACATCTATAAACATAAAAAATAGTCAACATTGTCACTAACATAAAAAGATTCATATTCTAATCAATAAAATAAAAATACAACTACAAACTAAATATCTTCATCAATATTGTAACTATTTTATAAGAGTCATCATCCTCACCCTTTTTGGGTTGGGTCTATCCATTAGGTTTTTTACTTTTTATAATATAACAAATGATGAGTGGTTCGTTTCAGATCTCTCTCAATGCCTTTTGGAGCATCCACAATGAAGACCCTCAATTTTAAGTAATTAAACGGATTTCACGTGTACGCGTCACTCATTTTTAATTTTATAATAACAATTCTAATAAACACTCAATCACTTCAATGCTGACAAAGGCATGCCAAACAAACATTGCAAAATTGTTAATTTAATGAAAATTATTTTAGGTCCACTTAAGAATGGGATGCTTAAGTAAGACCCAGTGTCCTATAGGACCCCCCACAAAATTTCTCTCTAATGAGGGTATCCATTAGGTACTGAATCTTAAATAGTTAAGAACTCATAATTAAGGATGGTCTTAAAACCCCTAATTTTTTTTGGTTGATAACTCTCGGAGGACAAATTTTTAATTTTAACACCTTCGATAAATAATGCTCGGAGGATAGCTTTTAGAAGAAAAAAAAATAGAGATAGCATGAAAATAAATCCTCACTCATGATTGGATGAAGATGATTGAACCTATACATATACTAAATATTTTAAGGCCGCAATATTTTGAAGACACAACTCTATAGAGCTCTTTGCATCCTCCTAAGGACAACCCTGACCTCAATCAATCATAACTAACTTTTCTAAACATAAGCAAAGTAGTTTAACTGATTTTCTAAGTTTACAACTGTCTTAAGCTTCAATAGCTCGTAGTACAAATAGCTGAGGTGTATACCGCTACTCTTCTTCACCATACAGCAAACTAGCTTCCAATGCATTTGTGTTATGCTTGAACAGCACATGAACATTTTCTGTGTGGAACTGATCCATGTCTCGCCTTCTAGAAGTGACCTTATGACCCCCACTTGGTTTGACAGCCAATAAAATCAACAATAGTGACTATCCCATTGAGTGAAAAGTAAAATAAAATAAGTGTTACTCTACCATAATTTTAGATTTCGCAAATCACCGACTAACTAAACATGTTTCAAAAAATAGTAACACGTGATTTGACTTTTTACTAACCTCTCAGACAACTTTAATGGTGTCTTAAAACTTGGTATTTTGTTGGGGAGAAAATAACGTGGGATTTTATAAGATTTAAAATCTCCCTTAAGATTTTAATCTTAGATCAGACTTACTATTTTTTAATATTAAAAATTAAAATATAATGATATAAAGTTATTGATAGTTGATTAATATATCATATATAAGAAATTTGAGTGAGTTTATGAGTTTGAAAAATTGAGTGTTTATTAAGTAGTAGTAGTATTATTAAAAAATAATAAATAAATGACGTATACTCCCTCCGTTTTTAAATATAAGTAAACTTTGTTTTTAAAGAAAATATAAGCAAATTTTGAATTTTAGATTCATTCAATTAATAATGTATGTGGTCTAAAATATAACCCACATACATCATTAATTGAATAAACCTAAAAATCAAAATTTGCTAATATTTAAAAATGAAGGGAGTACATTATTTATATACCAAAAAATGAGTGTCTCCATTTATATATATAGTAAGAAATCTTTAATTGTTGTCCCATATTTCCAAAATCAATTCATATTTACTTTTCATTTTGTATAAACATTCAATTTTATTGTTGAACTCACTCACTTTATATAAACCATCCAATCATAAATGAGTATTCCTTCAATTCATTTTTACCCAAATCAATTGTTGTCACTCATAATCAAACATACACTTCATTTCATACTCCTTTTTTCTAGAAGCTTGACTGTTGTCCATATTTCACGCCTTAAAAAACAACAAAAGCGGTGGGAATGTGGTGATTCGTTTTGGCATAATAACAATTGAGTAATTAAAGGTCTAAAATTAATTATGATGATTTATGAATCACTTATTAATCAACTTCAACTTTTCAATTTACATTTTCTAAAAAAAAAAAAAAAAAAAACTTTTCAATTTACATTTAACAACAATCAATTTACATCGAAGGGAATCCCGTTATGATACTTTTGGAAACAATCTCATTCGCCAGAAATAAAAGATGGAAGAATATGATATTTGAGTCTGATTCATATATTTTGGTGGATTCTTTGTCTTTCCACCGTTGCAGAGCTTCTGGATACCATACCATTGTTTTCGGTGTTATTACTCAGTTAGGCGACTAATTTGGTTATCATATTTTAGTTAGAACGGTCGATTCATGAGTTAGTCACCATATTTTTAAATTTTATCTTGTTTGCATTGGCCATTTCTTAATTAAAAAAATTAATTCTTGCCGTCGTAAAACCAAAATATTTAGTTGATTTAAAATTGATATAACAAATAGTAACAAATGCCCGTGAGCTTAACTCAATTGGTAGGGATATTGCATATTATATGCAGGAGCCGGGGTTCGAACCCCGGACACTCCACTTCTCCACAATTAAATTGTGCGAGCTCTAGCCACTAGGCTACTTGACCAAAAAAAATAAATAATAATTTTCACATAAAAAATAATGTAATTATGATTTTTATATATGTTTGATTTATTTTCAAGATAAAATTTCTTATGAATGCTTTAACAACGTCTTTAAAATAGTATTTGTTAACATAATTTTTCGTGTAAATTTCAGTTTATTTTAGTGGATGATTAGGTTTAGGGATGGCGAAGTAGATAATGGTCGGCACTGTTTTCCCAATGAAAAAGACATTGACGTGCAAAGGTTGCAGCAAAAATGCAAGACTGTGTTGTTGGTGAGAAGTGATATATGTAGGTCCATCAATGATTTCAGAGTTATCATATTTGTCTTCCACTACTAATTACTCAAAGTATTCGCATTAATCTTTAATTTTTGTGGCAATGATTAACTAATTTGTTTTTTTGGATTACCATGACATTTCTATGGTATCTATCCTGTATAACCAGCCACCATGTAATACGGTACTTTTCTGGTAGTGAAATTTGTTAGAATATTAATTATAAAAAAAAGTGATGAAAAGCTGTTAATTCAACTTTTTAAAAGTAAAAAATTGTTGATTTCATTTTTCAATATCAACCTACTATTTTTTTGTTTCCTTAACAAGTTATTGACATATTAAATAGTGTTTTTATAATTATTGACATATTTTAGTTAGCTAATGAATGAATCTTATGTGACTATTTAGATTCTTAGAACATCCATAATGGAGATTTTTATATTTGATGTCTTAAACGGGTCCCACATGGACATATTATTTTTTAATTATTTTTCAATAATACTCCCTCCGTCCCAAATTGTATGTGGCTTTGAAAAAAAAATTGTCCTAAATTATATGTTGCTTTACAATACCAATGAAATATTTATGTTACTTTTCCTATTATATCCTTAACTATTAATTACTCTCTTCTTTCAATTATTTCACTTATCTTTTCCATACCATTTATTAGGGATAATTTTGTAAAACAACTCATAATTTCTCTTCTCCACGCAATATTAATTACATTTCTTAATACGTGTGAAATTGCCAAAACGTCTTACAATTTGGGACGGAGGGAGTAGTATCTAATAGGTACTCAACCACTCCAATAGAGATTCTCTATCAAAACTCAAAAGGTCTAAACGGGTTCCACCAATAATTATTTATTAAAAAGTGGTATGTGGACCCACTTAAGATTGTGGATCTTAAGTGAGACTCTAGATCTCAAGAGATCCCCAATTTTTTTTCACATTAGGAATACCTATTAGGTACCGGATTTTAAATGATAAAGACCCTACTACTCCCTCCATGCCTTAATACTTGACCCATTTGGAATTTTTTTAATTTTGACCTAACTAACTTTGACCGTATTTTTCAACTAATATACAAAGATAAATAACATCATATAAGATGTCGTTAGATTCGTCTCGATGAGTATTTTCAAAATATCAAATTTTCATAATTTTTTCTAATATATTATTCAAGATATTTAAGCTCAAAGTTATGCATTGACATACGTAATAAGATCAACTGTATTAAAGGACGGAGGGAGTAATATGGATGCTCTTAGTCATGATAAAATGTGACATATTGTTTTTTGTGTGGAAATCAAGTTAGAATTGAATTTCAGAATTTCAAAGCTAGACGGAATCAATCTCACTATACTAGTAGACTTGAGAGTGTACGTTAAGTCATGAGTGGGGAATGAGTGGGACCCCAAATCCACCCACAACACATTGTACTCCATAAGTGAGCTAGAAAGCGAAAGGATTTAGAACCTCTGCTTTTGATGTACACTTTTATTTTGAGAGATAATACTCAATTACTCATGAAATAATCATAGTTTTCAGACTCGGCTCGGACCGGCCGGTCGGACCGGTCGGACCGTGAACCGGTGGGTAGGCCGGTTCGAGCCATCATTTGGATCGGCCATGCAGATAACCCGGTCAAAACCGGTGACTCGGCCGAGTCGTGGGTCAGACCGGTTCAATTTTTTTTTTTTTTTTTTGCTTACCAAAACGACGTCGTTTTGGATTTGTTAATTGAAAAAAAAAAAAAAAACCGGAATTAGAAGGGTCAGAGAAACTAAAACGAAACCTCATACTCTGTTCTTAGTTTTCACGTACAGAGAGAAGAGAAGCTAAAACGAAACCGGTCCACTCCACGCCATTCTCCGTCGCCGCCGCGAAAACTCCAGGTCGCCGTCGCCCTCGCCATCGCCATCGCCATCGCCATCGCCGCTTCCGCTTCCGCTTATCTCACGTACGTACACCGTCGTTGCAGAGAACCCTTTTTTTTTTTAGATTGTTATTCTTTGCTTCTTTTTGATTTGTTGTTTTGATTTCTTGTTTAATGTTTAATTTCATGTAGATTCTGATTGTTTAATGTTTAATTTCATGTTTAATTATGAATCTCTGATTGTTTATATGTTGATTCCTCATTCCATGTTTAATGTTGACTCCTCTGTTTTATACTTATTCCATGTTTTATACTGACTCCTCTCCTCTCCTCTGTTTTATACTCCTCATTCCACGTACGTTGTTGATTCTGATAAACTGATTGTTAAATGGTTCATTTCATGTTAATGTTTAATTCTGATTGTTTCATAATTCCATGTAAATGTAATGTAAATGTCTCTGATATATCATATGTATTTGTGATTAGTTATGGCCTCTTCTGAAGCACCAACACAACCATCAGCAGAAGCTTCGACTCAAGAATCTCAAACTCAAAGGAATGTTAGGGCAAAAACCGATATAGCTTGGGGTCACGCTAAAATTGTCCTAGACGGTGACAAAGAAAAACCACAATGTATCTATTGTAACAAAGTTATGAAGGGAGGTGGAATTAATAGATTAAAGTTACACTTGGCTGGAGAAACTGGACAAGTCGAAGCATGCAGCCAAGCTCCTGAAGAAGTCCGCTTTAAGATGAAACAAAATCGTGAAGAGCAAACACAAAGAGAACAACCTAGGTCAGTGGTTGTTGCATCTCAAAAGGGAACGAACAATGGAAGCTTTGATAATTACTTTTTGCCTAGAACAACTCCTGGATCACAGCCTACTATAAAAAGTGTTTTGCAAACCAAGGAAGTTGTAGAAAAGTGTGATCTTGCACTTGCAAAATGGTTCATTGCTGCATCTATTCCCTTCAATGCAGCAAATTCACCATATTTTCAGTCTGCGGTCGATGCTCTTTGTTGCATGGGAGCCGGATATAAAGCTCCTTCTATACATGATTTGCGTGGTCCTTTGCTAAATAAGTGGGTTGATGAAACAAAGAAAAAGATAGAGAAATACCGTGAGATTTGGAAGAATACTGGTTGTACTCTTATGGCAGATGGGTGGACTGACGGGGTTAGGAGAACTCTGATAAACTTTTTAGTTTATTGCCCTAAAGGAACAGTTTTTATCAAATCTGTTGATGCTTCAGGTGCTTCAAAAACTGGTGAGATGTTGTTTAAGCTTTTCAAGGAAATAGTGTTATATATTGGCTCTGAAAATGTTGTTCAGATAGTGACAGATAATGCTGCAAACTATGTTGCTGCTGGTAGGTTATTGGAAAAAGAGTTCCCTGGCCTGTATTGGTCTCCTTGTGCAGCTCATTGCATTAACTTGATGTTTCAAGACATTGGAAAATTACCTGAAGTTAAAGAGGCAGTTTCACATGCCACAAATGTTACCAAGTATATATATAATCATTGCTATCCATTGTATTTGATGAGGAAATTTACTCATGGAAGAGAGATACTTCGTCCTGCTCCAACTCGCTTTGCCACTAATTTCATTGCTTTGCAGAGTATTTTGTCTCAGAAAAATGCACTTAGAGCCATGGTAACATCTCAAGAATGGACAACTTCTGCTTATGCAAAAGAAGCCAAGGCCAAACAATTTGTGGAACAAGTCTTGAACACTAACTTTTGGACTGCTTGTGCTGACATAGTGAAACTCACAGAACCACTTGTATGTGTGTTGCGTCTCGTGGACAGTGAAGATAAACCTGCTATGGGTTTTCTTTACAGAAATATGTATAAGGCTAGAGAGGAGATGGTGAAGAGGTTTCAAAGAAATAAGACAAAAGTGGAGCCTTACTTGAAGATCATAGATGATCGATGGGATTCACAACTTCGAAAAAATCTTCATGCTGCTGGTTATTGGTTAAATCCATCTTGTAGATTCAGTCCTGAGTTTGAGAAACACAAGTCCACCACATCTGGTCTTATAGATGTCATTGAAAAGTATGCTCGTAATAATCATGAGTTGCGAGCAAAGTTAAATACTGAGACAAGTATATTTAGAAATTCCGAGGGCGACTTTGGAAGGAAATCTGCTGTAGAAGCTCGAAATTCACCATTTCCAGGTATCTTACATTTCATTGTATCATATACACTTACGATGATCCATTTACAAATATCTTACCTTTCATTGTATCATATAAACTTACGGTAATACTGTATTAATTGATGAAATTTTGCAATTTTATAGATGAATGGTGGGAACTTTACGGGTGTCAAGCACCACATTTGCAAAAATTGGCAATTCGGGTTCTAAGTCAAACTTGTAGCTCTTCTGGTTGCGAGAGAAACTGGAGTGTGTTTGAGCATATTCACTCAAAAAAAAGAAATAGGTTGGAGCATCAAAGGCTTAACGATCTAGTCTTTGTTCGTTACAACTTAATGCTAGAAAATAGGTATGTATTTCTACTATATTTTAGTTATATTAATCCATTGATAAAATAGTGTTTGTTTCTTTGCATAATGGGATTGTTCACAATAAACCTTATATGTTCATCATTTTTTATTTTTACATTTAGATAGAAATCTTTATATTTTTATAATGAATTATAGGAACAACAAAATTCGAAACTATGACCCCATCAATGATGAATTACTTGATGATCATCATGATAATTGGGTGTTGGAGGATTCACCGCCATTTTTAACAGTTGAGGAGTTGGAATCATTACGCAATGATCTTGCCAATATGACCATCCAACCTATTTCAAATGATATTGGTATGTATGTGTTTTCTTATAAGGTTAAAATTTCATAATTTCACTATATGGTTATATACCAATTGTTAATATTTATTTAAATTGATGTTTTCATAGATGGATTGAATTTGGATGAGGATGATGATTATGGCAATGATGCACCTGACACTAATGCAGAAAACATGGATCAAAGTAATGTTTTTGATGAAGCTGCTGGAGAAGATGTTGAATTCCTTGATGAGCTTCAAATTCAATCAATATTGACTCCTTGGAATTAAGATGTTATTGATGATAATACTTGTGTTGGAATTATATTTTCTTGGGATCTTTTTGAATTTTTATAACAGGGGCAATCTCTTTTTTTAATTTATGTTGGAATCATACTTTTTTGGGATCTATTTGGATTTTTACTACCAAGATGTATTTTGAGTTATGACTATGTTTTGAATTTGAGCAATTAGCTATGAAATTATTATTGTTGGATAGTTTTTTTCTTATTTTATAGGGGTCATTATTTTAGTTTCTAAAGTGACCGAGTCACCGATTAAATCCGAGTTAATCCGAGTTAATCCGGTTATATAACTATATAAATTTAATCTAAGGACCGAGTTATCTAACCGAGTCATCCGAGTGGTTCCGGTTCAGTCATGCGGTTCGACCAATGACTCACTGGTTCGACCATTGACCCATTGACCCAGTACCCCCGCCGAGTCGATGACCGAGCCGATTCTGAAAACTATGGAAATAATTCATATTTATTTGACATTTTTTCTTAAAAATAAATATTCTGAAAAGAGCCGAACAAATTTCTTAAAAGGTATCTTACCCATTTTAGGAAGAAATAATTCATATTTATTTGACATTTTGTTCGAATTTTACAATTTTTAATGAAATTTTTAAAGAACTTTCTTTTATTTTTAAACAGACAAAAATGAAATATATTAATCAATGAAAGATTACAAGGAATGCGTATGTATAATTTAAGAGTTCACAAAATCAAATACAAAATAATGCCACATCATAGCCACAAGAAAGATGTAATTAAGAAACAATACGCAAATTCATAAAATGATTGAGTCATCAATGATGAAGATCAACCCTCTGATATCTGATGCCACCATTTCCAAGCCTTTTCCTCGACCCTCTAGTCTACCGCACACATCTCAACAACTGAGGAACCATAAGTTTCCGCTATATCAAACATAAGCCCATACTTATCCCACAACCTTCCCCCTCCATCCATGCATCCAACCAAAATAACATTTTGGACCCATCACCAGCAACCAAAACTAAGATGTCATCACATCAACTACCCACAACTAGGGGTGTACATGGGTTGGGTCAACCTGAAAAACCCGTCAAATCCACACCCAAAAAAACACAGAAAAGTGGGTTGGGTTGGATAATTGGGTGGATATGGTTTTAAAAAAATGAAAAATTCATAAAAAATAACGGATTTTGGGTAAAACTAGACTCAAACCCAATAAACCCACTTACCCAACAATATTCATATTTTTATTTTTATTTTCATTTTCATGGGGAGGAAGGAGAAGAACAAAGGTTTTAGTTATAATCTTTCTTTTAAAAAAAAAGTTTTGGTTATAAATCAAGTCTAATTTCTAAAATTGACATAACACATCATTTATATTGAAAATCAAAATATGTTAGAGTCCTCCGTTTCAAAATACATGTCCAATTTTTGCAATGTGCACTAGTCACTTGACTTACTTTGACTATACTTTTTAACTAATATATAAATACAAATATTAGCATGTAAGATGTTGTTTGATTTGTCTCGACAAATATTTTCAAAATATTAAATTTTTATAATTTTTTACTTTAGAAAATTAAAGATATTAACAGTCAAAATTATGCATTGGCATATGTGAAGTGGTTGACTTGGACATGTATTTTGAAACGGAGGGAGTACAAGTTATGATGTTGCACTTTTTAATTATTTTGATGTTAACGCAATTTTACATCATCCAACTTTAATTTGTTGCAAGTATTTTATGATGAAATTTGTTATTTAATATTATAACTTATTATTTTATAAATATAGTGAAATAGATTACACAATTTTTTTTTTAAGAAAATAAAAAGTTGAGTGAAATTTATGAGAAAAAATATGAGGACTTTAGTCATTTAATATTACCAAAAAGACAGAAAAATAATCTGGGTAATCCACTATCCAACCCAAACCAAACCGAAAATTAGTGGATTTGCCCATACCCACCCATTAATATAATGGATGGACATTTTACCTCACCCAAACCGGAGTACCATACATGATTCAGATCTTAGGTTTGGTCAAATCCAACCCAAATCCACCCACAACCAACCCACCACCTCGACAAATAGCCATAATTTGCTTCCACCACCAAGATCACAACGTCAACCGACCACAAAGATCACATACAAACCTTCGACAACAATCAAAAAAGAAAAGGAGAAAGATGATCACTTTTCATAAACCCCTTCTCCAAATGAAAATTATACGTCGGACTCCTATTGACAATAATTGAAGACGTACTTGTAGAAACACACTACAATAATCCATTTTTGCCACAAAACTGAAAATTTCATTTTTCCCAATACAACATCTATATACTTCTAATCTACTAAATTTTATAAGATTGAATAAAAAAATTGATTCTAACATCATTCAAATGTTGCAAACTTTCAACTTTTAGAATTAAAGTTATAAAAGTACAATTCAGCCGTATTACCAATTTACCATTTTGATGGAGCTCTGATTAAAAGTGCATCACATCACCTTTAATCGCAACCTAAAATCCTTGATAAACCCAAAATTAATACTCTCTCCGCCCCTTAATAAGTGACACAGTTGACCTAATTACGCATACCAATGCGTAATTTTGAGTTTAAATATCTTGAATAATATATTGGAAAAAATTATGAAAATTTGATATTTTGAAAATACTCATCGAGACGAATCTAACTACATCTTATATGATATTATTTATCTTTGTATATTTGTAGAAAAATATGGTCAAAGTAAGTTAGGTCAAAATTGCACATTTTCAAACAGATCATTTATTGCAGGACGGAGGGAGTACTGTCAAATCTCGGGGTTTTAAAACTGTCATAATCCCACACTTCTCGTCGTACCAGCTCCTCATTTGAAAATAGTTTAATCAAATCACCGGTTTTCAGAACTCTAAGAGTCTTGAAATTAAAATCATCCACCCTATGCCTAACCATATTACCCACCTTAAAGTGATTAGAAAAATAATCATACACTGCATCTTCAATAGTTGCAACTCCATAGTCATGCACTTCATTGACATTAATTGAAATAATTGATCATCCTTATGCTAAACATAACACTGTGATTTATTTTATTTTTTAATTTACATCCCCCTCTTGAAGCCAAAGAAATCTAGACTTTTGCCACTGCTTACTTGTCTGAATTTTTGACAAAGAAAACAAAATAGATTAAAGAGAATGTAACTCCTCCACTTTTACCGCCCCTAATTCTCCTTTCTCCCCTTGAGTGTCAAGAGAGGAGATACAGTCTTTCATTTAAACCATTTTACCTTCCATATTTTGAGAATGGTTCTGGTGCCAAGTTTCCAGACTTCCTTGAGTAAATTTTAGTTTCTCCTTGAGGACACACACACAAACATATCTCACATAGAGTGGATCCCTTCCCTCCGCATGGAACCTCACCAGCGCCGATAAGGAATACCGACGTGATTGCTCTACGTTTGTCCTAGATCCACCGCCTCTCTCTCTCTCTCTCTCACTGTTCTTCACATCCACCAATTTGATATTTGCTTATAATAGTGATCGGAGAGAGTGGATATTAATGCAACAAATTTCATACTACTTTGTTACTATTGATTATTTTTGTTAAATATGGTTCAAGATATATAGATGTATAGTTCATATCCTTTATCCCTAAAAAAAAAAAAAAAAGTTCATATCCTTTATGCCCGTGACTTATATTTTTACAATCAAATGGAGCCAATAGTATCACCAAAATTAAGCTCAATAATACATAATTGAGTGTAAATGAATCAATAAAAGGCTCTATAGATTGAGAAGTTTAAGTCTCTATAACTTTGTTTAAGGGTTAACTATTTTTTTATAATTTCTTGTTTGTTCAAAATCATTAACAATTTGTCAAAAAAAAAAAAGAGGGCAGAGCCCACATTTTAAACATATTATTCGTCAGTTGCATCGAATTCAACATACATAATATTTATTTTTTCGAAAAATAACGCATTAGTTTACATCTCAAAAAAAAAAAAAAACGCATTAGTTTAAGCGTATAATTTTGATACATTGTCGGTATACATTAACAAATTACACTTGTTCATTTGTTAAAAAAAATTATAATTGTTCATATATGTGAGTTTTATAGTAGTTTTAATTAAAGTCAAATTGCCCTAACGATGAAAGATTATAATTTACTTAAACCGATGATATACATACCTCGTGAAAATATTTATCAACAAATGCTTGTCTTGAGCACAAGTTAAAAAGAATTAAAACATAAGTTTTGTATTAAAAAGAAAATGTTTTTAACCTTTTAAAACATTGAATGTACAATTTTTAAAATTAAGTTTTTTATATTTGACTTCTTAACTTGTGTATAAGATCACAAATTAGCGTTTTCATTATAAAATATTTAAAAAATTATATTAATTAATGATTGGATTAGCTTTTGATGTTTTTTCTTTTTTTTGCTTTTTCTTCTTATAATAAAAATTGGAGGGAGAATATGTAAGAGTTGAAGTTCGAATCGCGGACACTCCACTTGTTTATTTTTTTTTTTAACAAGCCACTTGTTCATCTTAAGAAGGTAAATTTCTATTTATAAAAATTAAATAAAAAACACAAATAAAATTAATGTTTTTCGTTTGAATAAAATAGAGAATGAAATGCCGGTATACTTATGTTTAGTTGTATACTACTCTCTCTAGTCTCAATTATAAACTTTTTAATTTTTAGATTTATTGAATAAGTGATGTATGTGGTATATATTCTAGACTACATATATTATTTATTCAATGAATCTAAAAAATAAAAAAGTCGTTTATAATTAAGACATCAGGGAATACAACCCACTTGAGTTGATATAGTGATATTGACTTTTATAATCAAGACATCAGAGAATACAATCCACTTGAATTGATATAGTGATATTGACTTGGAATATGGTAGTGTGCTCCAAATGTAAAAGTATCTTTTATTATGAAAAAGAATAAAAGCAAAACTATTTTCATACTATCATCCAACTAAGTTTTACTGTTTAGCCATCTCAACATGATTTCTTAACCTGTAAAATAATGTGGCCAAACAGTTCCATAAGTATACTATTTACAAATCGCTATTAAAAATAATTTGTAAATTACTAATGCTTGAAAGTACATAAACAGCTTTGTTTTGGGATCGATTGCATTGAGGGAAATTAATCTAGCATTGAAAGATTCGAAAAGTTGTGTCTTTCTGTATTGACCATAAGGAAAAAGTTTAACACCGTACCAATAATAGGTTGAAACGTTACGATAGGTCACCAATTCACACCCATCAAAGAGGATACTATTCTCCTTTTCCCACTTCTATATAAATAAACCACTCAAAACCATAAAACACAGAAACACTTTCCCTCTCCACTCCAAAACTCTACTACCACCCAAAACAAAGAAAAGCACTTAAACAAAAGCAGCTTATTCATTTCCTTCAACATGGCTGCCATAAAAAGAGAACCCAAACAAGAAGCACCCATCCATGGTGATGTTTTAGAAACAATATTTTCATTCGTGCCACTCATCGACCTTGTTCCATCTTGTCACGTATCTAAATCATGGAACAAAACTGTTTTCTCTTCACTTACCCACGTAAGACAAATCAAACCATGGCTCATTGTTTTACCCCAAACATCACGCGCTTCGCGCGTGACCATCGCTCATGCTTATGATCCTCGCTCTCATGCGTGGCTTCAGATAACTAAACACCAACCGTTGATCAACAAAACTCAGGAAATTCCAGCCATTAGATCATCTCATTCAACTCTGCTTTACACCTTATCCCCATCGGAGTTTACGTTTTCACTCGACGCACTTCAACTCGAGTGGCATAAAGCACCGTCACCGCGCGTGTGGCGCACTGATCCAATAGTAGCGCGCGTTGGAAATTGTGTGGTGGTTGCTGGCGGCGCGTGTGAGTTTGAAGATGATCCACTTGCAGTGGAGATGTACAACATGGAGAGCCGTGATTGGGTCAATTGCCAGTCGATGCCAATGACACTGAAGACATCGTCGGCATCCTCGTGGCTATCGGTTGCGGTTGTCGGAGAAACCATGCTCGTGACGGAGAAGAATTCCGGTGTGACGTACACGTTCAATACAACTACGATGGATTGGGAAGGGCCTTATTATCTACGTCCAGATGATAAAAGTGTACTCTACACCGTCACCGGAACTTTGTCAGAGAAATTGACGGTGGCCGGATTGGTGGGTGAACCGGGGAACGTAAGAGAAGTAAAGCTGTGGGCTGTTAAGGAGGAAATAGATTCGGGAATGGAGGAAATAGGTTCGATGCCGAAGGAGATGGTGGAGAAGTTGAGAGGTGATTCAGAGTTTGGTTCAGTTGAAGCAATTTGGGTTGGGAATTTGGTTTACTTGCGTAACACGTTGGTGTTGGATGAACTTGTTGTATGTGAGGTTGTAAATGGGAACTTGTGTGAGTGGAGAAGTGTGAAGAATGCGGCGGTGGACGGTGGAACGAGGATGGTGTTTTGTGGCGGTGATGTGAAAATGGAGGATTTGCAGAGAGCGGTGTTGTCGGAGAAACAAACATTTAGTATGAAACAAATGTGAACTTGAAATAATTAAAATCTTACCTGGGCAGTTTATCCATTCTGTTTTTCTTGGTCTCCTTCCTTCGATTCACATGTTTCTAGGTTGAAGTTTTTTGTCGCCTAGTTTTGAGGCATAAAAATGTGAATGAATGAGTATTTGAGTTTCAAACTGTTGAAAATATTATTACTAACTGAATCATTCGATGCCATCATCTTCATCAACTCTTAAAATCTACTGCCGTTGAATACCGTCAAATTTCATAGGCTTCTTCAATATTTGTCATTACAGATTTTTTTTTATTTTTAATGGTAATATATATATATATTAAGATGAGAAATGATATATTGACAATCTTTTGGTTGTCCTACATCTATACTGTATAGATACTATATCATTTTTTAATTAGTTGTTTCTCTCTTATAGATAATTGATGTATTTTTATATTAGTTGTCCAAAAATTGTTGATTGTTCGAAAAGATGAGGCAGAGAACCCCACCCTAACCCCCCGCGAACCTAGGAAGAATCCCCCCACACTCAGAACTAGCAGAGAACTTAGCAAGAACTGGTTTGACAGAAATTAACTTGTCCAATATAGTATTAGTATCTGTCAAAATGTAAATGCTTTTTTTGCGTCTACGATTTTTTTTTACTCCACTCTATAATTGAAACTACATAAGAAAAGAAAAATACTTCTTTCACATTATTCAATTATGGTAGTGGACGGTCATAAAATTATGTATGTTTTTGTTTTATATTTAGTTTATTTGTATGTAGTGTTTTTGTATTATGAATAAATAAATCCTAAGTCCATGTTATACCAAAAATAAACATTTCTAACAAAAGAATATCTTTGGATGGGCTGTACGAGAAGAATCTTAAGTCCATTAGTTAGAAAATTGTTTCTCACGTGATTTAAGTCACGTTCTGAACACCAGCGTGATATAACTCACGCCATTTCTTTTCAATACTGTATATCAACTTTTACATAAACTGGTACCAATTAATATAAATATTGTATAACAACGACTTCTATTGAGTAATCTCTGGAGAATTGCTTTCGATCAGAGATAGAGCACATATTTACAAAAAATTTCAGAAAGGAATATAGTGCAGGAACTAGGAATTGCAGGTCACGTATCCACCGAGTCTTTGAGAGCTTGGTTCTCTCCCACCCAATTAACCACTTGATAACCCCTCTACCTTCCTTTCATATTTATTCAATACGCACATAACTAATAGCATAATTAATAAACAAATATAATCACATAATACACAATTAAAAGGAATGCTTTTGGGGGGTAAAAGAATATTATTAATTCTTTGACAAGGAATTGAAAAGAAATGCTTTTACACCACTCACGCTGTTGTTCGGAACGTGACTTAAGTCACGTACGTTATATTTCAACGTGACTTAAGTTGTTGAGTTTAATATATATCTGAGTTAAATTACGTGAAGAGTATTTTAAAAAGTTTGGTTGGGAGTGACCAATTTTTGATGGAAGAAAAACAATTTTCTAATTAGTTATTATCAATAATTCAACACTATCTAATAATGGCACACATATACAAAACTAAAAGGTAATTTTTTTCGTTAACCTTTTGTTTCTAAGGAAAATAAACCCCGGTAATATGAAGTTCGACTATGAGATAAGATAGTTTAGCAAAAAGTTGATTCACTTAAGAATCAAACTCATATTCGTCCAAATAATTGGTCTTTGATGAAACTCATTAATCACTTGAACTCAATTGTTTTGTTACTAAAATGTAAATTTCGTCTATCTACTTAATTAACATTTTTAAATAGGGGTCAAGTGGACCCTGTTAAAGGATAGGAAAAAAAATCAATATTTTTAGAACCACAATACTTTCAAAATAAGATTGCAACTTACAAAAAATGATTACTACAATTTGCAAGGGGTCAAGGATAAAAATGAAATACAACTTATTATAGAGGGGTCGAGTTCAAGTAGACACTATTAAATTTTTTTAGTTGACTTTATGCTTTGTGTTTTATATATAGTACATGTGAAATGATAGGGAAAAAAATCAATATTTTCAAAAACAACGATAGTTTGAAAATTAAAAATAATCATGTTGAATAAAAAAAAACAACGTTCCAACCGTGTTAGTAATAAAAATAATCACGTTGCATAAAAAAAAAAAACGACGGACCTAAAATGTGTTCGTAAAAAAATATTGTAAACATCTTTATTATTCTTTGTCGATGGAAACATTTTATAATTTTTTTTTTTTTAATAAAAGAGGCTAACTTCTTTTTAATGAAAAGAGGCTAACTTAGTAATTCAACTGTTGACACGAAATACCACCAGCTAGCATCACATCATATATTATAAAAGTTTGCAAATATGTAGGATCTCTCAATCCTTAAAAAAAAAAATGTAGGATCTCTCAAATAAAAATGTAGCATCACATCATATATTTTTTATGTTTTTTGAATAATCATTGTACTTCATTTGTTTAAAAGAAATGTTGAAGACTAAAATATTGATTTACTTTAAACAAAAATTTTAAAAATATTTTTTTACGTTTACACACAGAATAGTGGATAACAGGATAAGGCTCCCACCCAATATAGGATAAGTATGTCCCCACATTCAGAGCATTATAAAAAAGACATACATCTCTTAAAAAAAAAAAAAAAAAAAAGATATACACCAAACATTATTCGGATTTTTTTTGTTTTTATTTTTTTTTGTTTAAGTACAGTATTGGTCCCTCTATTTCATAATTTTAAAATCCGACAATTTTGATTCCTCTATCACATATTTTGTCTAAAATACTGTGATATGATATGTTTTAAATGAAGTTTTTAAAGGAATTTTGTTATAATTTCATCGATGTTGATCTTTTCCTATCTTCATATCATATTCCACGACATTTAAAATTTATCACATCATAATATTTTAGACAAAATTTATCACATCATTTATAGTTATAAAATACGATGGAGGGGCCAAAACTGTCAAATTTTAAAATAGGAGGACCAATTCTGTAAAAAAGTGAAAATAAAGGGACCAAAACTGTAATTAAACCTTTTTTATTTTTATTTTTGGTTAAATATGTTTTTGGTCCCTATACTTTGCGCGACTTTAAAAAATAGTCCCTACATTTCAATAAATGTTTTTAAAATCCCTACATTTTTTATCTGTTATCATAAATGGTCCCTGCCGTCTGTTTCTGTCCAGTCACCAAACAGAATGGTGATGTGGCAATTTTTTTCTACTTTTTAAATGGATTGGGTCAAACAAAATGGGTAAAATAAGACCCGATCCATAGATTCAACCCATTTCATAGTGATTCCAATCCCTAATTCCCACTTCTTCCTCCTCTTTTACGATCTTTCATTTCCCAACTTTCTTCTTCTTCTCACAACACAACACAAAGATCCTGCTTCTCTGTAAGACCATTCTTCAGTCGGAAAATTCATCCTCCTTCACTTTCTTCCACGTTCCTCCGACACCACCAAACACCCCTCATAAGCTTCTTTATTCTTTTGTTAATAATTAATAAATCAAATCAAATAAAGCCAATCAGTGGTTTTGGTTGTTGTTGGACCAGCCACCGTGGAAGGAAGGAAAGAAGATGACAATGATGTTGGGTCGGAATCTGGATTTAGAATTGTCAGAGGTGAAACAATAGAAACAAAGGTTGTGTGTGTTTGTTGTTTTTAGAAGGGAAAGGTGAAGAGAAAAAGGGTTTAAGTTGTGGAAGAGGATTTGTTGGGTGAGGTTGCCGAGAATTGTTGGTGGAGGTGTTTGTGAGGGTAGTGGTGATATGAACCACTAGCATGTTACGATGAAGATGAAGGGAGTTTGTGAAATTTTTAGTGTTATAGGGTCTCCCAATTTCTTCTTTTTTTGTTTTAATTTTGTCTTTTGTGTTAATTAATTAAATCAACTACAAATTAACACTAATCATTTTATTAATTTAAATTCATTTAAAATAATTGGGGTCCATAATCTGCCACGTCAGCCTCCTGTTAGAAAATTGACACCGGAGACTATTTATGATAACGGAGGAAAAATGTAGGGATTTTAAAAACATTTATTAAAATTTATGGACTATATTTAAAATTGCGTAAAATGTAGGGACCAAAAACATATTTAACCCTTTTATTTTTATGTTTCTATGTATTCATTTCAGGTGGACCTCATTTTCAATATTGATATTTGATAGTTTGATTGAGATGTTTTTTTTCACGTTAACCTTCTGGTTTTTTCTGAGTTAAAGAGACTTCAAGGGTTATTAATTCATTCGTTTGAAAGATTGATAATTTTTCATCCACAAATCAAATTTAAATTTTTTCAAACGATTTATGATTAGTGAACTCCTTTACCACTTAAGTCAAATTAACTTCGTTGTTTTCTTAATTGAAATTCTATCTAGACTTATCCATTTTGAAATTAAACACCAATACTTCTAATGGATGTTACACTTTCCCTAAGCGTGTAATATTGTGTTGATTTGAATTATTTTGGTTCCACCCACAAGGGAAAATGGCCTAATTCAATAGGAAAAGACAAGAAAAGACAATCACAAAATTATCTATCGCTAAAAATAGAACTCGGGTATTTGTTGAATTTAACCAAGCAAATCAATTCATGGTTATAAAGATATTCGATATGTTGTGATAAATGTTCACCAACTTATTTGTTTGACTCAGGAGTGTGCATAAGGAGATTACTAGCATTCAACCTCAACTTATTTCTTGATAAAGAGGCCCGATTCATATATTTTTAATGTGGATGGTAGTGCTCAAACCAACCTGGAGATGGCAGGATCTGGTGGCTTAGTTAGAGACTTTGATGGCTAATTTTTTTTTTTTTTTTTTATCAAGTAGCCTAATGGCCAGAGCTCACACAATTTAATTGTGGAGAAGGGAAGTGTCCGAGGTTAGAACCCCGGCCCCTGCATATAAAATGTGATATCCCTACCAATTTATGCGTGACTTTTATGGTAATATTGGATACTCAAATATTATTCATGCCGAACTCTTGGCATTAATGCATGGGGTTCAAATTTGATGGGACGAAGGTCTGAGAGATATTATTTGTTACACTAATTCCATGCATATTATTCACATAGTGGAGTATGTTGATGTTTTCACTCACAACTATGGAAATGAGATAGCTATTATTAGAAAGTACATGACTAACGATTGGACTTTTCAACTATGTCACATTCTCAGGGAGGGTAATATGTGTGTTGACTTCTTAACCAAACTTGATAAAAGGTGTACGAGTAATCTTTTGATTGTGCTTAACCCTCCAGCTGGGCTTCCTTTATTGCTCGAAGCAGATAGTATGGGTGTTGCTTATCATCGCAGTCAATAGTCACTTTTTTATTTTTGTTTTTGCTTTGACTTTTTCTCATGTAACAAAAAAAAATTCACCAACTTATGTTTATTATTGGAAGAAACACAAATCTCACATCGAATATAGATAAAGTATGTTTAGAGTTTATTATGAGACATCCCTCTTTTCAAAAGAAGATTTTGTGAAAATAAGTTAAACTGAATATGAAGAACATATTATTTTTTCAGTCTAACAATTTATGGTGGGTCACCATTTTTATCCTTGCACAAAGTTAAAACACGACTATTCCACTAATCTTTCACTCCAGACACATTATTATTGCATTTGCTTGTTAACAACATCCTGTATATTATCCTTAATTTCAAACGAAAGTGATAACTGATGATGATTACGTAATAGTTTTTTGAGTGACGATTTCGCAAACAGTTATTACATGTAAATTTTACTTGCTCCTTCCTCATCTGTAAACATTCGTTAAAAGAAAAATATTTGACTCAGGCATGTAAACGCACGGCGTTGAATTTTAATAAACATACACTAATACTCTTAAAATATATAACCAAATTTTTTTTTATCTTAAAATATGAAAAGACAATATTAAATAAGCACAAATGACAAATTAACCATATGTTTTTTTAAGAAGATAAACTAGTTCAATCCAACACCATCAGACCAACTTAAGCTATATTCTTTTCTAAAACGTACACATTAATTACACATTCTTGAGAATATTCATTGAGACAAATCAAACAACATCCATATATTAACATTTGTCTTTGTCAAAAAAAAATAAAAAAAATCCTAACATTTATCTTTATATATTAGTAAATAAAATATAGACAATGTAAGTTATATGAATAGTGCACAAGTCAAACAAGGACATGTATTTATGAATAGATAGGGTATATTTCATAATAAAATAAAATTAAGTATAAGAAATATAGATATTTGCCTGACATAGACTGGAATCTGCAAGACATTCCATCTTTTAGATTGTTTTCTGTTCCTTTTTTATGTCACTGGACACTTGCCTTATCAAAAAAAAAAAAAAAAAATTGGTTGAGGCATTGAACTTAAAAGTATTTCACAATCACAAATAAATGATCCCGTGTAATTGGTCTCAATTAGTTAATATTCCTGATCAAGATACAACATCCACTTATCGCTGACATCAGATGTGAACTAGCAAAGATAAGAAACATAGTTCAGAAGTTCAAGAAAACTTAATAGTAATAATTTTTTGAGGCAATAGTATTTAGCGTCAATGTTAATTACGCGAAAAATGAATTCCAACAATTGAAAAAGGGAAATGCTAATTTGTGCTCTTAAAACACAAGTTAATGATTCAAATATAGAAATAATTTATTGGAAGGTGTGCATTTCATTCAATATTTAACTTTCTAATAAATTGGATGAACAAAATTTTAGAAAATATTTTTTCTTTTGGTTCCTTAACATGTGCCTTATAATGACACAAGTTAACCCTACCCATTGAAAAAAAGATGAGAAAAATGGCGAAATTATGTCATTAGTGGCAATTGCAGCCAACTGCTAACACAACCACCAATAAATTTGGTTGCCATCAATTATAACCGGTGCTAAGTTCAATTTATTTAGTTATGTAAATGTGTTTTTCATGGCTGTTACAACCGAGACTAAGGCTTTGTTTCATAGCGAAGATAGGAGGGAATGTAAGGGATTTGCAAGGTGAGAAACATTGGAAAAACTAAAAAAATCTTCCACATTTATTTTTGAAAGACTATTTTTTAATTTTAAGACTAATGAAAGAGTGTTGCTATATAGCCCGACAGATTCAAAGCACGAAATTGTACGACATGTTCAATCAAAGGACATTGTTCACTTTATTAATAACTTTCTTATAACTTATTTTATGCATATATATGTTTTTGAGTATTTTTGTATGTAGTATATATTAAAATAAGAGAAATTCTTGCATCGTCTTGCCCTTAACAAATCATCCTTGAGCTCATCCAATCAAATAATTTCAATTAATTAGTTAATGAAATAAAAGGAAAATTAAATAGGTTTTAAGGGGGAAAAGACAAACACGGTCTATTTAAATTGGAAGGCAGTTTTCAATAACCTTCTTCAAACCCACATGACTTAACAATATCACCAATTTAATGGTACTTTCCTACAAAGTCCTCATCAACTTCTCCTAATAAGATGCTTTCAAACCCACAACATCATCTCTTGAACGTCTTATAATTATCAAACATGCCGAAGTGTTAAGGGCGAGACCATGCTAGAATTTCTCTTAAAAAATACCGTTGCCAAAGAAATACATATATAATCCATCCATCCAATTATAAGACACATGCAGAAGTGAATTGGATAAAGATCACCGCATAATAAAGTGTTTTGTTGTGATTTCTCATTAGAAAAATCCAACAATTATCATTTTGGATCAAATCAAAGTTAAGAGAAAAAGCTAAATGACAACTATAAAGCCACTCGTACATATTCAGCGACAAATATTACCGTGCATTTGATCATTTTTTAAGAAAAATGGTCCTTTAAATTTTTTCGTTTTTTTCAAGTTGGTCCTTTAAGTTTCAAAAATCCTAAGTCGTTTTAGTTTCTGAAACGTTTCAAAGTCATACTGTCTGTCAGTCTCCATTTAAAACAAGATAACGTGGCCGTTAATTTGACATCTTTATGGCACAATTTTACTCTCATCTTTATATTAATTTGCAGCAAAAGGGACTGGTACCGGTTTGAGTCATTATGCGATGAAAGTTTCATTATGTGATGAAACACAACAAATTTCATAAGGGAAAACTTTAAAAGCACTGTTATAGTTATTGTGTGTTCTACTCTCTGTACCTAATATTATACTTGCTTTACAACTAATGTTTAATTTGACATCTTCATAGCAATCACAAATACACAATTCGAAAAACATATAAACCCAAATGCAAAACAAAATAATAGTGATGAATAAAAGACAATTTTCATAAAAAAAAAAAAAAATTAGTGTTCCTATTCAATTTAAAACAAAATTGAGTTCAAAATTTCTATCAACTAAAAAAAATCAGCAATTCAAACGCTCACTATATCACTTTGAAATGTTTTAGAAACTAAAATGACTTATTTGAGACTTTTGAAACTTAAATGACCAACTTGAAAAAAACGAAAAACTTAAAGGACATTTGAATGCATTTGACCAAAAAGAAAATATAACCTTAAAATTGTGTATTAGACTCCATCCGTTTCAAAATGAGTGTCGTTTTAGCCAAAAAAAATTATTTCAAAATGAATGTCACTTTCAGTTTCCAATGCAATAATAACTTTTTCTTTTCAATTGTACCTTTCAATTAATATTATGTTACACTACTTCCAAAGTATTATTTTTTCTTTGATGAAAAACAAACCAATAATTGATTAAGATAATTTGATAAAATTGCTATGACATTTGACTACTTTATTCTATTCCTTAATATGTGTGCAATTGGCTAAAGCGACACTCATATTTGAAACGGATGAAGTATTAATTTTTAAAAAGATAAAAAATAGTTTTTTTTCAATATAATATTTATTTATTATTTTATTTTTAATTCTTAACAAGTGTCCCATAACATTTATCAGCATAACCATATTTTTAACCTATATTAACCCCTTTCAATCGATTAACATACATTGTAGGAACAAGATGAATTTAAAACGGCAAAAGCTTCAGTTAAGAAAAGGAACAACAAAACAAAATGGATAAACTACCAGCTATACGTTTCAAATTTGTTTCATGCAAAATGTATATTTCTTAAGCAACACTGCTCTCTGCAAATCCTCCATTTTCACATCACCACCGCAAAACACCATCCTGGTTCCGCCATCCACCGCTGCATTTTTCACTCTCCTCCACTCACACAATTTCACATTCACAACCTCACATACAACAAGTTCATCTAACACCAACGTGTTACGCAAGTAAACCAAATTCCCAACCCAAATTGCTTCAATTGAACCAAACTCAGAATCACCCTTCAACTTCTCCACCATCTCCTTCGGCATCGAACCTATTTCCTCCATTCCCGAACCTATTTCCCATCAAGGGTGCTTCTTGTTTGGGTTCTCTTTTTATGGCAACCATGTTGAAGGAAATGAATAAGCTGTGTCTGTTTTTTGGTTAGTTGGAGATAAGAGTGTGGAGGGAAACTGTTTGTGATTAAGAGAGATTTATAGTATAGAAGTGGGAAATGGAGAATTTTAAAGAGGGATACCTCGTTGTTCAATGGGTAGTTGACACCTAATGTGATTTGGTGACCTATTGAAACGTTTCAACCCATTGTTGATACGGTGTTAATTTTCATAGGGTTACCACAAAAAGACACAACTATTCAGTTACTTTCACTGATCCGTCCCTAATTATAAGGTCCTTTTGAAAAAATAACGGGAATTAATATAGTGAATATTTGTATTAAATATGTTTGTAATTACTATTGTTTTTACAATTTTATCTTTTAAGAAAGAGGGTTGGCTTATGTTTTCAACATTCTATTTATTGCTGATTGAAGAAAAATATGTATAATAAATAGGGGCATGTATGTAAAGAAATAATTAATGTAGTTGGAAATAGAAAAGGGGTCTTATAAAAAGAGACAAAAAAAATTCTCAAAAGGGTCTTATAATTAGGGACGAAGGTAGTAGATTTTTTCCCACAATGCAATCGCAATCCTTCCCATCCCAAAACTGTGTACTGCTTATAAATTATGACAAGTTATTTACAATTATAACTACTAATTAAGTTTCCAAAAATATACGATTTTCGTTGATGTTTTGATTAGTAGAAAAAAAAATGTCATTTTCGTAGATAAAAAGACAATTTAAGTGGAGTTTTAATGGAGATACACATTAAGCAATCAAATCACATTGTTTGGCCACATATGCCCGCATCATTTTATTGGTAAAAATCATGTTGGTATGGCTAAACAGTAAAATTTAGTTAGATAATATTTTGAAATTGGTTTTATATTTGGATTTTATTTATATAAATTAATATTTGTTATAGAGTATACACTAATCAAAAGATTCAGAAACTACATAATATTAGGGCCAAAATAATGCAAGGCTAAACAAATAAACATGACGAAGACTCAAGCATTGAATCTTATCCATCGCTTGAATGCCCCAACAGCTAGTTCACAAATCTTCAATTTAACAGAAATGCTTATGAAAGGCACCTTTCACTACCAACACCATACATACGTCTCGGCCTTTTTAACTTGAGAATTAGAGTAGGTGTTTGCATGTACCTTCATTTTGCATTTTCATAGATTAATGTTCGACGATGTCACTATTTCTTATCAAACATTTTACACGTACAAATATTTCATCATTATCGTACCATGATGTGCTTTTTGTGTGTGTTGATTTAAAGTAATATTTTATTTTAAAATTTATATATTGTTGTTCTGGATTGCTCAAAGACCCTACTCGTAGTCCAGAGACCAATAATCAAGTCTAATCCACTTTGGCCCAACTACTGCTACCTACACCCTCACCTCGCAAGGGAGGTGTGCTCACAACGGCTACACATACATATGTAACACCTCCAACAACCTTCATTAGCTTGTTCAATCTCAACACTTGCGACATGTGTTAATTGAATCTGATTCCAGAGCAGTAGTGGATATGATTAAATGTGGTTATATAAATATTCTCATTTGTAATAATTCCCCTAACGTAAATTCCACCCGTTTTGGTAGTTAATGCAATTTCATTATTAGCAACAAAAAATTGTTCTATAAGGGTGCGTTTTTTCATAGATAAGAAATTTATATCCAAGAATATTGTTACCGAGAATGGATAATTGAAATCTTAATCTTGGCTACTTCTTAAAAAAAAGTGTTTAGTTAATATTTACCACATTCTTGAGATTATTTGTAAACATCGTATGTGTGGATAGTTAGGTACTCCCTTCGATAACTATTATAAGCAATAAACCACTTTTTAGGTTTTTTTGAATAAAGAGCACTGCTATATGACACGACTCTATTACGCACGAAATTTTACATGACTTGTGTTTTAGCAATGCAAATGCATTTTCCTTTCCTATATTTCCGAGTTCAACGATTAATCATAAATCAAAAGTATATGTCAAAAGGAAATTCATCATCACTCTAAGATGATATTCATTAATATCCAGATTTGCAAATTCATCATCATTATCATCATCATCAATAGGAAATTCATCATCATCACACTTGATGTGATAACAACAACACTCATGGGAAATTCATCATCACTCTAAGATTTATTTTCTACTTCAAGTGAGATGTTATTCATCAATATCCAGTGATGACACTCTGTCATTACTAGTTTATTAGACATTTTTCATATAATTTTAAGGATATTCATTGTGATTCATGGAGCTGCAAGCTACAAAAGAACAAGAAATTGAAGTTTGATGAAGTCAGAATTCGGCCGCCGATTTTACAAATCGGCCCCCGAATTTGCTGTTGATTTTCTCCCTTTTGATTCGACAAAAATCGGCCACCGAAGATGCAAAATCGGCCACCGATTTTTCCAGACTGGGCACACGTTTTAATGCATTCGGCCACCGAATTTTGGGCTCGGTGGCCGATTTTGACATACTTATATATAGAAAAGTCTGTTTTCAAATAAGGGTTCACGATTTTAGAGAGAAAAGGCATATTACGAGCGGGGGCTTTGTAGATTTGGTGGGAGACCATCACAACTCATAGTCAATTATCCAATACATGTATGAATCCTTGTTTTTATGTGAGTTATCTTGTACTTTAGTTATGAGTAACTAATCTCTTTCTGGTTAAGCTTGAGATGAATATGATGTAATCCTATGAGAACCCTAGTTTGTTGAACTCCTTTAAATATCAATGAAAGTCTAGTTTTAATTCATATTACTTTATGTTTAATGCTTTTTGTATGTTTATCATCGAATACTAACCCTAACTTTATGAATATGCAAATTGATCTTAGAGATTGAATGACCACTAACCATGGCTTTTGACTCTGATCTAGGTAATAAGTTTAACCTAAGTAATCAAGCTAGAGATAGATCATTATTAGGTTATGACATATGGATTAACGTTTTGTTAAAACCTCCAACGGTTTCGAATTCACTCAAGAGATTAAGGGCTTGTCACTTGCGGGGAGAATTATAGGTCAAGAGATTGGGTAGAATTACTTTGTTAATCTGTCGTTAAACTAGATAATCATTGATTGAATTAGGAGTGAAAATTACCATAGGAGAACTTCGGAGGATTCAAAGGTCTTAACCATACTTCTCTCTAATATTCTTAAAATCAACTTTTATTGTTTTATTTACGTTTATGTTACAAAACAACTCAACTTCCTAGGGTAATCAATATAAATTCATACATCCTTTTTGATAAAGAAATTGCCGAGTAGAAATTAACAACGGTCCTCGTGGATACGAATTTATTTATTACTTCGATAGTTTTGGTTCACTTGCCAAATCTCTATCATCCAGATTTGCAAATCAACAAGGGTAATATTATGGACTTTTTGTGATAATTTTTTTTATAAGAAATCATTGGAGTGTGTCATATTTGACGGTGGTGGTTATGATTCGTGCTGGTTCCAACGACCAATTTTTTTAGATATGGAATTTTTCAATTGAGTTTTGTTACAAATGTATCACCCCTGTGATCGAAGGCGAGGAGGAGCAGTTGTGAGTGGAGCTTGATGGCGATGGCGTTTGTAGCAAAGAGATGGTGTGTGATGTGAGAGAGGAAGAGACGGCGTCGGAAGCGGATGTTGTAAGCGGCAATGGCATCGAAGGGAGGACGAGGAGGGTTGAAGTGGACGACGACGAGGTCGACGAAGGAGGCGTCAGTCTAATGAGGTGGTGGTGGGTCTATTGGTGTCTCAAGGTTGAAGACATTGAGAAAAGATATACGGTGTGGACAACCTATAGTAAGATCAGTGTTCTATTTTGATCTTATGGTTGAAAAAAACTTTTCTATGATGAGCAACTCTTTCCGTCACCCACCCTAAATGCCACCGCCTAAACGTAATTACCCTTTTCCTGTGCGTGAGATCCCCTTTTATATCCTTCTGCCTAGCTGCCTTTCCTATGAGTGTTGTTGTTCTTGTAACACCCCGTTACCCAAAAGCAGTAAAATAGCATAAATACATCAGAGTAATTTCACAACGGGCATGCTACATTGCAAATTCAAAATTCTTAAATAGAAAATAAAACTATTTAATTCAACATCAGTCATAACTTCAAAATAATGCAGCGGAAAGTTTTGCATTTCAATAACAACCACAACGATTTAAATCTCCAACAATATCCTGGCATTAAGCCTAAACAACAAAAGTCAACCAACAAAGGGCCACATCATCAAGTTCCAAAAATTGATACATAGGAGGAAAACAACAATAAAATAATATAGATATTCCCATCCCACGTATCAGAGCCCTAGACACGACAATGAGCCACCACCAACTACTCAGGATCACCTGCAAGTTACCCATAGGAAGGGCAACGTTTTCAAGCAGAAGGGGTGAGATTCACAACAATAAATATAGATGTTAAAATCATCAATTGAATCTAACACCCTAATCAACAACACATTATCTTGTAAACATATATATGTATAAGTCACAAGCAACAACAACATCAACAATACACCATAATCACAATGGATATAAATATATAACACATATTCAACACCAATATCATCTATCAGATAATAACCGAAATCAACAACCAAGACTCATGCAAATGACATGACCACTGCTAAGACACCATCTTAGACTTCTTAATGAAATGCAATTATGCATGTGGTACCAATCAGGACCGAGGCCCTCACCGCTTTTGAATGGTTAAAGCATTCATCAGGACCGAAGCCCTCACCGCTGTTGAGCAACTAGTACTCCAGGACCGAAGCCCTCACCGCTGTTTTATGCATATGCAATGGACCTACTTGTGTATATCTACATACAACTGACCATGCAATGCAACTCCATGTGACTCCACTTAAACAACATGTATGATTCACTACTTTGCATACATTTCATTCATCATCAGTAATCATCAATTCAGCAATCAAATCAACCACAATAATGCATAATTACATGAAACTATGCTCAACACAACAACATTAAGGTACTACCATTCATGCACGAAAATCAACATTCAGAAACTGAGTAGCTCGCCTCGCGAGCACATCTGCTCGCCATGGCGAGTTCACAAAAACACTAGCTCGCCATGGCGAGTTCAAGGCGAACTCGAGGCGAGTGAAAATCAGGTACTCTCGGGAAAAAGTGACATATTCTCACTCAAACTCCAATTCTAAGCTCCCTATTCATCTTTTTAACCTAAAACTTTCACCATTCGTCATTAATATCCTCTAGGTACCTTAAACCATCCCCAAAACATCTTATAACAACTTTTCAAAAATCAAGTTTTATCCAGGCTTACTCGCCATGGCGAGTTGGACTGCTCGCGAGGCGAGCTATGAAGTTGCTCACTCGCCATGGCGAGCACAGCTGCTCGCGAGGCGAGCGATGAACTTCTGTACGGGCAGAAAACTGGTTTTACCCAAAAATCCCATTTTCCTTCCAATCACTCCCCAAAACAGTTTACAGATACAAATTAACTTTCTGTATGTACTTAGAACCTATTTCTAACATCAAATTTACACTCCCAACTCCAAAATCCACAATTTCAACATAAAACCCAAAATCCCCAATTTTCACCAAAACCTGTTAAACTCAAAATCAGACTTTAAATTCTACACTATTGAAGTAAATCCCACCCTTACCTTAGTTCAGAATGAAAAATGCACAGCAAAAAGGGTTCCTCTGGTTCTTCTCTCTTGCTCCTGGTTCTCTCTTCCTTGGCTTGGTTTCACGTAAAACTGTTTCTGACTTCCACTTTCTATTTTCTTAACTTCCCACTTAAGAGTAACTCCCTCCTAATTACACTTAACTCCCCCAAACTCCTAATAACTCCAATTAATTCCCCAAACACCAAAATAATTAATATTTCATATTTATTCTAATTATTATTAAATAAACCATATAATAAAATAATACACCACATAAATCACCCAAAAATCACATATACACAGATATATGCATGTATATATACTCCGCATAAATCACCAAACATCATATATAATAATATATATATACTCCACATAATAAAATAATTAAATAAATAACTAGGGCGTTACAGTTCTCACATCAAATGTTTCCTAGAAATACATGGGAATGCCAAAAAATAACCAGCGTTAGTTAACTACCGCCGATTTTCTAGTTATAAGCCAGCAGTGGCTAACTACCGTTGGAGTGTTTTTGGTTATTTTCATGTGTTTCTAGGAAACAATGGATGCGAGAAAAGCAATTCTCCTTTTCCATTGATTAAGACATGCGTTTCCTCCTCTTGGATCAATATAAACCCATCAATTAATATGAAATCCTAAAGTCATTTCTTTTTGTCACCTATTGTTTTGCTCTTCTTTGATCATATGACCAATAATTATGATAATAAACCACTAATTTTAATCATTTCATTGCTTGACTCAATAACTTTAAAACGACAATTATTTAAAATGACTCAAAACTAAATTAATAAAAATAAACTAAAAACTTAATTAAAAATACTCTAAAAATATGGTATGGTAGACTGTCATCATAAATAAACCCCACTAACGAGCATCATTAATCTTTGATTTATGTATATCTCTTCCATAAATGGGTGATAGATAGATAGATAGATGGAGCAAACCTGAACTCAATCAAAACTATGTTGCTCACTTAGATGGTACACTAATATTTAAGCTATTTGGACCAATAACAAGTATCAATGCCTACCGAAAACTTTGGTTTGATCATTGCTTAAATAAACGAGAGTTTTTTTTATTTCATCTTACTAGCTTGTCGCACGTCAGTAAACATTTTAGATTATATAATTCAATGTAAAAATGTTCAAAAATTCATAAACCCTATTTTTTCAGATTTTAGAATTTAAATATGGGGCGCGGTGAAAGCTTAGCGGGTGAAAAAGAAACTCTTTAAATAAACTAGTCAAAGGGAAACTTGATATGCAGCATGGCCTTTTTGTACCACACCCCCGAAAAGTTTTGTATACAAAACAGACATGTTACAAGAAGTAAAAATATTCCAGCAAGTATTAATAAAGACCCATATCATATCATAGCATATCATGAAAATTGCTCTTCTCCCATCCAAAATTGCTCACTTCCATACAAACTAACGAAAATACCTCCACGTGGCTTAACTCACATAGGTGTTTAATCAACGTGACTTAAGTCATGTTGATTATACAACCTACGTGACTTAAGTCACGCTGAAAAATCCCAACGTGAGTTAACTCACGTTGGTTAACAACACAAATTGAATTCTTCCCCCTCCATTGTCGTCTTGCGTGAACTCATGTTGATTATACACCTATGCGAGTTAAGTCATGTGGGAGTATTTTCGTCAGTTTGTATGAAAGTAAGCAATTTTGGATGGGAGAAGAACAATTTTCTCATATCATATCAGTGTATATAAAATGGTTTTGTTGAAATCTATTGCTGAATTACGTGACAATTCAATTCCAACAAGGTCTTTATTTTCCTTTTTTATTGATAGGTTCCGACTTCCTATCATCGAAAATAATATTATCAGAGGCACACACTAAGTATGGTCTTTTAGTGTACATTTGGACCAACTTAGTGTTGGGAGGATTAGTAATATAACTCTCTACTAGGAAAAAAACTTGAGTTTAACTCTACCTGTGTATAAAAAAACACATTGTCCTAGAGTCAGATTCAAAATTTGGCCTCATAGTTAGTAAAAATGACTTAAATTTGTGAGATAGTCCGAAGAACCCTAGTCGGCGGCGGCGGCGTAGTTTGAGTGTAGTTTCTGCTGCCTCTATTGTCCCTATCTTTTTACAAAACACACGTCGTCTCCCTTGATTGCCGATAGAGTTAAAAAAATGGATATCGATCCCCATGTCTAATGAGAATCGCCACGCACCGCTATAAATGCGTATATCAATTTTTTGTGAGGTTGAATGAGAAGCCTCTAATTAAACCTTGATCTGTATTTTTATTAGGGTTCTTCAAAAATGTATTTTTATTAGGGAAAACCTTGCCACCTTGGTATGTATTGTTAAAAGATTTAATATAATGGAATTATAGTTATTGGACAACACTAAATTAAGTAGAAACCCCTCTATAAAACAAATTAAGTAGATAACATTAAAATAAATTAATTTAATTTAAAAGAGATTATAGTAGCTAAATGACCTAATTAAGGTAAGTAAGTTTTTTTTTTTTTTTTTGTTCTACGGTAGGAGAGCAGTTAATGGATTGTGGTATAGTTTTGAAAACCTAAACAAATGAAACAACATGCTCAAATATATATATTAGGTGAGCATCGCAATCATAGGGCGTCACTAATTCACCAAAGAGTAGTGAGTTTGGTTAGAAGAATTGGAAGAATCGAATAAAATATTTGCATAAAGTGATTGATAGTAAGAATAGGATATCTTTGAAATATTGTTTGGCTGAAAAAAATATTTGAATTCTTGAATGATACATAATGGAATGGATACAAATGCTAATTTTGGTCCTTTCTAATCATATGGACCACTATGAGATTCAGTCTTCCATTCCATTTTAGGACCTCACTCAAGACTTAAATCTCATCTTGCTAGTGGAAGAGATATACTCTGTTTTTAACAATCTACTAATCATGAAAGAAGCAATTGTGTTATGCTTAAAACCAGTGTACGGAATTGCCGCGCTATGTACAAAGAGATAAATTGGTCAACTAAAATTTATGTATTTAGTTCAAAAAAACATTAACTTTTGTTGACCCATTTCTTTCTTATAAAAAGGATAAGATATAAAAAAAAATTATAAAATATTTTTCATATTTGACATAAAATGTTTTTAATTTTTTTTATGAGAAACAATCTACCAATAAACATTATATTTAATTTATGGATCACCATATCTTCAAATGTTGCACTTGGATGAAAAGTGTGTGGTTTCACTCTCCTTTGATGTTTGATTTCAGGTTTCTGTTCTTCCTTTTGTACCTTGGATTGAACAAGTACATTCCCATTCATTATTTGATGCTATCTCATACGTTCTTTTTTTTTTTTTTTTTGAAGGACATACGTTCTTTCTTTATGATGTGGTATTTGGGTTTCTCTTAACAATTTCTTACGGAAGATATTATTATTCGTAAGGCTTGGATCGTAGTGGATGACTACAATTTAACACTCAACACACATGTAATATTTGATTTAGTTTTTAAATGAAACTTTGTTTCCATAAAAAAAATTGATTTATAAATTACAAACAATAACATTTTTTGAGTAAACCACTAAATTAATCTTTATCTTTGTAGGTTATTATCAAATTAATATCTAACTCTATTAATATTTTAAAGTAGTCTCAACTAAACAAATACTCGATTCACATTAAACAAAAAAAAAAGTAATGAGCATGTATTCTGAATTTCGAATACACTTTTACACACATGTAGCATGTATTATGAATTTCGGATACACTTTTAATTTCAAATAAATAAATGTTAAAAATTTAGGTCTTAACAAAAAAACAGATTTCATAAAACATGTTCAACAATTATGAATTAATAGCGGAAGCAAATAAACCATTGAACATGATTATGATCGGATTTACGACATGTTTGATTTATCAAGGATATTAAGAATATCTGGATTGAAGTTTGTGGCGGCCCTTCCAATAACAAGATGAAAGAGAGGAGATGATCTGAAACAAACAAAAGGGTTAGCGGCGGCTGATTTGGTTCTTCCTCAACCGGTACTTTTATGCCTAAAGTTCTCTTCAGATGGGGAGAAAAGAAAGTTTGCCGTGTTCGGTGTATTGGGGACCATAACCTCTTTTACATTAGATGACCATTAGGGTTTCCATTATTCCGTTAATGGGCCATCCGGACATCCACTCATTGAGTCCATATCAATTAATTTTTTTTTTTTTTTGACAAAAGAGTCCATATCAATTAATTAAATGTTTAATTAATTATCTTACTAGAAATCTAATAGTTTTATTACTTAATTTGATCACTAATCAATTAAGGCTCACAATTGATAAGTAACTAATATAATTATTATTACGATATTTGCACACATAATGATATTGGAATATTTAAATAATAAAATATTCCAACAACAAATACTAGTAATACACAAAAGGGTTAAATATGTTTTTGGTCCCTATAAATATACCAAATTTTCGTTCTAGTCCCTCTAAAATTTTCCTTCAACTTTTAGTCCCTATAAAATTTTCAATCACTACTTTTGGTCCCTATTTTTAAGTTAATTTTAGTATTTTTTAATGAAATTGTGCAGAAATGTGTATAATATTGTAGAAATATTTCTCAGAAAAAATTAGAATTTTTTAACAAAATGTAAATTTACATGAATTTTTAACCATAAAAAATATTAAATTCATGTTTTGTTAAAAAATTCTAAAATTTTTTGGAAGAGATTCTTATAATATTATGAATTTTTATGAAAAATTTTATTCAAAAATATGAATTCTACATATGAGTTTACTTTAAAAGAGGGACCAAAAGTGAAGATGGAAAATTTTTTAAGGACTAAAAGTTGAAGGAAAATTTTAGAGAGATTAAAATAAAAAATTCATATATTTATAGGAATCAAAAACATATTTAACCCTACACAAAATTATGATTTAATTAAAGATTTCCTTCATGAATTTGTTTCCTGTTTCCATACTCTTTATTCAACTCTCAAAATTTCCACGCTTACATGTGATGTAGCTCTGAAAAAGTTTTCTTTTTGTTTACTTTATATGGTCGGGGATGTTCTTGAAATTGCATAATTATGTTAGAGTTTGACATTGGTAGGCCATGAGGGTTAGTGGGAGAATAAGAATTTTTTCTTTTGACTTAGTGGGAGTGTAAGAATAGTTTGCAACACAATTCAAACTCTTAAATGAATTTTAAAAACACAAAGTAAAAATGCATCGTAACAAATTAACAAATACAAACTCAAACAATACTTAGCACGGAGATTTTACTTAGGATCTCGAGTTTGTCTACCTTGTTTGTATCAGATGAAAACATTTTTTTTTCAACTTTATCAGAGGTTCTAAATTTGACTTCAATATTAAGCATATAATAGTATTTAATCTCTTAAGAGAGAGTGTTGCCATCAATTATGATACCACTTGACTTGAAAGATTAATTTCTACTGTTATATACGAAGAATACTTGATTTACATAAAAATTACGCCTAACAAGCATTTTGATATAAAGTGTAATAATACAAATAGTGCGTTTCTAAAATTAAAAGTGACATTGGTATATCTTGTTCATGTCCATTCTATTGATTTGTTCATGTCCATCTCATTGTGTTAAGATTTGGATAACATATAGACCGTTCATTTCACTTATGGGGTTGTTCATTTCACTTATGTGGTTGTTCATATAATTGTACCAAAAAAAATAAAATAATATATTTAAAACTTGAATGCACTTTTAATCTCATATTTTCACCATTTCATGATTTGAGTCATCTTATTTCTATATTTGAGCATAAATTCCTCCAATTTTTAAATCTTCAAAAAATTTCTCCAATTTTGAATTTTAAACTTATTTTTGTTGATGTGTCATGTTGAATAATGAGTTGACAAGTCACTTTTTTTCAAAGGAAGAACTTGACAATTCACTTGATGAAATAATAATGCATTTTTTTCTTAACAACATGATTTTTTTTTGAAGGATATACATTTAGTCATTTTAAGTTTTTTTTTTAAACAATACTTTAATGATATAAGAAATAAAATAATAAAATTTAACTCATATATGCATCAACTAAAATAAATGAAAAATTTGATAGGGAAGAAAATTTCTAAAATTATAAATTTGTGGAACTACCATATTTTTTTTAATTTAACAGTTGAGAGACTAAAACCATGAATATGTAAAAAAAAAAACTTAATTTTATATCCAATGTCATAATCATACCATAAATTTATTATATTTTTATGAACAAAAGGGGGCTAAAAAGGCCAAACTAGAAATACCAGCAAAGATAAATTGGTGGTGTCTTCCTTACTATAAAAAATCGACCATAAATGTAACATTAACAGAAGGACGATCAACACAAAAAATCTTACTATCATCCTTCGAACAATGACCAAAGCCAGCTAAGCTGTCATCATGTGATAAATTGGTGGTGTGTTTCTTTAGACAGCGTGTAATATCTTTACACATAGGCTAGTTTGAATATTCCCTCCGTCCCGCAATAAATGACATGTTTGAAAATGTGCAATTTTGACCTAATTTAATTTGACCATATTTTTCTACTAATATACAAAGATAAGTAATATCATATAAGATGTCGTTAGATTCGTCTCGATGAGTATTTTTAAAATATCAAATTTTCATAATTTTTTCAATATATTATTCAAGATATTTAAACTCAAAATTACGCATTAGTATGCGTAATTGGGTCAACTGTGTCACTTATTAAGGGACGGAGGGAGTAATTTATACTTTTTTTTTTCTTTATAAATTGATCAACAATGTTCTCCAATTTCATCCTTCATAACTTGAACCGATATATGATCATTTAGATGTAGATAAAATGTCTGACTAACAAAGTTGTGCTTCATTGTCAATCTATGCATCTTATAAATGCATGTTGACTTTGAAAAGTAATCTTACATCGTTTATCATTGGGGTGAATGTTTTATATATAAAAGAGGTATCCGTTCTTGACGAAATCATGAAATTAAACCTTAGTTCAGCTGAGTTTTTTTTAATTGTGATTCTCTTTGGTTAAAGCGATTAATGTCGAGGGAGGAACTTTGTCATCCAATGTTGGGTTCCCTATCTTCTATAGCATAACGTTATGTATTGTTGTTTAGATTTTTGAGCTACATTAAGAAATGCATAAAAAAAATAAAGATAAAGGCATAAAGATAACAAGATAAAAAAAATGGCTTGATAACATGTGTCAATAGAAAGCATGAATCGAGTATTTATTGGAAAAACTATGTCTATATGAGCCTTTGCTCGGTTAATTTTACAGGATGTGCGTGATAACTTCCCTTGCTCATTCGATCGTGACTCCCCATGTTCAATTTCAATCTCCTTCTTCACGACGTAGTCCAATAATAGAGCCCTTAGTGTGCGGAGATCATATTTCTTTCCTATAAGTGGTTAGTAATGCTAAAAATAAGGAACGTGGGTTTCTGGCATTACAGTCGAGTTCCACAATTTAATCTTGAAGCTATTTTGACCCACGTACTAAGTTAGTGGCCTTGAAAAAAAATTAGCTTTTATGGCTTGGTTGCTTTAACATGGCATAACCTTCGATTGCTTGGGAGGCTTCCTTGCCAAATAGTTTAATAATCATTTTAGGTGTAAACACCTGTATATTTAATGACTTAAGATTTTGGATGAAGATCATATGATGTCTTGCTCTCTTATAATTTTGGAACATTAACTTGTTGTCGCTCCTGAAACATTGGTCTTCAAACAATACATTCCATGTGATGTTTAAGATTTTTAAAAATGTATTTTCGAACAAACAATTCTTTTTTTTTTTGCTAAGATTGAACAAACATATATAATCTGATTCTTGTATTCCAACCACCATACCTTTCAAAATCATAACGTTAGTTTAAAGGTTTTCAATGTTTTGGGTAAAGATTGAATTAAAAATTTTCTAGAAGAAAATTACACAAATTTAACAATTAGCATGCACTCCGTCCGTTTTTTCAAAATATATGTCCCAATTTTATAACGTGCACTATTCACATAACTTACTTTGACCATATATTAATCTTGATGATGATAAGATTTTACTCTTGTTGAATTTGTTGCTTAGGTCATTTGACCACTTTACGTATGCACTCATTTACGGAAACGAAAACACTATTACATTGAAGGAGGTCCAACTGGTGACTAGTACAAAATAGCTAACCAAGCTTAAAGACTTGAGTGTGCCGAGAGGAAGAGGTGAAAGTAAAACGAATTTGGCTAAATAACAATCAAGGGGCGGTGACAAGTTGAAATATAAGTACTCAATTGTCATACGATCAGTCACTTCAAAAAGGATTATCCTGAATCGAGGGACAAAGATGATCATGTGCAAATTGCAGCTGCCTCATAGGAGGGTTATAAAGATGTGGAGGCGCTAGTTGTTACAAGTTGGGAGTCGAAGAAGAGTTGAGTCATGAACTCTAAATGCTCTTAACACATGTGTTCAAAAGAGGAATACTTCGAGTTTCTAAAGCTCGTAAGGTTTAAGGTATGAGTTTGGTTGTCTTATGATGTTTGACAATCATTAGTTCCTTTTACAAGATCTGAGCTATGTTATTGAACTTGGGCAAAATTTATTACCAATAAGCATGTTTGATGAGTTAGACTATCACATTAATATTGAATATTAGACATGACACTAGCTAGCATTGAACATTGGGCTATGAAACCCACTTGCGTTGGTCTTGTGGTGTTGGTTTGAAACCTTGAAGTGTGTTTCATTTTAAGGTGCACAACATATTCTGAAGTCTCAGGTTCGATTATATCGACATCAATTTGGTTGAGCTAATTTAATTTATTTTTTTATATAATAAAAGAAAGCTATGACACCATAAACATGTTTGATGGGTTAGATATATATATGCATTTTTTCTTAACATGTGAAATAATCATGAACCACTCATTGTAGGATGAAAGAAGTAAATGATATATTAAGAAAGGGTGATGCTAACTTGATAGTGTAACATTAATGTTAAATTGATATGGCAAAACAATAAATTTTTGCAAAAACTCACATGCCATTCTTGCCTGGAACATGGACCCAAATTTGCTTTAAAATATTCATTCTGGTATATTTTTTCATTTCTCAATTCCCAAAGACATGGCCGTGGATTGGTGTTTCACAGTTGTTATCTGAAGCATACTCCACCACACTAATTTAAAGCAGAAACTTGCAGTCAAGAAATTGAAAAATTAAACATTTGTTTTGTTTAATGCGCAAGGAATATTCAGCTTTCCCAATGCGACAAAAATACCTTTGGAGTTAGGTTTGTAAACTATGTTGGGCACTTCATCAATTATGATTATGCTACATAAATTAATCTCTCCAAGGTTAGTGAACTAATTGCAATTTTTTTCTTTAAAATATCTTAGTTATTAAACTACTACTATACTAGTGGCTGTGCCTAATTTTGGTGGCCGTTTGGGTTGGCTTGAAATCGAGTGTGTACTAACTACTCCTACGTAGTATTATCTTATATTGGAAGAAAGAGAAATCAGTCTACAACACGTGCATGCATAAAAACTGAAAATAAGTAGTATAATAATAGTGGTAAATAAAAAAGATTAACTGGGCACAAAAATGAACCCCAACAAAAATAATTTTCATGGAAACGTCGTTCATGATACTCTAATTCCAAAATACTAATTTAAAAAAGGCTAAATTACATCATAGATTTTTTTTAGTTTGAGATTCGTAACAGATTAATCTTTTAAGTTATTTTGGTCACACCTAAATTCTTTAAATTTAAAGTTTGTAATAGATTGGTCCTTTAAGTTATTTTGGTCACACATAAGTTCGTTAAGATTGTAAACTATTTCGATTTATTCCTTCTGCCATATCATCGTTTGGTTAACAGAAGGACTAAATTGATAAAATTTACAAATTTAAAGGACTTATATGTGACCAAAATAACATAAAATGATCAATCTGTTACAAACCTCAAACTTAAAGGACTTATGTGTGACCAAAATAACTTGATCAATCTATTACAAACCTCAAATTTAAACGACCTTCACGGTATAAAAAAAATAGAAAAGAATCGTATAAAACTTTTTTAAATTTAAAAAAGATCAATACACCTGGTCTACGAATTTATTCTAACTATCAACAAATTCCGATAGTGTAATTTAACCTTTAAAAAATGTCAATACATGGCCAATGTCCGTCCACTAGGGCAAAGAAAAAGAGCTTGTTAAGGAAGGGATATTTTAGAGATTCCAATCTCATACTATCAAACAAAAGAATAGCTAGCCTCTACCACATACAGCTTATTTTAGTTTTCATATCCAAAAGAAAAATTCTATTTCAGCTCTCATCTTTTTATCATTACCAGGCACTATTTTTTTGGTTGTTACATTTTACCTCAACAAGCTACATAATTTGTTTTTTTTACTCAAACCACTTCAATTGTTAATCTCATACTAAATTGCTTTTTTTGTCCTATTAACTAAAATAAAGAAGAAAAACATTTGATGGATGAACATGAGTCATGAGTGAACCCCACAATTGAGCCCTCTTGATATAATATATACATACCAAGTTAGTAGTACCTAGTGTGCCTAGATTAGATAGGACTAATGCATTCTTACCCTATATGGCTATGTAAAGATTAATCACATAAATAAGATAGAAGCAATGAACGACAAATTTTCTAAAGAAGTTTTCAAATTTCATCAGTATATTCATCACTTTCAGTAGGCAATGGTGAGAAATTAATGAGAATATAGTCCATGTAATGATAACTAAGCTGTAGCCACGCCAATTTTTTTTGGTGCTATATAAGAATATATAAATGTATTTTTTTTTGTACATGTTATATAAATGTATTTTATTAATAATAGAAATTATCATTTGTGTCAAAATAAATAATAACAATATAAACGGAGTAAACTTTGGATATACTCCTCTCATACCAATTTTGTAAGTTTTTTTAAGAAGCAAAAATGATATATATATCAAAAATACAAAGTTCATGTCAAACAATTACACAAACGAGTAGTCAGATACCCAAACAAATTAACGGGTCTGACCACCACTGCTGAGAACGATAAACAAAAGCGGCATTATTAGCCTTCAACCACCGATATGAATGAAACTTAACCTTTTCAATAAGCTCCACATTGGGAGTGTGTAAGCTATTAAAAAGTCTATTATTACGCTCATCGCACACTAGCCAAACACAAATTAACCAAAGAAGCTAGAGAAATGATCTACGCGCCCTTGACGCATCCAAGCAGTTAGTAAACTATATAAAATGAGCGCGAAGATTATTATGATCAACACCTGATACTCCAATAAAATACAGAACTTGCTGCCAAATTATGGCAAAAGTGCCGCAATGCAAAAACAGATGTTGAGCGCTTTCAAATTGACCACACCCGGCCGAACAATAGGTGCTTGCAGCTGATATGATGCCACAATTTTGTAAATTGATTTTTGTTGGCAACTTGTCTCGAAGAACACGCCAAGCTAGGATGAAAACCTTCAATGACACCCGAGTATGCCATATCAGGTTGTCTGAACCTTCAAAATAAAGTCTTTCTGAGAAGTGGGCATTTGATAACCTGTACACACCGTGTAGCCCTCTCCCCCCTCCTCCCAGCCTAGAGAGAACAATGTTGCAACCGTAATTAACTTGTTCTCCGTTAGATCAAACAGTCTATACTTGGTTTATACGTAATTTTTTTATTTTATTTTAATTGAGCCATTGTTAATGGATGATAAAATTCGTTCGAAAGATTAGTCGATTTTTAAATTGAATACCAAAATTTTAAAGAAATAAAACGACATTAAAAATTAAGAGATTGTATTCCAAAACTTCATGATAATTCATGCATAAAGAATAATTTGATACTATAAAAACATAAAATGAAAATCTCTTATATATATTCTGTAAAAAAGAAGGGAGCATGGTGGGGGTGGGCCATGACCTACCTGTTGTAAACTGCAGAATGTGACATATCTCACATATTGATATTGATATATTGAAATGATATTGATATTTGTTTTACCCAAATTCTGAAAAAGTTTATATTTTCAAGCCAAAAGCAAACAAAGGTGGAGACAATCCAACCACGTGATCTGTCAAAACAACTTACCTGCTATCAACCAAAATTTTCTCTCTCCTTTTGCACATACATATCCCATTCCACATTATTCTCTTTCATCAAATCCCATATATCCCTTCACTCCAATCAATCTCCATTCTTTTCAAATAAAAAAAAAAACAACTAATAAAATATATACAATTCTTAATCAGGTTTTGATTATTTCTTGTTTCAACTTTGGATTATTGATTGAAGTCCAGTTCTATTAGGAATCAGAAGATTAAAAAAAAAAACACTATGCTTATAAACTTATATGTTCATCCAAAATAAATAATAATTTTATTTTGATAACTTTTTAATTCTCCAGTATCATACAATACATATACTTTATTTGATTTTTTAATTATTTTTGTCTTTCTCCTCAAGTCACATTAATAATAAATGACATATTTGTTATCGTGAGGTTAACTCAGTTGGTAGTGACACATCATATAATATATGTTGTGGTTTAAAATGAATTTTTAATCACTAAACTACATGATTAAAAAAATAAATGATATATTTTCCTAAAAATATAGTAATAAACTATTGAGTTGATAGAATTATATCATTTTATATAAAGATCTGAATTCTTCGATTATTTTAAAAGTGAATTTCTAGCCAATAGAAAAATACTTATATATGTCACAAACATGCAAATTTAAATCGTGCCACCGAAGTGAAACTATACAAGTGCTTTTTGAATTTACTCCGTACTTTTTTAGTGTTATGCTATTGTTTTATTAGTGAATAAATTTCATATAGAGGAATAAATATATTGAATTAATAATATGCATAAATAATTTTAAAACATCAACAAACTAATAAAAAAAAAGGATTTTGCAACATTCTATGAGTATCAAATCAAAACCTGATTGACCAAAAAATCTATGTTCCAAAAAAATTAATTAACTTTTGAAGAAAATTTGGTAACTGATTGTGTAGCTTTTTGTGTATGTTACATCTACATTTGTGTCCACTTTGTCATTTTTGTTTTGTCCTTTGTTTGTTGGTTCTTTCTTTGGTTGTGAGCGTGTTTCATGCTCAGTTGCTTTTTATTCTCTCTGCAACAACCCAACACAAGATAATGGAATCAATCTGAATTTCTCTAGTACAAACCATTCACAGATCTCAACGATCTCACTCACATTTTCACCTTTCAATACTAAAGTTTTTACCTTTATAGTATGCTTTTTCAGTTGGATTCAAATTCTCCAACTTGGTTGACATACGAAAGCTATTTTGGCATCTGGGTTCTGTTTGTTTATGCTCATTGAATTGTGTCTTAATGGAAAGTTGATATTTTGTTCAAGGGTTGTTTACTTTATGAGAATCTGATTCTAAAGAGTGTTTTTTTTTTTTTTTTGTGTGTGGATAAGGTGATAAGGATTCAACTTTGTGGGAATGTGTTGTCTCAAGTTATTAATTATGGTGAATTTAACCACTGGTTAATGGTTGTGTAAAGAAGACATTATAGAAGTGATTATTGAGAATGGAATTTTGTAGTTTGGTTTTGTGGTTACTTGGTTTGTTACTTCATGTGTTGATGAAGGTTTCTTCTGCTGCTCTTTCTCCTTCTGGCATAAACTATGAAGGTTAATTTTCCTTGCTATTTTTTTATATATTTTTTTAGTTACTTTCATTGAGATCTTTGGTAGAATTTTTGAACAATAAAGGTTTATAATTTGATAATTTAAGGTACATAAGTTGAGTTTATTTGCCAATTTAATTAAGTTGTAAAACTTGGAAGCTTAATTAATGGTTAGTGCTACTTAATATTACTTATTTTCTTTCAATTTTTTGTGTGGAGATTTTAAGCACTAACTAATTATCTATCATATAATAGCTGCAAAGATCTTAATTGGTTCCTTTTTCCAAGGATGTTTATATTATTTTTTTATTCATCATTTTTTTTATGTTCTTGTAAAATAAGATAAATTTTGAGATGGAAGTTCTTACACTCTTCTTTTATTTATTAACAGTTGTTGCTTTGATGGCTATAAAGAATGATTTGAATGATCCTCACAATGTTTTGGAGAATTGGGATATTAATTATGTTGATCCATGCAGCTGGAGGATGATTACTTGTACTCCAGATGGTTCAGTTTCTGCACTGTAAGTTGTTTAGGTTTAAGTGTTTTTTGAAAAGTGGCAAAAAAAAAATTAAGAGGTCTTGATTATAAAATAAATTAAATATTTTATTTGCTAGTTTGTTTGATTTTTTTTCATTTAAAATAATTTTCTTTTTTTTCTTTCAGGGGATTTCCTAGTCAGAACTTGTCTGGCACACTATCTCCAAGAATTGGAAACCTTACTAACTTGCAATCTGTGTAAGTCTATGTTGATGTTGATTTTCATTAAGATCTTCATGATTGTGTTTTGCTTAAATGATTGTTGAGTTTGACATTAATGCCTTGATTTTCACTGGTCAATTCAATTCCATCTTTTTCTAAATTTATACACTTTCTATACTCTTCCTAAAGAGTTATAAGACTAATTAAGCACTTTCTTGTGAGACAATAAACTACTTTATTAAGTGCTTATAGCATAAACACTTATGTTTAAGCTATTTCTATAACAAAACTGATAAAATTAAGTCAAACTGTTTTCATATAAGTTATAAGTTGTTTCGATAAGCTCTCTCAAACAATCTTACAAGTGTTTATGCTAGTAAATAAGTTCAAATAACTGAATCCAAACAGGCCCTATATGAAGGAAATTACACTGATGCCTAAATAATAATTGTTCACATATGCAGGTTACTTCAGAACAATGCTATTTCTGGTCATATTCCAGCTGCAATAGGAAGCCTGGAAAAGCTTCAAACACTTGATCTCTCCAATAATGAATTTAGTGGCGAGATACCGAGTTCTTTGGGAGGCCTCAAGAACTTAAATTATTTGTAAGTTACAAAAGCATGTACATCATCGTGATACAAATGTTTGATCATTTTCTGAGATTGTGCATTTGTTTCTTGCTTCATTAATGACTTGTGAAATTGTGTTTCTCATTCAATTTATATTCTCTTATGTGCATGCTAGGCGGATAAATAATAACAGCCTTACAGGAGCCTGCCCTCAGTCTCTTAGCAACATTGAAAGCTTAACCCTTGTGTAGGTCTTCATTACCTTATTTCTCCGTTATTTTCTTTTCATTTTTCCCAAAATGTATTTCTGTTGTGCTTTCTTTTAATCGAAGCGCAAGGGTTGTATCCCGGTGTGTTTCTGTTATACCTGCCTAAGGCAAGTTTAAACTTTGTTTTCTCTCTTGAAAAATGGTACATTAACTAGCATGGATTTAAAATAAATGTAGGGACCTCTCCTACAACAATTTGAGTGGTTCATTGCCAAGAATACAGGCAAGAACATTAAAGTAAGTTCGTTTTTTGCGTTTCCTCTTGTATTTAGTATTTATATCTATATTCAACTTCACAATAAAATGGCGAAGTTAATCACTTACTCAACTTTTTCACTTCAGGATTGTAGGTAACCCGTTAATTTGCGGTCCAAAAGAAAATAATTGTTCTACCGTTTTGCCCGAGCCACTTTCCTTCCCGCCAGATGCATTAAAAGGTTTTAATTAATGGCATATATCTTGGTTCTCTACTTTCATTGTTTGTAATTTTATCAACTTCATGACATGAACTGATGTATTTTTTATTTTTCAGCCAAACCTGACAGTGGTAAAAAAGGCCATCATGTAGCACTTGCTTTCGGTGCAAGTTTTGGTGCTGCTTTTGTCGTTGTAATTATAGTTGGGCTTCTTGTTTGGTGGCGGTATAGACACAATCAACAAATATTCTTTGATATCAGTGGTTAGTCCTTGATAATTCTTCATTGCTTTCCTTATATACTTCTATTTAAAAACTGTCTTTTAATTAAAGTTTGTTACTTGGCAGAGCATTACGACCCTGAAGTGCGCCTTGGTCATTTAAAAAGGTATTCATTCAAAGAGCTTCGTGCCGCAACTGACCATTTCAACTCAAAGAACATTCTAGGAAGAGGTGGTTTTGGAATAGTTTACAAGGCATGCTTGAATGACGGATCTGTTGTGGCTGTCAAAAGGTTAAAAGACTATAATGCAGCTGGTGGTGAGATCCAATTTCAAACCGAAGTCGAGACGATAAGTTTGGCTGTCCATCGGAATCTTCTGAGGCTTCGTGGGTTTTGCAGTACTCAGAATGAAAGACTCCTTGTTTATCCATATATGTCTAATGGAAGTGTAGCCTCTAGATTGAAAGGTTAGCTCATTGAACTATTCATAATAGGTTGGTTTTATCATTTGTTTCCCTTTGTTAACTATACTTTGTTGTTCGGGGAAACTAGATGTACTTCTGTGTCCACCATTTTTTTTTTATCATAGTTTAATTGGTATACACTGTTAGTGTAAATTAGTTTTACACTGACAACCAATGATAATTCATCTGTTTGTTACATATACTGATATACCTACTTTGTAATTGCATTTTAAAAATTAACTACAAAATACTCGAATCTCATTGGATATCAGTGTAAAACTAGTTTACACCGACAATATATGTCCTACTTTATCTTTTATATGATCACTTCAGCTTAACATTGTCATTTACTTGTGTCAACAAGCACCATAAGTAGATAACCATGTATGTATTGAAGTGTTTATTGTCCACATCAATGTAGACACCATTTCTTTTTTCCAAAGCAACCATTTTATTCAGCTTCCTATGATTGTGATGATAATCATAATGTAATTTTTCAAGACCATTTAAACATGTACCTTACTCTGACTTTGGTTTTGGATTTATATACCAGATCATATTCATGGTCGACCAGCTCTGGATTGGACACGGCGAAAGAGAATAGCTTTAGGTACAGCAAGAGGTTTGGTTTATTTGCACGAGCAATGTGACCCGAAAATTATCCATCGCGATGTCAAAGCAGCCAACATATTGCTAGATGAAGACTTCGAAGCAGTTGTTGGTGATTTTGGTCTAGCTAAGCTTTTAGATCATAGAGATACCCATGTGACCACTGCCGTGCGTGGCACCATTGGTCACATTGCTCCGGAGTACCTATCCACCGGTCAGTCTTCAGAAAAGACTGACGTGTTTGGGTATGGAATCTTGTTGCTTGAGCTTATCACAGGTCATAAGGCTCTAGATTTCGGTCGAGCAGCAAACCAGAAAGGCGTGATGCTTGATTGGGTACTCTCTTTCTCCCGGCTTTCACTCTTCTCAGTATCTCTTTTCTATATTAAACTTTTCCATGTTCAAGAAGTATATCTATTCCACAGCTTATAACGGAGGTTAAATATGTTTTTCATCCCTATAAATTTTATATTAATTTTTAGTCCCTATATTTATCAAGAATTGTATGTTTAGTCATCTACAGCATTCATTAATTCACCATTCTTTTGTTTAAAATGAGTTGATTAACCAAACCGCTTTCAGGTTAAGAAGCTACACCTGGAAGGAAAATTAAGTCAAATGGTAGATAAAGATCTGAAGGGAAACTTTGACATAGTTGAATTGGGAGAAATGGTTCAAGTAGCACTCTTGTGTACACAATTCAATCCGTCACACCGTCCGAAGATGTCAGAAGTATTAAAGATGTTAGAAGGGGACGGTTTAGCTGAGAAATGGGAGGCGTCGCAGAGGATTGAAACACCAAGGTTTCGGTTTTGCGAAAATCCGCCTCAAAGATATTCAGATTTTATAGAAGAATCATCACTGATAGTAGAAGCAATGGAGCTTTCTGGCCCAAGGTGACACAATAATCTTTGTTTAGATACCACTATAGCTCTCATGGTTAAAGAGGACATTGTTATTAGTGTCTATAGCTAGCTATGTAATGCTTGTATTCATCTGTAAAAAGGAAAAAAAAAAACAAAACAAAAAAGGAAAGTCATGTATAAGAGTATTTTCTTTGTTTGAATGTTGATTTTGTTGCTTCATAATTTTTTTGAATCAATGTTAGAAAGTTGTACCATTATTGATGTCACCTAGCCTTAGTATTATGTTGTGAATGCATCTTGGACATCCGATCAAGGCTGGACGGTCCAAAGTTTAAAGCAGATTTTGATTTTCCTTAAATATAGTAATTCTGTTTAAAATATGGATCTTCCTATCTTGATCGGAGCATCGAGATGTGTCCGACTGTATGGAGTCGCACTGCACCGAATCCCAAGTGAATACTTTCGCCACCTTTTCTTGTTAAAAAAGATGTATTGCAAGGTTTCAAGACACCAACCTTAACCAAACAACAAATCCTAAACTATTAAACAAGAATTATATAAAAAACTATGACAGTAACCAAAACAAAAATTTGAAATACACCATGACAAGAAAAGATAGAACATGATGCACAAGTCTGCAAAAGGTTACCAAAACAGGGAAAGATAGAACATGTATCGTTCCATCCAAGCACTAAAGTTCATACCAGCAGAGCCACCTAGAGGCAACAAAATTACATTAATACCACACTGCTTCATCTGCTGAAAATTTGGGCCCCGTCACTAAGAGTGCAGTGGTAGATCCATCTTACAGTAAGGGTGTACATTTGTACCTTGGAGTTTTGGAAAAGAAAAACCTACTTAGGACCTAGTCTTCACACCCTCATAATAATGTTAATAAATCTCCATTATGTTCTCTATAATTTTTACAATAAACCAGGAAATAGAAAAACTGGGAAACATTAATTCTTATGCCCTAGTCTTGTACATATTAAAATTGTTAGAAGTACAAGTGTGCACATGATAGAAAACTCATATGTAATTTATAATAAATAAGTTTTAGTTATTAAATTAATTTAACTTTAACTTTATTTATAAGATATTAATTTATTACACTAAGAAGGTAAAATATCTTTAAGAAAATTTCTTGTGTTAACCCTCAGGTTCTTAGAGGAAAAGGACAATAGTAATTTAAAGTTCGATTGAGAGGTAAGTAAAATGTGAATAATAATCGTATACATCAGAAATCGAACTCAAATTCTTCTACACGATTTGTCTTTAAGGAGCTAAGAGCACCAATATCGGTTGACTATTGGTGTGTCTTCACTTATCCCAAAGACACAATGTCAGAGTGGCAAGGATATTTAACTTTTTGGCAATGGTATATTGTTGCAATCGTTGCACTATAATGCTACGGTGTCTTTGAGTTTTGCTGAAGTTATAAACTAATATAAAATTATGAGTAAATTACACTCACCTCTCCTCAAAGATGCTTGAATTACACACCTCTCCCCTCTTATGTTAAAATATACATTTCACTCCTCTCTCATTCAAAACATATTAGAAAATATTTCACTCCCTCCCTTGAGAGAATCTTGAATTACGTTCCCCTCCCCTCTTGTGTTTAAATCTACGCTTTAGTCCCTCAATATTTTTTTATTTTATTTCTAATAATGTAACAAATAAATAATCTAACAAACTTTAAAGAAAAATAGCACTGAGGTTCATTTTAATATAATCAAATTTTGAATGTATATCTTTCTCTATTTTTTATTCACAATTTCATTAACATATAGTTTTAAACCCTATTATAAAATATGAAACAACCCAAAGTAAAATTAAAATATGTGAAAAATTACTAAAATTGATTAAGTATGGTTATTTAAAAGTTAATTTTATACTCTAAATTATAAAACTAATAAAAAAACATTTAAATTTAATTGTCATTGACATTTAGGTTATAAAGAAACAAATTTAATTTTTTTAAATGGTGATACAAAATTATTATATATTATACAAATATTTATTTATGTTAAAATAGATTAAAGTGTAGTCCATATTTAATTATTAAGGGAGGGAGGGGGGTTGTAATTCAAGCATCTTATAAGGGAGGGGAGTATAAATTTTACTTTTCAAGGGAGGGAAGTGTATATTTTAACATAAGAGGGGAGATGATTGTAATTCAAACATCTTTGAGGGGAGGAGAGTGTAATTTACTCTAAAATTATTTATGATATCAAAATGATGTTATACATTTATGTAAAATATAATTGTGGTGTATATAGTGGGGTTTGGTGGGACCTATTTTACAGTTATGAAAGAGTGGTATGAATATTTATAAAATGTAATTGAATGGTTTAAATAATTGAGATTTGTGAAGTAATATAATATATTGAGTGGAGTCCATTTATACCATTCATATGGGTGATATGATATGGATGTGGATGCTCTAATTAATCATCTGAACTCGATCAATTGGTTAAATATATTTTAACCTTTTTTTCACATCATATTCAAATGAAAACTTCCAATCCCATTTTTCTCTCTCGTTTCCTTCGTGCTATATGCTTGACTAGTATGGGCACTCAGCTCTTTTCGTATTATTGTAGTTGATTATGCTCTTGCCTATTTACGGTCTATTCTAATGTGCGATGCTTTTTTATCCACAGAATTTTAAAATTAAATGAATTTTTCAAAGGATTTTAAAATCACATGGTAAAAAGATAAAACAGAATTGAATGACATTCTAATGGAGTATTACACTAGTGTGTATAAATAAATTAATTCATATTTCTAAGTTTAGAGTTTTACACAAGTATGAATATTGAAGTTGCTATCCAGGAGCCTATCGATTTGAGTATGGTTTTTTTCCCTTCCAAACTGTCGATACGAGAACGGGTAATATTGACAAGTCCATATGTATGTGTTCTCTAAATTTAAATTTTTTCGTCGATTATGACTAGATTCCGAAACTCAACTCATCTAAACTTTATCAAATAAAACAAAAACTACACATTTATAAAACTAAACGATGAACAACAAACTTAAAGAAACATTCAAAAAGAAGGGATTTGATGCATAAGAACTGACAAGCTTTAACCTACGTGAAGTCCCCAAAACTCAATATGATTAGAAGATTATCAGGTTCCATGATTACAATTTACAATGAAATCCTTTAATATAATTTTCATTAGTCTCTATTTTTTTTAAAACCACGATGGATCTGATGATGGCAATAATGGTTTCAAGCTTTTAGATTGTCATCAAATTAATGAAGTACCACAGTTAACAAGCTAGTCTACACTACACTTTGGGTGAAAAAATGCCTAATTTGATTGGTCACGGTGAGCTTGAGTTTCTTTCAAGACTATGTCTAGAGCAGCAGTAGGGTTTGAATTATCTATGCAATTTTTAGTTTTTTTTTACTATGATCATGTTTGTGTAGTATACATTTTGAGTAAATAGCAATCCATTCAGAATAGCTAGAAGTTAAACCAACAAAAAAGTTGAAATACCATCATGAAAAATATTTTTAAAGCATTAAATAAGCCTGACTTATTAACAAAGGTGGCCCTGTGATGGACAATTGGCAAAGCTCCAATTTTTTAGGGAACTAAATAATTTTTGGATCTAGTACTATAAATATTAAAACTGAAATTGAAAAAAGATGGTACTACATCTTTAATAAAAGATAGAGAATTATTACCTTTAGTTTTTTTTAAAAGAAAAAAAGTTTATATCATTTCATTGATCAAAATGTGTTCACTTAATAAAATAATGTCCTTAAAATCATCCAAAATTCACCACGGTATTAGAAATATTTGACGGTTGTCGTAAAAATTGTCAAACATTCTTTCTTCTTCTATTTTTTGAAAAAATGGAATAATCCGTTAGACAGCAATTTCCCTTGTTAATATTCACCACTTTAACATCTATATGATTATTAGAGTAGAGTTGTTTGGGATTGAACAATTAACTGTGTAGATTTTCAAAATAAAGCAAGATCGCCACTACGACCTTGTCTATTAACAGTAAAACAAAAATCAAAACCCAAGCAATATCTTAATTCTTCATTTTTATCAGAATTTGTGATAGTTTCACATAAGATGAGGATATAACTTGGAGGACTAGCCACTAGGGGAGCGGATCGTCTCCAGTGAAGTTTCTCTCCAGTCTTCTCCTGTGCAATCCTAGCCTTTCCTTCTTTTTAAAGACATATCAACGGCTATGATTAAAACCAATTAAATCTCAGATTTTGTCTCTTTCACAAACCATAGAATGAGAGTGAATGAATGGCAACGAAACAACGTGAGGAAGGGAAGAAAAGAAATGAATGAACTTGTAAAATAAAAAAAAAATGAATGAAGGGCTAAGATTTATTCAGATGTCATTAAAAGGAATGGATGGCTAAGATTATTTCACAGGAGAAAACAGGAGGAAATTTCCACTGGAGTGGATCCTCTCCCTCGAGGTACTTCAAACTAGGAAATGTATGCGGACTACCTATTCATCGACAATTCCAACTCATGATTTTCATGGCTTATGCGGATTGGACTTCAGGTCCTGCTCTTACATCATTTTCCTCAAATACAAGATTGTTAAGGCAGGATTATTCTTAACGGACATGACAATAAAGACACTCATCAACGGACATGATTTTCAAATTGAATCAATCCTGCTCTTAATTCATTGAACAATTTAAATGCAGAAGTGGGAAATTGAGAATACAAAAAAAAAAAAGATGATATCGATTATAAGAACGATGGATTGAGATCAAGATAGTTACCTGATTCTTGCGATATTGGTTTCTTGTTGAACACATAACACATTGAACCCATCTTTCAAAGAAGAGAAGCTACGAGATCATTAGGACCTGTTCAGACAATATAATCTTGTTTTATTCTCTAACTAGAAAAGAATAATATACTATTTTTCAAGTGATAGCTTGTTTTTTTTTTTTTTTTTTGAGGGAAGTAATTACCTGATTAGTTTTAAAAAATACAAAGTGGTGAATGTATCTCAACACTCGTATAAAATTTTACAGTTCTTGTGATTGCAATGGCATGCATGCCTTTTATGAGTGCTAGTTCATCAACTTCTCCTATTTGAAAAATCTTTTGTAAAGTAGTGGTCTAATGCAAAACCAAATATATCTAGATAATTAAGGACGGAAACACACCACATTTTTTTAAAGACACTTGGATCTTATGTTATGCTAGTCTTGAAGACCAATTTGGTCCTCTTGTCCTTCCTAGTGAAATTAACTATCATGTTGCATTTTATGGCAATATTATGAGATGGAATTTCAAGAGAGTTTTGAGACATATTCTTATGTAAATGAAATAAAATTATTGATCTTGTTTAACCTCTTTGTCCTTGCATCCAAGACACGATTCATTGGAATATAGCTTATACTGGAAAATTCTCTAAAAAAATTCAAATGTTATGAGATGCTAAGTAGTAGAAATAGTGTCGAAGACAGTCTGGACTCTAGATCTCCTCTTTGATAAAATTTGGAAGTGGAAGGGACCAGCTAGAATTAGAATCACATGGCTTCTAACATTGAGTGATGTGATCATGAATGTATCAAAACCCAAAATCAATTTTGCATATATGAGAACATTGGGCTAAGTTTTTTAATTAATCTTTGTCTTTTTGCTTGGATTGAATGGAACTCGACGTGTAAGGACATAGGTAAACTACCTTAGGATTGGTCTATCATTTTCGAAGGATAGAAACATGCTTATATTTTCTCTTTGACCAGATATGGGAGAGAAATTATGAAATTCCATAATTCATGACATTGTGGCTGAATTGCAACAACCAAACCATCTAGAGGAATCAACAGCGCACATTAGAAGCATAGTTGGAATAATCCTACTCTTAAACACCTCAAACTCAATATCCATGGGTCATATTTTACCAGCAATAGAAGTGCAGCTTGTGATGAGTTGATTCACATCAATGTAGTAAATTTGTGACTTATTTTATACGTAAAATTAGGTTTTACAAATATCGCATAAAAATCAATTGGTCTTGACATTCAAAATTAAATCAAAATGTCAAACTTAATAATATAACCATGTTGTCAATTGATATAGATTTCAAATGTATTTAGCTTTTATGATATGATTCATACTTATAATAAATATCAATACTCACGGTAGGTCCAATATAGACTCTGATTTCAAATCTCAACCGTAGCATCCTCTAAAATCTATGTCTGCCCATACCACGGAGGTGAGGTGAGTCTCCCTTGTTATCATCCACCTCTAATAATATGATTTGCCACGTGTCGCCGTCAGGATGCAAGCTACACAATACAATCAATCACGTTCACATGGCCCTCCATGAAAGTTTGTGGTTCTGTTCTGTAATTTGTACCTTTAGGTGTAAACGGCACGTTAGTACTAGTAGTATGTGTCGGTGTGTATTTCATTTGGGATTTGGAGAATAATATATGTAAGGTTTGAGGTTCAAATCCCGGCCACTTTGTTAAATCTCCTCAAAAGAATGATTGTCCAATGCCGTAATATATTTATTTTCCTTAAAAAAAAAAATCAAGATAAATCCCACTGTCTGTTTCACATATGTTTGAAATTTGAATGATAAATTAAAGACCGTATACAATACATGCAAGAACTGGCAATTGTTTTATTGTTTGTTAGTTTGAAAAGAACTATACCAATATAAAAAAGAACGAATGACAAAAATTGACAACGATGTAACTAAATTCATGCAACGTCTTTCTTCATCACAAATTGGATAACCATAAAAATTCAAATTTTTCATACAACTATTAACATATGTAATGTATGGCAATTTATTTCAATTTAAATGAAGGAAACAAACAAACAATACGTTAGTAAACATTTTCAAAAAAACTACACGTTAGTAAACGGTCCATTTCAAATTTGTAATTATATAATTTTAAACGTTAAAACCAAAAATCATTGTAAATTTTAACCATTTCTTTCCCAAAATGATATTTCCATGCACCCTCGCTTCCAGGCGCAAGATTCTCAAAACCAACACATGCAGTTTCAAAATTGAAATATATACCGTGTTCAGTTGCAAATTTGTCAAAAAAAAAATCATTAAAATAAAACAAATTTCATTTTTTAACTCATAAATAAAAACAAAATATAATCAAAACAAAAACACTTTGGTGTGATTATTAGAATAGGTATGTATACTTTATACATATATGTATTTTTTTTTAATGTATTCTTGTTGGAATATGTAAATATATTTCTTATTTAATATGTGTCGTTTGTATTTAGTAACTTCTTGATAGTCAAAACTCTTGTATACATTATTTGACGTACTAGATACGAAAGATATTTATATATTCTAATAAAGATACATATTAATTATAAAAAATATAAAAAATAATAAATATTATGTATCAATCATGAGATTCCTGGATTAATTTTTTATTTTCTTTTAGAATCGTATAGTACTATAATCCAATGCATTAAAGGGTTAATCAAAGTATATGAAACCTAGTTGCATGGGCTCAGTGGCAAGGAGCTTCTTTCAAGGACGTATCTGGGGAATATCGGGTTCGATTTTCAGGAGGAATAACGCTTGACCAGTGCGCATGCCTCTACGCATGAGCCGGATTAGTCGTCCACCTTTGGTGAGCCGAAAACCGGTGCGAAAGAATATATATATATATATATATATATATATATATATAATAATATGAAAGAGAAAATTCTCTCAGTTAAACACTCCTACAAAATTGCACACACTTTCACTCACGCGAACACACACACTTTCACAAACCGAAAACACTTTCAATTTTCCAAAACACTTTCACTTCTTCATCTTCTTCAATGGAATGGAACAAGAGAATAACATTCTCAGAACCCTTTTCATCACACAGAACAAAAGTGTTATCTGGTTTCACTTTAGGTCTTGTTGCTTCTCTCCTTTTTCTCTCTCTTCTCTTTCTCAACTCTTCTTCATTCTCTGAATGGCATTTTCCATTCGCCAATTTATCTCCTTCCTCCAACGTTTCAATCACTCCTCTTTTCACAATTCATCAAGAACAATTGAGTAAAATCCCTGAAGTTAATGTTTCAAATCAGGGTTTTGAGAATACCCTTTTGGGGAATTTTAGTGAAAATGGTTATAATGCAAGTTTTCTATCTAACGGGGTTGATAAAGTTGGAAACTTTTCTGCTGGGAAAGGTGAAATTGATGAGAATTTGAGTGGTTCTGTGGCGGTGGAAGAAAATTTGAAAGATGGGAAATTTGATGAAAAGTGTGATATATTTGATGGGAATTGGGTGAGAGATGATTCAAAGCCATATTATGAATTGGGTTCTTGTCCATTTGTGGATAGGGATTTTGATTGTCATCTTAATGGTAGACCTGATTCTGATTATGTTAAGTGGAAATGGAAGCCAAATGGTTGTGATATTCCAAGGTATGTATAATGATTTTGATATGCATGATTGATTAATGTTTTTATTTTTTTGTTGCAAAGTTAGTAATTTTAATGTTGTTAATTTAGGAAAAAAAAAATAACAGTAGAATAGCAAGTTGTGCAGATTCTGTATAATTAAAATAGTTAATTAAGAGAAAAATGGAAATATTGTTACTTTAGAAAATGCTTTATAGTTTAGGAAACAAAGGTATATAATAGGAAGACAAAGAGAATAGTTCTAAATTGCAATAGTTAAAGTTTTAGAGGTCTCTGCAACAGCAATGACCGCAACAGCGGCTAGAACCCGACTTTAGAATCACTTCTTGTGTCAATATCATTGAAGAAGTGATTATTAAGTAATAAAAGACAGATAAACAGTTTGTTCAAAAACAAAAAAAGACAGATAAACAATTAGATATAGGTGTCGAATTTTGAGTTAATGGCACTATAGTCCATGCAGATGTTTCTAATCATGAAAATGATGTGTATGATTCAGTTCATAAATTACAAACTCAATTTTCGCATTACCCCTTACAAGAGGTGAAAGTTAAACAAGTTTGAATAATTTGAAGGACTGAATCATACATTATGTTCATTAATGTTCTAAATTGAGAGTGAGTAACCTTTTGGGGGGGACCACAATGCTTGTTTACTTGTGTAAACCTTCAATAGAATCTTTATTTACATAGTAGCACAATTTTTGACCAAAGTATAAACATGATTCTAAATTAAAAGGAATGTTGTTCGTCTGTCCCCCTCTATTAACCACCATGCGACAAGGAACTAAATTTGAGGTAGAATTGTTTCACCGACATTCCCTTCCCATTAGGCTTTGGCTTAACCTTCAATCTTCAACATCCCTAATTCAAACAAACTCTGTTTTGGAGTGTTAATAATGATCAGTAGGCTGTGCTTTAATGTCATTGTCGGCTTTCAGTCATTTCAACTATAAACAACCAAACAGCGACAATAATTTTAAACCCTAGAATATATGAATGCTATCCTTGTATATTTATATATTATTCCTTATTGACGTCGCCTCGCAGTTTGAATGCAACTGATTTTCTGGAAAAGTTGCGAGGGCAGAGGTTGGTTTTTGTTGGGGATTCACTGAACCGGAACATGTGGGAGTCTATGGTGTGTATCCTACGTCAAAGCATCAATGACAAGAAACGTGTTTATGAAATTTCAGGAAAACATGAATTTAAGAAGAAAGGTGTCTACGCTTTTAGATTTGAGGCAAGCTTCTAGTACATCCTTGCTATTTTTATTCAGAGTATATAACCTATAATGGCATCTCATTGAAATTTTGTTTTTGGTAATTTATAGGATTATAATTGTTCAGTAGATTTTGTGAGTTCACCATTCATTGTTCAAGAGTCGACTTTCAAAGGCGTAAATGGGTCATTTGAGACATTAAGATTGGATTTGATGGACCAGACAACTTCCACGTATCATGATGCTGAGATCATAGTCTTCAATACAGGGCATTGGTGGACCCACGAGAAAACATCTAGGGGGTGAGTATGTGTATAAATATTTCCTTCACATCGTCTGTTTCCATGCTTCAAGTGATATTTGAAGATGGATAAGAATAGAAATTTAGTATGATGTTTGATTCAACTTCCTCCATTCCAAATTATCATGCGTGCACAACTTTTTCATGTTAAATTGTTTTTTCAATCAACATATGAATCTCTTGTCTTCCTCTGCCTTACAGTCAGTTCTCACGGTTTGTAAATTAAATAACAGCTGAATTTTAACATGAAATTTTATTTGAGTTCATGCTTACTGTATTATATCTGTTTACGCTTTTGTTTCACTGGTTTCCTTGTACTTGTTTTGTGATTGTAATAAGCAATTTTGGAAAAAAGGTTTTGATTTTGTTGTCAACCGGTACTGTTACAGAGAAGACTATTATCAAGAAGGCAACCATGTGTACCCAAGACTCAAAGTTCTGGATGCATATACAAGGGCATTGAAAACTTGGGCTAGATGGATTGACAACAATATTGATGCAAATCGAACAAATGTTTTCTTCAGAGGATACTCAGTTACTCATTTCAGGTATTAGTCTTTTATACAACTTCCAAAACCTGATAGAATCTGGACTTGCTATTGTTTTCTTCCTTTACATGGCTCGAAAATTGACTGGTGTTACTTTGTAGCTGGAAATTTATATATTGTTCGAAACTTGGCATGCAAACTGGCCGACCTCCTACCTTTGCCATTGACTATCCCTGAGTTTACTCGCTCTTTTGCAAAAATATTCTTACTTATATATTAATTAATCTGCATGTTTTTTATTGGAAGAACGAGACTATGAACCATATGCAAGGTCAGTTCAAGCATATGACAGCAAAACCCTTACTCTAAACTTCAAAAAATGAATTTTACAAAGATAAATAGGTCTCCAAATAAAGCATTAATCCTATAAATCAAAACCTGTAAAGAAATATTAAAGTATACTGAGGTAGATTAGTGGTGTAACATGTCTCTCACAATTCAGTGGATTGTGAGTTTGAATCTAAGTCCTTGATTTTTCGGCTTAAAACTGAAAGTATTAAAAAGTACAACAAAAGACCTCTTCCAGCGGATTTGAACACAAGCTTATGACATTCATGGCCAAAACCTTTTCTACTACAGATAATGAAATTGGGATTAATGCTTCACATAATTTATATTTAAATATTTTTTCTATTAATGTTGTCTATACCAAAATTTTCTCATTTTAAAAATGCCTCACTTAAAAATTATATTTAGGCCTATAAATATAAGTATAACTGTAATCCGGCCCTGACCATGTGTTAATTTTGTTAAGAGGTATTCTACTTCGATGTCTGAATATTGCACAAGATTGGTTCATCTATTTCCAAAATCCTGAGATATTATCACGAAGTTCTTATTAGCTTAGTTTGAATAATATTAACAGATGACAATCTAGCTTTTGTGATCCGCTTTTGCTCCTATTATAATATTTTGCTGGATGAAATCTCTTTAGCTATTTTTATATGATAGGTCTAATGTTCAACAACATATAATTTTTTTGAGCAAATTCAACATCATATTATTAGAAAAATCAAATCAATATTGTAGGCCTGGCATTCAATATATGATGCTGTATTATTGTCAAATTAATTGGTAACAGGATATCATAGACTCTTTAATATTGTATTTACAGTTTTTGTACCTTAATCAAGAACCCGGTATTTAATATGTGTCCATTGGCAATTTACTGAACCCCTATGTTTAATTCAGATTCTCACATTGGTTATTAAATTCTCCTATGCAAAAATATAAATTGTACATTAACAATAACAATTTTTCCGCACCATATTTATCTGGTATGCCATGTTGAATTCTAACACTGTCTGACATGGTTTCAGAGGTGGGCAATGGAATTCAGGAGGACAGTGCCACAAAGAAACCGAGCCAATATATAAAGGAGACCACTTACGGAAATATCCGTCGAAAATGAGGGCTTTAGATTATGTCATCCCAAAGATGAAAACTCCAGTTATTTATATGAACATAAGTAGGATGACAGATTACAGAAAAGACGCCCATCCATCAATATACAGAATGGAATACAAGACAGAAGCAGAACGAACCACCGCGGAGCAACACCAAGATTGTAGCCATTGGTGCTTACCAGGAGTACCAGATACCTGGAACGAATTACTCTATGCTTCTCTCTTAAAAATTGGTAAAGGGCATTGGAAAAGTTGAGCAGAACTAGTCAATATCTCCGCATACCATGTATCTGGTTCGTTATACACATTCGGTTCAAGTTTCAACGCATGTATATTCCTTGGTTTCCACAAAAGGTTGTCTTTGAGTTATAGTTTGTGCAGATGATTAATTAGAGTGACAAGTTTATATGTATTTTATGTATTCACCTAGTTGCAGACACAATTGTCATGATAATATTAATTACCATGATAGCTGTAGAATTTATTGATCAAAGGCTTGATTTGATTCTTTGCATTAGATTAGTTACAAAAACTCAATGATCAACCAAACTTGTGAGAGAGTGAGTGAGTCCTTTTTATTATCTTAATGTTTACTTACCATTCTCTATCATTCAGACAATCTTATTTTATTTATCATTCTCTTCTCAAGTCTCATCTACTCTCACAAACTCACCAAAGTTAGAAATACATTTTCACTTTCTGTCTATCATTCTATCATTCTCTTTACTATCATTCTATCTCATCCAGACAATCTTATTTTATTCATCATTCTCTCTTCTATACACTTACAAGATAGAATAGCTGATACCTCGTTAACTAGGCCATTACTATAATTGTAACCAATGATTGATACTACTTTAACAAGCCAATAAACGAGTCGAAAGCAGACTCTTGCGAGTGCTACCATTTGACCTTGACATCTTCATTATATATTGTGATTTTGGTGCTTCATTATTTGGACTACCAAATTGGTTAACTTAATGAAATTTAGGGAGGCAAAGTGAAAAGTGGCATTGGTTGTTTTGACTATTATTCAGTTCAACCTGAATAATGCTTAACTCTAAGCTAATATATATGGTGACCTTGGTGGACAACTACTTGCATCAGACGGCTCGTTGTGGTATAGTATTCACCTAAACTGTGACTGCATTTTTAAGGATCGAATGCACCGCCTTGGTTAAACGACAAGAGTGGCGAAACACTCATGCCAGCAACCTTGGATCAAATAATGTATATTTTTAACATGACTAATACAACCTTATTTATATCAACTATTGAATAATAGGGTAAAACATTACCCAAGTTTTATGAGTCCATATTACTCGTGTGACATGAAACATTCTTTAACTTCTCATAAGATCATAATAACTCTTAACACAAACAAACAAGCATACATTCATGTGGAAAAAGAGAACAACACAGAAGAAAAGGAACATGAATTAATGATAACAGTTACCTACCTTACTCATCTGCAGAAACTGAAACAAGAACAGACTCTAGTCAGCTGCAAATTGAGTGAATTGAAGTACATCATAAAGTTGGCAATTTCTCAAAGGAAGACAACACCATCTTTATGTTTATTATTACATTCTACTGCAAGAAAATAACTATAACAATCTACGAAGCACAAACACAGGCACGGGACGCGCCTTCAATCTAAAGTGTCAGTGCTACATAGATAGAGTGATTGATACATAGCCATTAAGACTCCAAAAAGGAATCCATTGCCTTTTTGTGACTTGCCGGTTTGCCATGCTATAACAAAAGCTTCTGATCCTTTGGAGAAAAATGCTTAATTATTTGCTTCTGCTACTCAGAAAAAAGCATAATCCCTTTGTGATATGAGAAGCCAAAAGCTAAAGCACAAAGCAAACTGTTTAGGAAAATGGAGGGAGAGTGTGTAGGGTTTTTGTTTAATACCCTCTCACACTTCTCTCCATGTTTGTTTTAAGAACCATGGATTGATTTTTGCCAACAAAGAAGCTTCATCCTTATTACAAACAAGATTCAAGTCTTGATGGATTGGTTTAGAGGATGCTTAAAGGGCTCCACATAGAAAGGTAGTGGGGAAGTTGGTGTCTCTGATCATTGTTTTAAATACTTGTGATGGTTGAGAAGTATATATGAAAGTGGTGTGTGTATCATTCTTTTTCATTATCTAAAATGACTATTTAACACCATCAAAAGTTGCAATGTATAAGCACTCACATAAAAGAAAATAGTACTACTGTGTGTCCATTAAAATAATTATAATGGATAAAGATGTTTGTTTGATTAATTCAATCTTAATCTCAACCTAATGGCCTAACCTTTTTTGATATCAATCTCATCATAGCCAAGATATACCTAACCTAGTTGGTTGGATTTGTTACCCTTTTATTTATCTTCGAACCGTTTACATGAGAATAAAGTTACATGCGAGCATTTATCGACTTTGTTGATAATTAATTTTTGATAAGAAATTTCGCTAACAATCTTTAGTAGGATCTTCTCTTTTACTAGCATTTTTTATCCACAAAATTTGAACATAATGTTGGTGATCTATAATCTAATTTCTAATTTGATTAACTATTTTTTCACCATTTAAGATGAACTAATTTTATATGTTTATATTGAATTTGAGCTTTCTATTTTTTATTTTTTTTGAACAAAATGAGATGTATATCTTGTCCTTGCCAAACTGCAGTCCTCCACAAAAAAAGACAGTAAACTAAATATTATATTTGGTCATAAAGGCAATTTAGGGACATATAAAATGAATTAGTGAATCATGCCAATCTTCCATAGAAGAGACATCTAATTGAAATTTTGTATCATGACTCATAAAAGGGTATAAATATGAAGGTCAACATAAACTTTAAACATGGGTTCCCACACTTTACTTTTTCATCTATGCTTGACCTTTGATAATCGGAGGCTTTTATTGCATAGTGGATCCACTCACTATAAGACTCTATCCCCACCACCTCTCTTCCAACAATAATTATATATCTTGTTGAATCTATTTAATAAACCTCTTTATTAGATTTCTATTACAAAAAAACAAAAAAACCTCTTTATTATAAGAAGTTTTTTCTTTTATTTTTGATACACAAATTTTGGTGTTTAATTTGTTAAGATAGAGAAAAAAAATTCATGGCACAAAATAGAAGTCAATTTAATGAAATTAGAACCCAAATCGTTTGATCTTCATCCAATGATCAAGAGATTTTGCTGCTTGTTTTCTTTCATGACACGAAATTCAGGTCACTGCACTAACATTTACTCTTTCCATTTCAAATGATTAGACATCAAGAGAAATTCTTAATACAACAACTCTTTTTTCAATTCTTAATTGTCCAATAATTTTACTCTCTCCAATCAGAAATTTTAGCAAAACTTTTTACATTGAAAATGTATAACAATAAAGCTCTTTTTTTTACATCTTTTCAAAACACAAGGGTTTAAATTCTAAAAGCTCAAAATCTATAAACTTTACCTCTCTAGGAGCCATACTCGTTTAAGTTAGCTATTGATTATTTCCTATCATATATGCTCTCCTTTCACATTTCTAGGAGCCATTTTTTTTTAATAAAAATAATAATTCTAGGAGCCATTTTTTTTAATAAAAATAATAATTCTAGGAGCCATTTTTTTTAATAAAAATAATAATTCTAGGAGCCATTAGTTTTAACTTTTATTTTTTTGAAAGAGTAATTCATCAGCATCAAGAAGTAAAGCTCTCTATTTTTTTAGTCAGAAAAAAGTAGTAGTCAATAGCTTGCAATTACCTTCAAGAGTCATTGCTCTTTCTCTAGCCGGCTGTAGGAATAAACCAAAACTCCTCTAAGGACCTTTATGTGTTACGAAAAATTATAGTGATCTTCTTCTCAGATATGCACACAATCATAGTAGCTAGACTATCCATTATTCAAGCTTTAGGTTTGCCTCTTCTTTAAGCAAGAAAACAAAATATATATCATCTTTTTTGTTCCCTTTTCGAATCTCACTTTATTGTTCCATTATCAATTAATATTTTTATATTTGGGCATCACATGTTACTTTGGAGAACAATTTCTAAAAATTAAATGCGACTATAATAAATGACAAAACTCTTTTAATTTTTTTTTGATGTGGTTGCATTTTTATTGTTAAGTTCAATCCTAAGATCGTTAGTAAAGTCTAAAGTGATTTAAACGATTTCATCGAAATGCATTCAATTAGCTTTCTATAACTCCTCCGTTCTATTGTGAATGTCACATTTGAAGAAGAAAAAAAAATCTACAATAAGTGTCATTTTTAATGTATTTTTTTATGAAACTAGTTTTCATTGTAATTAATATTAACTTTTTTTTTCTTTCTCTTATATCATTTATTTAATATTATGTGCAGATAAGGTTAATTTGGTAAAAAAAAATCATTTATTATTTTCCCCTAATTTGTACAAAATAATTAATCAAAGATGAGACTCATAAAAAAAATTGAAGAGTGTGTATTAGTATTACTTTTGTAGCCTCCTCATATTAATCAAATAATTTCTTTTTCTTCACTTTTCTTTGTGGCGATCGGTTTTTTAGTCAAACCAACTCACCGAAATAGATATTAAAGACAATCGAACTGAGATTTTTAAGAGAAGTATACTCCAAGATTTTAAACCAACATCATCCAATCAAACTTAAGTGGGTTCTTTGTGACAATTGTTATTAAATAACAAAGCCATTAAATTAACTTGGTCAGGGATGGGAAAATTAATAAATCAAATAAGAGTCTAAGATGAACTAAAGAGTTAGGATAAGTAAATGGAAAAGTCAACTCTAGTTTTCTGAAAAGAACCTTTGATTCCTCTTGTTGCAAAAGTTTTTAAATGTTTATTAGAATCGATCATTGTTGTCCACCACTTTCAATTGTACAAAGGAGGATCAACGGAAAATTTTGTGGTCCTAAGTTGATTCCAATTTGCAATCAAGTTTTGGGTCCCTTATAATCCAAAATTTCCACATTTTACTGTTAATTCAGTTTAATTTACTTTCAAACATGGTTATTTTCTGATTAGTTATCATCTTTGTAATAATTATAAATATGGTCCCTCCACTTTCCACGTGCCATTTGAAGCCATAGGAAATTTGAATTTTCCATGATGTGGTTTAACAATTTTGAATGGAACTTATGGGGTCCTTGTTCTCATTATTTTTGGTCCAACAAACAAGATCAAATCTCACTTTTGTGTTATTTGTATTTTAATTCTTCGGTGCTATATTTTTCATATATGATTTTTTTTTTCTAAGCAGAGAGAATGACATATATGAATCAGTCACATAGACGGATCCAGAAACATATTATACGAGGAGCCAAAATGATAACTAATATACTAGTAGTATAATACTTATTTATTTATTTATTTATTTATTTTTTATGGTAGTCTTCACATACACAAGCAGAAACTATTTTTTTTTAAAGATATGAACCACATTTTATGATTTGTTTCTTTCAACTTATTTTTTTTTAGAAATGCTAACATGTGTCCTTAAGACACATATTAAAGATTCTATTAGTAGCCATTATCTATTAAAAATTGTGCAAATTTATTTCAACAAAAATTAAACATTGGTTTTTCTCAGTAAATATTTTCTATTAATATAAACATGACCATTTTTCCTTTAATTTTTTTTTTTAGAGAAATGACCATTTTTCCTTTAGTTTTTGTTATAGATTTCATCCACCAAAGATAATTTTATTTTAGACCTTATTCAATCCAATATTAAATATAAACACATATCCTAACAAAAATTTCATTGCTTCTTAGATGAAGGCTCATTTGAAAAGCAACACTATTTATCGTGAAAGAAAGTGATCACTATCATAAAAAGAGAATGAGCATTGCTATTTTACGAGACTGACAATTTACGAAGCTTATCGCGAAGTGCAGCAACCATTAGATTCTTATTTGGTGGAAAACATAAGTGGTGGGATGCAAAAGAGAGTTTTCCGCTACGGTCACTTAATATTCATATAACCGTTCGTGATTAATTTGGTATGTAAACTTTTGCTACAAGTAGCATTAGCCAAAGAGAAAAGAGCATTGCTATTTCTCGAGGCTAACAATTCACAAAGCTTATCATGAAGTGCTCCAACCATTAGATTCTTATTTGGTGGAAAACACAACTGGTGGATGCAAAAGAGAGTTTTCCGTTACAGTCACTTAATATTCATATAATGGTTCGTGATTAATTCGATATGTAAACTTTCGCTACAAGTAGCATTAGCCAAAGAGAAAGAGCATTGTCATTTCTCTAGACTGACAATTCACGAAGCTTATTACGAAGTGCTCCAACCATTAGATTCTTATTTGGTGGAAAACACAGGTGATGGGATGCAAAAGAGAGTTTTATGCTACATTCACGTAATATTCATATAATGGTTCTTGATTAATTCGCTATATAAACTTTCGCTACAAGTAACATTAGCCAAAGAGAAAAGAGCATTATTATTTCGAGAGATTGACAATTCATGAAGTACTTCAACCATTAGATTCTTATTTGGTGGAAAACACAAGCGGTGGGATGCAAAAGAGAGTCTTTCGCTAAAATCACTTAATATTCATATAAAGGTTTGTGATTAATTCGCTATGTAAACTTTCGCTACAACTAGCATTAGCCAAAGAAAAAATAGCATTGCCGTTTCTCGAGTGTGACAATTCACGAAGCTTATCACGAAGTGCTCCAACTATTAGATTCTTATTTGATGGAAAACACAAGCAGTGGGATGCAAAAGAGAGTTTTTCGCTAGTCACTTAATATTCATATCACGGTTCGTGATTAATTTGCTATGTAAAATTTCGCTTTTAGTAGCATTAGCCAAAGAGAAAAGAGCATTGCTATTTCTTGAGATTGACAATTCACGAAGCTTATCACGAAGTGCTCCAACCATTAAATTCTTATTTGGTATAAACACAAGCGGTGGGATGCAAAAGAGAGTTTTCCGCTACGGTCACTTAATATTCATATAACGGTTCGTGATTAATTCGCTATGTAAACTTTCGCTACAAGCAACATTATCCAAAGAGAAAAGAGCATTGCTATTTCTTGAGACTGACAATTCACGAAGCTTATTACTACGATGTCCTCCAACCATTAGATTCATATATTTCGAAGGCTTTATTGTTTGCCTTATACATATGAAACTTGATTAACAAAACATGCCATTTATTTTGACTCTCTTCTTATAAAGCCTTCAGTGTCATATTATGTGCGTGTTTCAAAAGTGGAACCAATATCATGGCCATCAACTTTGTTTTGCATTGCTTGAGCTTTGCAGTTCTATGACATGTATGAGCAACCTTATAACTATCAATTTAAAAATTACTTTGTGATGCAGACTTACTAAATCTCATATGGAATATGGACACTCAATCGTGCACTTAACAACAATTTTTTTCCTCTCATTCTTCTTAAGGAAAACATTCTTCATATATTCCAAAATATATTCTTTCATAGATGTTTAACTAACTCAACATTTTCAAATATTTTTCCTACATGATACCTAACTTGCTCATCATTTTCGGACAACTTAAACTTACGAAAATTTCTCTTACTAATTTCATCTTTAGAAGAGATTGGGGTTTCTAGATTTTCCTAGTCTCTTTTTTTATCTTCAAAATAAGACACAATTGTTGCAACAAGGTTCCTTGATGATTCAACACCTTCCAAATCAATCTAACCTTCTTAAATTGGTAGAGCAAGAGTTGAATTCAAAGTCTGGTCTGGCAAGAGAGATGTCCATTATGAATCTTCATCATACACACTATCATTAAGGACAATCATCAACTTCAGCACAACCTTTCCCTTCCACTTCTTCTTCAACATCACTATCATACCTATTGTCAAGGCCATCTACATCAGGACTCAGGAGTTTCCACATAAAACTCAGCAAATTTTTTACCACTATCATACCTATTGCTCAAGTGCATTAATGTTGTAATCAAGAGTTCCGCCAACAACTTTAAATTCATAAATATCTACTTTACAATATACAAAGCAAGACAAAGCTAAACACAAATTATCTTACTTTGATATATTTGAGACATTCTTGTCAGGAATTCTTTTTGGGGGCCATGTATTGTCTGTTGCGACCAAAACTTCCCATTCCACCATACTTCTTCGTAGTCGCACCATCATCAACTCACTAGATGCCTTTTCTAAGAATCGTTATGGTCTTATGGAAGGAGGAGGCTTCGAGAGCAGCGAACGGTGGAAATGTTGTATCCCTAGAAGACGAGGGGTTAAACTCACGTGACATTTATTTATGGGGAAATGTTAATTTGTGCCCTTAAGACATAAGTTAATAAGTAAAATATAGAAATAGTTTATCGAAATGTGTGCATTACATTGAATATTTAACTTTTTAATGAATTGAATGCACAAAATTTTAGTAAATATTTTTTCTTTTGAGTTTCTTAACATGTTCCGTAAGGGCACAAGTTAGCATGACCCTTATTTATTTCATTTATAAATAGGTAATTTCTATGGTACACTCGATAATTTTGAGTGTATCGGTACACCTGTGTATTTAAATGAATAGTTTAATGATTTATTTTCTTTAGAAAAAAATATTTTCTATCATTTATAATTATAATAATTATATTTTATTTTTCAAAAGTGTCGGCAAAGCAAAATTCAAATTTTTTTAATTTTTATTACTCATAATAGTGAATATTGATTATTTTTTTCAATAAAATGTTAAAAAATTTAGTATAATTCTTATAAAAAATGAAATGATGTTTTTTCTTATGAGATAATATTTTCTAAAATATAAAAGTCGATAAATATCTTTTTATCACATAAAAATTATCGTTAACTTATAGATTTATGAAATAGGTGTACTGGTACACCTTAATTGAAGGGTGTGCCATAGAAACTTCCTTATAAATATGTAACGTTTTTATATTAAAATCAGATACACACATGACGTCTTCCTCACTTAAGTCAGGTGTCACATATGTGTTGGCAAAGTCAAATAAGCTTTTGCATAGTGAGTGACATAATTCATGAACCAACTTGATTTTTAATGAATAATTTAGGGATTGATTTGACAATGTAACAATTTGTAATGACTTTCGTTTAAAAAAAAATCCAAAAAAAAAAAATTTAAAAGTTTTCGATCAAATTCGTCCTTTTACACATGGAAGCTGACTTGGAACTCCACGTCAGCGCTTAACGTGACACGTCACCACTTTTAACGGCAAGACTTTACAGAGGGTCTAAATTGATTAACATTCGTAAAATTAATGATGTATTGGCTATTTCGAAAAATTTGGGGATGAAATTGACCGATACGTACAAATTTGAGACGAAATAGCCTATTCACTCAATTTTATACCTAAATGTGTTTTTCATTAATGTAAAGATAAAGATATCTAAAAGTGTTTTACATTTATGCTAAGATAAAGATAAAGATAGGTTATTTACGGTTGATTTTGAAATTTGAGCTAAATTGTTGTAATTGGGATAACTCTGAGTTCATTCTCTTTATCATCCATGGTTATGTCATTGGGAAAATTAAACCGATTATTTTCTTTATGAACTAAGCTGCAAGCCGAAGTAATGCAAATCAAAACATAACATTATATAAACTCAAGAGAACAAACAAGAGCAGCCATAACATTGAGCCATGTTAAATATAGTTTGCATTCCTAACCTAGGTCCTGGATGCAATACTCTGATGGATATGTATATGCAGTGTGAGTCTGTGACCGATGCAAAACGGTTGTTTGATGAGATTCCTGAAAAGGACATTGCTTCTTGGACAGTATGATAAGTGGATTAGTGCAATGCCAATCTCCACAAGAATCACTTGATTTGTTCTGGGAAATATTGAGTTCATGTTTTGAGCTTGACGGGGTTATACTAACCAATGTCCTTTCTAAATGTGCTAGTCTTGGGCTACTTGATTATGGAAGATGTGTTCATGAATACATTTATCTGAATATTTTCCAACGTGCAATTTATTATTTTAAAGATGAGAATTTTTTGTATGAGTTTAGTCTATAAACGCTCAGTCTTCATAAGCTTAACTCAGTTGGTAAGTACAATATATAATATATGTAAGGTCTGGGGTTTAAACCCTAGCCACCCAAAAATAATCTATAAAAGCTTTGTAATCTAAATCAATTACACATAGACATGAAATAAGGTATTTTTCACCAACCCCCTCTTTCTTGTTCACCTCAGACACCGACATGGCTAAGGAATATGAAGCACTGACACGACACAAACACCGACACGCCGACACGAGTAATAATTTGATGAAATGATATAATTCAGTGTAATTATAGGTTCGTGTCAGTGTCGGACGCCGACGCGTGTCCGTGCTTCATAGGTTAAGGATACGTGAATAAGAGATTTATCATGAATAATACTATTTATAAATAATTTTGATATAGAAATCAATTGACAATACAAACTCTTTTGTTATTTGAGAAGCCAACTAATTACCAGAAATCCGTTGGAAGCTATACCTAAAAAAATTGCACAACACATATTTAATCCTAAAAGTTAGCAAAAATATATCAGCATAACCTAATTTTCGTTGAGCTTTTCTTGGAACAAAAATTTGTTACATTGACGTAAAATATATCAACATAATCTAATTTTGGTTGAGCTTTTCTTGGAACAAAAATTTTGTTACATTGACGTATTTTGTGTTTCTACAATTTAGGATAAAACGTGAAGAATTGATATACAGAGGAAGAATAAATCACTTGAACAAAGAATAATAACTGAACTTTTTTTTTAAGGAAATAATAACGAAACTTGAATGAAAACCAGTTGAACAAGGAATAATAACTGAACTTTAATTTGAGTTTGTACATTGTTAATATCGAATCTAAAACAAGAGAAATATAAAACAACTTCAAAATAGAATAATATCTACACTTGAACTAATATATTTGAGTTTCTACGATGTCTTTTCCTATTCTCAATCTGACCTAGTTCATGTACTTTCCATACTTAGACGTGAAACATCTTACAAAATAAACTCAATTCATAATTTCCGTCGCAATATTTGCATGAAACACCAACATCTTCATTATCAAATTCATCAACAGACCATGTTGAATGATTCTTCACCACCTTCATTGTCCCACGGCTCTGACATGTGCTAGAACAACACAAAGACACTGCTTGATTTTGAACCACCACATGATTTTTCACCCACATGCTTTGAATAAAAGACTTCACCCTCTTCCTTGTAATACTAATGCATGTGGAATTTTTCAATTCACCAAAGAGATCATAACCAAGTTTTCTTCCTTCTTCGTCTTCACAATTAGCCATCAAAAGCATAGAATAAACATATTTCGCATCATGATGACCCTCTAATGCAGCCTTCTTCAAATTCTCAAAACCTAAATTATTCAACATCGAAGTACTAAAATATTGCTCCATTCCTTCACGATAAAGAATCTCCAAATTACCACTTTCCCTACAACGTCTCAAGAACGAGGTTTCTTTTTCTTCGGTGAACCATGGAAGTGGAATTAATGCAAACTTATCCAAAGATGCATGTTGATACACGAAACGGTCTTCTGAAGCACTGAGAAATTCTTTGCAACTCAATTTTATTTTGTATAAATCAACCATTGAACCTGAAGCAACTTTTCCCACAATATCAACCAATAAGTCATTTGGAAAAGCTTTTACTATGCTTATTGGTGCATCGTTTTTGTGCCTTTTGAATTTATTGATTTCTTTCTTTGCTCTTAACAAAGCCATAGAACAAAACCCTAGATTCTACGTGTTGAAGTTTGTTGATAACAAAAAGAGAAGAGAAACCAAACAAAGGCTTGAAAGTATGGTTTATTAAATTAAGCATCGCTTCTATATATAGTGGACAATCCTGATTAAAGAAGATTGTGCCGCATGTAAACATAAAAAATATTCAATCTTATAAGATACTTTAAACGATCTTTTTTTGTTACAAGTAACAAACTATGCTATATTAATTAGTAGACCATGATAAGGAGAAAAACTAATTCTGTAGAAAAAAGTGCGAAAAGTTGATTTGGAGTTTTTTAAGAAGATAGTGCGATTCTCATTAAAAAATTAAATCCAAAAAGATTAGGTTATAAAAAAAAAAAATCTGATTTATTATTTTTGTCGTACACATGTTAATATATGGATATTTTTATATAAGTATATATCTTTTGAAACAATTTCAAACGATATATATAAATTTTATTTAAATCTAAAATTATATCTTTGATTTTATTTAAGTCCAAAATATATCCATTGAAACAATTTTAAAATTATATCTTTTATTTTATTTGAGTCTAAAATATATATTTTAAAACAATTTTAAAACCATATATTTGAATTTTATTTAAAGCATAAATTATATCTTTTGAAACAATTTCAATATTCAACTTTTGATTTTATTTGAATCCAAAATATATTTCTTGACACAAACATGTACACACACTAATGAATATCAGACACAACATTGACATATAGACACATTGATAATAATCATGATAATAGATTAATTAAATAAAAGTCATTGATATATGTTTCAATGTCGTTTAAGTGTATTACATTGTAAACATTGCCGATATATTCACACATAGTACAACACAAACTTAAAAACATTATCTACCCTTAGCCTAAGGACAAAAGAAGGAAACAAATATGCAAAACTACCTGCATGAGAAAAAAAAATACCATGCAGAAGACCGTAAAGTAAGAATAAGCACAATTGCACCACACCAGAACCGTATAAGTGTCACACCAAAACCAAACCACCTTGTAATTACTACATCCGTCCTTATATATAAAACCATTTTGTTAAAATCAAGGGATTTAATTAGAAAGTGAATATTTGTATTAAAGTTGTTTGTAATCACAATTGTTTTTACAATTTTATCCTTAAGAGAGAGTTAGTTTATGTTTTGCATATGTTATTCATTGTTGATTGAAGAAAAATATGTATAATAAGTAGGGGTATGTATGTAAAGAAATAATTAATGTAGTTGGAAATAACAAAGAAGTCTTATGAAAAGGGACAAAAAAAATTCTCAAAAATATCTTATAATTAGGGACGGAGGTAGTATATAAAAAAATAGATATTAATGTTTATATACTAAAAAAGATCGCTATTTTCCCTCTTTTACTGTCTAATATTAATGTTTCTATAGAGATGTTGTGAAATCTAATTTATTAAGTGTTGTCTTTGAAAATTGTGTCGTACTCCCTACGTTTCAAAATATAAGTAAATTTTTTTTTTAGATTCATTCAATTAATGATGTATGTGGTTCATAATATGGACCACATACATCATTAATTGAATGAATCTAAAAAATAAAATTTGCTTATATTTAGAAACGGAGGGAGTATCAACTATCAGACGGGATAAAGGAGCGTTAGTCGGAGATTTTTTGTTCATATTCTTGTTCTAGTATGGTTTAAAGTTACTACCTCCGTCCCTAATTATAAGACCTTTTTGAAGAAAAAAAAATTGTCCCTTTTTATAAGACTCCTTTGTTATTTTCAATTACATTAATTATTTCTTTACATATATGCCCCTACTTATTATACATATTTTTCTTCAATCAACAATGAATAGCATATGGAAAACATAAACTAACTCTCTCTTAAGGATAAAATTGTTAAAATAATTGTGATTATAAACAACTTTAATACAAATATCCACCTTCTTAATTCCCGTGATTTTAACAAAATGGTCTTATATATAGGAACGAAGGTAGTAATAATTTAGATATGATTAAACATGTTTAAAAACTGGTTAATTACTTACATGCGGAAACCCATAAGTTCTAGTTCAATTGGCAAAAATGTTGAAATTGTTAGGTTGTATGTCATCACCGGGGTTCGAACCCTAACACCTCCACACAGGGCCGTTTCCGACAATTCAGAGGCCCAGTTACAGACTTGACACAATTTTCATTTAAAAAGAATTGAAAAAAAAAATCCAACACTATTTATGGTGACAAACAATTAAGTTGTAGTTCAATATATGAGCAATGATTCAAACATAACTTTTACCTACATAAAAATAGACATTTACTCATGAATAATGCATAATTGACAGTAAAATTGATGCATTTTAGAACTTTACCTATGGAAAATTGACATTTAGGCTTTGTTTGGAGGGGAATGGAAGGGAAGGCTTGGGAAAAAAGGAATGACCAAGTGGACGAAATAGAGGAAAATGGGAGGGGAGGGCTTTGGAGGGTTAACTTTTCTTTATAATACTAAACCCTCCTCATTTGGGAGAACTAAAAAATTATATTGGAGTAGGGTTTTGGAGGGTTTATATGAATTCTTCAAATTTAATCTAAGTTGTTATATTATTTTTAAAATTAAATATATAGTAATCATATGCATTAATTTATCATTCTCTAAAAAACAACTCTTTTAAATTTTTTGAAAGATTTCTCCATTTTCCCTCATATTTTCCACCCCTCAAAGCCTTTCCGTTCCCCTCCCGCTCCAAACTCACAAACAAAGCCTTAGTGATGGATTTTGTTCGTAGGTACAAGTTTGTTTTTTTTTTTTTTTTTTTCAAATTTAGAGGGCCCCCTGAAGGTGAAGCCTTGTGCCAAGGGCCTTGTTGCACTTGGCAGGGCCGGCCCTGCCTCCACATTTTGTGTGTGTGAGTTTATTATGATTTTGTCATTTCATCTATCCACGAAAAACATATACACGCGGATCTTCTCTTTTCTTCTGTTTTTAAGTTCTAAATACAAGTTGACATATCTAAGGGAGAAATATTTGATAAAAACAACTTACACTTAAAAGGGTACACCCTACAAATACAAGCACACTACTAACATTACGTTATTTCGCAGACTCCATTGCAACTATTGTGAAGGGTATGAGATGGATTTGTCACAAAGAAAACACAGAGTATGGTGTCGAGAAAGAGAAGGTATTGATATGCCAAAAAAAGTTGTGGGAGCCATCCAACTCTGGATCAAAAAATATCTATTCCTTCTTATTATATAATATACGAACGCCAAGAATCAATTATCAATTTTTTTTTTTGTGAAGAAACTAAAATGAATTATATTAAACTTCCCAAGCACAAGGAGTGCTAAAGGATCACTAAACGGTCACAAAAGTCTAACAACAGAAACATAGTGTTGGAACAAAATGTGTTTCACAATGAACCTTATTAAGTTTTGATGATAACAAGGTATTAAAAATTGTCAATTGGTTATTACTAATAATTGTTCAAGTGTACAGGACCAAAGGCTACTCAAGTTATTTCAATAGGTCTTGGAAGAACAATGGAAAGAAAAAAGAAATTCTGAGCATCTGAAGAAAACTGCTCCTGAAGCTAAACTGCTCCTGAAGAGATGACGTCATCAGAAGCAGAAAGTCATCAGAAGCAAAAGTTTTCATCAGAAGCAATATCTTCACCAGAAGCTACATTTGATCCTTTAATCAAACTGAAGATTCAAAGTAGCTGATTCTCAATTCAGTCTTATCAAAGAAGAACGAAGAATTGAAAGGGAGGTATCAACGGATATATGGATAGCACTGAGCTCTTGTCTCTCGTTAATAGAGTTGACAAAGTACAAGTGTACAACCACTACCTCCACTACTCTGTTTTCTGTCTACGCTACAAGACAAAACAACAGCCATGCCTGCAGAATTTGTACACTCAAGATGGGAATGAATTTGAAGTTTATTCTTCAAAGGACTACACCCAAATCAGGCAAAGGATCACTGGTGGATAATCAAAGGATTTCAAACGACTCTTTAGACGTGCTGATTATCTCAACGTCTCTTTCACACCTCTATATAAAGGAATGAAGACTTGAAGATTTGAGACAGAGATACATAAGTTTAAAAGCGCCAAAACTCTGTCAATTTGATTCTACAAAGCACACTGAATTTCTGCACTGATTTGATACATCTTAGAAATTCAAAGTCTAGAGTCTTTTCTGTATTGTATTGTGAACACCACTGATTGTATATCAAGTGTTCAATTCAAACTCAATTCTCTGTATTTTTGTTTGATTAGAAGTCTCTTGCCTGCGTGCTTGAGCATTAGAAGTCTCTTGCTTAGTGCTTGAGCATTGGAAGACTCTTGCGTGTGTGCTTGAGCATTGTTTTGTGAAGTCTCATACTTTGAAAGTATTGAGCAGTTGTAATCTTTGTGATTATAGTGAAATCTCCTTGGAAGTGCAAGGGGGACTGGACTACTTCCGTGTTGTGGAAGGAACCAGGATAACTGCTTGTGTCTTTGTCTTTCTTTTCTCTGCTCTGTTCTTTTCCGCTGCAATCTGACTCTGATCATTTCATCAGAAGCAATCAAACTGCTTCTGAAGTTTTATCAGAAGAAGTATTTTTTAAGAGAAAAAGAAAACACAATTCAACCCCCCCCCCTTCTTGTGTTTTTCACCTTCAATTGGTATCAGAGCTTGCTCTGTTATCACAGCACTTAACCGTGTTACAGTTTAAGATCTATTAGAAAAACATGTCTGGAGATGAGGAATCAGTTACTCCAAAATACACAAGTGTCAAGCATGACTATGATACTGCTGACAAGAAAACAGACTCTGGAAAAGCTCCAAAGTTTAATGGAGATCCAGAAGAGTTTTCATGGTGGAAAACTAATATGTACAGCTTTATCATGGGATTGGATGAAGAGCTATGGGATATACTGGAAGATGGAGTTGATGATCTGAATTTGGATGAAGAAGGAGCTGCTATAGACAGAAGAATACATACTCCTGCTCAGAAGAAGCTTTATAAGAAACATCACAAGATAAGAGGAATCATTGTGGCTTCTATACCTCGCACCGAATACATGAAAATGAGTGACAAATCTACTGCGAAGGCTATGTTTGCTTCTCTATGTGCAAACTTTGAAGGCAGCAAGAAAGTAAAAGAGGCTAAAGCTTTGATGCTAGTTCATCAGTATGAACTTTTCAGAATGAAGGATGATGAGAGTATAGAAGAAATGTACTCAAGATTTCAAACTTTAGTTTCTGGATTGCAAATACTGAAGAAAAGCTATGTTGCCTCTGATCATGTTAGTAAGATTTTGAGAAGCTTACCTTCAAGATGGAGACCCAAAGTAACTGCTATTGAGGAAGCTAAGGATCTAAATACTTTAAGTGTTGAAGATCTTGTTAGCTCACTCAAAGTGCATGAAATGAGTTTAAATGAGCATGAAACCTCTAAGAAGAGTAAATCCATTGCTTTACCATCTAAAGGAAAGACCTCAAAGTCTTCCAAAGCCTACAAAGCCAGTGAATCTGAAGAAGAATCACCTGATGGAGATTCTGATGAAGATCAATCTGTAAAGATGGCTATGCTGTCCAACAAGCTTGAGTATCTGGCAAGGAAGCAGAAGAAATTTTTGAGCAAGAGAGGTAGCTACAAGAACTTCAAGAAAGAAGATCAGAAGGGATGCTTCAATTGTAAGAAGCCTGGTCATTTCATTGCTGATTGCCCTGATCTTCAGAAGGAGAAGTTTAAAGGCAAATCCAAGAAATCAAGCTTCAACTCTAGTAAATTCAGAAAGCAAATCAAAAAGAGCTTGATGGCGACCTGGGAAGATTTGGATAGTGAATCTGGTTCTGATAAAGAAGAAGCTGATGATGATGCTAAGGCAGCCGTTGGGTTAGTGGCAACAGTATCATCAGAAGCAGTATCAGAAGCTGAATCAGATTCAGAAGATGAAAATGAGGTATATTCCAAAATTCCTAGACAAGAACTTGTTGATTCTCTAAAAGAACTTTTATCACTGTTTGAACACAGAACCAATGAGTTGACAGATTTAAAAGAAAAATATGTTGATTTGATGAAACAACAAAAATCAACTCTATTGGAACTGAAAGCTTCTGAAGAAGAACTCAAAGGGTTTAACCTCATATCAACAACATATGAAGATAGACTCAAGAGTCTTTGTCAGAAGCTACAAGAAAAATGTGATAAAGGTTCAGGCAATAAACATGAGATTGCCTTGGATGATTTTATTATGGCTGGAATAGACAGAAGCAAAGTTGCTTCTATGATCTACAGCACATACAAGAACAAAGGCAAAGGGATTGGATATTCTGAGGAGAAATCCAAAGAATACAGTCTCAAGAGCTACTGTGATTGTATCAAGGATGGATTGAAATCCACCTTTGTGCCTGAAGGTACAAATGCTATAACTGCTGTTCAGTCAAAACCTGAAGCTTCAGGTTCACAGGCTAAGATCACATCAAAGCCAGAGAATCTTAAGATCAAGGTAATGACAAAATCTGATCCTAAGAGTCAAAAGATTAAAATTCTGAAAAGATCAGAACCTGTTCATCAGAATCTGATTAAACCAGAATCTAAAATTCCAAAACAAAAGGATCAGAAGAACAAAGCAGCTACTGATTCTGAGAAAACAATACCAAAAGGTGTCAAACCTAAAGTATTGAATGATCAAAAGCCACTCAGCATTCACCCTAAGGTACAAGGGAGGAAAAGTAAAACCTCCAAAACTAACCCAAAAGGACCCATGAAGATATGGGTACCTAAATCTGAATTGGCCAAAAATGCAGGTGTGCTTAAGGGCAAGAGAGAAACAAAGGTCATGGTACCTAGACAGCGGATGTTCAAGGCACATGACTGGAGAGAAAGCTTTGTTCCTTACCCTTACAATGAAAGATGGAGGAGAAGTGAAGTTTGGTGGCAACCAAACTGGAAAGATCATTGGTACAGGTACTATTGGTAATTCCTCCATCTCAATTAATAATGTGTGGCTAGTAGATGGTCTGAAGCATAACCTATTGAGCATTAGTCAATTTTGTGACAATGGGTATGATGTAACGTTCAGTAAGACCAACTGCACACTAGTCAACAAGGATGACAAATCCATTACATTCAAGGGAAAGAGAGTTGAGAATGTCTATAAAATAAATTTCTCTGATCTGGCTGATCAGAAGGTAGTTTGCCTTCTGTCAATGAATGATAAAAAATGGGTATGGCATAAAAGGTTGGGACATGCTAATTGGAGATTAATTTCTAAAATTAGCAAGTTACAACTGGTCAAAGGATTGCCTAACATTGATTATCATTCAGATGCACTTTGTGGTGCATGTCAGAAAGGGAAAATTGTGAAAAGTTTTTTCAAATCTAAGGACATTATATCAACCTCCAGACCCTTAGAATTACTCCATATTGATCTTTTTGGTCCAGTTAACACTGCATCTTTATATGGAAGTAAATACGGATTAGTCATTGTTGATGATTACAGCAGATGGACTTGGGTAAAATTCATTAAAAGTAAAGACTATGCATGTGAAGTGTTTAGCAACTTCTGCACTCAAATACAATCTGAAAAAGAATTGAAAATTTTGAAAGTCAGAAGTGATCATGGTGGAGAATTTGAAAATGAGCCATTTGAACTTTTTTGTGAAAAACATGGGATTCTCCATGAGTTTTCTTCTCCTAGAACTCCACAACAAAATGGGGTTGTAGAGAGAAAGAACAGAACCTTACAAGAAATGGCCAGAACCATGATCCATGAAAACAACTTAGCTAAACATTTTTGGGCAGAAGCAGTCAATACTTCATGTTATATTCAAAATAGGATCTATATCAGACCTATGTTGGAGAAAACAGCATATGAACTCTTTAAAGGAAGAAGACCCAATATCTCTTACTTTCATCAGTTTGGATGTACTTGTTACATCTTAAACACTAAAGACTATCTGAAGAAATTTGATGCCAAGGCTCAAAGAGGAATCTTTTTAGGTTACTCTGAAAGGTCAAAGGCATACAGAGTGTATAATTCAGAAACACAATGTGTTGAAGAATCTATGCATGTAAAATTTGATGATAGAGAGCCTGGAAGTAAAAATTCAGAGCAAAGTGAAAGTAATGCAGGTACAACTGATTCTGAAGATGCATCAGAATCTGATCAACCTTCTGATTCTGAAAAGTATACAGAAGTTGAATCTTGTCCAGAAGCTGAAATCACTCCAGAAGCTGAGTCTAATTCAGAAGCAGAACCTAGCCCAAAAGTACAGAATGAAAGTGCTTCTGAGGACTTTCAAGATAACACTCAGCAGGTTATTCAACCTAAATTCAAGCACAAATCTTCACATCCTGAGGAGTTAATCATTGAAAGCAAAGATAGTCCTAGAAGAACAAGATCACATTTTAGACAAGAAGAGTCTTTAATAGGACTGCTTTCAATAATTGAGCCTAAAACTGTTGAAGAAGCTCTCTCAGATGATGGATGGATATTAGCTATGCAAGAAGAGCTAAATCAATTCCAAAGGAATGATGTGTGGGATCTGGTACCCAAACCTTCTCAGAAGAACATTATTGGAACAAAATGGGTATTCAGAAACAAGCTGAATGAACAAGGAGAAGTAACCAGAAACAAAGCCAGACTTGTTGCTCAAGGCTACAGTCAACAAGAAGGCATTGATTACACTGAAACATTTGCTCCAGTTGCAAGATTGGAAGCAATCAGGTTACTTCTATCCTACGCAATTAATCATGGCATAATATTATATCAAATGGATGTCAAAAGTGCTTTTCTTAATGGTGTCATTGAAGAAGAAGTGTATGTTAAACAACCTCCTGGGTTTGAGGATCTTAAGCATCCTGACCATGTTTATAAACTTAAGAAATCACTATATGGCTTGAAACAAGCTCCCAGAGCTTGGTATGATAGACTAAGTAATTTCTTAATTAAAAATGATTTTGAAAGAGGACAAGTTGACACAACACTCTTCAGAAGGACTCTTAAGAAAGATATTTTGATTGAGCAAATATATGTTGATGATATAATATTTGGTTCTACTAATGCATCTCTTTGCAAAGAATTTTCTAAGTTAATGCAGGATGAATTTGAAATGAGTATGATGGGAGAATTGAAATTCTTTCTGGGAATTCAAATCAACCAAAGTAAAGAAGGAGTATATGTTCATCAAACAAAATATACAAAGGAGCTTCTGAAGAAGTTCAAGCTAGAAGATTGTAAAGTGATGAACACTCCAATGCATCCAACCTGCACCTTAAGCAAAGAAGATACTGGAACAGTAGTAGACCAGAAGCTATACAGAGGTATGATTGGTTCTCTGTTATACCTCACTGCATCTAGACCTGATATTTTATTCAGTGTATGCTTGTGTGCAAGATTTCAATCAGATCCTAGAGAATCTCATTTAACTGCAGTTAAGAGAATCTTCAGGTATCTGAAAGGAACAACTAATCTTGGACTCCTGTATAGGAAATCCCTAGATTATAAGTTGATTGGATTCTGTGATGCTGATTATGCTGGTGATAGGATTGAAAGAAAATCAACCAGTGGAAATTGTCAATTCCTGGGAGAGAATCTGATATCCTGGGCAAGCAAAAGACAAGCAACTATTGCTATGTCTACAGCAGAAGCAGAGTACATTTCAGCTGCAAGTTGTTGCACACAACTACTTTGGATGAAACATCAGTTGGAAGACTATCAGATCAATGCTTACAGTATTCCCATTTATTGTGATAATACTGCTGCTATTTGTTTGTCAAAGAATCCAATTCTACATTCAAGAGCCAAGCATATTGAAATCAAACACCATTTTATCAGAGACTATGTTCAAAAAGGAATTTTAGATATACAATTCATTGATACTGAACATCAATGGGCTGATATATTTACAAAACCTTTGTCTGTTGAAAGATTTGATTTTATTAAGAAAAATTTGAACATGCATTTTGTGTCTGATTGAAAAATTGCTTGCCTCTGAATAAGAAGTTTGGTTCTGAAGTTTATTCAGGAGCATGTTGGTTCATCAGAAGCTCTTAACTGAGGTTCTGAGGAAAATGTGCTTCTGAAGATGACGTCAGCACTAAAACTTCAGAAGTGTTATTCTTTGCTTCTGAATAGTTTGGTTAGTGGGAACGTTGGCAGTTACTTTATGTAACAGCTGTCCCATTACCCAAAAAGTAGTTTTCTGAAGAGTCTCTGACGTGGTCTATTTGTATTGGAGTATAACAAAAAGGGCAATGATGTTTTATTCGCTTTTTAACATACTTACACGCGCCCCCAATTTGTCATTAATGCTATGTTTGTTTGTCTCTATTGAATTGCAAACGGTTTAATAAAAACACTAAGTCAATTCACACACTACTCACTTCACAACAAACACTTTCTATTTTTCGTCTTAACCCTCTGCGAAAGTAAACGCATTCTCTCATCCTCTCAAAAACTCTTTAGAACCCTAATTCTACTTAAAATCATGGCATCTTCAAGTTCTGCCGGTGGTTCTTCATCGAATATGGATATAGATACTCCTGCTTATGAAATCAAAGGAAGAACTATGTCGATTGAGGAATGGGATCTAATCATTCAAGCGGAAAATCCAGTGGATTTCACTTCTCTAACTCATCATGGATGCGACTTGGTAAGATTCTACAAAAAGCAGAAGCTGATGAGTTACTTCAGTCTTCTCAACGGTCCTACTTATGAAGTGCTTGTCAGACAATTCTGGGTAAGAGCTTCAGTGTTTGACAAAGTTGCTGCTAAACAGGAAGAAGCTCAGATGATTCTGGTTGATCCTACTTTGGAGGGAAAAACCAGAGAAGAAATGGGTCTACTCGCCTTCACTGGGACTGAGATTAGATCAAACGTCATGGGGATTCCTGTAACAATCAATGAGCATGTGATTGCTCAAGCCATGAGAAGGGATGCTTCTGGGACATACGATGGAGAAGAGATTCCTAACCCCAGAACAAGCCCATGGAAGGAGATAGTAAACAACACTATCTACGGATCAAAGGATGTTAAGCCTTACAGCACCTTAAGCATGGAAAAGAAAATGCTGCTGAAGATCCAAAATGAAAACATTTTTCCCAAAGGTGGAGGAAATGATCAACCTTCACTTGGTCACAAAGTCTTTCTGCATCACACCATCTCTCAGGAAACAACAATGAACGTTCCCAAGTATATGTTTAAATACATGATCAAGGAACTCAAGAAGAGCCAGATGGAGAACAGGAAGTTTGTTCCCTATGGAAGGCTGCTCTCCATAATCTTTCAAGAAGGAGGACTCCTAAGTGCCCTGAAAGACGTGGGTATTTATGATAATCAGAAGCTGGGAGCAGTCACAGGAAAAATAATCAATGGGGCAACTCTAGTCAAGATGAGGCTGATTTCAACTTGCAAGAAACTAGATACAGATATGCATGAATCTGATGTCATATCTGATCTAGTCACTCATCACATCCCTATCTGCAAGAAAGATCCCCTGGATGTGCAGAGGGCCTACATCTTGGACTACTACAAGAGCTACAACAAGAAAATCAGCCTGAAAGATATCCCAGAAGAAATGTATGGTGGTGATCTGCCTGTGGCCAAAGGCAGAAAATCTAAAAAGAAGCAGATCACCAAGGAAGAATACCTTGCTGAAGATGCTACTGAGGTGGGTGCTCAGAAGCATAAGAAAGCTAAGAAGGAAAAATCTGCTATGTCCACCATTCTTGAGGAAGTGGAGGATTTGGATGATGTCCCTCTTATCAGAAAAAGGACAAGAAGTACTCAAGAAACAGCAGAACAGCCTGCTTCTGAACAAGCTGGTTCTGAACAAGCTGCTTCTGATCAAACTGCTTCTGAAAAGCCTTCATGTCCCAAAAATAAAAGAGAAGCTGCTCTTCAGACCATCAAAAGGAAGAGGTCTAATTTTACAAGTAATCTGAAGACAGCTGAAGGAAGAAGGGAAGAAATGTTGAAAGAACTGGAAGAGAACTGGGATGAAGACTCTAGCCCCAAGAAGGCAAAAAGGACTGCAACTTCTGAGCCCATAGTCATGCCCAGTTTTGAAATGTCTGAAGAAATGAGGCAGTACGCTAGAGAGGTTTCTGCATCCAAGATAGCAGAAAAGAAAAGGTTGAAGGAAGTGTTTGAGAAAGAAAGGGATGAGCGTCTCAAGGCTGCAGGGTATGTGCCTACTCCTGACATTGCTGCTTTAGCTTCTGAGTTAGAGCAAGAAACAGTTCAGTATGGAGCAACTCTGCTTTCTCAAGCCTTGAAGAATAAGCAAGCTTCAGGAGCAACTTCATCAGATCCAGTTTCAACAGCTCCAGAAGCAATTCATCCAGAAGCTCAGTCCTCAGGTAATCCATCTAAAGCTCCAACTAATACTCAGTCTCTATCTCTACCCTCTTCACCCTCTTCATCATCCACAGAATCAGATGACCAACCCCTTAGCCAACATATAGACAAGCTTCTAAAAACCAAACCTACCAAACTAACAGAATTTGGAACACTTGACTATGAGAGTACTCAAATAGAATTTTCAAAAAATAGGATAAAACTTTGTGAGAAATTCAATTTGCCTACTACTCATCCACTATATCCAGATATTCCAGAGCCTGTTAGTATACAACAACCTGAACCCAACCAAGAACCTAACCAAACTCCACAAAAAGCCTCTGAAGTAGTTTCAGATGCAACTACTTCAGAAACCCCCCAACACCAAGAATCCTCAACCCTTCACAACTTAGAAAAACATCTAGGTGGTGAAATGCAACCAACACCCACTAAGGCCTCTAAGACAGTTTCTGAAAAGACTGTCTTGGAAACCCAAACAGAAACCCAAACCATCCCTGAGCAAACTGTTCAGGAGCAAACTGCTTCTGAACAAGTTGCTCCTGACCAAACAACTTCTGACCAAACAACAGAACAACAACAACAACCAGACTCACCCACTATAATAGACTTAACCTCTGACAAACCTTCCACATCACATACAACTCAAACTGAACCTTCACCCATCCCTGACCATATCCTGGAGTCTGAGTATATAGAGGAACAACTGATCAGACTTAGTGATGAGATTCAGGCACTGATTCTTCGCAGAACAGTTCCTGCACCTCCTATTCACTATTTTGATCAGTGGATGGATCTACAGAAGAGCTTTGATGAGCTGCTGGATCAGCTTAGAACTAAATGTGTGTCATCTCACTCTGCTATGCTGAAGAAGCTTTTGGATGATATGCATGAAGCAGCTAAGGAGAAAGAGCTGAATTTTGTGCCTCTGCTGGACATCACTCCTTTCTATCCAGAAGAAGAGTACATCACTAGGGCTGCTAGAATTCAGGCTGGATTTAAACGAAGAATGAGGGAAAAGGATGAGCTACTTCAGAAGAAGGATGATCAGATCAAGTATCTCTTAGAACAGTTGTATAAGCAAGCCCAACCTTAGTTGCACACCCAACTCTAGCTTGTTTTTTACTTTTGTTCTCAGTAGCTGTGTCTTTGTATCTTAATCTTTCTTTATATATATTATCATTGTTTCTGGATCTTGTGTTTTTTCACCTTCAATATGTTTTACAAGCTTTAACTCTGATGATATTTACTGTTTTCAATGCTGCTTGCTCTGAAAGATTATATGTTTATTCTTTTGTTTTGTTTTGGCTCTGATACTCTTTCTTTTGTTTCTATTCTTTTTGTTGATGACAAAAGGGGGAGTAAATGTATAGTATTTATTTAGGCACTGAGCCCTACTATAACCACTTCTAAATTTCTTTTAAATACTTCTGATTTGATTTTATAAGTATTTTATTGAAATTTAATTAATAAGAATAGAACTTAGGGGGAGCTTACAAACCTCACCTTAAAGAACTATTAGACTTAGGGGGAGCTTACAAACCTCACCTTAAAGAACTATTAGACTCAGGGGGAGCTTACAAACCTCTGTCCCAGTAGTCAACTTATTAATTAGATCAACAACAATTGAACATTTTAAATACTATTGTTTGTCATCATCAAAAAGGGGGAGATTGTTGGAACAAAATGTGTTTCACAATGAACCTTATTAAGTTTTGATGATAACAAGGTATTAAAAATTGTCAATTGGTTATTACTAATAATTGTTCAAGTGTACAGGACCAAAGGCTACTCAAGTTATTTCAATAGGTCTTGGAAGAACAATGGAAAGAAAAAAGAAATTCTGAGCATCTGAAGAAAACTGCTCCTGAAGCTAAACTGCTCCTGAAGAGATGACGTCATCAGAAGCAGAAAGTCATCAGAAGCAAAAGTTTTCATCAGAAGCAATATCTTCACCAGAAGCTACATTTGATCCTTTAATCAAACTGAAGATTCAAAGTAGCTGATTCTCAATTCAGTCTTATCAAAGAAGAACGAAGAATTGAAAGGGAGGTATCAACGGATATATGGATAGCACTGAGCTCTTGTCTCTCGTTAATAGAGTTGACAAAGTACAAGTGTACAACCACTACCTCCACTACTCTGTTTTCTGTCTACGCTACAAGACAAAACAACAGCCATGCCTGCAGAATTTGTACACTCAAGATGGGAATGAATTTGAAGTTTATTCTTCAAAGGACTACACCCAAATCAGGCAAAGGATCACTGGTGGATAATCAAAGGATTTCAAACGACTCTTTAGACGTGCTGATTATCTCAACGTCTCTTTCACACCTCTATATAAAGGAATGAAGACTTGAAGATTTGAGACAGAGATACATAAGTTTAAAAGCGCCAAAACTCTGTCAATTTGATTCTACAAAGCACACTGAATTTCTGCACTGATTTGATACATCTTAGAAATTCAAAGTCTAGAGTCTTTTCTGTATTGTATTGTGAACACCACTGATTGTATATCAAGTGTTCAATTCAAACTCAATTCTCTGTATTTTTGTTTGATTAGAAGTCTCTTGCCTGCGTGCTTGAGCATTAGAAGTCTCTTGCTTAGTGCTTGAGCATTGGAAGACTCTTGCGTGTGTGCTTGAGCATTGTTTTGTGAAGTCTCATACTTTGAAAGTATTGAGCAGTTGTAATCTTTGTGATTATAGTGAAATCTCCTTGGAAGTGCAAGGGGGACTGGACTACTTCCGTGTTGTGGAAGGAACCAGGATAACTGCTTGTGTCTTTGTCTTTCTTTTCTCTGCTCTGTTCTTTTCCGCTGCAATCTGACTCTGATCATTTCATCAGAAGCAATCAAACTGCTTCTGAAGTTTTATCAGAAGAAGTATTTTTTAAGAGAAAAAGAAAACACAATTCAACCCCCCCCCCCCCCCCCCCCCCCCTTCTTGTGTTTTTCACCTTCACATAGTACAAAATGAAAAAGGAAACACCAGAATTAACTTATGCTCATACACAGTAAAGGGTTCAGCCACAACCTATGGTAATCAGAGGACAAGTTAGGGATCTTTGCCTTTAACCACTAAAATGAGAGAAGCTTAACACTGTCAATAAGCTGAAGAGTGAAGGCCGATTTAGCTGAAAAAATTATGTTATTTTTATCCTTCCAAATAATCCAAATGCAAACGCACTAAATCATTACAAACTAAACAAGGTGGGATTTGGAAACACCACCAATATGAGCAAACTGTTGTAAATGCTGCATTGTCAAATATGGGGGACAAACTGTAACAATTTCTAACCAACGGTAAACATCAATCCAAAGAGCTCCAAAAAAGGAACAATCCAAGAATAGTTGACTAGCCTTTTCCGACTGAAACACACTTCTGATCATCAACATAGATAATGCGACGATGAATATCTTTGGTCGGAACACGATCCAATAGGAGACGCCAGACAAACAAGGACACCTTCAACGGAATATGCCGCTGTCATATAGCATCCGGCACAACTGCATCGAGAGAAGGGACGTCACTAGTGGGGAGAGTGTAAGCGCCTCTCACAGTATACCTTGCAGAAGGATCCGGTGACCAAACCCATCTGTCTGAACAATGAACCTGCAAAGTCACATCACAAAGTAACAACTGACACTCTATTAAAAGTTCTTCCTCCCACACCCGCAGACTCCTCCTCCACCACCAAGCTCCACCATCCATCCCCACCCCCATCCTAAGTTTAAAATTTTTATCAAATGAAGAAACTAGTAACTCGATCATTTTGATTTTGTTAAGTTTTGATATGTGATTTTTTTTTTTTTTTATAGATAATTTTCTCTTTGTATGAGATTAAATGTATCAGGTATACCACTGTTGTATTTTTTTGTGTAATATTCAACTACAAAGTGATTCATGTGAAGAATTGAAAGTTTCAAATCTTGCCTAAATATTTTCCAACGACATTTTACTATCTTAAAGATGATATTTTTTTTTTGTTTGAGTTTAGTCTATAGAAACTATGTAAACTAAATCCATTACACATTAACCTGAAATCAGGTATTTTTGACGGTCTAAGCGAATTCTATTGGTCTCTGAATCGTGAATTATTTTCTATTTCCCAACCCCCTCTTTCTTGTTAAGGATGTGTGAATAGAAGATTTATCTTGAATCATACTATTAGAAAATAATTTTGGCATAGAAACCAATTATAATAACGATATTATTTGATTTGTAAAAAAAAAAAAATGAGAGGATATTACATGATGTGGTACATTCTTTATAAATGAGAGTGTAACACAGAAACAAATTCTCCAGGTTCTACTATTGAGCAGACTTTATTATAATTGTTGTTTTTTTAATTGATTTACTATTTTTATGTTCAAACTTTATAGCCGGTTGTAGGCACTCAGGATACAAAGCCAACTAATTTAAATTTTTCGGCATAATACAATGATGATTTGTTTTTATGTGGTGGTATCCTTTGGAGGTTGACGTTGTGTCGTACGTTCAGAACTCATATAAGAGGTGTCGTTTTTAATTTCGTTCAGAGCTCTTATATGGGTTGACGTTGTTCAGAGCTCTCATAGGGGTTGACATCGTTCAGAGCTCTCATAGGAGTTGACGTTTCTTGTCCGTTCAGAGCCTTCATAAGGGTTGACGCTGTTCAGAGCTCTCATAGGAGTTGACGTTTCTTGTTTGTTCAGAGCCCTCATAGGGGTTGACGCCGTTCAGAGCTCTCATAGGAGTTGACGTTTCTAGTTCTTCCAGAGCCCTCACAGGGGTTGACATCGTTCAGAGCTCTCATAGGAGTTGACATTTCTTGTTCGTTCAGAGCCCACATAGGGGTTGAAGTTTCTTACGTTCAGCACCCTCTTGGGGTTGACGATTTTTTACGTTCGGTGCCTGCTTGGGGTTGACGATTTTATTCCTCTATTCGGTCCATTTTCTCTTTATCCTAACATGTCGATATTAGTCCATTATTTATGTTTGTACTAAGCAGTTAGTTCAGTTTGTAAATCAAATGGTGCATAAAAAGGAAAAAGAGGTGGGTCTCCTAGACCACTTAAATACTAAGGCTTTCCTTGACAGAATCCCTTCTACGTGATCTTTTAACAATACTACACTTCACTTGTGCCAATGGATACCTAGAGTAGTTAAAGGGTGTTTGAACAATTTTGTTAGTTGTTTTATGACGCTATTCAAAAAGTATAACTCCAGCTATTCTATATCTTCTCTTTTTAAATGAACTACGTCTTCTGTTTAAATATCCAACTAGTTAAATTGAAACTAACTCGTCCATGACGAATTTAATTCCAAGATGCTCTTCTCCTTCCTCCTTTTGGCATACTATATAATCGAGTTAGCCTCCATCTGCCCCTCAAAGAATCATTAACCTCCATATCAATAAGATTTTGGAAGAAATTTGTGATGGTACAATTAAAGTTCTTATTCTATAAACATGTCAAACCACCTCCTCTACCGATCCATCACAATTAAAGGTCTTATTCCATAAACATATCAAACCACCTCCTCTACCGATACAATCAACAAAAAAAACAAGAATCAAAAGCCAACATATATTTTAAATCTTCAATTTTATTAGACGTTATCATTGTTTTACACACGATTATTACATCTGATTTATAGGTCTAAACTAGATACTTTAAATTGGGAATCGTGCTCGGACTACCTAAACCCTAGCAATTCTAACTGATAACGCTCATTATTAGACACTAACTTGTGTACGGTGATGCACCTTAATTGATGTAAACTAGGCAGGAATTAAACCGACATAAACACTTTACAAACATGCATTAAGCCAAGGCCATACCGTACCATTGAATACAAGAGTATGAAAAAATCAAAGAAAGCCTCGTCTTATGCTAATTGTCAATCAAACCAAAGAAGGGGAAGACGTGACACATGGTACTAGCAATCAAAAGCAAGAGTGGGAAAACAAAGAAAAAGCAAACGGTGCAAAAACAAACACAGCACACATGATGGAATCAATGAATTTTGACAAAAAGATGGTGCTATGAAAACAGAACACATAGAGAATTAAACAAACAAAGTGATGGAGAAACAAGCAGAAACGATCAAGATTGAGAAAGCTTCAACTGATCGACACCAAACTCTCACAAAGGGGCGGCGGAAAACCCTAAGAGAGAAAATCGTAAATCATATTATGTTTAGTTATAAAATTTAGTAAAGAGTAATGTTAACACTCTCTTAGCAAGACTCCTTTGCAACACTCTCTCTCGATGCCATTTAATTTGGGAAAGTAAACTTATTTACTATTATGGGAAAGTAAATCTCAACCATTAGATTTAAGAGGAACAATGATTTTATCATAGTCTTTTTACATTATATTTTTTCCCCTTTATTCTTCTTCATCCCTCAATAAAAACTCTCATTCATTTTTGTTCATCTCTTAAACCCAAAATTCCAAAAATCAAAATAAAAATTCAAAAATAAAAAAACTCAAATACACACAAACGAAAAAATATAATGTACAAAGACTATGATAAAATCATTGTTCCTCTTAAATCTAATGGTTGAGATTTACTTTCCCATGATGGAAAAGAAGTTTGCTTTCCCAAATTAAATGGCACCATCTCTCTAATACTCACTCTCTTGTTGGTTTAATTTATTGTGGGTCTACACTTTAAAAATTGAACCAACGTAAAATGGTAGGACATACATTGATACATATACATTAATTTCATCCAATAAAAGAGAGTGAGTGCTAGAAAGAGTGCTACAAAATGAGTGATGCTAGCATTCCTCGTTTAGTAAATATCCCCACTCAAATAATTTTAATAAATTAATCAAAATATGTCCACTTTAAAGTGAAGATTGTTTTTTTCTAAAAAAAAAAAAAAAGTGAAGATTGTAAAAAATAATTGAATAAGATTTTGTTTTTATTATTGTGAGATTGCTCCTACTTTAATTAGATTTCTCCTACTTTAAATTATCCTATTAAAAGGATAAAATGGTAAACATCAATGTTTTAAATAAAGGATGTAATTGAAAGAAAATGTACTACACTAAAACTATGTATCCTTTTATATAATGGTATATATAGTTTAAATAAATACAAAGTAAAAAGACATTGACTACTACATAGTCATTCATATACTTTTTATTTTTAAATAATAATCATGCATATACTATTAATTATATATATATTTTTTTGGTCAAGACTATTAATTATATTTTACGTACAACTAAAAAATAAAAATTAATATTATTAAATTAGAAGTAAAAAAGTGAAACTCATTTAGGACCATGAAGCAAAGTATATATGCATTCATTCACAATGTCAAGTAGTTATTCATCAAGAATACAAGTGACGCAAATTACTATGATTATTTCCCTTCTTCTTTGTGGGAAAATAAGGATTTTAGTGTCAGTAATCTGCTTTTTAATTTAGAATTTACAAAAGAAAATAGCACCAATAATTACCTAGGATATACATTTGAGATTGTCATGAAAATGCACCTCATTCTTCAGTAAGAAACCGTCCGGTAAAATTTTCCATCATAGAAAACTGCATATTCTCAGATGGTTTCCAATGACGTTTTCTTTGATTAATAAACCAATTGTTAATTTGCTTCTGGTCTAACCCTGTTGACTTAGCCAGTTCAATCTTATCAGCTTCCTGCATAATCATGTAAAAAAATTTATTTGTTAGTTTTGAATTATTATTATTAGTATAAAGTTTAGTAAATGGGTGATGAAAAATTTACCGTTGGGTAAGGCCATTTGTAGTGAACATTCCACCATTGAAGTAGGGTTTGTCTTGCTTCTTTTGGAAGCTTACCCTTCTTTTTCTTCTTTGAAAACTCCAATTTCAAAGTACCAATGTGACTTCCAAATTTGCGTAAAAGCCTATCTTTGAGCTCACGATCTTCTCCCCTTGATTGTCCATCTTGAACATCACCATCTCCTGTACTAAGATCTTCGTCCGAAGATGCACCACCATCATCTAGCAAAACAAAGACAATAGGAAAATTCATTAAGCTCAATGTTATTTGTTTCTATCTCAATGTTGATGTTAAAAATTAACAAAAATAAACACCATTTGTTTATGCAAAAATGAAATGAAGATGCTAACAATTTCTTTAAAAAAACTTTGTTAAAAAATTATGCAAAATATATTCTAAAAAAGGCGTACTTAATGGAGCTCAAAAAATGTCCAAAGATAAACTCTTATTAAAAATATTACATTTCACTCTATTTATATTTTTTTTTTTTGAGGGAACTCTATTTTTATAATTATAAAACTCAATTTATTATTAAAAATTTGTAAAAGTTTACCTAAAGTTAATTTTTTTTAAAGTTTACCCAAGTTCTTTTTTTTTTTTTGGAAGGTCCATATGAACCATATAAAAAAGCAAACTTTGTGTTAATTTCATATAATAATTAATTTAAGACAATCTCTTAATATTTATAAATTAATTGAAGGCTCTTAATATTAATTTATAAACTTTGTATAAATATTAATTTGGAGAAAACACTTTGATTTATAAACCTTAAATTAATGTTTATATTTATGTGTGTGCCCATTAATTTAATTTGACCGTACCCAAGTAAGAATTTTTTTATTTTTTTTTCAAGAATTGTTCTTCTATCTAAATCTAAATAACTTTGTAACCTAAAATACAAAGTCAATCTACTGTGAATACTTTTGCCACTTTATCATTTCTGATTTTATTTTATTTTTTTATAATAATCTGACCAGCTTATCTAATTATATTTTCTCCTAAACATTAATTAATTAATCTAGGGATAAAGTTTTGGCACTCTATCATTTCTGACTAGCTTATCTTAAATATGGAATAATGTTTAATTAGAGGGCTGCCTAGTAGCCCACGAGTAGCCATAAGTTGCTTCTGACACCCACCCAATCCGACAAGGATTTGACCGTCGCATGAGAGTACACTGTACACGTCAGATCATAGCAGACCTAGGTTGGAAAGGAAAGAAAAGAAAAGAAAGTGTAAAGAAAAAGAAAACATCAGTGTCAGTGCCTGGTTCCATCCATTGTCACTACTATGTCCCAATCCAGAATCACTCCAAGTCCAAGTTCACATTCAATCAAATTGTACGTACCAATTTACCATACCATCAATTTCTGAATTCAAATTTACCATTACATTTACTTATTTAAACTATGTTTACATTTAATTTGTGAAATGAAGACCTTGTAACATGCCAGTAGTAGCATGAGTACGAAAATTGTTCCCAAAAGCAAATGTCCCAACCAAAACTATACTCTACTATCAAGAGAATAAGATAGGTTTCTTTTCCAAAGAGGGACCCTCTAAATCGACAAGTGTTATGGTTCCTCCAATTGTCTAAAGGTTAATAGCAGAAGCTCATAGTGAACAATAACAAAACAAAGCACTAAGACAGGGTAAGGCAGAGTGCGTGGGGGGGGAAGATATTCATGGCATTGAACGTTCTTTCAAACGAAAAAGCTGCTGTAGAAAACAGCTTAAATTCCGGGAGTGCATGTGAAAGTTTTAATAATCTTGTATATCACCCGTTCTACACGGGATTGTTTTGTAAAAGGTTCTATAATCAGTTTTCAGTATTCATCAGAATCACTTCCTCCTCCTATTAGTTAAATATATAATGCTACCAAACTGCATTATTATTATTATACAGCTCCCAAGGTTTTCATTCCTTGTTTCTGATGAGTCCAAGTTATTTTGGAGATCCAAGAACTTGTAATTGTAATTTGTCATTTATATTTTTCTAATGTGAAATCATTTTTAATAATACTGTAATCTATGCACACACCAAGGCTTCTAGGTAAAACCTAAGCTTTATTCTTTACCAAGAAAAAACCCTAGGGTTTATTTGGTTCTTCAATTTCAGCCCATAGGAATAGACAAGAATATTTAAACAAGGTTAACACAAAAAAAGACAATGTAGCAAAACGTATATAAAACAGACTGCACAGAATAAACCAGTCTACTCTTTTATAGGATCTAAGCATATACTAGAACCAAAATTTGGTTCTAACCATATTTTTAGGGTAAGGAATAAGGATCCACTCCATTATTGATAGAATTTTTAGAGTCATAAACAATATACTCCCTCCGTTTTAAAATATAAGCAAAATTCACTTTTTAGGTTCATTCATTTAATGATGTATATGGTCCATATACATCGATGTATGTGGTCCATATACATCATTCATATATGGATATAATGGAGATCTCAAAATTCACTTTTTTAGGTTCATTCATTTTTATAGATATAATGGAGATCTCAAAAACTTTGAAACGGATGGAGTAAATATAAATATACACATTTCAAAACTTGGTGGCATTGATTAGAATTTTATTTGGAAAAGCTATTATAATGGAGATCTCAAAAAGACTTTGTCTAGTGTATACAAGTTAGTTAATTGGCCTAGCACCCTACATAAGTTTGTTTTCTATCATTCAATTAAGAAGTCATGTTATCTCTCATTTGTTACATTAATAAAGTTTTTTTATCCAATTGTAGAAATAATCTTGACTTGTGTCTCACTTGACCTTAAGAAAAATGAAGAAATATCTACTCCATTTTTAGTGGGCCATAACCAGCCATATCACTATTAAGAATTGACCAAAAATTTTACTTCAATAGCAAACAACTTTAAAAACGCAAATGGACCCCACTATTTACATATTCTCTCATTCAATTTCTTTTTGGTATCTGTTGCTAGAATCAATAAGTAAAATATGGCAACTCTTATTTCACTCCAATGATACAAACATATCCTCTTAGATGATCTATTGTTATTTCGTCCCATCTCTTACCCATTTCGCAATGACACTAATAAACATCCCACCTTCCATTTTACAATTCTATATATGCCACAACATAAAGTAAAGAACAGCCAAGGGAAGCACAAAGAAAGACATGACACATGTTTACTTTCAATTGTCCTTGTAAGAGATAAGGCTCAAGCAAAGAACTTTAGAGTTTATTTTTTATTTTTATTTTATAAAATATCTAGCATTTCTATTGAGAATGTGACTCCAACTATATTGGCTCTATCACTACCAAAATTTAATGTTTATTATTCCTTTTCACTTCAATCCTCTATTTTCTTCCTATATACAATCATTAACTTTAATCTCAAACAACACTTTATAATATATATCGCCTGGATGTAGTACACTTTTTTGTACTTAACATGTCTTTGGTCATAAAGGAAAAAGAAGCACTTTAGGATTCACATTGAGGTGATTCTAGTTGTCATTATTTAAACTTACAATAACCCAAACTTCTAAAAGTTATATATTACCCAAAAAAAACAAATCAAAATTAAAATCGAAATATTGAAGTCTCTTTAGAGGTCTAATGAACACTAAAATTCAACCATGTCATTCCATGTATTTTCCATTATAAGGAAAATGCTAACTAGTGCCCCTCGAGAAGGTTGAAGACATTCAAAACTAAAGACCGAGGATGACATCATTTAGTTAGGGAAATAAATTCCAAGGGATTTTCTCATAGCACATGGGGAAGATCGATAAATAGCACAAGTTGATAAGCATAGCATAGTTTTGTTTTTTTTTTTTTTGAGGGAAAGCATAGCATAGTTGCCATATGGACATTATGTTTATCAATCAAGGCAACTTTAATTTTTTTTTTTCAACAGAAAAATATTGGTATTATTAATGTTGTGTAAAGGTACGGATCCAAAGTCCTCGTGGACTAAGAATAATACATAATATATTCAAGATCCGAGGTCCAAACCTCAGCTACCACCAAAAACAAAAAAGAGGGAAGGATCCAACACTTAAATTATTCATCACTCAACACTCTAACCATCAAACGAACCTTATACCCCTCCTAAGCACATAAAAACTTGCTTCTCATATCAGCAGAAGTACAACAAGAATAGAAAATAATGAATAAATTAAAAACAAAGGATTTCATATCCTCCTATCAACAATTTGATTTTGAAGCAAAGATTACGAATTTATATTTGTGAAAGGGATGATGAAGGAGAATCCGTCTATGATGCAGTCTAAACTCTAAAGTACTAATTAACTAATTAAAACATCACAGCTAAAAACTGAAAAGGTAATTTGTACTTTCAAACATAAACAACAATATTTTCAAATCATAACCAACCTGACCAGTGACCATGCTTTACAGCATAAAATATTCTTTCAAAATTGATATATTTAATTTAATACATCTTGTGCCAGCTTCCATAATCGGCAAATCGGTATGGGAATTGTTAACTTATATTCTAGAATCGATAAAACCAAAATAAAATCTATATAATTAAAGTTTGGGTGATGTTAACTTCTGTCCTTAGAGCAACTTTGCATTGAAAGATATGATAATTTAACTTTTAATAAATTAACTGCACGACTTTTGATGCGTATATTTCTATAAGGAATTCCTTAACATGTGCCCTTGAGGGCATAAGTTAACATTTGCCTTAAAATTTATATATAACTACAAAAATAAATATAATCACATATGCATGTGAGTCAAAATGCATGTGTAAGATATAGTTTTTATAATAAGAAATCCGTTAAGAACCGGAAGATGAATCATATAAGAAGCAAACCATCAAATTCTAAATCACTTGGAGTCCTTAGTTCACAATACCATTAAAACCTTCCTTCAAATTTAGTAATAATACAAAAACGCGACTGCAATTTAAAGTGCGACCACAATATAACGGATTTTAAGGTCTCCACAACCATAATTTCAAAGGTATTTTTCCAAAATATATAATGATTTGCAACGTAACTGCAACCACAATTTAAAACCATGAACTTACCAACCCAAACTGCTTTGCACTTAATTCATTTAAAGAAAATCTGACATTACTTTAGCAACATACTACAGACTATCAGCCCTTTAGACAATTCCCAATGACTATTTTTTTTTTTATCAACCAACAGCATGGATCCCTTGTGGTCTATTGGAACTCGATACATTATATAATTAATAATTAATAAAGTATGAAAGTAGAATCATTGCATGCCATTACTGTCAGATCATGTTGTGTTCATCTAATCCAAAATGTAAGAGTTTGGAAGGTTGTTATTCACCTAATGATTTTATGAAAATTACAATTAAGTTTCACGCAAAATAGATTATCTCATGAAAAATTTCGTACCAAATAAGTACTAATACTAGTATTTGTGTATTCATACACAGTAAAACCGTGATATCCTATCAAAATATGTGAATATTTTAGAGAAATAAATATATAAATTTTGAATGAGAAGATTTGTTGACTCAATAAGAAAGAATGAAAGATGCAATGCATGTATAAATGAAGTTGGCACACACCTTAAAAGGGATGTTTCTAGGCCAAACACTAATTCACATAAATGAATTGCATCTTTCATTCTTAGGCCAAACACTAATTCACATAAATGAATTGCATGTAGATGTTCTTTTTTAATGGAAAATATTATATATAAGAGAAAAACATTGAATGCCCGTGGTTTGAGTGACACCATAGGTGACCAAACAACCGCACCAAACAAGAAAACACCAACTACAACAAATAAAAACAAATCACAAAAAATCTCCCAACAATTGCATGTTGATGTACATGTACCATTCCAATGTTATCTATCCATCACAAACAAATTTTGAACCTTTTCTACTGCATTCTACCACAGCCATACAACAATTCAAGCCTCAGCAATGCTCTTCTTTTCATGATAAAAAAAGTTTTACTTGGACATAATATTATCACACAACAATTTGATTTAATTTGTATGTTTGATATCATGTCAAACCACTATGATTTTGCAAAATCACAATGGCTCACCGTGATACAACCAAAGTCATTATGACATTTTCATCAAAAAAAAAAGTCATTATGACATTGATACCAAATATGAACAATAGCATTTTGAAAAAAAAAATTCACTGCAAAATTTGTTTCCTTGACTTGCATAGAAACTAAAAAAGATAAACCCACAAGAAGTCATGCAATATTCAACACATTGTTAGTATGTCATGATTTATGAATAGAAACAAACTTACTTCATTGAATGTATTTTCTGTATAAATTTTCTTAACAGAAACTTTAACAGATTAAGCATGATACGTGTCTCTATGAGCTGGAAAGCATACAAAATCAAAACTATAGTATAAAGAATTAAAAGAAGAAACAATTTGATAGGAAGCAAGAAAATTTGGTCAGTGTATTGAATCTAGGCCACTGTTTGCAATGTCAAGTTAGAAAGTCCTTGTTGTTCATAAAAACTGAACATTATTCACGAGGATGAAGCAGATAAGCTAGTAATAAAACAAAAAAAATATTGAAAACTATGAAGAAATGAAGTCTGAGTAGTGATGCTAACTACTCAAAACTCAAAAGTACAAACAAGACAAAAATCTCTAGAGTAAAGAGGCTAGTGTAATTAAAGACCCGTGTAACTGTAAATGAAGAAAGGTTTGAATGACCAAACACCACAAACTTTTCTTATAACAAAATCAAACTATCACAGATTACATTACGGTTTAACAGTGAAATCTGAAAAGCATTCCATAAAACTCACGTTATAACTGAACACAAAATTTGACCAAAAACAAAAAAACTGCACACGCATAGAAAGAGGGTATGTGTGTATATCTGTGTGATGTGGATGTATTAGGGTTTACCTTTCTTCTTTTTTTGTTAATTATTTTCCTTGATTTACTTCGAAATCTGTGTATTCATCATGTTTAATAGTAGTAATTAAAAGTTAAACTATACTGTGTGGAGTATATTATTTAGTGTCTAAAATCACACAAAAACAAATAGTTAAAGTTAAACAAAAAAACTAATCCACAAGAGGATAAGAACCAAAGCACAGTTATCAACAAAAATAACATGAGTTCCAAAACTAAACAACCACTAACAGAAAGAGAGAGAGAGAGAGAGAAGAAAAACAAACCAGAAGCAGTTGGAAGTGAAGCAGCAGCAGCACCACCAGTGCAGAGATGACTGAGTTGAGTTTCGATCTTGTTCAGAAACGTTGTAGCTTCGTCAAAAGGTCGAGTAAGGTCTGATTTATACTTCACAAGCATGTCACAATAACTTTCCTGAAACAACCATAATCAACATCAATAAAGTTGCATTTAATTTATTTATTTTCAATAAAATAAAAAAAATATAAATATTTTTGTGTTCGTGCAAGCGAAACAAAGAAAGAAAGGATTTAAGGGGGGGACCATAAATTCATCAAGCTCGGGATCGGCTCCAAAACACGTGGAAACAACAACGTCTCTTTTACACATATCGTTTTCTCTTCGAATCTCCTCCAATAAACTTGCAATTTCAGGAGGAGCACCAACCTAAACAATTTATTAGCAATTATAGAAATTCGTTAAACTGGATTAAGACCGTCACGTTGCAGAGTAGTTACGATCAGACTTAGTTTAATTTTACCTTTTGACAATCGATATAGGCTTGAAGAAGGCGAGGGTAATAAGGATGAGAAGCAATTTTAGCTTTCATGATATTAGATGCCACGTCATCTTGAATTCCGGCGGAAGAAGGTTCCGCCGCCGTGAAGATATCGTCGGATCCGAACATAGGAATTCGGTTGGTTGATGAAGTGGTGGACATGAGGAAACTGTTGTAGTCTGCCGGGAAGATTAGATTCTCCGGTGTCATCAGGGATTTGTCGCCGTATTCCACCGTTGTTGGTACTCCGTACATTTCTTCCATCACCGTGATGATGCTAAAACTCACTTTTGGATTGGAACTTCTTCTTCTTCTTGTTGCTAGAGATAGCCACTACTCTTGAAGAAAAAGATAAAGTTCTCACACAATACAAATACTACTAGTAGTATATAGTATAGTTAAGTAATCAACAATTCCGTATCTTTATTTTATATTATTACTTACCTCAAGACGACTAATATTATGAATGAAGTCTTCCTGCTTTTATTGATAATTTCACAATCTGATAAATGGTAAAAAAATGATCCAATGAAGGGTAATATTCAAAGAAAAAATGTTATACCGAAATATAGTTTTTGTTATATTGTTCAATTATTGTAGATTGTTAGTCATATTGTTATGAATTATTACATCTTCCTTTTTGTTATACTGTCGTTTTAGAATAGGAGCATGAAATTAAAAAAATGGATTTTTTTGAATTATTTTTTTCTATTATGTTTCTCATTTTAAACTATCAATTAATTTTATTTTTTTCTCTTTTTAATAAATTTGATTCCATATATATCAATCAACCGATGGATTGGTATACTATTTTTCTTTTTAACAAACTCTTTTTTTCCACACATTAACTCTTTCATAAGAAACAATTTTTCGCATTAGAATTGTTCTTATAATTTTTACTTAAATTTTTTAACAATGTTACAATTTTATTTATATAATTTCTACTCTTCATTGATCCATTATTATAAGTAACAAAAGTTTGTTCTAAAAAAATTGTTTAAAAAATAACAAACTTAAATTATCCAAATGCATAGGATTAATTAGTTTTATTGAAAATGAGTATGAGTAATTGAGAAAGGGTATAATTGAAAAATTGTACCTTAAAATATCAAAACGGCAAATAAATAGAAACACAAAATCAAACATGAAATGACAGTTAAAAAATGGGGGGAGTACTATTCTAGTGGGATCTAACTAATTTTTTTAATTGATAATTTCAATGATTATATAAAAATAATAAAATAGTGTAAATAAAGGATAAAAATGAAAGAAAAAGTTCAATCTGTAAAATTAATGTATTCCTTTTATATATTGGTATAGATTATTATTTTATTTTTTTAACGAAACTAAATTTAATGCATTTCATTCATAATAATAAAAACAGTAATACATGTTAGAATGTTAATAAAAAGTTGATAACTAACATAACATTGAGTTACTCAAACTAAAATTTGAATAACTTCATTGACTTGTATTCAAATAAACTTAGAAATTGAGTTTATAAGATTTGAAGCTAACACATGTCTGCAATAATTAATAATGATCCTATTCATTCTTTCAAAAAAAATTAATAATGATCCTATGTATGAAATGACATTCATATGCCCGCAAATATATATTTATTTTTTTTGACAAATATGCCCGCAAATATTATTCACCATTGTATTGCATAGTTCTACTGAATGAATGTGTATAAACAAATAAGGTGATGGTGGGACTCACCTGGGGGACTCCCACAAAAATTAAGGCGATGGTGGTGATTAAGCAAATTACCTACTTTTGTAACAATTTAATGAACCTTAACTTTTTCAAAGGACACACTAATTTTAGGTAATAACAGTATTAATAAGATTTAGTTTGGTTGAAAATAGAGTTTGGACTTTAGCTTCGAAGGAGAAATGAGAAAATGTGTGGACTTACCTCTTCAAGGGGTCAAGTGCTTTTTGGCTTTCTTTTCCGGTCTTTCCTACTCCTTTTTCTTTTGACATTTTTTTTGGATTTTTTATCTACTTTATTTGATAATTTATTTGAGCGAGAAAAACATATCAAGTTCAGGTGGGTGCGGGCTTACGACACTTCCTAAATTATGGAAACATGGTTTGAGTTGTCTAGACTATCTAATGATACTTTGTGGTCAATAGACAATATAAGCCTCAACCCCCACCCCTTACTTTGTGTTTGAATTGTCATTTCAAAATTACAAAAAAAAAAACCATGAAATGTGAATGAATGTTTGTAGTACAAGTACTTGGTAAGAAGTACTCCTGAAGAATTAATGAACCTCTCATTCTCTATACTTCAACCATACAATAAGTGTTGTTTGCTTAAGCATTTATGCCTCGGTTTAGAAAAACTAATGAAAATAACTTATGATACATATGTGTATAAATTGTCTTCGTAAGTATAACTTAGTTAATAAAATCTTTATAATATGTAGGGTTTAGTGTTCAAACTCCAAATTCTTCATTTATTCATCTTAAGAAATTAATTTATAGCAACTAAGCTACTTAAAAAAATAAAAAATATATGTGTATAAAGTAGATTTGTAAACAAGCTAAAATTGAATATATTACTACTGAGAAAACTTTCTATCAAGCACAACAAGTGCTAAGATAGAAGACAACGAGTTTAATAGACAAAAGTGTCAAACCAAACCAAAAATATTTACATGTCAAAACTCAAGCAAACTAAAAGGATTAAGCCACTAATTAATAGATTTTATAATTAAAAAAAAAAAGGAAAAGGGATGTATTATTTTTAAAAATTTACTAAAAACAATAAGAGTAAACATTTACACTTTGTTGAAGTCTAATATTAGATGCACCCATTTACACTAGTGTCTTAGTTGACACAAAATTCGTTGTAGACAGGGTTGGAGAAACGAGAAAGCCTATAAATAGTTATGGAATTCATCGGTTCCATTGAAATTCATCATTCGTGGATGGCAAGTTCTGCAGGGCTGAATTGCTTCGACGAAGGCCTTAAAACGAAGGTGTATTGTAGCTAATTGTGAGGTAATTCCTTGTGTGTTTGGTTCGGAAGCCGCATAGAATGCAGCCATATCAGTGATATGGACTCTTAGGAGAGCAAGGAATAAGATGGTCTTTGAAGGGAAGGTTGCTAAAATTAGTTAAATGTGTTGTATTTTTGTTGAGCTACGTCGCCGCAAACTCGCCATTGAGTTGATGTGTTGCTTCCTTGATCTTCGATTCATCTAGATCTATTGAGATATGCAGCTTTCTTAACATTGGTTCGTAACCATAGCGCACAATGGTTTAGTGATTTTTTGTTGTGGTGTGTCTAACGCATACCTCCACCTTTAATTTTTAAAGTAGCTTCAAATCTGTTGAGATTTGTAGGTTTCAAGGTCAAAGATTATGCACCAATGTCATCTTAATATTAGTCTTAGTCTTGTGACTGAATTTAGACTTCTGTAATATCTTAGTTATTTTTCGTTGTTTGTAACGAGAATATTTAAAACTCGAAAGAGTTGTTAATGCTTGTTGTCGTCACCGTAGGGGTTGATGGTACGTGATCTATTTATGTGTTGAAGGTCGGTTCATTCACCAAAACATAAACCCGATTGGTTGCACTGAATAAACAAACTTTAATAAAAACTTCATTTAAGGTTCTTAAAAAATCTCCGAAGACATTCGTTAGCATATTCTATTTAATTAATAAATAGTTTAAGGGGTCTAATATACATCTCTGGTTAAAGGTGGTTATTATAATTTTTAGTAAATTTTAATAAACAACTATACCCGTTTTCCAATTATTTTTTAATAATTATTATTCAATTTATTTATTGAAAATAGTAAGAGTCCGCCCTTAAACTATTTTTTAGAGATCTATATTAAACCAACTCATAACCATTAAGATATTATTATGCATGAATTTAGCTCCCATTAATCTATTACTCCTTTAAATTAAAATATTTAGAGATATGATCACAAAACTTTTAAATATATCAATTAGATAAAGACTTGAAAACAAAAGACCTGTCTAGGCAAAATACCTAGACAAAATACTGTGAAGTTCTGTCTCTTTTCACTTCCACTTCACATAAAACTTCCACTCCACATAAAGGAAGTGAGTGAGCATGATGTCCTATGCATCGTTACATATTTTTAAAAAAAATTGAAAGAATATTTAAATTTTATTTGGCAATAGCCAAAGACATATAAAACATTAGGCATTTTAATATGAACACATCCAAAATATTGTATGAAGACGGACTCTTGCAATGTTTAGTAAAATAATAGAATTTATAATAAAGAAAGGAAAATGGATGTACTATTTTTGAAAATTTATTAAAAATAGTAAGACTAAATATTTACACTTTTTTGAAGTCTAATATTGGATGCACCCATTTACATTAGTGTGTCTTAGTGTGCACAAAATTCATTGTCGACAAAGTTGGAGAAATAAGAAAGCCTATAAATAGTTGTGGAATTCATCGGTTCCATCAAAATTCATCATTCATGGAAGATGAGTTCTGCAAGGCAGAATTGCTTCGACGAAAGCCTTAAAACGAAGGTGTATTGTAGCTAATTGTGAAGTGATATGGACTCTTAGGACAATAAGGAATAAGTTGGTATTTGAAGGGAAGGTTGCAAAAATTAGTTAAATGTGTTGTATTTCGATTTTGATGGGTTTGGTGGTACCCCCTTATACTCTTGTTAATAAAATTTTCTTATCAAAAAAAGAATGTACCCATATGTTATATATTCCTTCTAATGTTGTGGTCGATATGATGCTGCTAACGATCAGAATCAACTCACAACTTGATTAATATATTCACTAATTAAACAACAAGCAGAACTATTACATACGATTCTATGTTGTTTGTCTGTTTCAATTTGCATCAAATTAATTTAACAATATATGATATGCAATTGTTACAAAACCATAATCGTAATATAGATTTGGTTTTAGTTACACAATGAAATTCTCTTATTTGATAAATGAAAACGTCTTTGAGTTTATGTCTTTCTTTAAAAAAAAAGTCTTTGAGTTTATAGGTGCTAACGAAGTTCAATGTTAAGAAGTTTTTAAAAATTAAAGGTGGAAAATTATTTTCAACTTATGTTCAAATGCTTTGGTCATTAAGAAGACACATATCATAAGAACGTTTAAACATTTCGTTTTTGTAAGGAAGTTCATTAAAATTTATTAAGTATAAAGTGTTTCATCTTTTTTTAGTATTTTTTTTATTAAAGTCAGATCCGTTGACACCAAACAAATCAAACATAAATTACGATTAACATATATTTAAAGATTTTTTCACAAAAATAATCAATCATTTTCATCCTTTTTGCACTTTTTTACATCGACATTGTGGGTTTACTTTCATCTGCTATGAAGATTTGATTTAATTAAGGGATCGATTTTCATTCAATAATTTTTCATGAGAACATCTCCTTGAAGTCTCACTAACATCAATAAATTCTTTCCCAATCAAATGAATCACACGCTAATTCCGTTCATCTTTCATGAAAATTCTAACAAAGTGCAACCACCACCACCAACAATTCAGATTATTTTGTATTTGATTTGATGTTATGGTGCCCTAACAGAATAAATTCAACAATTTATTATAAAAGATGTTATAAGAAAAGAGCTATTACATAATATAATATGTGATAATTTTTTCTTCTTCTGATAAAAGATGAATGACACATACATTAGTTATGACGGTTGTCAAGGTAATACCCATTTTCAATCATTAATCTCATCGGTGCTTAATTTTCTTGAATAATTGGCATATGAGAAATGGCTAAAATATTCACATTGGGAAAACTAAGATTTATTTTTCTAATAGGTTCCTTTTCAACCAGAATATCTCTCGACATGTTATCAACATTCTTTCAATTTCTTGGATCATACATATCAAAATGAGAAATTTCAATATTAGATGCATTTGGTCCATCATCACCAAGATAGGAGGGGAAGGATCTGACACCCTTGATGTATTTTTCCGATTTTAGGTTTGTGTTTCTACAAAATTTTCGTTTCTCAGTTTCTATTGTGCTGCGTTTCTGTTTGCTAAAGCTTTGAGTGTCTATACAGACCCCCCTTTTGATGAAAAATGGTTTAGAGGCTGCTGGGTTGAAGCATTGGTACGGCTGATTTTTGGGCCCTTTTGATGCATTCGCTATGCATCCCCTTATAATTTTTTATTCACCCCCTACGGGCATGGACCCTTTTGGTAATTATTTGTGCTATAGTTAAGAAGTTCTCTTAGTGTTTAGTGAGAAACAAAAGTTCATATTTTTGTTCAACCCTTCATACCTATTTTATTTTGTCATATGACTCGTTTCTAAATCAAACAGAATACAAAAAAGTTGTTCAATTCAGTCTCATGGTTTTTCAACAAATCAAATGCACTCAATTAATTGCTATTTAATCATGGAGGGAACCCTGGTGATATACAAGCGCTTCAACCTTAATTAATTTAAGAGTTAAATAAGCTTTGGTCCCTATAAAATTTTCAAATTTTAATTCCTCTAAAATTGTTCATCAATTTTTGGTCCCTAAAAAGAATTCATCACGGCTCTTGATCTCTGCATTTAAGTAAACTTACGTGTAGCTTTCAAAATTTTGAATTTTTTTTTCCAGTCATGTTTAGTACATTATGAAAATCTCTTTTACAAAATTTTAAATTGCTTTAACAAGGGATGGATTACATATGAATTTTTAAGTTTTTAAAAATTCTTATGTTGTTAAACAATTTATTTTTTGTGGGAGATATTATTATAATATTATAAATAATTTTATAATTCATTAAAAAATATGATACAAACATATGAGTTGACTTAAAAATAGAGACCATAAGTGGTGACAATTTTTTTTGAAGGACCAAAAATTAATAAAAACTTTCAGAGGCACTAAAACTTAAAAATTTAAAATTTTATAAGGACCAAAAACTTATTTATCTTTTAGTTTAAGTATTTTCACTACTTGTACCTTGATTAAAAAAATATCAACCATCCAATCAATTAGTTTTATCTTAGAACTCGCATTTATTTTACTCTTCTGAAAGCTCGTAATTTATGGAATTTATAAACAATTTATACACACGGTCCAATATCAATTATACAAATAATTAAAATAATGAGTAAATAATCCCCCATCAAAGATAATGTTATAACAACCCCTTACTTTCATGTTTCAAAACATACACAACTCTTCCTTTAAAGATGCTAAATTATATATTTTGATCTCAATATGTATTATTCCGTTAACTTTCTTTTAACATGTTAAATAAATTTTTATTGAGTCTTGTTAACTTGTGTCCTTTAGACACATGTTAAGGTTTCTACATAGAGTAAGTATTTATTGAGAAACATTAAATTTTAATCCTATAAAAAATAAATTGGCACAATTTACGATGCATAATTTCCATCTTTAAAACCTTAACCTATGCCCTTAGTTAACATTTTCCATTTTGATTTTACCAAAGTGATTTTTTTTTTTTTTTTATCGAATTCATCTATCGATTTTCTTGGCCATCAAAGGAGCAATAATCCATTGCTCTTGTTTTCCAAGTTTCAAAGTAGATCTCCGTAAAATCCACTCATCATTTCGAAGCTCCAACACAAACACAACAACAATAGTAAAGTGCTCTTTTTCAACATAACTTGTTAAAAATTAAGACAATATATTAACATCAAACACAACGATAACTGACATGATGAACTCTCGACAATTTAAAGTGGAAGATTGACGATACGATAGTGAAAAACAATTGGACAAAAAAGGTCATTTTGGTTAAATAATTTTTTTTTTTAACAAGATCAAACAAAAGTTAATGAAAAAATATAAGTTCACATCAAAATATATAATTTAACATCTTTAAAGGGAGGGTTGTGTACATTTTAAAACATAAGTGGAGTGAGTTGTAATATCATTATCTCCAATTATATATTTTTCAAAACATATACATTAACTTTCTATAAACATGTTAAACATATACATAAGTGGAGTGAGTTGTAATATCATTATCTCCAAAGATAATGATATCACAACCTCTTCATTTTATGTTTCAAAACATACACATCTCTTCCTTTAAAGATGCTAAATTATATATTTTAATTCGAATTTGTGTTATTCCATTAACTTTCTTTTAACATGTTAAACAATTTTTTATATACTAAAATATTGTTTTTTTTTATATCCAATTCATCTATCGATTTTCTTGGTCATCAAAGAGCAATAATCTATTGCTCTTGTTTTCCAAATTTTAAAGTAGGTCTTTGTAAAATTCACTCATCATTTCAAAGCTCCAACACAACAACAATAGCAAAGTGCATTATCTTTTCCACATAACTTGTTAATAATTAAGAGAATATATTAGCATCAAGCACGACGATGGCTGACATGATGAACTCTTGACGGTGTAAAGAGGAAGATGGAGCATATGATAGCGAAAAACAATTGGACAAAAAATGTCATTTTGATAAAATAAAAAATTATTTAGCAAGGTCAAACAAAAGTTAATGAAAAAAATATAAATTCATAAGAAAGTCTAATATAGTCACAACCCTAAATCAAAAAGATTCGGGTACACTCACATAAAATGAAAAATTAAAACAAAAACAAATCAGTCGCATCAATTGATATCAATTAATTTTACTCTTATTTAATTTTTTTTATGTTTTGTGAGTGTGCTCAAATCATTTTGATTCGGGGTTGTGCCCATCTAAGACTTTTTTAAATTCACATCAACATATATAATATAACATCTTTAAAGGAAGGATTGTGTACATTTTAAAACATAAAGAGAGTGAGTTGTAATATCATTATCTTTAAAAGTATAGAAAGGGATAATATACTCTTAAAAAATCCACTATATATAAGATATAAAATAGAATACATACCTGGTAAGAGGCTAAAATATGTTGGATCTTTCTTTCGCTCACATGCAACTTTAATTGTAAAATTTCATTGAGATTGTTGGTTCTCCCAAACCTTATATGAAGATGTGGATACTTCTGGTTTATTTAATTTGTGTCTAACTTGCCTTGAGTGGTTCAATTTGTACCACCTGCACTACTACCTATATATAATCACAACGAGGAAAATTGCAAAAAAATTGGTTGTGAGGAGATACAAGCAAGAAAGTCGAGTTGGCTTGAGAAGTGAGAAAATTAAGAGCTTAGGACACAAATGGGAGTACTTTATTGACTTTTGTTTGTTATTTGGCAAGAGAAATGGGATCTTTATATAGAGAGCGTGGATCCCATTTTTAAATAACATATCCTCAAGATTGGAGAATTTTCAAAATTTTCAAAACTCTCTATATAAAAATATCCTCAAGATTGGAGAAATGGGATCTTTATTGACTAATGTGTTTGATTTTGATTTCAGAATTTTCAAATCATATTTTGACTTGAGCCATTAAAGACAGTCTTTTTATGGAAATTGTGAACCGTGAACATTGTACTCATGAAATTTGGTTGGGTAAATACCCATCTCTTAATAGTACCTTTTTTTTTACGTAGTTCATTCAAATTGATATATTAGATTGATACAATACAAATTTAAAGTGTTTAAAAATAAAAAGGATGAATCTGCAAATAAACTCGCAAAATCAATGTTAATAGGATAAAACGGCAGAGTACATATGTCTATAAATATGATTATATTCAAGCCACAAGAATACTCATGTATCCGGATCTGCAACGTTGATGACGCAAAAGTCATTGATTGAATCTACACTTGATCAAAGCCAATCTTTCAATCCGAATCAAATAAACACCGCATTAAGATGAGAAATAAAAAACACACCGCACAAAGACGGGAAATCAAAATAAACAATGACGTGCTAGACAAAGAAATCACAAAAACAAACGAAAGAAAACTGAAAATATGTGAACCCTTAATCACTTATTTAACTAAAAGAAAAAGAAAAACAATTCAGACGGTTGATTTCGGATCAAAATTTACCCTAAATCATCGCTCTTTAATAGATTAAGAAGAAAAATTGTTACGGTTAAATATTTTTATGAAATTGGTTGGATAAATATACCAATCATCCAATAATACAATATAATGTCATATTTTTATATAGCTCATTTAAAAATAAAATAAAGTTGTAAATGAATTTTGCCTACCGATGTTGTTTTCAACCAAAATTCAAATACAAAATCTCTATTGAGAATTTTAATTACTATGATATGGAAATGGAAAAAAAAAAAACAAAAACAAAAAGATTTTGCCAATTCATCACTAGATTAGGGAAAGTGTTTTTATTTTTACTTTTTCACATGTATGAGTCTTACCATTACCATTCTTGACCAAAACAAAGGACACATGTTCATTTCAATACCCCAATTAGTGGTCAAAGATCATTCATTATCACAATCTTTCTAACTAAAAGACATCAAAATTTATTAAAAGCGATTAGCAGCAAAAGCAAGATTCATAGACCACAACACCTGAAAGTGCAGTTTTAGTATTTGACTAAATAAACTTATCATGATCATAAGTCAAACCTAAAAGCCCAAATAAATTTAATATGTTAAACTTCCCAAGAATTGAAATACCTATCTAATTTGGTGCTTTAGAAAGCTTTGTTCTATATGATGCTTTTTCACTTGGATGCTCACAAAAATACTTGAAAAAGAGTTCATGTAAAGTTCAAATTTTGATAGTGCCTTATCAAGATATGGTTCATAATGAACTTGACCGACAAGGCGTTTGTCCAACATAGGGTTAATTGGTTAAACAGATGGACACATAATAAGCTATGGTTGGCTATGTTAGTCCACTAATGAATTAAGAATTATAGAGTATCAAATTACACGAAAGGTAATGTTACAACATTGATTATTGTTTTACTCGATATATAAAAATTTGACAGTTGTATTGTAAGTTTATATCATATAAATCATTCATGTAAAATTTTATATAGATTGAAAGTCATTTTATATGTTACTTCAATTCATCAAAATTAACCGTCTTCAATACAAACGCATAAGTCATGAATCTTGAGTGTTAATAACATATCAAATAATTTATAAATTTCTGTAGATTTTTTTATTTGTGTAAATTTTTACATAGATGATATAAACTTACAAGTTACAATACAACGATCAAATTTTATTTCAAAAAAAAAAACGATCAATTTGAAAATATCTATAAAATAAAATGATATTGAATATTTTTTTTTTTAAGGAAAATGATATTGAATGTTGTTACACCAATGTTACATTACATTGATGTAATTTTCCTCCTCATATATGAGATCTAACTATATTTTAATGACCTTGATATATATATTTAGTAGTCTATATCATTTTATAAATTCACATATCTCTTTTTTATCATAGTTTTTAATTTCTCTCATGTCAAACTACTAAATAATCTCTTCTTTGTAAAAAAGCAAATATATTATTTTCATTTTTTTCCTCTATATTTCTATCATCAACCAAACAAAATGTAAAGATGACATAGACTAACTTTAGAGTTTAATTATTATTTTTCTTATGAAGAGACTAAAAGTTACTTTAATTTGTGTCTTTTGAATTTTCTTAAGAATTAAAATGAATTTTAGGGTAACATTCTCCTTTATTTTATGTCCACTCGTTATTATTTAAGTACGTTTTATAATTGTACACTCAAATTAAAGTAGAGTTTTGGTTACATGAGAAAAAAGAAAGGAGAAAAAAAGAGAAGAAAACTAAGTCTTTGAAAAGGACACGTCTAAAACATCGACTAATAAAGTATGTAATAAATTCGAAAGGGGCTCATCAAATATAACAAAATGGTTTGAACTATTAGCTCCCAACTTAACAAGGATATCAGAGTAAGAGTTTTTTTTTCCAAAGGATATGCTGAATAGAAATAAACCAAGCAAGATAATTCTGGATTTCCTTCATCGCCAACTGTACCATATTAAAGAAAGTTCGAGAAACACATAAGTTTTCTATAACCTACCTTCCAACATAACTTTCTAATTTTATTTTCGTACACTCTCTCTTTCTCATAAATTTCAACTATTCATTTTTTTAAAGAAAATTTCAACTATTTATGAAACCACAAATACAAGTAACCAAAAATTTACACATAAGAAAAAACAATTTTTGTTAAAAGAACTTAAATTTTATAAATGAATGACACTAATTAGTATTATTATTATTTTTCGAGGAGTGTTATTTGAACAACCATTTTCGTTGACAATTTGTGAGATAACCTAAATATACAAAGAAATATGAATATTGACACAAGAACCAAAGCAATAGAGAAAGAAAGTAAAAACAAAATGTGAGTATGAGAGAGAAAGTTGTCACAAAAATTATCAAAAAATATCGTTGAAATATCATTTCAGTTATTTTTTTTAACGGAGCTAGAAAATGTTTTCTTGTAGGTGGAAAAACATGTACTTTAATTTGACACGTGAGAGTTGTGAATGTTGTGTTGCAGAGATGTTCCCGGCGGTTGCTCCTTATCCTTCATACCGACCGACTTCCATTCGCTGCTCTAACGACCGACAGGCGCTTTTCAACCGCATTGCTCCTGTCTATGATAACGTGCGCGCTTCTTTTTTCTTTATCTTTCTCTCTCTCTCTCTCTAGTCTTCTTTCTCCTTCACACCTTTTCATTGTTGCAGCTGAATGATTTGCTGAGCTTGGGTCAGCACCGGATTTGGAAGCGAATGGCTGTTTCTTGGACTGAGTACGTATTTTGCTTCTTCACTTAATCATTTCCTTCTATTCTAATGAAATTAATTAATTTGATTGTTTTGTGTTTGAATAATTTGGTAACAGAGCAAAAAAGGGTGATCGTGTGTTGGATGTCTGCTGTGGAAGTGGTGATTTATCCTTTCTCTTGTCTAACAAAGTTGCCTCCAATGGCAAGGCAAACTCTTCTTCTCTTCTTTTTTTTTTTTTTTTTTTGCATTATGTTGAAAAATATGTTGCTAAATCATTTTTGCAATTTTACGTTGGAGGAGAGATTAAAATAGTTACAGAGAGACATGGTGAGGTACAAATATAATTAATGTGTTGTGAAGGGTGGAATAAATTCGGGTTTATTGGAAATTCCACCTTCATTGCGGTCTGCCCCTAGCTGCCTAATTACGATGTATTGGTGTGAACGATTGAATTTAGTCCCACATTCCCTAGAGATACGACCTATGTAGTGTTTATAAAGCTGGCAATGCATTTTATTGTTAATTATTTTAATGATTCTGCATTTAAACAATTAACAATTAACCGATTATTCAAGATGCATTAACATGGTATCGAACAAGACAACAAATCCTTTCTGGACATTGTTTATGGACATTTTGTTTGCATAAGAATTACTTTAATTTTTGCAACGAAATCACAGTTTTGTAAATATTTTGGGCTGTAGGTGATTGGTCTTGATTTCTCAAAGGAGCAACTAATGGTTGCCTCATCACGATCGTTTTCAACGAATTGCTTCAATAATATTGAGTGAGCATGGGTAACTTTTGCAGTATCCTGAAAGTAGATAACAGCCTGAAAGTATTTTTAAGAGAGAAAGTTGCTTTGTACACATTTAATCATTCATTTCTTTTCCATGTTCTCCAGTATAAAGCTAAAACAGTAATTATAGTGAAGATTACTCTTGTGATCAAGTTGTACATTAGTATCATTGGTGATAGTATAATAGGAAGATTTTAATCATTTGTAAATCCTAGGTGGGTTGAAGGTGATGCTCTTGACTTGCCGTTTTCTGATGCTTGGTTTGATGCAATCACTATGGGCTATGGTCTTCGAAATGTTGTTGATAAGCGTAAAGCCATGCAGGAAATTTTACGTGTGCTGAAGCCCGGTAGCTGCTGTGTCTCAACTCAATAACATATTGATTGGTGTTTATATAAAATTTGACACATGCTACTTTTTACTTTCCAGGTTCTACAGCATCCATCCTTGACTTTAATAAAAGCAATGAGCTACTAACTTCTTCATTTACGGTATACCCTTGCAACATATTTGTTTTGCACTGCTAAAGTTTAGATGAAAATCTATTTTTGACATGTGAATCTGAATAATAAATTACAATAATAATTTCAATTAACTTGCTTTCGTCTTTTTGATTCTTTGGTGTGAGCGGAAGGTCTAACCCCATTTCTCATTCTAGGAGTGGATGATTGACAATATTGTTGTCCCTGTAGCCTCTGTATATGGCCTTTCAGATGACTACAAATATCTCAAAAGTTCAATAAGAGAATTTTTAACAGGTTTGTTTTCAATTGAACTCAAGGCATTTATACAATCAAGCTTTCATTGGTACATGTTGATTCTGTTTTTAACATATTTTTTTTATAGTGGTAGGAGGAAAATACTAAGTGATCCTGTTTATCGATGTTAGAACTTTGTCATGTTGATCACCTAACTTAATAATATTCCTGTGATGCAGGGAAGGAATTGGAGAAACTTGCTTTAGAAGTAGGATTTTCTACTGCTCGACATTATGAGATCGGTGGAGGCCTCATGGGGTGCTTGGTAGCTAAACATTAGATGACATTTAGGCATCATCTTTGTATACCAATAAATTCCAACCTCCCCTGTTCAGGCTGTATAAATATAAACTGCTGTTAATTCAAATGCATTATAAACAAACGAACAATGGCTCTTTTATTGCCTGACATTCTGCTGTTAATTCTATTTGCAGTTTCAAGGAAATGTTCCAGTCATGTTTTCGTATGACTTTATATTTCTCAAATAATGATGCTGTCATGATTGTTCAAAATTTCAAACTAGTTATGAGCTGCTACATATCGGATTAATCTAATTTCTGTAGTAAATGCTAATCATGGAACTATACAGTTTACATTGTTTGCTTCCCATAATTGAAGTGTACATTTGGAACAGAAACTGATAAAATGCAATGTTAACAACCTTCAGTGTCATAATCCCGAGCCAAGCCAATTTACTTGTGGCACGGCAGACTTAATGTGTGCAGTGATTTATTTTCTCTGCGTTTCCATAGAAAGAGCTATTTGACATAGTAGCAACTGAATCAGCTGTTTTGTGGAGGTAAAATGGGTCGCCACTTGTGTCATGGAGTTCCATGGTACTCTCATCTAAGAAAGGTGGATTAGAGGGAGCAACAAGATGCTCCTCATTCTTGGTTAGCATCTGTAACGCCTTTGACATAGTTGGTCGCAATGAAGCGACCTCTTGGATGCATGGAAGTCCTATGTGAACCACTCTCAAACTCTCATTCTTAACATCACTATTACTGTCGTTGTGCAACTCTATATTTGGATCGAACAACTGTTCAGCAGTCCTCGACTGAAAATGCTTCCATGTCTGATGTTGCAAGAATGTGTGTCAGATAAAAGATAGAAAAAGAGTTCCTTAGTTGAACAACAATCAGAACAAAACAGCAGAGGAATCTGCAACTGACCACTATAACTAAACTGTCTGAATATTCTGATGCTTTGCTCCTGTTGTTCTGTCTTCCAGTAACTATCTCTAGCAGTAATACTCCGAAACTATATACGTCTGCCTTTTCTGTTAACTGACCATGAGCTAGATACTCTGGAGCCATATAACCCCTGCAGATCCAGGAATAGAAGAGTACAATACTATTTCAGATATAATACACTATTCTTTTTTGCAATAGTAGGTTGTTCTTTGCCTCTTATTTTGATTGTTCAAAACTTTTAGTATTTACCAAAAAGCTGTGTTATTCGAACAACTAAATTTCGACAACTTTTGCGACTACTATCTAAGTGGTTAACGCAGTTAAAATAGGCGGTTAATTACATTCAGAACATGGTTAATGAGCATATAAGGTGTAAAACTCATTAACCACAGATTTGGATGTGATTAACTAAACTTTTTAGGTGTTCAAAACCACGTCCAAATTCTTGGTTAATGAGTTTCGCCACCTGATATATTTATTAACTATCTACTAAACATAATTAACAACTTATTTAAGCTTTGTTAATCACTTAAAAGTTGTCACAACATTTGTCCAAGTTAGTTGTACAAAAAACATTTCTCTATACCAAAACACACATTATGTGTTATAAGATACTTACAAAGTTCCTGCAATAGCTGTGCTTATGTGGCTCTTGTCTTCTTGAAAGGACCTGGCCAAACCAAAATCTGCAATTTTAGCTCGAAGCTTTGAATCCAATAGGATGTTGCTGGCTTTTATATCTCTATGAATTATTCTGATTTTGGAGTTCTCATGCAGGTAAACTAATCCTTCAGCTGTCCCAATAATAATTTCATATCTTTTTTCCCAGTTTAGTTCTCTGCCCTTGTTTTTATCTGTAATTATGCATAAGACACTTTATATTTAGTTCATATTATGTTAAACTAATAATCACTTAATAGTCAAAGTGAGGCACTAGCTTAAACAAGCATGAGTTAGTTGTCTAAGTTACTGCATGAGTTCATAAATTACCAAAAATGAAGCGATCAAGACTTCTGTTAGGCATAAATTCATATACAAGAAGGCTTTCGGGTCCTGAACAACTGCATCCTAATAGTCTAACTAGATTCTTGTGTTCGACACCGCTAATTATGTCGACTTCGTTAGAGAAATCTGCTGCTCTATGTCTGTTGTTGAAAAATAACCTCTTGATAGCAATCTCTCTTCCATCTGGTAGAACTCCCTGCAGCAACCAAACTGTTAATCTGCTTGATATGTAAAATGTGTGGTTATTTATAGGTCTTAAGATAAGAGAAATACTTTATAAACCGTTCCGAATCCTCCATGCCCTATTTTTCTATTGTCATTAAAAGATCCAGTAGCTTTTTCCAATGTATTGTACTTGAAGTTCAAGCTTTTTTGCTCTAGACTCTTTGCTAACTTTTCTGCATCATTTGATCCTGGCAACCAGGACGACCATTTGGATCAGTAAAGTTTCTCAATGTAGTTGTGTTATAACTGCTAACGATTCCACAATTTGTTTGCAAGATAAATTGTAGCACTTTGAAAAGAAAAAACAGAATTTCTTACTATGATGATATAAATGGTGTGATATTCTAGGTTTGCTATTATTATTAACAAATAGAGATAAGCTATTAAATCTTATACCTCTTCTTTTCTTTTGAATGTATCTCTGTTTCCAGATATAAGCTCCAAAAGTTACGGCAACCACCACAACGATCACCGAACTAACTACTGCAACGACTATCACTACTACATTACCTGTACAAGTCAACAAATTGGATTCATACTCAAGATTTATCACTACTAGGTTTGTTAATTTTTCTCAATGCATGAAGCTACATCCTAGCATAATTTTGTCCACTAAAAAGTGCCGAGAACTACAATTTATTTACCTCCTGAACTCCCATTTTCAACTTCCTTGTTAAGAAAGTCAGTGTTGGAGTACCTCATGAAGCATCCGGTGTTGAGCGCCCGTCCTTCTGACGAGGGCAGACATCTCAAAATAGAAGATGACGCATGCTCGAGACATGCTTTGCAAGACTTAGAATCCAAACTTCTCCAACAATCAGCCAGAACATAAGCAGATTCATTCGATGTTCCTGATACAACTACTTTCCCTCTGGCATAGCCTTTATTTTTCGGTGCATCTCGAACCGCTCTTTAACACTGCCTCCTTCGCTGCTGCTTGAAAACCCGAGCTCTTCTTAGTTGTGTTCCCACACACAGTTCTATCTTCTTTTCCTGTATACTCACTAAAAAAACTATAGTTCACAGACCTCATGAAGCAACCATCAAGGTAAATGCGACCGGAGTTATAAGGGAAGCACTGAGGAAGAACCGTGCGCGCCTCAGCATAACACAACACACAGTCAAGTAATGAAAGATATCCATAGCATTGTGCTAGGCCATAGTTATCATCAGGTCCTGTCCCTGTAACTGCTGTGCCGAAGCCGGTACTGCGCATCTGCTCGCTAATCTTCTCCATAGTTGCAACAAAATTCGGAACAAAGATGCTTGTGTTATGCTCTACTTGATGGCCACATGTTATCATAACTGTCTTTGCTCTTGGTTCTGCTATTATAGTTTCTGATAGTAGTACAAACTTGATTAGAAGTAGTTTGAGGCATTGAGAAAATATGAGAGGGACTGGTTTCTTCATTTTCTGGATGGTCCAATCTGAATCACTTTCTTTGGTTGATTATATTGTTTACAATATTTATGATCTTAGTACACTGATTATATTTTTTCTTGCAATCCTTGAACTTTAGAAGAACTCTTTTCATCATAGTTTGAAGGCAGATTTTGGATGTTTGGTTGTGTAGTTGGATCACCTATATATCCTTGACTTTACTTGATAAACTTGTTGAAGACACAAGACCCCACTGTTGAATTTATTTATTATTATTGTTACAAACTTTAAAATATTATTGTTACAAACTTGATAAACTTGTTGAAGACACAAGACTCTTTTCACAAGACCCCACTGATTATTATTATTATTTTTGGTATGCTAATAAATGTGCAATAGACACTTGTTACAAACTTTAAAATATAATTTATTTATTATTGTTGGAAATTTTAAAATCCACATTTCTTAAAAAAAAAAAAAAATCCTCGTAATCACCACATTTTTCTCATTACATTATTCAATGAAATAAATTTTCAACAATGTAGCTTTTTTGTACATACATAGAATCCTATTTCACTATCTATATATATTTCTGTGGATATTTTAGTAATTAATATTACAACATTTTTCTCATATATACTCTTCGAAATGGTCGATTAATTGCTTAATTTTCTTTTTCTTTTTCTTGGGCTCTGCCCTCGTTTTGTACCAAAAATAAAATGAATATTACAACATAACTTCAGAATGAGGTGTAATTAAATTTTTGAGGAAGACTTTTTTAAACATTTACAACACACATCTTTTTTTAAATTGTTCATTTTAAAATTTCAATATACTTTGTTTGAAAAATTAATTAATTGATTTATTTTTAATTTTATTTTTGACAATTTTTTTCTTAACAATCATGTGAAATATATCAAACAGTGAATTGAAAGAGTGCATTGCTAACTTGGAATATTATTGGTGTCATTCAAAAAAATAATAATTTATTTTATAGAGTTTATACTATATTTATTTTATTGTTGGTGTTATTGAAAAAAATAAGTATAATTTATTACAATATGAAAGTCAAAATATACATGCTTATAATTTCAATCAAAATCAAATTCGTAAAAATTATTGTTTGTAATTTATACGCATTAACACAATAAAAAAAGCAGACAGACAAATACAAATTGTCTGTTTGAATGCTAATGGGAATAAAAAAAAAAAAAAACTTGAAAGAGAATTCTACCTGTTTGATTAAAACCTGAATTGTTGTTCAAAAAAAAAAAAACCTGAATTGAAATTTAAACGCATATAAATACTACCAAATCAAATCTTAATCCTCAAGAAGTTTCCTCGTTCTTACTAGCTTGAAAGAGAATTCTACCTGTTTGATTAAAATCTGAATTGTTGTTCAAAAAAAAAAAAAAAAACCTGAATTGAAATTTAAACGCATATAAATACTACCAAATCAAATCTTAATCCTCAGGAAGTTTCCTCGTTCTTACTAGCTTGAAAGAGAATTCTACCTGTTTGATTAAAACCTGAATTGTTGTTCAAAAAAAAAAAAAAAAACCTAAATTGAAATTTAAACGCATATAAATACTACCAAATCAAATCTTAATCCTCAGGAAGTTACCTCGTTCTTACTAGTTTGTCTAAATATTCATATTTCACGATAGTATATAAAGACTCAAAAAATCTATAAACTATTCAATATGACACTTTTTAATTTTTTTGTTTACCCAAACCCGACTATATCAATGGATAACAACACTCCTAAATCTCACCTTAGAAATTTTGTAAACATCCATATGGGAATATAAAGAAATGCATCTAGAGCAATGCTCAAAGACAATAGCATATATATCAACAAGTAGTATCATTCTGGTTGCTCTTTAGATTGTCCAAACTTAAGAATATACATTCCCAGCACTATATAATGGTAACGTTTAAGAAAATGTATAAGTAGCAGTTGAGGTTGTGGCATCAAATAATTATATGTTCAATTTTAAAGCCTAACTTGAACATGTATATTGTCAATTAAAATTGGCTTAAAATTGTGGTTATGACTGTAGTTTTATAGACGAGATATATTTTGATTGTGTATTTTTCTGAAATATTTTAATGATACTTACTTGGTACTCCAATTAATAACTTTTTGTTGCAACGAAAAGATAATATAGCTTTATGAGTTACCTACTCATGGTAATTCATGAATTACGGTTGATGCAACAAAGAGATAATACATCTTAAGTGAGATAGTTTTTTGTGACGAAGAGATAATACAACTTATGTGGATTCCGTTCGTCACAACCAAGAGGTGGTGTGACCTAAATGCACAAATTAAAATGAAATATAAAATGTTAAACATGATAATGTAGTTGCTTTTGGATTATATATGTTATAAGAATAAGAAAGGTTGTACATTAATTGAACAGTGGTTATTGTACATTTGAACTGATAAATCTTATCTTATTATATCAATTGTGAAAATTAGATGAGACCAAAAAAATCGGTTGTTAACTAGTAGTTTGTTAATTGTTCTTGATATTTGAAACATAAGATAAACAAGGGAGTATTGTGCATGGGTTACTTTAAGTTAGGTTTGTTGGGCTAAATTGTAACAAGTTGGTGTTAGCCTATGCGTCAATTATGGCTCAAATGTGGGTCGTGATATTATATACATTACATATAATTAATTCATTTTAGTGACGATTATGAAGAAACTTAAAAGTATTTCATAACATCGAATCTAGAATAACCCAAAATAAAGTTTTTTATAAAGTAACTTGTATAAAGTTTTGCGAACCAACAAATTTACGAGTAACATGATAATGGTGGTTTGAACTTATTTTGAGATACTCAAGATCTTTGTCTATTCATGAAATCCTCAAATCATGTAATTACTTAACAAAGGACCTTTATATTTGTAGCAGGTTTTTGCCAATGCTAGCATCTCCATTGGGGAGTATGCTATGCTTAACAAAATCACCATCCCTTTGTCCAATGCAGAAAAATAACTTTTCACATTATAACTCAGCACAAAACAAGAGGGAGAAAAATTGATTTAGAAACAAATCATACTCATAAATGATAAATCTAATTAAAAATAAGTCATTCTTTGTATAATCGAGGGCTAAAGTTACGAAGAAAGAGAACTACGAAGTATTAACTATAATAAATGATTAAATATGTTTTTGCTCCTTATAAATATACAAACTTTTCGTTTTAATCCCTCTAAAATTTTCACTGTTATTTCTCGCACCAAGTAGCAACGCTCTTTCTTGATCCATATACTACACTACATCTCATCTATTATATTTTCTTGAAACAACACCTCTTTGGCTGCTTGAAGTAACATAAAGAGCACACTGCCAGAGCTGCACCGACCAGTCCCATTCTAATAGTGAGTGCTTTGGTGGCACACTCTTATTTGTCTGCAACATAATAAATGAGGTAATAACAATCACCTTTGTGTATTTTCTACTAGTTCAATTCAAAGCCAGTATTTAGAGAAAATTAATTTATTAAGGTTCTATTAGTTGGCCACTGAGTTGGTTATCCATTGTTGATATACATATAATGCTGCTTTTGTCTTAATGTCATTACAACCCATTATTAAAATCATTAGACCTTATCCTTAATTATCAAGCTTATAATTACGGTTAGATTATGCAATTGGTGGAAAAGGAGTTCGATCGTGGACTAAAAACTGAGTATAAAGCTGACGTTTAAATTATGCTATCCTTGAAAGGACTTTTTTCATCATTGCCCACCCAAACATAATATAACAAGAGAAATGATATTTGTACAACCATTTTTGTACAACTTTTTTACAATTTTCTCTCTCATACTAACATTATCTTCTTATTCTTTCTCTTCCTTTTTTTCTCTCCATTGTTTTTGACCAATAAAAAGATAGCACAATAAGATTGTCCCAAAAGTTGTAGCAAAAAAGTTGTTCAAATAACATTTACTTATGTAATAATGACAAGATCAATCTAACTATATGTTTGTTCCATTAATCTTATATTAATCATAGCAAAGTATATTTACAATTACCATCAATCATATGCTAACCATAGTTAGCACAAAGAGATGTCCCATGCTAGTATACCATTACATTACATGTTTATAAACACAAGGGATAGTGAAAACCATCATTTTGATTTTGCAAAGAAAAACTGACTCTCAACCACAACTCAAATCTGATGAAACCATATTCTTTTTCTCTTTAACTAATTAATGAGAACTAAAACGAATGATATGCTCATAATGAAAAATATTTAATTACAAAATCTTTTTTCTAGTTGAGCTGTTATTTCTAACTCGAGGGACAAAGATGGAGACATGGAGAAAAAACATTTGATTCAATCTCAAACATACCTAGTATACACTCAGATGTTGTATTAAACAATGATGTGAAGCCAATCAATAATACTAGTCAATATAAAGTAGGAGAGCTTCATCACTTTACTATCACATCGAGTTTTCATATATACTCAAAGTTCAACTCATAACATTGGCATATCCTTTAGGAGTCGTCTTTCACGACAACTTTTACTCGATCGGAACTGACCCAATGATCTACCTTAATCTAGTATATAGGTATTAATTTATGTAGCTCAAAATTCAACGTGGACACAGAGGCGAAGCTAGCAAAAATTCTTCGCGGGGGCAAAAAAAAAATAAATTAAAATCAACATATGAAATTTAAGGATAAATTATATTTTTAGTCCCATAGATTATAACTTTTTAAGTTTAATCTTACAAAAATTTTATTCAATTTTTGTCTGATCTTTTTAAAATTTTACAAAAAAAAAAAGTGTTTTTAGTCTTGCATTTAATCTCTATAACAATAAATTAAGGACTAAAATAAACAAAATTTTGGAAAGTTAGTTTAAAAATTGTGAGTTTTGTAGATATCAAAAACAAATTTAATTCGAAACTTAACCATTATGTAAAAAATCACAACAATTTTTACTTATATGAAGTATAAATTAGAGCAACAACAAATGAAATAAAAATTGACAAAAATATTTAAATTTTTTGGGCAAAACACATTTTAAGAAGTCTATTTTATCCATAATTGACTGTTTAATAAATATATTATTAATGTTTTTTCAATGTAAACAAACAAGTTATTTGCAACAACTTATTGTACTTTTAATTTGTTTATAACTATTGTTGTTGAAATATTTTCTACCTATAGTTGTTTTTGAGATTGAAAGTATCAATCAAACCAATATAAATATATCTATCAATCATGTAGTAATTTTTTTCCTTCTTATTTATGCTAATTTTTGACAAACCAAATTTATTTGGGGTAACTCAATATTTATTATTTGGGATAGCTAAATGTAATTTTATACTGATCAATTCAAGAATAATTTATTTTTTGAGGTAGCAAAGGCTACCCCATCCTCTTGAGAGGAACCACCCCTGTGTGGACTCATAACTGTTGCACCATTTTCGTAGCAAAATGTTCACCATCAGCAATGACTTGATCGTCTACCGTAATCCAGGAATCTAGCCAATAGGTTGTCCTTTAAATAGCCTAACTCTTAAAATGAGCACAAATTATTATGACCTAAGCTTGTGAGAAGAGTACATTTCAAAAGATCAGTCCATTAAGGGAGAAACTAATGACTTACGCGCCACATTGATCTCTTTTATCTGCTTGATATTGAACTCATAACAGGTTGACTGGTTTGTTTAACATGGAAAGTCATATCATCCTCAATGTGTCTAGAAAGATTTGATGCAGTCAACAATCATTGTAAATTCTCTTGGCCATTGATGAAAAATCAAACAATTTAGATTCTAATATTTCATTTGCCAAAGTCATGATGTGAGTCATCTAATCTTTATTCAACGACTTAGGTCAGTCTACTATCGGACTACAATTATTGACTAAGGTGATGAATAGGTTTCTCAAAACTTATTTTCTAATACTTATTCCTTAAAGTTATATTTGTTGAAAATTGGCTTCAAATTTGTGGTTTGGAAGAACAGAGAAATCGTGACACGATTTCATCAACGTGTCACGATTTTCAGGCAGGGAGCATGGTTTCTCAGGGTGCTCAATCGTGTCATGATTTTGGGAAAACGTGACACGATTTTCAAACTTGTTGGGTACGTTTTCAGGATAAGGTTGGTCGTACCTTGGGTCGTACGCATTAATCGTGTCACGATTTGGAAAACGTGACACGATTTTGACAGCTGGAGACTCCTATATAAGTGTTCTTGTGCAGATTTTGAAGGAGAGCTTGAAGAGAGAGAAACTTAGATTACAAAGGAGGTAACTTTAGGGTTGAGTGTCTTTGTAGTGAGGATCTCTTGGGTTGGGAAACATTGTAAACACCTTGGATAGTGAGATTTCACCATTGGAAGGATCAAAAGCTTCCTTTTGTGTCTTCTCTTTAGGGTTCATAATTGAGAGAGTGGGTAACACAAATGGGTAGAAATTAGGTCTTGTTCTTGTGTAAGCTTGCAAGCTATTTTCTTGTAACTCTTTGTAACACTTTCATCATAGTGGATTGAAGAGCTGCTCTCCCCCCTAGATTAGGTCATATTGGACCGAACTGGGTCAACAATCTTTTGGTGTGTTTGTTCCTTTCTTTCAGTGCTTATCTTTGTGCTTTGTTTATGCTTGTGGTGTTGCTCTACACTTAGATCTAGGTCTGTTTTTGTTGTTGTTGCTTGGAGACACTTTACACATTGATTACCACTTCCTTTGCTCCACACATCTTTGTTATTCATTGGTGTGATTTTCACCGGAATTCACAACAATATTTCATAATCAACCATAATATTCATCACATAAGGACAAAATTACTCAAAAAACAAATTCTGATTCAGCAACTTATTGATAAAAGTAGCCAAAAGCAAGCATAACCATTAAAATATATACTTTTGTACAGTTCACAGCCCATCTCAAACTTCTAGGCATCTTCATACCATGTAACAAGGGAATCCACGTCTTCTAAATGAACCTAATTTTATGCATTAGCAATTTAACAATTGTTTTAATTAAAAGCAAGTCCTTTAAAAATTAAAAGAAAACCAACACTATTTCCACCATATTCCACTATATAAGCTATCTATAACTTCCACACAACTTCAAAACCACCTGAAATTCCTAATATTTTCTTTGCTAGCACTGTTTCAGAAAGTTTGAAATTTTTTTTGTTAGAGAATGAAGAGAAACAACAGTTTTTCTCAACTCTTTTTTATGTCTTTGTTGGTGCTTATCTTTGTCACATTTTCTGTGGATGCAAGGAACACTAACATAAAGAAAAAACTACACAAACATCACAAAAAATCACATCCTCTTCCTCATTATGATCCTCATCCAATTCAACCAAACACTTTTGATATTATGTCTTTTGGTGCAAAGGGCAATGGAGTTTCTGATGATTCAGAGGTAATCAAATGGGAGATTAAAGATTATAATGATTTTCAACTACTATAATATAATGTTCATCATAAAAATTTGTTTTGAAAGCATTTAAGATAATATATATATAGTTGATTATTTTCATTAAGCAGGCATTTCTAGCTGCATGGAAATGTGCATGCAAAGTTTCTGGTGCAACAATCAAAGTTCCAGAAAAACTCAAATTCCTCATTAAGCCTATTACTTTACAAGGCCCTTGTATGCCTGATCTTACTCTTCAGGTTTACTTTCATTTACCATTTTTTTGTATTGTGTTTAACCACTTGAACCAACATATTTAGCAACATGACTAACATAAATACATGTCATTGTTGTTTCATGAAATTGATATTATGTTACATTTTGAATGTTAGATGTTTAATGTATAAATAAGTTAATACAAATTGAATTATGACAGATAGATGGAACAATATTGGCTCCTCCTGAAGTATCTTCATGGCCAAAGTCCAATTTATTTCAATGGATAAATTTTAAATGGGTGCAGAATTTCACTATCAAAGGCTATGGCACTATTGATGGTCAAGGTTCTAATTGGTGGAGCTCTTCAAAACTTTATGATATACAGGTTCGATTTTAAATTACCTTCGCGTTTATTCTACAAACTTTTATATCGAGGTAAAATGTGATTGATGCGACCAGAATTTCCGTTGCGATGATGTAGTAGACCTCTAAAACTTTCAAAACCAAAGTCTCACTTTGTTGGTACAAATTCTTGCAGAAAACTCACTCTAAACAAATTCCAAGCATGAAGCCAACTGTAAGATTTTCATTTTTCCCCTTACAAAACTAACATTATTTTCGTGTATTTTTGTTTTAATTTAGAGTTTAATAGTTTCTCATTGTTCTTGTTTGACACTTCTATATGCAGGCTATAAGATTTTATTCTAGCAACTTTGTAAAGATTAGAGATATCAAAATCAAAAACAGTCCTCTATGCCATCTAAAATTTGACAACTCAAAGGGAATCAAAGTTGACAATATTACAATATCTTCCCCGGAAAATAGTCCAAACACTGATGGCATTCACTTGCAAAATACACAGGATGTAGAAATTCAACACTCTAATATTGGAACTGGTAAGACATTAAATTAATTTATTTTATATGACTATCTATCTAGCATCGGCAATTCGGATTAAAGAAGTGTCTTGTATCCGACACTGAGACGACATTGACACGTGTGGTTTCGTTCAATTACATCTATTTTCTCAAATTATTCATGATGCAAATGTGTCGGTATAAATATCGTGTCCGATGTTCTTATTAGTATTTCATAGTGTACATTCCATTTATACCTGAAAAAGTAGAATCTAGTAAATTGTTAAATCATAGCCATATGGTGCTTTGTCCACTTAGAATTGTTGAGCTTAAATTTGACAAAGAATGATTGTCTTTTCAAGTTTAAACGGTAAACTGTCACAGCAACTAACTTTTGAAACGTGCATTTTATAAAGTTAAACTAACTTCAACTTGTAACATTATGCGCATCATAGTACATATATTAAAGTTATTTTTTGTGACAAGCTTATAATATTGACACTTGTTATTGTATATATGTATTATCAGGAGATGACTGTGTGTCCATACAAACCGGTTGCTCTAATATTCATGTCCACCACATTAAATGTGGCCCTGGTCATGGCATAAGGTAAGAAAAAGAATATATAACCTAGCTAGTAAATGTTGGCCCTAGTAACTGATTATAATACAAAATTAATTTTGTGAATATAGTCTAGGAGGATTAGGAAAAGACAAGAGTGTGGCATGCGTCTCTGACATCATTGTTGAAGATATTTCAATGAAAAATACTCTATATGGAGCAAGGATCAAAACATGGCAGGTATGAACCTAATTACTTGTGCAATAATAGTAACTGAATATGTTAGAATTGACTTATTTGAACTTATTTGCTGGTATAAACACTATTCTAGATAACTTATAAAAACAACTTATGACATGTCCATAGTATGTTTTCACTTTTTAGCTTATTTTCATAAGCTCTTTAGAATAACTTATAACCTAAATGGAAAACAATTTGACTTTACAGTATCATGTTAAGAGTTTCACATTGAAAGTGATGCGATCAGAACAAATGTTTATAAGTGATGAGTATCTTCACCTCACAAGCCGGTTTTGTGGAGTTGTATGTTTGGTCCAACCATAAATATTAATTTTAAGAGAGCCTAATTCTGTGACTAAATTTAACGACGAGGGAGTTAGAGACGTATTTCATTTTTTTTGGTATAATTTTGATTGGTAGTTTTTTTTTCCCAGACCCTGCGTACCAGGAGCTTTAGTGCCCTGAGATGTCATGCCTTTGTAGTTTTTTTTTTCTTTCTAACATTATATGATCTGATTGACAATTTTAACTTGAGTAAATTTTTATCTTTGAATAGGGAGGCAATGGTATGGTAAAAAATGTATCATTTTCAAGAATCAAAGTCTATGATGTTATGTATCCAGTAATGATAGACCAATACTATTGTGACAAACAAATCTGCAAGAACCAAACAGGAACAGTGATAATTTCTGGTGTCAAATTTGATCAAATAAGTGGCAGTTATACTCTGCAGCCGGTCCACCTAGCATGCAGCAATTCCATCCCATGCACAGACGTTGATTTAACTGACATTCAGTTAAGACCTTCCCTTAGTTATAGGGGAATGCAACAAGCTATGTGTTGGAACTCTTATGGAAAATCACAAGGTCAATTAGTACCTTCAAGTATTGATTATTGTTTGAGAAGTGGTGGTGGATTAATTAAGAGGATAGCAAAGTCACATGATAGTGTATGTTATAAAATGTTATAGATGTTATCTTTAGTTAGTTTTGTAGCTTCCCTTCTCCAAATGCTTTTTAACTTTGTGAAGGTGGTTATGGTGTAAATTTTAGTTTTTTTTTTTTTTTTTTCCTTTCATTGGAATTGTAACAGAGTTGATTTATTTGGGTTTCATTCAATGCTAACTATTACTCTTTTGTTTTATTAACCATTGACTAAAATTATAATGTATGGAACCGAAAAGAACCAAAGAGGCTTGAAGAAGGGTAAGTATGGAACCGAAAAGAAATCAGAGAAGTGAGCAGTAACAAATGTTCCTCAAGTTGTGCCCAGCCACAAAAACTTCTTGCAAGTTGTTATCATTATCTTTATATTTAATGCATTTGATTCCTGACGCTAAAGTGGACAGACAAACAGTTTTGAGATCATGTTAGTTTGAAACATGAAGATTCACATTACAGTTACCCCATCTTTTTTTAATTGGGCCAGTCTAAGAATTCTGAATTGGACTGAAGCCAAGCGATATTAATCCATCTCTTTTCTATTGAAACCTTGCTTAACAACTTTGAATTTATATTTAGTTTTATCTTTTGATAGTTGAAACATTTTAACATAAGAATCAATAAATAATAAGTCGGCGCCTATTTCGAATCCTCTTTTGATTCGGTCATCGCAAAGATTTCAAAGCCGACAATTGTGTTAAGTCCTCTTTTAGTTCGATTGTCGCAAAAAATCTCAAAGTTACGTCAAATCCACTTTTGATTCAATCATTACGCAAATTTTAAAGTCAATGACTACGCTAGATCCTTTTTTGGTTTGGTCATCGCAAAAATCCCAAAACAGTGATTACGTCAAATCCACTTTTGATTCGACCACTATTCATATTCTGAAGTCGATGACTACATCGACCGCTTTTGATTTGGTCATCGCACAAATTCCAAAATCGATAACTACGCTAAATACACTTTTAGCGCAGTCCTCAAAACATTTGCAATAAAACAAGTTACTGATGCAGTATCAAAGGTAAATATTTTTGTATCGTCTCCACAAGGACTAGTGCGATATTCAAGCCGTTCAACAATCAATATTGTTCTAAGTGATAGAATTTTGATATGTTTTGTTTCATAAGCTAGACAGCTATGAAAATGTAAATGGTACAAGAATTAACAAGGAAATTAGTATGTTGGGATTGAACTTCATCAACCCATTTCATATGTATTATTATGATTAGTATTGCAATATCTAGTTATCACTCGATATTCTCACATGTTGCTCGGCAAACAATGTTTATGTCTGAATAATGTTGTGAGGTCGATCATATCGGTTAATCGACGATTTCTGAGCCTATTAACCAATATGATAGCATTAAGATTCTATTCTTTAAGTGAATATTAAACCCAAAAGCTATTTCTAGAGTTTAGTGTTTAATAGATATTATCCTAAGCTAGATTCAAAGGTATTTGTCAATAACAATTGAAACACGTATGATTAAAGCATTAAAAGCAAGGATAATCATCAATATCATGAATAATAATTAGAATCATGTAATATCATAATTAAAAGAGATACATACAAATAGGGTTGATTACATTTAAGGTTTAATTGCACTTTTGGCCCCCTATCTTTCCAAAAGTTGCAATTTTGACCTCCTAACTGATTAAAATAAAAAACAGCCCCCTATGTATTGGATCTTTGGCAGTTTTGGCCCCCAAAGCCAATTTTGACATAATTATCTATTTTATGAGTTCTGAAGCTATTTATACTGGTTTTGAATTTTGCAGCTCGCTTAGCCACGCTCATCTTTCTTCCCCACTGGGTGGGTTTCTGCCACACCAGCACTGAAGCTGTCAAAACCGCCTTAGCTCGCTTAGCCATGCTATACTTCGCTTAGTCACACTATACTTCACTTAGCCACGCCATACTTCGCTTAGCCACCCCATGGAATCCTGGTTTCCCTTGCTCTCTGTCTTGTCTTGCCTTAACTTCGCTTTGAGTTTGCTTAGCCACACTTCATGGCTTTGACCTCGCTTAGCTATGCCTCCACTTTCCTGATTTCTCTTGCTCTCTGATCTCTGAGTTGCTTCGTTTTGAGCTCACTGTGCCACCCTCTTGATCCATTTTTCTTCCATTTTTTATCTTAAATTCCATGGCAATTGCGTTTACCTACATAAATGATTGACATTAGGTATAAAAAGCACGTATTACAATAATTGCGTTTCCATGGCAATTGCGTTTAGAGCTTTTAATGAGGTAACTTGCTAAACAAATTAACGAGTGCCTTAATTATCTATGTGATTTATTCAATTTCTGGCGCTTATCAGTTACCAAACAAACGCATCACAAATCCACTTTCTTGCAATTAATATAATATTTTTACTTAATCAAATCAACAAACTTTTAACCAAAATCATCGTGACAAAATAACATTTTCTTTAAAATCAATCAACACACAAACATTTTCTACCAAAAACTAGGTAGCAGGAGATACGTAAGAGTAAGATTAAACTGTTATCAAACACAATAATAACAAAACTTTTTTCCCCCTATTTAAACACATTATATTTTTCATGTAAAAACTTAATTTTAATTCGCATCTAATAATAAGGAGAAATATATATTTTTAAAGTTAATAAATCTTCCACAATTAATTAGAGGTGACCGCTTTTTAAACAAATGTTGTAGGATGCTAATACTTCCCGAACCTAAAATATGGCATCAAATGTTTTCTCTATTTTATTAAACATTTGTGGCGACTTCATTATTTTTCACACAACCCTCAAATTTTTAGGCCGCTTCAGTGTATCAGAGCTCAAAAAACATACTCCGATGTGGGAGTATGTGCTATTTGCCTATCTCTCTATAAAACATCACCAGTAGGTTAAAAATGTACTCTTTCTTTTTACTCTTTTGATAACACATGCATCAATAATGATTAATTAATAATCATAACAAGTTGCTGGTGATATGAAAAGATTTGAGCTCAGTTTTATATTCGATTAATACACTAGTCTTAGAGGTAACAAATTGTCCTGGTGATGTGGTTGAGAACCTGACAGAGATAGTGCATTTGTAGACAACAATTTGTGATTCTAGTAGTAATATTAGATCGAGAAAGTGAAAATAATAAGTAAGGCTGCCATTTTTATTCATAACGTACCTATTATTATATTTAATCGTACCACGAATCCAAATAGCGTACCGACTATGTATACCCCATGTACCTAATTCTTTTTTATGCTGCGTATTGCGAACCATATAACTATGTTATATACTTCAATAAATTGGACTCCAATAGTAAATGACTTTATAACATTGGTCAATACTATGCTGGACGATGCCAAGTTAAAAAGAAATTTTGGATACATTTATAGATAGCCTCTTTAATAGCGTTCATTTTAGCTTTTAATGACGTTTGAGAAGCGCTATCAAAACTCCCGCCTCCAGACCACCGGGTGCTCCGACGTTGACCACATCAGTCAATTAAGAATATGCAGTTTGTTTGTTTAAAATATAAATGTTACTTATATGTATTTAAATTTGGAAAATGCTAACTTGTGTACATAAGGCACAAGTTAATGAGTCAAATGTAATTTTTTTTTTTTGTTGAAATCCGTACATTGAATTTAATTTTTTAACTTTTAATTGATTTTTTTGAAAGAACTTTTAATTGATTGAATGCATAAGTATTAAGGAAATATTTCTATTATTTGATTGCTTAATTTGTACCTTTCAAACACAAGTTAGCAGGACCCTTAAAATTTTATTTTATCATTGTTACCATATTGTAACATAAAAAATTGTTTTCCGAATATTGGCACAAAAAATCCTTCATAAATAGTACAATGCAAATATTTAAAAGGTTTTTTTGCATAAAAAACAACAAATATTTAAAAGGTTTTTTTGCATATAAAAACAAATATTTAATACTATCCAAATAATTAAAAGGTTTTTTGCGTATAAAAACAACAAATATTTAATAAAAACAGCTTAAAGCCTTAAACTATAGAAAACAGGTGTAACACAAAATTTTAATATCCAATTTAGGAAGTATTTATCATTTTTAGCAAAACCAACTGTTGAACTTCACTAAATTAAACAAGTGAAGTACGACAATAAAGTCTTAATAAAAAAAATAAACACTACCACTTCATTTAATTTCTGATATTGGAAGTGTTTACCAGATACACTTCCGTTGCATATTTTCAACATCATTCTAAGCTTTTTATTTATAGCCACTTCAACTCTCTTTTGCTTGCCAAAGTTTCAATGTGGGACTTCAAGCATTTGTATTAAAAAAAAAACACTATCATGATGTGGGATTTCTCTATATATTCACTATAATTTGCACCAAACATGTAGCGCTTTAGGACTATCTATGCACTCATAATGAACAACTTCTTAACACAGTTATCCAATCAGATACCATTATACAAATGTTTATAACAAAACATTATGGTAAGAACTGATTAGATGATTGTGTAGAATCTAGTTGGATGGATCAATTTTAGTGCAAAAGTTCTCTTAAGACTCAAATCCAAGACCTTACTTAAGGAAAGAATCACACTCTTTACTGCTTGTTTGTACCTTAGTATGTTGAAAAAAGGGAAATTCTTCGATCCGATTCTTTGTCACTATTCACATCAGGCTTCGGAATTATTTGATATGACCCCTTCTTCCTCAACCATTTCATGTACTTTTATCCAAGCTGGGAATGCTTGATATATGCCATGTCCCAGCTTGTGGGGGACTATTAGAGAATGAAGGAAATAATAGTAACACAATTAGTGAGATTACTTGACTTGCAAGTAATCACACATAGCTTAGTGAATAACAGTAATTAGCATCTAATTAGTGTGAACTTCTCTCGCGTGGCAATTTTGCTACAACTATTTATATGTGTTACGAGGATTCTCCATGGACTGTAATGTTACATTGGTTGAATTGGAACAAAGTGCATGGACACAGCATAATTAAACTTTATCTTTTGGTTAATCGAAGATAAAATACTATTTTTAGATTCATGATAATCTTCCTCTGTTGGCTCTCGTCTTTGTTCATTTTTTTCCTTTCATGATATAAGTTCTCTTTCATATTTTTTTTCTTGAAACAAATCACCATTTTCCTCTTCTTCTATGACTTAAACGCTAAAGTTGAATTTTGTAAGAATTTTGACTTAAAAACTGATATGGAAATATTTAGCCAAGAGTTCATCAAACACACAGAGCATAAGCTTAACATACAATTTGCAATTTATTATTTCAATACCACACGAATACTTAATCTAAGCTATGGTTGAAAAGATTCGTCGTCTCCTTCATATGGATTGGACGGTGGTGATGTGTCACTCTTATCGGGAAACAAATTATTTAAAGATGCTTTAGCTAATCTTGATTGTTCCTTGCATATATGTATTTGATTTTATGAGTCATGTCCGACTAAGATTAGTCGTTGATTTGTTGGGGGTTTCTGTCCCATGGTTGATCTCAATGTATTTTTCTTTTTTGAGTGTTAAACTCTCTTTGTAATCCCAAAAAAGTAAAATAAACTAAACTACAGTTCATATATTAAAATCCACCTTCAAATTGATCAATAAGTACAAAAATAACTAAACAACATTCAAATGCACAATCTAATTTAGCAACTTCAAAAACCCTAACCTAAAAAATGAGATGGAATGCATAGAGTTGGAGAAATTAAACACTTTCTTGTTGGGTGGTTGATTGAGTTTGAATCCTATTGCTTGAATTTCAATTGAGGGAGTAAGGAAAGAGTTTGGAGGAAGGAGAGTGTAAAAAATGATTTGAAACACAAATGAAATAAATTGGTTATGTTTATGTATGTAAAATAGGTGTTTTAGGTCGTAACTCCCGAACTTGAGCGATCAGGAGTTACAATCTGAGATGGGGTGGGTTTTAATATTGGGATTTTGTGGGTATATGAGCAATTGAAGGGGTCTATAAAGCACTCGTCCTATTCCAAACACAACACCAACTAAGGGCGCAAAATACATCTTTGGTGCAACAAATACTTATCGAACAGAAGTGTAAATAAGGTCCATATCGTGTGATAGTTCCACTTCCATCCACACCAATTCTACTTCAAAGATACACCAAACAAAAACTCCAATGGATAGGGGTTTAGGATTCCCCGCATCCTTAACATCTCATGTCCGCGATAAAGACCAATAGATAACGGTTACAAAACTCCTCCATTTGTAACCGCACACCAACAATTTTTTAGCCTTAACACCTTGGATTCTTGCTCCCTAGTCTATAAAGAGGGCTCTACGGTGTCCTCCTAAGATACGATTCATTCTAACCTTAACTTCTCACTTTTGTTGTCATATTGTGGTTGACTAAGCTAGTCCTTTCCCCCACATTAAAATAAAATATCTCAGCTAACCAATTTTAGTTTAAAGAATGTTAATTTTCTAGTTTTTGGATTTTTTACTATAACTTCTCCAATACTCCAGAAAATACGGTAAGATGTGTGAACTTTTGAAACAAAAAATATGTATGTCTTGAAAAATAGAAATTTGAATTACTTGTTTGTTCAAAAAAGAATCAACTAATGAGTATACTTATTGCTGATTCTTGCATTCTATTTCTCCACACACTTCTTTCTTGTACTTCATCCGGTCACATTTATAAATAAAAAATAATTTTTTAGATATATTGAATAATTAATGTATCCAATCATATTTATGAGTTAAATACATTAATTATTGAATGTACTTAAAAAGTTGTTTTTTTGCTTATAAATGTGTGACCGGAGGTAGTACTTGTAAACGAAAATCAAAACTTAGATTGGCCAATTCCCATAAAATTCTCGCCATGATTCCTGTAATCATTTCATTTATAAGACCACTCTATTTTTTATGAGAAGACTATCAGATGGTGCCAATCATTATCAAAATGTATTTGGCATTTTGGTCATTGTAAGAGGTGAAAAAAAATTAATAGGACATGATTCTTTGTTGGTTTCGGATACATATTGCTCATCAAAGTAAAACAAAGAATGAATATTTATTTTGTTTTTTTTTTGTTACAAGAATATTTATTTTGTTTGATGAGCATGTGAAACCAACAAAGAATCATGTCATAGATATATGATTTCTCTACGAATTATTGTCCCATACAAGTGAGTAGTCAAAAGAGAAATAATGGAAAATGCATCGAAAGTGATTAACATACATGGTCATTTGGCCAAATTATTTGATTTTAAAAATAAAAGTTCAGGTAGAATTTAATATTTTTTTTTTACTTTTAGATATTTATATCCATTTTTTATTCAAATACATTTAACTTTTTCAATCTATTTTACTTATACTAGCGTCAATTTTTTCGTACACCTGCCGCACCAACACTAATAATATTGGCAGCCAATAATTCAATTATTCTTTCCTCAGAAAAAGAAAAAAAGAATTCAATTCTTCGGAATTCTGATCGACGGGGATTAATAAATATCTAAATATTTTATTTTATTATATTTTTGAAGGATCTCTAAATATTTTATGGAAAATATCAAATGTAATTTATTTGGTTGGTTGATAAAATAAATAATAGAAGAGCCGTTTATTTTTATTTATTTTTTATATTTCCAAATCTAAGCATTTTATCTCCAACATATCAGAACAGCTTTTTGCAAAAAGAGATTAGTTTTACCACTGTGTGCATGTGTATGGATTATAAAAGTACATCATTAATCATAATTATTTGTCCCCATAACTTACAATTTACAGACCTTACCCTATAAATTATGTAAATGGTTTGAGAAACATGATCATGATGTAAATGATGATGTATACAGTAATAGAAAGACATGGCCCAAGAGATGATGTTAGCATGCAATACATGAAATGGTCACAACATTTTCAATTGCCATGTTTCATGCCTTTTTAGGATTTAATTGTGTTTTAGTTTTGAACATGAAAAGTTGGTCATGACACTTAAACTCATTAGACAAAATCATTGTTTAGCATCACTATTTCACCCTTGCAAAACCTTAATATATTCCTAATTGGCCTCTTTTGATTTACCTTTTGGCGTTTAAACCTTATAATATACACCAACATGTAGAGATAGATTCATCATTTAAATTCTAGCACCTACCTTCTTCTCATGATTCTATTCTCTTCTTTTTATAACCACTTTGCCAATATACCACTTTTTAAAATTCTAAAGTTAGATGCCTTAATTTGATACTGTTCTAGCATGCATGGAATATAACTGCTATGAAATTCACCCAAAAGAAAAATAATTGCTATGAAAGCGAAGAGAGAACATGTTATAAAATTTGAATTTACTTTTATGCTTGGTTTTATGACGTAGCTGCAGTAGACTGCAAACCTCTATATTATATTGAGAGAAATGATATTTGTACAACTATTTTGTGACAACTATCTCTTTCATACGCATATTATATTCTTACTCTTAGTAGTACCTATTAGATACCAAGAATTGTAATACTAAGTCACCCCATTGGAAATTAAATGCAAATGTTTCTTGCCAATCATTATACCACTTCAAAATTAAAGGCTAGGAAGAGGATTATAGTAATATCCTTGACGGCGAAGTAAAGGATAAAGAAAATCTTTCAATGAAATCTATGCCACACCTGTTCTAAAATATTGCACTCCCTAACCTATATATCATACATCTAAATTCATAAGAACAAACTCGGAATGGGTCAATGTTACATCTAAATTCATTATTTTATTTACAAAATATGGTCAAATGGCTGACCTGAAATTCTGATTGAACTTTTTGTAGTGAACCGAACCGAGCATGACATGTAATAGCTACTTATCAAGCCAATTGAGTCATATGTTAAGACAAAGTGTCTCACGAGTCGGGTCCTTGGCGACAAACAATTTTCTCAAAATCTCTTTTCACTTTTTCAGTTCTATCACCATTTTGGATCTTTGTTAGTGATAGTTAGTTACTGTTGATCACCTAATTTTAATACAGCTTTTGGTAAAACACTTTGTATTTTCCTTATGTATTATAGTCTTCATCCAATAGTAAGTAACAGTCATATTAGTAAAAAGTATTTATTCTAAAAAGAATTGTACTTTACATTTATTATTTTGTAGTTTTAATTGCTTTTTTCGAATTAATACTATATTCTTTTCTTTTTTTAGAAAAAGAGGGTCAAAACCTAAAAAGAAAGAGAACTATAAGGTTACATGAATATTTTTAGGCATGCAACCTCCAAAAATATAATGAAAAATGAGACTTGAAATCCCACTATGAGGAGTTTCTATATTATGAATTTGAAAAGAATTCAAAGAATAGCTAAAAATTAGCTAGCCAATCAGTGCTTTTATTACTCTCTCGTCATGTATGATTGAGATACACCTGCCAATCCATTTCCCTCTTGTCAGGTATGACTGTGCACCTGCAAATCCAACTTTAAAAGCTCGTGAACGTGTCGCATCAAAGTAGGCGGTTTACCATTAACTTTGAAATTTTCAATGATCATGTCAAACAGGGTTTGAGTCATTTTTCACCTAAAGATGACCAAAACCTTGTCTCCAAGCAAGTTGCATACCCATGTACATTCTCCACATCTCAGAACTAAGAGCATCACAAGTTTCAATTTTACATGAGTACTCGGTCAATCATCTCCTATCAGAGTGTTGAAGGAGACCACCACACCCAAACTATCCTAAGAGTGTCCATTTTGCAATACATCAATAGAAATAGTGTTACATAGACACAAACACAATTTTTTTTTTGTTCCATGTAAGGATAAATGGGGATAATTTAATAAAACCATTATTATTTTTTATTGATGTAGAATATCAAATGCTACAAGGTTGAAATAATTGCCTAAAAAAATTATAAATACGATTATTGCTCTAGCAACTAAACAGTGATGTGAAACTCATACAATCTAGAGTCAATGCAACCCACCAGCTGCTAATGATAATGTCAAAAAAGAGTAACTTTGGCTCCCACTCTGAAATGCCACACAAAGTGGCTCCCAAATTTCTCTTTTTCCATATGCCTCACTTCCTCAAGTTAATCTCACATCTTCAACTGGGAGACACCATCATTATATACTTAGGCCCCACAATTATAACATTATTCCACAAAAGAATTTCAGAAGAATATATAGTCACCACCAAGTGACCAACTACATATAGTGAGTTGAAAAGGCCACTTGTGTAACACCTTATATGGAATGAAGACAGAATTTTGATGGAATATATGACTAAGACTTCAAATCTATGAGAGATAACGATGAATCAAAAAGATAAGAAAGAACAAGAATTTTCTTATAATTTAGCTTATGGAATGTCAATTATATTTGAGTGATACACTGATATTTTATCACCAATAAAAACAAATTTATTTATTTTCCTAGATAGATGAAAAGATAGTCCAATAATAATTTTACTTATAGTCAAAGAATTTGTGTTGGGAATTTCGGGGAGTCAAAAAAATTTGGGTAAATCATCGCATTGAATTAAGATCAACCGTAAGCGAATTTTGATATCATATTTTTATCAAATATTCAATTTCTAACTCACATTTAACACATTATTAGAGCTGTCAAAATGGGCCGGGCCGGCCCGTTTAGCCCGATTAATTATAGAGCTTGGGCCTTAAATATTGAGCCCGGATTTTAATAGGGCTTTTTAGCCCGGCCCTAAAAAGTCCGCTACCCGTTAGGGTTAGCCCGAACGGACCGAGGGTAGCCCGCTAGCCCGCATAACAAAAAAAATCCTATAAACTATATATATTTTTCAAATAATTCTTTACTTAGTTGATTATCAAAGTAATAAATAAAAGTGAAAATTCAATGAATTAACACAAATATACATCTAATATAAAATTATATTTACTCGTTTTGTTATTTATAATTTTAAAGATCGAATATATAAATATCCATAACCATAACGTATCTAATTTATTTAAAATTGTTTTCCTCGCCGTTTAGTTTACGACGTTTATACCAAAATGTTTACAATTTATTTTTGTTCTAGGCATTATTTAAACATATTAAAAATATTATTTATAAAAAAAAAAAAATATAGGAGTATTTATAGTACTTTTTTTATAAAAAAAATATATAATTTTTAATACGGACCGGCCCGTTAAGCCCGCGGCCCGTGTAGGGCCGGGCTCGGGTAGTATATTTCAAGCCCGTTTTATCAACCGGACTTTTTGACCCGGCCCGATAAAGCCCGAAGCCCGTTAGGGCCGGCCCTAAACAGGCCGGACCGCCCGTTTTGACAGCTCTACACATTAACCTTCTTAATATACATGTTAATTCCTTAGTGCATATGTTCCTATTCAATCCAATATTTGTTTATAGCATTTCATGCTTCTTTTTGTTTCAGTGATCTCATATCAGATTGTGAACACTAATGCAATGAAATTTTCCTTCATCATTTGTAATAAACAAAGACCCACGTTCTTCTCTGACAAAATGTGTAATCAATCATGCATATAGAAACCTATTCAGCTGTAACATGCATGTCCATATTCCGCAGTTATACAAGAAAATGCATCTAAATATTGCCTTTAATTAATTTCCACAACTATGCATTAAATAGAGGCACTTTCCCACAATAGGCTTATCCACCCTTCAGCCTTCACGCATGCACTCTTTACCTATTGACAATTGATTAATTCCACAATTGTCTTCAAAATTCACTATAGACTATAGTTATATTAATTTTTTTATGTTCATCTAATTGTGAACTACTACATCATTCTGTTAAATTTTAGCAAATTTTCCCTTTTCTCACGGCTTTGCAATCATAGATTTCTCTTTTATACACACAACACAACCAACAATTATTAGCAAGCAAAACCATTGGTTGTTATGTTGTTATACTATAGCTTTCTCATATTAATGTCAAATTAAGTTTTACATCAATCTCCATCCCTTCGTTTCAAAATTCCATCTGTCAAGATAAGGATTAAGTGATTAACCATCTTAACTCATGAAAACCATAGTTATAGTGAGTGACAAGTGACAACTTTTAAGACATTATCAATTAAGAAACTGTCGTAATAAATTTAGTTGTTCAAGAGTCAATGTTGATAAAAACTGCAGCCTATAATTCAAATTAGAGTGAATATTCAATTTTTTCTCATAATTTTTTCTCGATTCATTATAGTCTCCGATAAAAAAATTGTCCCCAATATAAAAATAACATAGACTAGTTTGAGTTTATCTTTTGTCGGAAATTAAATTGGATTATGGAAAAATTGTGAGGGACTAAATTGAATCATCATTCTAAATTAAGTTTTTTTCTCTCTCTAAATTACTTTCACTAATTTCATCTTTTTTACTTCTTTTATTTCGAATAATATCTCCATGTTTTTATGAAATGCATGCTAACCGACGGCAGTCATGCTTCAATCAACCAATAACCTAACCAGCAACGCAGTCAAGTTGACGCAGAACGGAAGCAAGGAATAGCAAGCGTTAAACCTAGAAGATAAAACAACAAGTTGCAAGCAACAAACCTGTCAAATAAGAGTTTCCAGAATCCACCAAAGTGGAGAAAGGATCTCGATAATTTTATTGAATGCAAAAAATTTCTCTTGGGTTACGAAAGTACTCTTTAAATAGTAGGGGAAATAACAAACTCGAATGGGCCGAAAAATAACAAACTGAAATAAAACAGAAAAATAATAAATGTGTTGAAATAGTAAAATGCGGTTTTGGGCTTCGAAAGACTAAATTCACCCCTACATCATGGTGAAGCGATGACTTATGCTCATGAGGTTCGGGACTTTTATAATTTGAGTCAATCTGACACCAGATGTTAAATCTGCACTATTTTTATTGAACCTTTCTTGCGCGCCACTTTATCTTCAATAAGTGCAGCCACTTTGCCTACATCACAAGTAGTCCACCTTGAGGCATGAGGCTAACCACTTGGAGTGTCTTGCTCATTCATCCTTCCACCATAATTTTAATCTCCGACCATTTGTGTACCGGTATGCTAAACTCAAGTTGTGTACCATAAACGTCAACTTAAAATTAACCCTTTGTCTGAAAATTTACGTAGACTAGACTTGATTAAAGATTAGTTTGTTTTCAATTTTCATTCAAACAACATATGGTGATGATGAAACAAGAAAACATATTATTTTGCCTTTTGTGTTTATATGTCCTTGTTCCTTGACATTCAACTAACTTGTACCTAAAGTACATTGCTGAATGTTTCTAAATGTAATCAAGAGACATGAGTTTCTGGTTTCATTGAGATTAAGTAATTTATTTATTTATGCTGGCCAATTAGCTGTAATGACAGTGACTCACAGGGGACCAGATTCTGTATATGTTTTCCATTTTTGTTGCTCTTAGAAGTTAGAAAATTCCAATTAGTCAATTACTATAAAATTTGAAAATTCATAGCTAGAAATAAAGGGACTGCTGGCAAAATGGTAGGCATCATTGCTTGAACCCAAAAAGGAGAAACACTGTGAAACAAAGGCAACTTAATTTAGCTTTGGTGCTCTCATAATTAAGCCTTCTCATAGAGTTTAAAACTATGTACTATATGTATCTTTATTCAAATCCACAATATATTGCTGATTTGCTGGTACTAATCATTTTGATTGTAGATTTAGGTAATATACATGTAAAAATAGTGAGGTCTAAGTAAGTTAAGTTTTACTCAAATGAAAATATTTTTTTAATTGCATTCAAGTGTACTGCATGCATGCCTTCTTATGGTTTTTGTATTGCATCTCTGATATGTTTAATTCTAATTATTCTCATTTAGATTATTATAATAACTGGATTTGTAATTTATTAAGAACATAATAATCCTATCTTTTTTTTAAGTGATGTGACTAAATTATTTCTCTTTTAAATTTTATCATTTACGTGTGTGCGCCTAAATACTTTTGATTTGAGGTTGTGCCCAACCAAATACTCCTCGATGATAGATACAATGACCAAATCCGACCCATAAAAATAAATGTGGATGCCTTTAATTCAAATAATTTTTAGTAAAAGAGCACAATTTGATGGGAAAATACTAATTAAAAAAACATGCTTGATTCAGCCTTATTGAAATAAACAATCCGTAAGTCCTAAACAAACGGGAAAATATCAAAATTGTTACGCTAAATATTCATGGTATCTTTGGTTCGAATCCAAGATCTTTCATTTACATTTGTGTTTCATGTGCTATTTATCACACCATTGTGACAAAAAAAATATATAGTTTTTCAAAATTAACAAAAAAATGGTGTAAAAACAAAATACTACTGGAAGATCGACATCTTTTTCAGAGTATCAGTCGACACAATTTTCTCAGTGAAAGTGAGACTTAGTTATCTATGACGCCATCAGACCCTACACAAATGTCATAATTCAATCCTTCTAAAACTTACATTTTCCTACACGTTAGCTGCAAAACATTCAAACTAATTAATGTGTTTTAGTTTTTTTTTTTTTTTTCTTACGTTAATTTTTCTTTTCTATATTAACCACAATGAGTGCTTAGCACAAATTAGTCATCACTATACCAAATAGATACTATGTTTTTAATATACATAATGCTCATTTCTATTCTCCTCGTGTTCCACTCTTACTAATATACCTAAGCATAGTCTAATATATATATATATATATATATATATATATATATATATATATATATATATATATATATATATATATATATATATATATATATATATATATTAACCATTTTTTTGTTACTTTTGAAATTAGCCTCTAATTTTTTTTTAGACAAAGTGGTAAACACCACTAAAACTCACATACAACTACAAATTCTAAGAATAAATTCAGATGAAAGTGTTCAACTTAACAATTTTGTCATTATCACTTGAGTTAAAATTTAGGAACGAACCACTTATACTCTGGTTTAATAAAACAATTTTTTCTTACAAAGGAAAAGAATTTAGTGAGCAAATAGAGTATGATAAGTGGCCTTCATGTAATTAAGTATTGTTTACATTTAGTTAAGTTGGTAAACAGTATTAAAATATTGAGCCCCAAAAATAAAACAATAGACAAACTATAACTATGATATGCATGGAGGGTGAAGCACGTAGTTGGATTAGGGGCACAAATACAACAATTTCGCTTCACTTCCATATAGGGTTGGAAATGAGTCGCGTCGAGTCGAATTTGTCTGAGCTCGGCTCGACTCGATAAGAATCGGTTCGGCTCGAAACTCGACTCGAGGGACCTTTTTTTGGGCTCGAGTTCGGCTCGTTTAAAGTTCACGAGCAACTCGGTTCGGCTCGTTAAGTTCATTTACTCGAATCACATAATTTTGAAATTTATTTTATTATTTAAAAAATTGCATATTTTAAACCTATTAATATTTTTAAAAAAAATTATAAAAAAAAAACTAAAGCAAAGAGGACTACAGTCATTCCACAAACGTGAAATAATAGATTGTCCACCTTCATATCAAAGAGTAGCAAAACCGCTTCTTTTATAGACAAGTATTGTTGTATCTATCTCAAATACTTTCGATGTGGGACAAAAACAAAGTAGTGTTTAGCACCATGGCACTATAAGCAACATATTTTCATTGCTAAAAACTATCCAGTGCACTCTGTTACCATTGTTGTTTTATATTGCTTCTATTATATTTTACTATTAGTTAAATATTATTACCTAGCTAGCTTTGTGTGTGTCTATATATATATATATATATATATATATATATATATATATATATAATCGAGTCAGTTCGTGAACCAAACGAGTCGAGCTATATATAACTCAAGTTCAACTCATTCAGTTAACGAACTTAATCTTTAGCTCAAGTTCGGCTCGTTTGGTTCATGAACCAAGTTCAACGAACTAATTATCGAGTCGAGTTCCGAACTGTATTCGAGTTGTATCGGTTCATTTCCAGCCTTACTTCCATATGGTAATGGCAACTAGAAAATGGAGAGCCAATATTGTTACTATGATACCACGGTGTTATAGATTTTTGAATTTAAACATTGTTGAATGTGGTTCATATTCATTGATAAGTGTGCCGACGCTCAAGCGTAACCAAATAATGAGCGTCCATCTTTTAAGCTTGACTCATTCGTATACAAGTGCGAAAGTCTAATTCATCATCTTACTTGGTTTTGAGTAATCCTACAGATGATTTGGATACGATATATTATTTCACAACTTTAAAACATTCGATATGTGGGTCCTTCTAATTATACGTTGTTTAACATCCACTTTTTTTTAACTTAACATAATGTTACATGTATACCACGAGTATTAACATGAACGTTACATGTATACCACGAGTACAAATTAATCTTGTAGATAATTGCTCTTGTTTTGTCACAAGATTACCACGAGTATTAATTTTCTAGTTGTAATTAACTTATCCAAATCCTCCAAAGATTATAAAAAAAAGTATATATAGGAAATTATCTCATTGAGAAATCAAAGTAGGATAGCTTTATTGTTGCCCAAAATAAGAGTAATGGAGTGCTATGAAGTGTTGCTGACTCAGAATAGAACATCTTGGGAAATGAGAAAGGAAGAGAGACTGAAAGCAAAGATAGAACTTTGGAAACCCAGAATCAATTGTAATTCCTATCTGTCCTCACTCCTCACTCAGACACAAAAGTAAAGAATAACAGAAATCATCAGTCCCATTTTGCCCCAATAAACTAACAAACATAAAAGATAAAGTTTCAGTCCTTGTATTCTAGACTGGAAACATGTCTTGTTATCTCTTTCTTCCTTCTCTTTCAAGTACATTATTTATATTCAGAATATATTAACCCTTTTCATAATTGATCGTATTAGTTACATATCCATTTTTTAATTTAATTAAAGCACCAACTAATAAAATTCTTTAGTTGAAAAAATATATCATCATCAACAATTGCAAAAAGCACATCATTAAATTATGCTGCAAAAAGAACAAATGGTTGCTTTATCATGATAACCATTCGAATATGATTTTTTTTGGATAAAATTACAACAAAAGTCATTTTTCTTAATTTGTTTTTATAAATCTAGTCATTTACTTTTTTTTGTACCAGATTATTCATATATGTGTAATAGTTTGAACATTTTTTTACATATTCACTTCACCGCATGTAATCATATTTACATGTTAGATTCACCGTTGGACATTAAAATGTGGATGTCTCTCTCAGACAACATCTGAACTTTAATCTATCATGTTATAAGAGCTCTTTTATTTTGAAAGACAGAGATTAGTCTCTTTTGTTAGATTCAGTGGTGGCCCTAACGGTGGGCGAAAGGAACAACAATCCAATGCACCAGATTTTTAGAGGTATCAAAATGATTATTTTTACTTAATAGTTTTTTTTTTTTTAAGGAATTTTTACTTAATGGTTGTTACTATATATATATATATATATATATATATATATATATATATATATATATATATATATATGTATATATTGGTAAAGAAATATATATTTTTGTAACTCGTTTTGGTTAAATCTAATGAAAATATATATTTAATTTTTTTTATTATAAATGAATCTTTTTGAACAAAAAATACAAGAAGAAATTTAAATAGTTAAAAGGGCAGAACTTTATTGATTTGTCCATGACACCAAAATTCTTAAAAACGACCCTGGTTAGATTCAATTAGCGGAGGAAATCATATTTAAAACACAGTCAAACACTAAACGTAAATACCATTTTAAAACGAGATTCACGCCTTCATTTATCATTTTGTGAAAGACTAACTCATTTCGTTAGACTCATCCGCGGTTGATCCGTTGGACGGACCTTTATTTCAGATTTACATAAAAATACTTTAAATGTATTTTTTTTTACATAAGCCATGTATTAAATAATCTTGGATAAGCAAAAAGATACCTTTGAAATTCAACATATATTTATAAGCTGCTATGATTCGTGTACCCCTTCCCTTGTACACACTCCTATAAATTTTTAAATTTAGCACGATTTCATCACTAATCTAGGCATTTATAAGGGCTCCAACCCACATGGGCAAAACTTGAATACAACCCAACCCTTTCATGTATTTTAATCATCCACCCAACTCCTGAAACCTCAAGTTGTCAGTAACATAACCCAAGTTTTGACTCACAAAGAGAATAGAAGCACGTTATACAATTATATACTATGCTTCCAAGGCATTGAAAATAGTGAAAGAAGTAATTAACCATACTTAGAATACTCATTTTTATGTATATTCTATAGTATAGCTTTGGTGGAAGATGTGTTTCCCTTGCCACAATCAAAATCTAGGAACACACAATTTTGTTTTTGTAGATGGAAGAAGAAGACAAGATCAATGTGAACTACTTCAAACGGATTCTTCAATAGAAACAAAGAAAGGAAAATTCTTAAACATGGATTTTAGCTTGTGTTTGACTTCTCCAATCATTTACAATCTTGTACATTTTCTTCTTGTTTTTTCTTTCCTTTGTCCTGTTTTTTCTTCCTCAAAAATTGATAACAACCCTGTTGCCAATAACACTTTTAAACCAAAGGAAGAGTTGAATAGAATGAACATCATAAGATATCGTCTTCAACAGATCAATAAACCTTCTATTAAGACAATTCAGGTATGTCAAAGTTTCATGCTTTTGTTTTTTCACTTCCCCTGTTTTTGCTCTGTTTTTTGTTCTGCTTCATGCTCTGTTTTATCATAATTTGTTGATATATATTTTTGGTAATTTTTTTTAGAGTCCTGACGGTGATATTATAGAATGCGTTGCGTCTCATCAACAACCAGCTTTTGATCATCCTATGTTAAAAGGACAAAGACCACTGGTAAATTCTAATTGAGTCAAAAATAATCTCTAAGATTTTTATTACATGTATAGGTTAAGGTATAAAGGAAATATTTATATAAAAAAAAATGTAATTTTATTTTCTTGCATGTGTGCAGGATCCTCCAGAAAGGCCTAAAAATCATAACAAAAGGGATGTGTTGAGTGAGAATTTTCAGTCATGGAGCTTGTCGGGTGAATCATGTCCAGAAGGAACAATTCCGATTAGAAGAACAACAGAACAAGACATGTTAAGGGCAAGTTCTATCAACACATTTGGAAGAAAATTAAGAAGACGTGTTAGAAGGGACACAAATAGCAATGGACATGAGGTATATGCAAATGCAATGCAATTTCTGAAAATTCACACCAAGAAATTAAAGTTTCTGTTTGTTTTTTAAGTTTATTAAATTTTTTTGGTTCATCAAATGAAGCAAGACATTATTAACAACCAAATATACTGTTTTGATTTTCATTCTTTGCTTATGTTTTTTTCTTTCTTTTTTTTTTTTTTTCATGTTTTAATGTCCATTTGTCTTGTTTGGTATGAAAATGAGTATTCATGGAAGCAAGAACAATAAATTTTGAGTAGTGGGAATTTCATTGATGATGAAACTTCAACCTTTTTTCCTATTTATAGTGATTGCAGAATTTCATGGTTCTTCAGTTAGTTAATGTTTCACTAAATGATGTTTCTACTCTTGTGTGTGCTGCAACTATCACATTATCTTGTGTTGGAAAATCTAACCAAAAAAATCAAACTTGAAATATAAACTACCATGAGCCTTTGCAAGGAAAAACTTTAGGTAATTTTTTTTTAATCTCACTAAGGAACCTAAATTATATTCAAAATGACCCTATATAGCCCTTACACTTCATATAGACGTCTCCGATATCCAATATATGTGAACGTGTGACACTAACACATGTTTCAAACATGTGTTTCCAATATCCAACATCCGATATATATATCATGTGTTTGACACTGATACGTGTCTGACATCCAAATACTAGACATATCAATGTGTCTAGTATTTGTATCATAGTAGAAATCGCCTAACATAAAGTTTTAATTGGTGCTCAGCATGCAGTTGGATATGTGACTGGAAATCAATACTATGGAGCAAAGGCTAGCATAAACGTGTGGGCCCCACGTGTAGCAAACCAATATGAATTCAGCTTGTCCCAAATGTGGGTCATTTCTGGTTCATTTGGAGATGATCTTAACACCATTGAAGCTGGTTGGCAGGCAAGTTTTAATTCATCCATTACTTCAACTTAACTGATTCTTCATTTGTTGAAACACACTTTTTCTTTATTTTGATATTTCAATGATTTTGTCTTACTCTTAAATGCACTATATTTGGTTAGCATTCAAAAACAGTTACCATTGCTCAACTACCTACCATAATATTTTCTCCATGTTTTAAATTTTTGTATCTTAGCCAAATTAACTAATTTAAATTATTATTTTTCAGGTCAGCCCTGAGCTCTATGGGGACAGTTACCCTAGATTCTTTACTTATTGGACGGTAAGTATAAAACTCAATAAAGAAAAGGGAGAGAAGTTATATACTATAAATACATAATTATAAACCTTTGCTTGAAGTGTAAGTTAAGATAAGAAGACATTCAATAATGAAAATAAATAATAAAAAAATATTGATTTTTATTTGCAGAGTGATGCATATCAAGCAACTGGATGCTACAATTTATTGTGTTCTGGCTTTGTTCAAACTAACAATAAAATTGCAATTGGTGCTGCAATCTCTCCAACTTCTTCATATACTGGGGGCCAATTTGATATTAGCTTGCTCATTTGGAAGGTAATTTTTATTTTGTGCTCTATAAGAAAATTTACCTTACCTTAGAAAATTATTGTCAATTTATACTACAAGTGTCCAATTCTATTTTTTTTTATAGTGGATGATTTAGTTTTACTATTAACCCATTTGGGTTGGTCTGGTGGTATTGACTTGGGATCTGGGAGTGTGCTCCTCCTCGAGGTCTCAGATTTGATTCTCTCCGATGCCAATTTAGATGGGCTAGTTTAGCTTCTTCGAAAAAAATTAGTTTTACTATTGATTGGAAAAGTTAAACTTTGTCACACAAGTCTTATAAAACGGATTAAGGGTTTATAATACTTGATTCATTTGTATTCTATATAGTTTAGAAATCTGTTTTGAGCATATACACTTTGGTTGAAATCCAACAACCAATATTGATGGATCACATTAAGGGTCCCACCTAAAGGATAGAAGATTGATCCCTACCCTTTGATATGAATCTTTTACTAGTTTCAGAAAAGTCTTCAAATTTCATGGTCAAAAGCTTCAAAGGAACTCAAAAACAAATAAAAATAAATAAAAATGATTAAAAATGCTTAATGGTGGGGTCTCCATTGTTTTGGAAGTAACAAACACCATTGAATTTTGTGATATAGAATATTAGAAGAAGTATAGGGGAAGTTATTTTATGTTTTCATTCCAAGATAAAAATTATTTTTTATAAAATGAAAATTTTGAAAAAAGACAAAAATGAAAATAGTGCAACAAAGTGTTGTACAATGTCTAGTCTTAGTTAACAACATGCACCACTTTATTCACTTTAATACTTTGGGACATTACACGCATGCCTAGTGAATTCGAATAATGAACTGTATTTCTCTTATATGTTTTCCTTTCTTTTAAAGATTCTCTTCCTTTTTCCCACAAAGAGCTTCTAATTCTGAAACTCTTCAACCTTTTGTAGTTTTGTTCATCATTTTTTTTTTTTTTTTATTATTTTAACAAAATTTTCCATTATTTTTGTACATACCCTTCACACATTCACCACTTTTCTTACTCCTCTTTTTGACTCATTTCACTTGCCAACCAAGCTAACATGATGCTATTCATAATTATGTCTAGCTTTAATTGAATTTTTTTGCTTTCTTGCAAAATACAAAAATAACAAGTGTAATTGAAAGTTTTGTTATACTATTTATTTTAGGATCCAAAGCATGGAAATTGGTGGCTTGAATTTGGCTCCGGAATATTGGTAGGGTACTGGCCATCGTTTTTGTTTACACACTTAAGGGATCATGCAAGTATGGTACAATTTGGTGGAGAAATTGTGAATTCTAGACAAGGGTCACACACTTCAACTCAAATGGGTAGTGGCCATTTTGCTGGAGAAGGTTTTGGAAAAGCATCATACTTTAGGAATTTGCAAGTTGTGGATTGGGATAACAATTTGATACCATTGTCAAATCTAAGGGTTCTAGCGGATCATCCAAATTGCTATGATATACAAGGAGGAATAAATAATGTTTGGGGGAATTACTTTTACTATGGTGGACCAGGAAGAAATGTGAAATGTCCCTAAGGGAATGAAGCATAAAAAAAAGTGATTATTTTTTCTTCTTTTTGGCATTTTTGGGTTTGGGTGATATTGGTTCTCCTTTTTGAAGGGCATTCAAGGTGCTTGGGGTCATTTATTCTTATATTTTAAATTAAATTCCTTTTGATTAGGATTTGTTCTTTAAATGTTGACTAACATGTCATCCATTGATTATACCATTACTGCATGGACTCTTATGTAAATCTTTAAAGATAAATAGTAAATATACTATGTACCGTTATTGGTATATATCCCTTCCACTTTCTCTTTTTTTGGGGTACATATCCCTTCCTTCTTATGTTCTCCACAGTTGATTTGAGTGGCTTTTCAATGATTAAAACTAACAAATACTTTGTTCCATTTTTTTTTTACACACAATTGGTTATACAAGGTTCCTATAGTTTTGTAATTATGAAATGATGCATCTACTATATTTTCACTTGGTTTAAAAGTCTAGGAATAATCGTGTTGTGAAAAAATAACTAGATCGAGCAATGGCTAATGATAGATGGTTTGACAGGTTTTCGAATGCAATCATGACATGTCTCATCATCGTTTTTGTTTTGGAAATGCTTGGCTAGTTAAATCATAGTTTGGACTGTTTGTTTCCCAAAGGTGGTAGGGTTATGAAAATCGTCCTCTTTAGCAGAAACTTAATCAGTCTGCTTCAGATCTCTCGAAATGGAGCAAGAATGTTAACCAAAATATAAGGAAAGATATTCACAAGACCCAACGCAAACTTTAAGCAATAATTTCCCATGTGGATGCATCAAATATCAATTATTTCAATATGTTCCGTCATAAGTTGGATAAATTGTTGATTAAAGATGACATGTTTTGAAAACAACGAGCAAAGAAATTTTGGTATCACGATGGGGACCTCAATAGGAAATTCTTTCATGCAGCTGATACTACAAGGAGGAAGATGAATAGAGTTGGACATTTAGAAAACGCGGATGGTGGTTTGGGTCGGTCTGAAGATGGTATGTGTAAAACTATGTGTGATTACTTTACGCAACTTTTTCAAAAATCAAATGGACTCCGTGAAAATGTTAATAAGTTGGTCCCATCAACCATCATTGGGGAAGACAATCATATGCTGACTGCCCCTTTCATCGCAGAAGAATTCAATGAAGCAACTTTTTCCATGCAAGCATATAAGTGTCCTGATCCGGATGGATTCAACCCGGGTTTCTATCAACATTTTTGGGATACATATGGTCATGAAGTATATCAAGAAGAATGTCAATGGTTAGAAAATGGTGTCTTTCCGCCTCATGTTAATTCCATCAATATCACACTCATTCCTAAAGGGGATGCCCATGTATCTGTGAAGTATTGGTGCGTGACCTATTGCTCTCTGTAATGTTGTGTATAAGATTGTAGCCAAGGTGCTTGCGAATAGACTTAAGTAGGTGTTGGATAGGTGTATATCTATTAACTAGTCAGCTTTCTTCCCAGGTAGACCCATTCTTGACAATGCAATGGTGGCAATTGAGATTTTTCACTACATGAAGGCAAAACCTAAAGGGAATAAATTAGATGACACTTAAGTTGGATATTAGTAAACCATATGACAGGTTAGACTGGGAATACTTGTGTGATGTTATGATGCAAATGGGATTTTAATCTCGTTGTGTCAGTTGGATTATGTTATGTGTTGAGACAATAGACTATTCCGTTTTGGTTAACATCACCAGGTTCTATTGTGTCGGGTCGTGGTCTTCGTCAAAGTGATCCTCTCTCACCTTACCTTTTTATTATTTGTGTTGAAGGTCTTTCTTCTGTAATTCATGAAGTTAAGCATCGTAATGACATCAGAGGTGCTATAGTATCATGCCTAAAAGATACTCATTGTGATCCATGTTGGACACACCTTATATTTTTGGTAGTTTGTTATTATAATTATTCTCTTTGACTTTTTTTTTAAAAAAAATCACAAATAATTATTAGTCTTGATTCACCCCTCGTAGAAGAGTCTTGACTTGTAATTTATTTTTGTAAATTTTACTATTTAAAAATCTTTTATAAATTTTTTAATTATTTCAAGTATTTTATTTCTACTTTTTTTTATAGACGATTATTTTATTTCGACTTTTATGTCAACAATTGTTTTCCCCTAAAAAAATGTCAACAATAATTTTATTTAAAATTATGTCTTTTCTTATATCATATTGGCCTATCTTTGATGTTTTTTTATTGTTCTTTTGAAAGAAAAAAAAAAACTACTTTTTCAATATAATAGTACGTGAATTACGAGGATTAGCTTGAGACTTCCTTATTTTCTTTGTTTTGGAGTCTATTCTAGGCTCTTATTAGGATCTTTTGGGAGTTATTTTATTTATATTCAACTAGAAAACCTCAAACAGAAGGTCGGATTGCGATTTCTAGAACGCTTGTCTTGGGTTTTTCGGTTACCGTTCGATTGATGGACAAATATTCATTTTCGTTCCTAAATGTATAACGAGTAGCCATAATAGTCTCTCAATTTAGCAAAATTACAAAGCAATCCTTGATCGTGAGAACTATGTTGGATTTATGTTGAGAACTATGTTGATTTATTTGATGTATTCTGAGATTGAATTATGATGCTAAGACCTTGATATGATTTTGGAGATGTTATTTATTCCGTTGCGAAACTTTGATGAAAAATATTATATGCATGATTTGAGTTTTAATGACGTGACACCTTGAGCATAATATGAATTAATTTTTGTATTTGTATTTAAATATTATTGGTGGGGTTCAAGGGTGTTACGTGTTTCAAAGCATGTGTGTACCGGATCGGTGTAGTCTCCACCATTTTTATCCATAATGACCCCTTCCTTCCTTTGGTGAAATTACAAAACAACAATTAAAAAAGAACGGAGAGGGCATATATTAGCAAAACGCATTTATATTAGCAAGTCACAACTGCATATGTAATTAAATATAAAGTAAAACTTTCAATTTACGAACCACATCAAGTGATCAAACTCAAGTTCTTCTAAAAAGGTGAGCTTCAAAAATATCATAGACGCCATCATTACTTTCCTCATCATGTTCTTCTTCTTCATCGTCATTGTGGTTGTCGTCGTCATCATCTTCATCTCTCCATTCCCTAAGAAACAAATTTTGAAACGATGGACAAACGATAGTGACATAGCCAACCTTCTTCCAATTACAATCAAGTAGGTCTCACCCCACTCTTTTTATTTTTAGACAGGTATAAGCTGCCGCCGATTTAAAAGTTTGACATCTTAGAGTTTTTTTATTCAATTTTATAAAGTGAGGAAATGCTATTCATGTATACCGTAACATTCCATATTTTCTCATAGATAAAATTTCATACAAATTTCCTTAGTGACCTTGAACTTAATTGATTTATTTAGATGGAAAATTAGACAATAGGTCAATAAACTTAGTCAAGCACCATCATTTTAAGCCCAACCTAAGGAGGAAAAAAAACGGGGGAAATTTGATAAGTTAGAAAGGGCAATTTGATAATTTGGTAATTTCACCTCACATCTATGTATAAGCTAGACCAAGAGTAGAAAATCATATTTTAACATTTCATTTTTCCATTTTCTTCTCCCAAAACCGAGCCCTCACCATGATATTCACCTTCATCGCCATTCATAATCATTCATCAATAAATCTTAAAAAATCCTTGCATGCAATTGATTTTTTAGGATTGTTGGCTTTTTATAAGGCTTTAGGGAAACTTAAGAAGTTCAAATAGGAGAGGAATTGGAGTTTTGAAGATTGGGAGAAATTGGAGAGGAAAGCTAGGAGTTAAGGAAACTAGGGGCAAGGAAAGATTAAAGGAAGCTTGAATCTTACCATCCTAAAATTAAGGTGGGTTTCCCTTTTCCTTTCGCTCATGCATGTAGAAATTTTATGAATTTAGAGTTAGGTTTTCATTTGAGGAAAAAAGGGAACTTTAGGGTTTTATGAAATTGAGTAATAAGAATAGTGAGAGAGTAGAATTATATGGACATGCCTTATTTTTATGATTCTTTTGTGTTATATGATTTTGAAGGAAAATCTCTTGTATTGATCTTTAATTGGGTGGAATAATTTGTTAATGATAAATGATTTGTTGTATGATGTTTTTGACTTGTTTAGGTTTGAGAGAGATTTTCAAAAGAAACATGAAATTCTGAAAGTTACTACTTAAAACAGTTACAGTGCGTGAATTTTCATAATTTATTGTCTTCAAATTTTAATATGGAACCAGTTGAATTGTGATTATATGTAAGTTTACTAACTTCAGAAAAATATATGAAATTTTCAAACTTCAAATGACTATCCATTCATAGTTTCTATTAATTACAGTTCTGCATATGTGCTTGTATTGATCCGTCTGGTTGCATGATTTTTACTTAATTATCTAATAAAATTTACAAAAAAGTGATGACTTCATTCCATGAGTCGTTCATAGCTTTTAGTGACAAATAGTTTCGCAGAAAAAATCTAGCATGTCCTCTATGTATACTTTCAAGTTATATGCTTCCCTAGCATGTCCTCTAAGCAAGTGATGAGTAAGTAAATGTATGCGCGTTCGTTTACTTATCAAATTGTTAGTAATTTAAAATTGTAATGACCTTGTGAAAGATTAGAATTGAAATAAAACTATAATTCATACGATGTATAATTAGTTATGGATTAGTCCTTGTAAATATATGCTAGTAAGTATGATGAAGGAGGTTATCTCCTTGAGTGTTATGTGTATTACACTGTGTAATGTATGTTAAATGTCCCTCATGCAACATCGACCCGGCGTTTTCGGAAGATTCAAATCGTGTTGGTTTTAGGCTGTGTATACGGGATGCTGCTGGTAATTTAGGAAGGCAAAGATGATGTGGTCTAATCCCATATGTAGGCCAGAGATTGGGGAAGCATTAGGTTTGCTCTATGCAATTCAATGGGTACACGAACTACAACTTACAAATGTAGATTTTGAGATGGATGCGAAGTTAGTTGTAGATTATTTTAACAAAGGCAGCAACAATGTTTCTGAATTTGGAGCAATATTGGAGGAATGCAAAAGATGCCGCAATGTTTATTTCGAAAACTCTAAGGTGAAGTTTAGTCGGAGACAAGCGAATGAGGTCGCTCATACTCTTGCTAGAGAGGCTTTATTCTTAGCTAGTCCCCAAGTTTTTAATGATGTACCTCTTTGTATTTTGACATTGATTAATAATGAAAAACTATAAGCTATTTTCTCTCCAAAAAAAAAAGCAATGGAAAGACTACCACCGGTTTTTTTTATCATTTTTTTTACCACTCTCTAATCTCTATGTTCGAAAATGACCAACTCAAATGATAGAGATTCACACAAATTAAGAAAATTGTATAAGTGTACTAAATTATTATTATAATATACTATTAGTTTATTCACTTTTACCATAAAAAAAAATGATATATATTGAATTAAGAGTGATGCAAGTAATATTAGATGATATAATTAGTGAAAAGTAATTAACATTCTATTGAAAATTAAAGATTATATTTTAGATAAATTTCTATTATATGTTTTTAGTCTATTTAAAAGGTTGACCTCTCTCCGATGAATGTTTTTTTTAGCTAAATCGGAAGATTGGGCGTGCATCAAAAGGAAACACTGATATTCCAACTAAGTTGGCATCCCGGAAAACCTACATTGTCCGCCGCCAACCTCAAAAAAAAATTCCCCATGAATGTTTTTTCACATGCACCGGTCGAGGATTGAATGATGGACATCATAATTTACTGTGAGACAATTGATTTTACTCGTGACATTGATTTCATTTGATGACCGTTAGAGAAAATTTCTAATCACACTCCAAAATTTTCCAACTACACCCAATTTTAGTTAAAATTAACCAATAATATCAAAATCGACGTTATTCATATAATTTTTTAAAAAATCTTTTTCTTTTTATTAAAACTCTAAATCTTCACCTCTCTCGCTCACAAGCATGCATGGATATATAACTAATCTCAATGAAACATTAAAGATAATAATACCATATAAGTTGGATCACAATGTATAAATCATAAGTACAAAGTGAAAGAATATATAATAAAATGAGAGTGACACACATGATAGAATATAATTAGAAAGAAAAAATGGTTAAAATTGCATTAGAACCTAAAACCAAATTTTAAATTCTGACAATTTTTTAAATGTGACTGACACCAATATTAAACGAAATTAATACCTAAGTTCCACCATGGATGAATTGTTTAGAAAAATCTTAATTTGATTTTTGAATGAAACAATTTTTTTACAAAATTTTACTTTTTATCCGACCGAACTCCGAATTATCATGGATCATTTCTATTAAGAACAAGAGGGTTTAAAAAAAAAAGATGAAAGGCATACTAATTAAATATATATTTTTTTTTTTAAGGAAAGCATACTAATTAAATTTGTCAGCAGGTTTGCCAAGTGATTGACGAATTTTAGAAAATTCCTACACAATCAAATAATTTTATAATAATTTGATGTGTTCTAGTGACTGAAAGTTATTGATTTTATTTTTAGACCAAACTGAATTTTATTTTTTACTAAAGACCAAACTGGAAGTTAATGGTTAATAAATTGAAATGAGTTTTTTTACCGGAAGTCAAAGATTTTATTTTTGACCAAACTTAAAGCTTTTTGTTATACTCCTTTACGAGGACAATGATTTTTTTTAAATCATTAATTAATTTTTTTTATAAAAAAAGCATTAAGTTTGATAAAAAAATAAAATCGTTTACTTCAAGTCAAAAAACTTATTTTCATTTTTTTTTTTTTGTCAAGTAGTCTAATGGCTAGAATTCACCTTATAAGGTGAATAAGTGGGATATCCGAGGTTCGAACCCCAACCCCTACATATAATAATGCATTGTCCTACCAACTGAATTATCCTCACGGAACTCATTTTCATTTTACTAATCATTAAATTTTGGTTTGATCTTTGGTAAAAGAAAATAAAATTTAGTGGGGGAAAAATATATATGAGCAGATCTGTGATTGAATTATTAGTGGGGCTAGTTTTTTTTTTTTTTTAAGGAAGTAAGACTAAAATTTGGACGAAATAGATTACAAAAATAACAACATGTATATTAATCATAACAAATCGTCAATCATTTATAGATAATACACAATGTAAACTACAAAATCTTAATATATATTTATATATCTTAGAACGCACGCACGAGCGCTAACGCGCGCGGACATATATATATAGTTGCAAAAAAATAATATAACAAGCATTATAGCTTAGTGGAAGGTAATCAAGTTAATGTGTTTGGAGTTCACAAGTTTGATTCTCACTGAGTTTATTTGTACAAGTAAATTTATTTATGTCATGTTATGTTTTAAAATAGAACCACTACTACAAAAT